>NC_053391.1:295804572-297004572 GCF_905171765.1 Bufo bufo
ATTGTCTCGTCGATTTTGGTGGCCAAGGTTGCGTCAGGATGTATTGGATTTTGTGTCTTCTTGTTCTACCTGTGCGCGCGCAAAAGTTTCACATACACGTCCTGCAGGGTCTCTATTACCACTCGTCATTCCCAATAGACCGTGGACACATCTGTCAATGGATTTTATCACTGACTTACCTTTGTCTGCGGGTAAAACAGTTATTTTGGTAGTAGTGGACAGGTTTAGCAAAATGGTACACTTCATTGCGTTACCCGCACTACCTAATGCTAAGACTCTTGCTCAGGTATTCGTCAGTGAAATCGTGAAGCTTCACGGGGTCCCCTCCGATGTTGTTTCGGATCGGGGTACCCAGTTTATTTCTAAATTTTGGAAAGCTTTTTGTTCCCGTTTGGGGGTACACTTGTCCTTTTCCTCTGCTTTCCATCCTCAGTCGAATGGACAGACTGAGCGTACCAACCAAAACCTTGAGACATATCTAAGATGTTTTGTGTCTGAAAACCAAGAGTTGTGGTCATCATATTTACCGTTAGCTGAGTTTGCCATAAATAATCGTCGTCAGGAATCCACTGGCAAGTCACCATTTCTTGGTGCATATGGTTTTCATCCCCAATTCTGTACTTTCAAAGAGGGGGGGTCTTCTGGGGTTCCCGAAGAGGAACGGTTTTCGTCATCTCTTTCATCGGTATGGCAGAAGGTGCAAGCTAACTTGAAAAATATAGGAGGTAAATACAAATGCATGGCTGATAAGAGACGGTCGCCAGGTCCGGACCTAGGAGTGAATGACTATGTGTGGTTGTCTACTAGGAATATTAAATTGAAGGTTCCCTCTTGGAAACTGGGTCCTAGGTTTATTGGCCCTTACAAAATTGTAGCCATCATCAACCCCGTGGCTTTTCGCCTGGAGTTACCTCAGACTTTTAAAATTCGTTACTCAAAAAATATGTTCCACCTCTAGAACCATCACCGCTGCCACCCCCTCCTGTTGTCGTGGATGGTAACCTAGAATTTCAGATATCCAAAATTGTTAATTCTCGTCGGGTCCGCCGCTCTCTTCAATATCTGGTGCATTGGAGAGGTTACGGTCCCGAGGAAAGAATGTGGGTTCCTGCGTCTGAGGTAAACGCCGACAGGTTAGTTCGGGTTTTTCATGCCTCTCATCCTGAGAGACCTGGTCCTGAGTGTCCGGAGACCCCTCGTAGAGAGGGGGGTACTGTCACGAGGGTGTCGAGGACCACGCCTGACTCCGTTATACCCGGGGTCAGGAAGTCGCAGCGGTTGGCTGCACGCTCTATTTAAGATAGGGCTGTTTTCCTTATGGTAGCTTTCTGGGTTTGCTTAGCAAACCCTTTTGGCTCACTCAAGGATCCGTAGCTCCTTCTCCTCAGCTGTTCCTTGTCCAGCACTCCCAGACCTCCTTATATTTCTCTCTCACACTTCTCTGGTTGCCAGAGATAGAGCTTCCTGCCTGGACATCTATTCTGACCTTCTGGAGCTGTGTTGCTGCGTTCGCTGGTAGTTGGTCCAGTACGTTACCCTCCAGATCCCTGTTGGACCTTTTTGGTTTATTGTGGTCGCCCACCTGGGTGTATGTGTTTGTATGTTTTGTCTGTCCTCTCCCTGGTGTTTCCCTCTTAGTGATAGTGGTGTGGACTAGCGATCCCACCGGCCTGTTCACTATCCAGGGCTCATATTAGGGAAAGCCAGGGTTTAGGCACGTGATCGCCGCACGGGTGAGGAACCCGTCTAGGGACGTCAGGGCAGTCAGGTGCCAGCCGCAAGGTGAGTTAGGGGTCACCACCTTTCCCTCTCCCTTGGGCAGGGCTTTCCCTGTTTTCCTCCCTGTGCGTGACGTCGGTCATTACACATAGCAGAGAATCAGGCTTCACGTCACCCACCACTGGAACAGGCCACTGTCACACATTTAGTCCCAGGCACCCAGGCAGAGGAGAGAGGTCCCGTAACAGAGAATCTGGCCTTATGTCAGCACAGAATCTGTCTTCATGTCATAGCAGAGAATCAGGCTTCACGTCACCCACCACTGGAACAGGCCACTGTCACATATTTAGGCCCAGGCACCCAGGCAGAGGAGAGAGGTCGCGTAACAGAGAATCTGGCTTCATGTCAGCACAGAATAAGTCTTCATGTCATAGCAGAGAATCAGGCTTCACGTCACCCACCACTGGAACAGGCCACTGTCACACATTTAGGCCCCGGCACCCAGACAGAGGAGAGGTTCATTCAACTTTGGGTTGCCCCGCAATATAATGGTAAAATGAAATTAAAAATAGTATTGAATGAGGAAGTGCCCTGGAGTAGAATAATATATTGTTAAGGGGAGGTAATTAATGTCTAATCTGCACAAGGGATGGACAGGTCCTGTGGGATCCATGCCTGGTTCATTTTTATGAACGTCAGCTTGTCCACATTGGCTGTAGACAGGCGGCTGCGTTTGTCTGTAATGACGCCCCCTTCCGTGCTGAATACACGTTCAGACAAAACGCTGGCCGCCGGGCAGGCCAGCACCTCCAAGGCATAAAAGGCTAGCTCTGGCCACGTAGACAATTTGGAGACCCAGAAGTTGAATGGGGCCGAACCATCAGTCAGTACGTGGAGGGGTGTGCACACGTACTGTTCCACCATGTTAGTGAAATGTTGCCTCCTGCTAACACGTTCCGTATCAGGTGGTGGTGCAGTTAGCTGTGGCGTGGTGACAAAACTTTTCCACATCTCTGCCATGCTAACCCTGCCCTCAGAGGAGCTGGCCGTGACACAGCTGCGTTGGCGACCTCTTGCTCCTCCTCTGCCTTCGCCTTGGGCTTCCACTGGTTCCCCTGTGACATTTGGGAATGCTCTCAGTAGCGCGTCTACCAACGTGCGCTTGTACTCGCGCATCTTCCTATCACGCTCCAGTGTAGGAAGTAAGGTGGGCACATTGTCTTTGTACTGGGGATCCAGCAGGGTGGCAACCCAGTAGTCTGCACACGTTAAAATGTGGGCAACTCTGCTGTCGTTGCGCAGGCACTGCAGCATGTAGTTGCTCATGTGTGCCAGGCTGCCCAGAGGTAAGGACAAGCTGTCCTCTGTGGGAGGCGTATCGTCATCGTCCTGTGTTTCCCCCCAGCCACGCACCAGTGATGGGCCCGAGCTGCTTTGGGTGCCACCCCGCTGTAAACATGCTTCATCCTCATCCTCCTCCACCTCCTCCTCATCCTCGTCCTCCTCGTCCTCCAGTAGTGGGCCCTGTCTGGCCACATTTGTACCTGGCCTCTGGTGTTGCAAAAAACCTCCCTCTGAGTCACTTCGAAGAGACTGGCCTGAAAGTGCTAAAAATGACCCCTCTTCCTCCTCTTCCTCCTGGGCCACCTCCTCTTCCATCATCGCCCTAAGTGTTTTCTCAAGGAGACATAGAAGTGGTATTGTAACGCTGATAACGGCGTCATCGCCACTGGCCATGTTGGTGGAGTACTCGAAACAACGCAACAGGGCACACAGGTCTCGCATGGAGGCCCAGTCATTGGTGGTGAAGTGTGTCTGATCCGCAGTGCGACTGACCCGTGCGTGCTGCAGCTGAAATTCCACTATGGCCTGCTGCTGCTCGCACAGTCTGTCCAGCATATGCAAGGTGGAGTTCCACCTGGTGGGCACGTCGCATATGAGGCGGTGAGCGGGAAGGCCGAAGTTACGCTGTAGCGCAGACAGGCGAGCAGCGGCAGGGTGTGAACGCCGGAAGCGCGAACAGACGGCCTGCACTTTATGCAGCAGCTCTGACATGTCGGGGTAGTTGCGAATGAACTTCTGCACCACCAAATTCAGCACATGCGCCAGGCAAGGGATGTGAGTCAAACCGGCTAGTCCCAGAGCTGCAACGAGATTTCGCCCATTATCGCACACCACCAGGCCGGGCTTGAGGCTCACCGGCAGCAACCACTCGTCGGTCTGTTGTTCTATACCCCGCCACAACTCCTGTGCGGTGTGGGGCCTGTCCCCCAAACATATGAGTTTCAGAATGGCCTGATGACGTTTACCCCGGGCTGTGCTGAAGTTGGTGGTGAAGGTGTGTGGCTGACTGGATGAGCAGGTGGAAGAAGAGGAGGAGGAAGCTGAGTAGGAGGAGGAGGAGACAGGAGGCAAAGAATGTTGCCCTGCGATCCTTGGCGGCGGAAGGACGTGCGCCAAACAGCTCTCCGCCTGGGGCCCAGCCGCCACTACATTTACCCAGTGTGCAGTTAGGGAGATATAGCGTCCCTGGCCGTGCTTACTGGTCCACGTATCTGTGGTTAGGTGGACCTTGCCACGGATGGCGTTGCGCAGTGCACACTTGATTTTATCGGACACTTGTTTGTGCAGGGAAAGCACGGCTCTCTTGGAGAAGTAGTGGCGGCCTGGAACAACATACTGTGGGACAGCAAGTGACATGAGCTGTTTGAAGCTGTGTGTGTCCACCAGCCTAAATGACAGCATTTTATAGGCCAGTAGTTTGGAAATGCTGGCATTCAGGGCCAGGGATCGAGGGTGGCTAGGTGGGAATTTACGCTTTCTCTCAAATGTTTGTGAGATGGAGAGCTGAACGCTGCCGTGTGACATGGTTGAGATGCTTGGTGACGCAGGTGGTGGTGTTGGTGGTACATCCCATGTTTGCTGGGCGGCAGGTGCCAACGTTCCTCCAGAGGCAGAGGAAGAGGCCGAGGCAGCGGCAGCAGCAGCAGAAGAGGCCGAGGCGGCGGCAGCAGCAGAAGAGGCCGAGGCGGCAGCAGCAGAAGAGGTAGCAGGGGGAGCCTGAGTGACTTCCTTGTTTTTAAGATGTTTACTCCACTGCAGTTCATGCTTTGCATGCAGGTGCCTGGTCATGCAGGTTGTGCTAAGGTTCAGAACTTTAATGCCTCGCTTCAGGCTCTGATGGCACAGCGTGCAAACCACTCGGGTCTTGTCGTCAGCACATTGTTTGAAGAAGTGCCATGCCAGGGAACTCCTTGAAGCTGCCTTTGGGGTGCTCGGTCCCAGATGGCGGCAGTCAGTAGCAGGCGGAGTCTCTTGGCGGCGAGTGTTCTGATTTTGCCCACTGCTCCCTCTTTTGCTACGCTGTTGGCTCGGTCTCACCACTGCCTCTTCCTCCGAACTGTGAAAGTCAGTGGCACGACCTTCATTCCATGTGGGGTCTAGGACCTCATCGTCCCCTGCATCGTCTTCCACCCATTCTTGATCCCTGACCTCCTGTTCAGTCTGCACACTGCAGAAAGACGCAGCAGTTGGCACCTGTGTTTCGTCATCATCAGAGACGTGCTGAGGTGGTATTCCCATGTCCTCATCATCAGGAAAAATAAGTGGTTGTGCGTTAGTGCATTCTATCTCTTTCACCCCTGGGGAAGGGCTAGGTGGATGCCCTTGGGAAACCCTGGCAGCAGAGTCTTCAAACAGCATAAGAGACTGCTGCATAACTTGAGGCTCAGACAGTTTCCCTGATATGCATGGGGGTGATGTGACAGACCGATGGGCTTGGTTTTCATGCGCCATCTGTGCGCTTTCTGCAGAAGACTGGGTGGGAGATAATGTGAACGTGCTGGATCCACTGTCGGCCCCCCAATTGACTAATGCCTGTACCTGCTCAGGCCTTACCATCCTTAGAACGGCATTGGGCCCCACCAAATATCGCTGTAAATTCTGCTGGCTACTGGGACCTGAGGTAGTTGGTTCACTAGGACGTGTGGCTGTGGCAGAACGGCCACGTCCTCTCCCAGCACCAGAGGGTCCACTAACACCACCACGACCATGTCCACGTCCGCGTCAGCATCCCTTATTAGATGTTTTCCTCACTGTTCCCGTTCACCACAATTTTGAGAATGGCAAATTTGGGAATAGTTTTTCAACCCAGAACAAAAAATGTGCTTTTACGGTCACTACAAAAACTTGACCAGATAAAACAGTACAGATTTGGTTGAATAGAAATGTCAGGCCTGTTTTTTTTTTGCACTATGTTACAGGTATAGGTTTAATCACAGAATCAGACTTCTATCTGCACGGTAGCGTGTGTCTTAGGTTTTTCTGAATGAAACTATCAGCACCTTCAATGTAAGATATCCTTTTTGGGATAGATTTCAAGTAGGCCTCATATACCATAAACTAGTTATTTTGAGAATGGCAAATTTGGGAATAGTTTTTCAACCCAGAACAAAAAGTGTGCTTTTACGGTCACTACAAATAACTTGACCAGCTAAAACAGTACAGATTTGGTTGAATAGAAATGTCAGGTCTATTTTTTAGGCGCTGGGTGACAGGCTCAACTTGCCCCTGATGTAGTATATGGCCAAAAAATAACCACACTGTTGATGGTTAAATGCACTTGGGTGACACAGGCTCAGCCTGCACCAGATGTAGTATATGGCCAAAAAATAACCAGACTGTTGATGGTTAAATGCACTTCGGTGACACAGGCTCAGCCTGCAGCTGATGTAGTATATGGCCAAAAAATAACCAGACTGTTGATGGTTAAATGCACTTCGGTGACACAGGCTCAGCCTGCAGCTGATGTAGGATTTAGCACAAAATAACCACACTATTGATGGTTAAATACACTTGGTGATAGCTTGTGCTGGCGCACCACAAGTCACAAAATGGCCGCCGATCACCCCAGAAAAAAAGTGATCTAAAAACGCTCTGGGCAGCCTCAAAAAAGTGAGCAATTCAATATTAGCACTTCAATGATCCACAGCTGCAGATCGATCACAGAATGAAGTCTTTTGGAGGAGTTAATCTGCCTAATCTCGCCCTAACGTCGCAGCTGCAACCTCTCCCTATGCTTGAATCAGCAGAGTGACGTGCAACGCTACGTGACCCAAGCTTATATAGAGGCTGGGTCAAATGCTGCACTGGCCAATCACAGCCATGCCAATAGTAGGCAAGGCTGTGATGGCCTCTTGGGGCAAGTAGTATGACGCTTGTTGATTGGCTGCTTTGCAGCCTTTCAAAAAGCGCCAAGAAAGCGCCGAACACCGAACCCGGACTTTTACGAAAATGTTCGCTCATCCCTATTTATTATAATTTTTTTACATACTGTAATTTAATCATGTTGCCTTTTAGATGCCTCTTGTCAAAACTAAATATATTAATTCTTTTTTCTCTTTCCTCATAACTAAGATCCTTCATCTGTGTCAGGACAATTTTCACCAATATAATTAACAGCACTGCCCCACAGAAGATAGCAAACGCATTCTAAACATACCTTTGTGCACTTTGTGTCTGTATTCCACGTGCAGGAAAAGGACTTTGATCCATGCCAAAGCTGGGTGAGCTTTCCTGTACAAATTGTCCAAGCCCACCTCCTTTTCTACCTAACCTCCCAAGCCCTCCTCCCCTGTCCTTGCACAGTGCAGGGTGCATGCACAAGATTTTGATATGCTGTGCCATGATGTCAGGGGAAAGGGGAGGAAACCTTGAGAGGTTAGGGGAGGAGCCAAAAGGTGGGAAAAGTGATGGGCTGGGACAATTTGAGCAGCGACCCCCTTTAACAGTTTAGTTTCTGTACTATTTTCTAACTCCATGGCATACTTTCCATGAATTGGTATCCAGAACTGTTTTTCCACAGGAGGCCACACCAAAGCTTTATAAAATGGCAATATTACTTCCCACTGGGGTATCCCACTAGGCTTAAAAGAAGCTGATTGGCACTGCATGCTGTTAATTTAGTCTATGATCTACAAGCACATCTAAATACTTTTCTACAAGCATGTATATTATTAGGACCCAAACATATAACTTCACATTTATCCAAATTGAATTTAATTTGCCAAGTGGATGCCCAAGCACTCAAAGTGTTCACGGCAACCAGTTGTTTATAGATATCCTCCGTATACTGCACAGTACTATGTAACTTGGTGTCATCTGCAAAAAATATAAACAGCTTTATTAACACCATCCTTCATATTATAAATAAATACGTTAAATAATAGCAAGCAGAACTATCAGTGGACCTTGACATAGTTCGTTCAGCAAACTCACAGACAACCACAATTGTTCTGGATGCTCATCTAAGGGTACTTTCTCACTAGCGTTAATATTTTCCAGTATTGAGATCCGCCATAGGGTTTCAATACCGAACAAAACGCTTCAGTTTTGACCCCATTCCTTGTCAATGGGGACAAAACGTAACTGAACAGAACGGAATGCTCCAAAATGCATTTTGTTCCGTTTGGTTGCATTCTCATACTGGAGAGCAAACCACAGCATGCTGCGGTTTGCTTTCCGTCATGGGATGCGGAGCAAGATGGATCTGTCATGACCCACAATGCAAGTCAATGGGGACGGATCAATTTTCTCTGACACAATAGAAAACGAATATGTCCCCCATTGACTTTCAATGGAGTTCATGACGGATCCATCTTGGCTATGTTAAAGATAATACAACCGGATCCGTTCATAACAGATGCAGATGGTTGTATTATCAGTAACGGAAGCATTTTTTGCTGAACCCTGCCGGATCCAGTAAAAACGCAAGCGTTAAAGTAGCCTAAGCAGAACAGGCACAGCTCTATTAACAAGCATGAAGCTGATATCAGGCTGCTGTGTATCCCTGGTGTTCAGATGGTGAAATGCTGCTGAACAGGCATTTGTAACAAGGAGCAGAATAAACTGGTACTGGTGGATTGCACTGCCTCTAAGGTAAGTATACAATATCCCAAAGTAGGTGTAAATGGTTTATAGACAGTCTAAATAAACCATATGCACCTTCTCTGAGATATGGTATAATTACCTTATAGGCAGGGTGATCAACCCGTACCGGTTTAACATTGTCCTTATACAATTATGCTGCATTGGACAGTTTTACATGCAGATTGTACACTAAAGATGAGTAAATTGTTCACAATTTGATTTGAGTTTTATGTGGCAGATTCGATTGGGTCCAAATGGATTCTGCCCGAATCGAAAATGCTCCAATTGGCCTTTCTAATTTTTTTCTCCACATACAGTTGCAAGAAAAAGTATGTGAACCCTTTGGAATTATATGGATTTCTGCACAAATTGGTCATAAAATGTTCACAGTGCAGGTGGAAAAAGTATGTGAACTCTTGGATTTAATAACTGTTTGAACCTCCTTTGGCAGCAATAACTTCAAACCTGTAGTTACAGATCAGACGTGCACAACGGTCAGGAGTAATTCTTCACCATTACTCTTTACAGAACTGTTTTAGTTCAGCAATATTCTTGGGATGTCTGGTGTGAATCGCTCTCTTGAGGCCATGACACATCACCTCAATCGGGTTGAGGTCGGGACTCTGACTGCCACTCCAGAATGCGTATTTTCTTCTGTTTAAGCCATTCTGTTGTTGATTTACTTCTATGCTTTGGGTCGTTGCCCTGTTGCAACACCCATCTTCTGTTGAGCTTCAGCTGGTGGACAGATGGCCTTAAGTTCTCCTGCAAAATGTCTTGATAAACTTGGGAATTCATTTTTACTTCGATGATAGCAATCTGTCCAGGCCCTGACGCAGCACAGCAGCCCCAAACCATGATGCCCCCACCACCATACGTCACAGTTGGGATGAGGTTTTGATGTTGGTGTGATGTGCCTCTTTTTTTCCCACACATAGTGTTCTGTGTTTCTTCCAAATAACTCAACTTTGGTTTCATCTGTCCACAGAATATTTTGCTAGTACTGCTGTGGAACATCCAGGTGCTCTTGTGAAACTGTAAACGTGCAGTAATGTTTCTTTTTGGACAGCAGTGGCTTCCTCTGTGGTATCCTCCCATGAAATCCATTCTTGTTTAGTGTTTTAGGTATCGTAGATTCGCTAAAAGGGATGTTAGCATATGCCAGAGACTTTTGTAAGTCTTTAGATGACACTCTAGGATTCTTCTTCACCTCATTGAGCAGTCTGCGCTGTGCTCTTGCAGTCATCTTTACCGGACGGCCACTCCTAGGGAGAGTAGCAGCAGTGCTGTACTTTCTCCATTTATAGACAATTTGTCTTACCGTGGACTGATGAACAGCAAGGCTTTTGGAGCTACTTTTATAACCCTTTCCAGCTTGATGCAAGTCAACAATTCTTAATTGTAGGTTTTCTGAGAGAACTTTTGTGCAAGGCATCATTCACATCAGGCAATGCTTCTTGTGAAAAGCAAACCCAAAACTGGTGTGTGTTTTTTAAAGGGCAGGGCAGCTGTAACCAACACCTCCAATCTCATCTCATTGATTGGACTCCAGTTGGCTGACACCTCACTCCAATTAACTCTTGGAGATGTCATTAGTCTAGGGGTTCACATACTTTTTCCACCTGCACTGTGAATGTTTACATGGTGTGTTCAATAAATACATGGTAACATTTAATTCTTTGTGTAATATTAGTTTAAGCAGACTGTGATTGTCTATTGTTGTGACTTAGATGAAGATCAGATCACATTTTATGACCAATTTGTGCAGAAATCCATATCATTCCAAAGGGTTCACATACTTTTTCTTGCAACTGTAAGTGTAGCAGAATAGATCTCTCCCACCTTCCCGCTCTCTCTCTTCTCCACGATTTGCCCAATCAAATCACCCAAAATTCTGATTCAGATATACAGAGCTTACAATCGATCTCTATAGTAAATAATTTTAGTTGAGATTCCAAAATAAACTAATATAATTTTGAATTTGAAAGATTTCAAAATATAACTCTTGTTAGCTATATTTTAATAATGTCACTATTTCAAAGAATTTTCTGAACTAAAATAAGTGAATTTTGGAATAGTCGCCAAAATAATTTGTTTGCAAGCAGAATATAAATAAATATGTTATCTGGTAACCTTGTCGAAAGTAATGTGTCTACAATATTTGTGTGGAAATGTTACAGGTCCTTGTAAGATCAAGATGCCAGGTTTCCTAGATGATTGAAATACATTTCTGCGATTTTTAAACAATCCCTTCTCTGACAGCCTAGTAGATAACAGAGCTCTGCCTGTGATGCATGAATATGAATAGAATGTTTGGATGTATAGTAGATCTGCTAGCATCCTGGATAAATATGGGTACTCTGTATGAATCTTCACTGGCAAATGTGGCCTCTGCACGATGGATGGGAGACAGAAGGAAATCAATTACTTTTTGAATTGAATCCTTGCAGGGAAAGAGTGTTTCCAGATAATATGTGAATAATAAAATCAAACCATAAGCTATTTTTTATATGCAGCAATGTTCAAGGACCAGAGGTTCTGGGCTTTTTTTTTGTTTTTTTTATTTATTTGCTTATATTTAGATCAACTATAGAATATGAATATCTGAGGTGCACTCTTAACCCCTCAAGGATATTCATAATTGTCATTATTGCGAGGGTCTGCTGCTGAGCTGACCCTCCAAAACATTATGGGAGAGTGCCTGCTGCTTAGCTGACCATTGAAAACATTTACAGTGTTCAAAGCAGGCCGGGTCGCCTGAGTACTTCAGCTAGGAATAAAGGAATAGGACTTCGGTTCTATGTTGTTGCTTTTCAGAACTGGGGCCATGATTAAGCGGGATGGCCGGAGGCATCTGTATTGCGCCGCTAGAGGCGAAATTCTTGGACCGGCGCAAGACGAACCAAAGTGAAAGCATTTGCCAAGAATGTTTTCATTAATCAAAAATGAAAGTCGGAGGTTTGAAGACGATCAGATACCGTTGCAGTTCCAACCATAAACGATGACGACGGCGATCCGGCGGCGTTATTTCCATGACCCGCCGAGCAACTTCCGGGAAACCAAAGTCTTTGGGTTCCGGGGGGAGTATGGTTGCAAAGCTGAAAAACTTGAAGGAATTGATGGAAGGGCACCACCAGGAGTAGAGCCTGCTACTTAATTTGACTTAACACGGGAAAGCTCACCCGGCCCGGACACGGAAAGGATTGACAGATTGATAGCTCTTTCTCGATTCTGTGGGTGGTGGTGCATGGACATTGTTAGTTGGTTGAGCGATTTGTCTGGTTAATTCCAATAACGAACTAAAATCATCCAAGATAATTAGTTATGCGACCCCAGGAGGTGAGGATTGTGATGACCAGACTCTTGGATAGTGAGACTGGACTTGTAGGTGAGGGCCTGCTGGTGAGTTGACCATCTAAAAAATTATATGCAAGGGCCTGCAGGTGAGCCGACACTGTAAAAGATTTTAGGTGCAGGCCTGCTAGTTAGCTGACCCTGAAAAACATTATATGCGAGGGCCTGCAGGTGAGCGGAGCCTGTAAAAGATTTAAGGTGCATCCCTGCTGGTGAGCTGACCCTGTAAAACATTATATGCGCAGGCCTGCTGGTGAGCTGACCCTGTTAAAGATTTTAGGTGCGGGCCTGCTGGCGAGCTAACCCTGTAAAAGATTTTAGGTACGGGCCTGCTGGTGAGCTGACCCTGTAAAACATTATATGCAAGGGCCTGCTGGTGAGTTGTTCCTGTAAAAGATATTAGGTGTGGCCCAGCTGGTGAGCTGACCCTGTAAAACATTATATACGAGGGCCTGCTGGTGAGCTTAACCTGTAAAAGAATTTAGGTGTGGGCCTGCAGGTGAGCTAACTTTGTAAAAATTTTTAGGTGCGGGCCTGCTGGTTAGCTGACCCTGTAAAAGATTTTAGGTGCGGGCATGCTGGTGAGCGGACCCTGTAAAAATTTTTAGGTGCTGGAAAGCGTACCCTGTAAAGCATTATATGCGAGAGCCTGCTTGTGAGCTGACCCTGTAAAACATTATATGCGAGGGCCTGCTGGTGAGCTAACCCTGTAAAAAAAATTGGTGCGGCCCTGCTGGTTATCTGACCCTGTAAAAGATTTTAGGTGCGGGCGTGCTGGTAAGCTTACCCTGTAAAGCATTATATGCAGGGGCCTGCTGTTGAGCTGACCCTGTAAAATATTTTAGTTGAGGGCCTGCTGGTGAGATGACCCTGTAAAACATTATATGCGGAGGCCTGCTGGTGAGCTGACCCTGTAAAACATTATAAGCGAGGGCCTGCTGGTGAGCTGACCCTGTAAAACATTATATGCAGGGGCCTGCTGGTGAGCTGACCCTGTAAAACATTATATGCGAGGGCGGGCTGGTGAGTTGTCCATGTAAAAGATATTAAGTGTGGCCCAGCTGGTGAGCTGACCCTGTAAAACATTATATGCAAGGGCCTGCTGGTGAGCTTAACCTGTAAAAGATTTTAGGTGCGGGCCTGCTGGTGAGCTGAACCTGTAAAAGATTTTAGGTGCGGGCCTGCTGGTGAGCTGACCCTGTAAAACATTATAAGCGAGGGCCTGCTGGTGAGTTGATCCTGTAAAACATTATATGCAGGGGCCTGCTGGTGAGCTGACCTTGTAAAACATTATATGCGAGGGCCTGCTGGTGAGCTGACCCTGTAAAAAATTTAGGCACGGCCCTGCTGGTAAACTGACCCTGTAAAACATTAAATGCCAGGGCCTGCTGGTGAGCTGACCCTGTGAAGCATTATATGTGAGGGCCTGCTGATGAGCTGACCATCTAAAAAATTATATGCGAGGGCCTCCTTGTGAGCTGACCCTTGTGGGAAATTACTCTGGTAGACAGGGGTGCGGTGCAGTATAGAGGCAAATGGAGTCCAGGTAATGAAGAAAAAAGAGCATTCATTTCTCAGTTGCTCAAACAGAAAAAACAGAACAGTCTCTGTTCACCTTGCTCCTTGCAGGGTGCTCTGTACGCCTGTGTCGGGGTCCAGGCCTCAGCTCCACACACTGCAAACAACCACCCAGGCTCACAGCCCAACTCTTTACCTACTCCCAATAAAAGCCGGCCTGGATTTTGCTTTGCAGCCACACTAAGTATTAAAGGTGTCAACAGCTTCTGCTGTTAACACATAAAATCCGGCTCTTCCCTCACCGAGGCCAGGAACCTCAGTGACACGTATCTGCCATCCATTACGATACCCTGCACCTTACCACATACCCCCCCTTTGTTCAACCCTGATGGGGTGGACACAATATGAAGGGTTTTGGAACCGCGCTGCTCTGGACCAAGTCTCCCGATAAACGTGGATGGCAGAGGATGAGCCCCTTTCTCCCAACACCCAAAGGATCCAATCTTCAAAAGATCTCCTCCTCTAAGGGTTTAAATGGGATAGGCAGAATAGTGAAGCACCCTTTGCAATTTTTTCTTAAAAGGTTTTATTATACTCACAAGAGTTGGTAGACAAAAAGCATATAATACAAGATATCAGAACGTCAGGTTCCTGCCCGACCCGGGTTTCGCTGTCTCGCTTCCTCAGGGGCATCTGCTGTGCATGCTTGCACTCCGGCCCTTAAATAGCCCAACTGCTCTTAATCAGTTAACCAGTAAGCTTCCGGAACATGCAGCAGTTACTAAAACAGTTGTACATCTCACATACTTAATTTGTCATTGTTGTTCCTTTATGCTTTCACAAACACATTAGATGTAAAAATAAGGAAGGTTCCTTCCTCCTTTATGAGAGTCATAAATTCATACATAAAACATATAAAACATTAATAAAATAAAAATAGGGGATCAGTTCCCTCTATTATAAATTAAACAAACCACATTTCTATCCTTATGTTGCCGCACCATTGCATATTAAATTGCAGCCTAATTCGCATTATAACATCATATAACCAAAATCTACATTACTGTTCCTAGTATCCACCCACTCCTAGTGCATAATGTCAGTATCCCCCACCCATTCTTACTAGCGTCATCCAGGTATCCCTTGCCCCACCTCCCTCCTCTGTCATAATATCATGTGACAGCACCGCCCAATAGAACGGTCCGAATATCATGACGTCACTCACAGGTCCTTGAGAAACCAAATAAAGGAGGACAGATGCCAACATGGGTACAGACAGGCTACTGGAGCATATATTGAATGTGTAACTGTCCCCTAAACTGCCTATTCCTGAATCTTATATCCACCAATCTCCACCTAATTCCTCCTATAGCGCAATACGGGTATCCTCGACCCCGCCTCCTTCCCCCGGCGTGCGTCTCTTGGGGCACCATCACTCCGCCCCCACGACGTCACCCACAGGTCCTTAGGAGGCGCGGTGGTGGAGAGCCAGATCACGCCACTAGGCGCAAGTTACAGTATACAAGGTTTCAAATCAAATTCAATATTAAGCCCTCCTGGTTGTAGGGTCCCTAATTGATAGATCCACTCCACCTCTTTCTTATTAATCTGTGCCAAAGCATCCCCTCCTCGCCAGTGATGTTTAACACTTTCTACTCCCACAAATGTTAAACCTCGCGGATTTTTTTCATGCTTTAATTTAAAATGTGCTGATACACTGTGGGTCATCAGGCCTTTTTTTATATTACGTAGATGTTCCTGTATTCTGACTTTCAGTTTCCTGACCGTCCTGCCCACGTACTGGAGCCCACAAGGGCACTCCAGCACGTATACCATACCCTCTTTTTCACACGAGCAATCACCTCTTATACGGAAATCAGCCCCATTCTTTTTTGATGTTATAAAATTGGTGTATCTCTGCCGTTCTTTCGAATTCCGGTTCTTACATCCTGCGCAAAATCCGCACCAGGTGAATTTTCCTCCATTTTTCTGGGTCTTAATATTTATTGGGGGAATGGCACTATGCACAAGTTTTGTTCTGATGCTTGCTGCTTTTTTAAATATAAAGGAGGGATTCTTTGGTATCGTTTTTCCTAGTATCGGGTCATTCTTTAGAATAGCCCAATTCTTTTTTACCATTTTCTTAATGTTGTCGGACATGGAGCAAAATTTGGTTACAAAGGAGAATCTATAGTCCCTATCCACCTTTTTGTTAATCTCTATAGTTGGTTCCTTTCCTCCCACTTTTTCTAACTCCACACTCTGTATACACTCATCCAGAACAGCCTCATTATAACCTCTCTCCAAAAACCTATCTTTTAGTACCCCGCATTGTGTCCTATAGTCGCTCATCACTGTACAGTTACGGGCCATCCTCTTAAACTGGGGTGGGGAAACAAAAAGTTTTTAAAAACAACTATAAACCACAAGCTAATGAGTATATGCCGCAGCAGAACCATGGGTATCACAATCGAAACCATGACAATTATTATCAGCAGAATAGGGATAATACATATGCATATGATTCGCATTCAGGGAAAACGAACCATCATAGGCACCCGCAAAACAGTGCATATCAGTATAACCAGGGAGGTCGACAATGGGGTGGTTGGGGTCCTAATCAGGATTATAGAGGAGGACAGTATAATGGGAATTTCGGGTATAACAATGGATATAGGGGGCAGCAATACAGACCACCGTACAGACAGTCACATCAGGGAGGAGGATATAGGGGAAAACCTAAATGGAGACCACAGGAAAATTACAATGAAAACTATAATATGAGTCATTATGGAAAAGGAGCCCATTATGAAAGAAACAGCTATGGAGAAGAACCAAAAAGGGATACTGAGGAGGGAGACAGACAGAGTTTGAGGCCACAGGATGAGCAAAATTTTCCCCACCAGGGCATAAAAGGAGTACAGAGGGAAGGAGAACTAAGAGAACAAGCAGTAAGGACCCCACAAAAAAGAAGCCTGGTAGAGGAAAAAGGGGAAAAGGGAAAAATAAGGACCCCAACCACCCCATTGTCGACCTCCCTGGTTATACTGATATGCACTGTTTTGCGGGTGCCTATGATGGTTCGTTTTCCCTGAATGCGAATCATATGCATATGTATTATCCCTATTCTGCTGATAATAATTGTCATGGTTTCGATTGTGATACCCATGGTTCTGCTGCGGCATATACTCATTAGCTTGTGGTTTATAGTTGTTTTTAAAAACTTTTTGTTTCCCCACCCCAGTTTAAGAGGATGGCCCGTAACTGTACAGTGATGAGCGACTATAGGACACAATGCGGGGTACTAAAAGATAGGTTTTTGGAGAGAGGTTATAATGAGGCTGTTCTGGATGAGTGTATACAGAGTGTGGAGTTAGAAAAAGTGGGAGGAAAGGAACCAACTATAGAGATTAACAAAAAGGTGGATAGGGACTATAGATTCTCCTTTGTAACCAAATTTTGCTCCATGTCCGACAACATTAAGAAAATGGTAAAAAAGAATTGGGCTATTCTAAAGAATGACCCGATACTAGGAAAAACGATACCAAAGAATCCCTCCTTTATATTTAAAAAAGCAGCAAGCATCAGAACAAAACTTGTGCATAGTGCCATTCCCCCAATAAATATTAAGACCCAGAAAAATGGAGGAAAATTCACCTGGTGCGGATTTTGCGCAGGATGTAAGAACCGGAATTCGAAAGAACGGCAGAGATACACCAATTTTATAACATCAAAAAAGAATGGGGCTGATTTCCGTATAAGAGGTGATTGCTCGTGTGAAAAAGAGGGTATGGTATACGTGCTGGAGTGCCCTTGTGGGCTCCAGTACGTGGGCAGGACGGTCAGGAAACTGAAAGTCAGAATACAGGAACATCTACGTAATATAAAAAAAGGCCTGATGACCCACAGTGTATCAGCACATTTTAAATTAAAGCATGAAAAAAATCCGCGAGGTTTAACATTTGTGGGAGTAGAAAGTGTTAAACATCACTGGCGAGGAGGGGATGCTTTGGCACAGATTAATAAGAAAGAGGTGGAGTGGGTCTATCAATTAGGGACCCTACAACCAGGAGGGCTTAATATTGAATTTGATTTGAAACCTTGTATACTGTAACTTGCGCCTAGTGGCGTGATCTGGCTCTCCACCACCGCGCCTCCTAAGGACCTGTGGGTGACGTCGTGGGGGCGGAGTGATGGTGCCCCAAGAGACGCACGCCGGGGGAAGGAGGCGGGGTCGAGGATACCCGTATTGCGCTATAGGAGGAATTAGGTGGAGATTGGTGGATATAAGATTCAGGAATAGGCAGTTTAGGGGACAGTTACACATTCAATATATGCTCCAGTAGCCTGTCTGTACCCATGTTGGCATCTGTCCTCCTTTATTTGGTTTCTCAAGGACCTGTGAGTGACGTCATGATATTCGGACCGTTCTATTGGGCGGTGCTGTCACATGATATTATGACAGAGGAGGGAGGTGGGGCAAGGGATACCTGGATGACGCTAGTAAGAATGGGTGGGGGATACTGACATTATGCACTAGGAGTGGGTGGATACTAGGAACAGTAATGTAGATTTTGGTTATATGATGTTATAATGCGAATTAGGCTGCAATTTAATATGCAATGGTGCGGCAACATAAGGATAGAAATGTGGTTTGTTTAATTTATAATAGAGGGAACTGATCCCCTATTTTTATTTTATTAATGTTTTATATGTTTTATGTATGAATTTATGACTCTCATAAAGGAGGAAGGAACCTTCCTTATTTTTACATCTAATGTGTTTGTGAAAGCATAAAGGAACAACAATGACAAATTAAGTATGTGAGATGTACAACTGTTTTAGTAACTGCTGCATGTTCCGGAAGCTTACTGGTTAACTGATTAAGAGCAGTTGGGCTATTTAAGGGCCGGAGTGCAAGCATGCACAGCAGATGCCCCTGAGGAAGCGAGACAGCGAAACCCGGGTCGGGCAGGAACCTGACGTTCTGATATCTTGTATTATATGCTTTTTGTCTACCAACTCTTGTGAGTATAATAAAACCTTTTAAGAAAAAATTGCAAAGGGTGCTTCACTATTCTGCCTATCCCATTTAAACCCTTAGAGGAGGAGATCTTTTGAAGATTGGATCCTTTGGGTGTTGGGAGAAAGGGGCTCATCCTCTGCCATCCACGTTTATCGGGAGACTTGGTCCAGAGCAGCGCGGTTCCAAAACCCTTCATATTGTATTCACCAGTGTGTATGACCTACCACACTACTCCGGGACCAGCAGCAGCGCAAGTAATTTGTCGGTGTTGGGACACAGGACTGACTTTTCATTTTGCTTTTTTACCTGATGGGGTGGACACACGAAAAACAGTGCACCCGGGAGAGGGCGTCCACATTCCTCAGTAATCGGCCAGCTTTGTGCTCCACCACAAATTTGTAATTCTGTAGAGACAGAAACCACCTGGTGACTCGGGCATTCCCCTCTTTGGCCTGGCATCTCCACTTGAGAGGGTAGTGATCAGTCACCAGGCAGAAACTTCTGCCCAACAGAAAGTAACAGAGAGCCTCGAGTGCCCATTTGATGGCGAGGCACTCCCTCTCCACTATACTATACCTGGTCTCGGCTGGGGTGAGTTTATGGCTGAGAAAGACAACAGGATGCTCCTCCCCGTTGACTTCCTAAGACAGTACAGCCCCAAGGCCAACCTCAGAGGCGTCGGTTTGAACTATGAACTCCTTCTTGAAATCGGGGGTTACCAAAACCGGGGACCCACACAGGGCCGACTTCAAGGAGGAGAAAGCCTTTTCCGCCTGTTCATTCCAGCGGACCGTCCCTGACTTACGCCCCTTTAATAACCCTGTCAGTGGCGCAGCTATTGTGGCAAAGTGGGGCACAAACCTCATGTATTATCCCACAATTCCCAGGAACGATTTTACCTGCGGTGTAATGACGGGCCGATGCCAATTTCTGGTTGCCTCAATTTTGTGTACCTGAGGTTTTATAACTCAGCGACCAATTACATATCCCAGGTACTTGGCCTCCTCTAACCCTCCTGCACATTTTTTCGGATTCGCGGTTAAGCCTGCCTTCCTAAGGGAGTCCACTACAGCCTGCACCTTAGGTAAATGACTCTCCCAGTCGGTACTGTGGACAAGGATATTGTCCAAGTAGGTCGAGGCGTACTGATGATGGGGTCGCAGCACAATATCCATTAACCTTTGAAAAGTGGCGGGGGCTCCATGCAGATCAAAAGGTAACACCTTATACTGATACAGGCCTTGCGGTGTAACAAAAGCCGTTTTTTCTTTGGCAGACTGCCATTACCCTTTGGTGAGGTCTAGCACAGAAAAATACCGGGCTTGTCCTAATCTCTCAATCATCTCATCCACACGGGGCATAGGGTACGCGTCAAATTTGGAGACTTCATTTAGTCTGCGGAAGTCGTTACAAAAGCGTAGGGTCCCGTCCGGCTTGGGCACCAAGACTATTGGACTAGCCCACTCGCTTTTTGACTTCTCGATGACATCTAATTGTAACATCCGTTGGACCTCTTCCGAAATGGCTTGTCGGTGGGCCTCAGGTACCTGATATGGTCTCAACCAGACACTGACCCGAGGTTCCATGACAATGTCATGGCGGACGACAGAGGTGCGTCCCGGAAGGTCCGAGAACACAACCGTGTTCCTGCTAAAGAACTCCTTGACCTCTTGAGCCTGTTTAGAAGACAGATTGTCAGCAACCTTTATCGTGGCAACAGCTTCCACCGAGTTAGAATGGGGAACTGTAGGTCACCGTTCCCATTTTCTCAAGTATTTCGTATGGACCCTGCCATCTAGCCAAGAATTTACTGTCGACTGTAGGGACCAGTACCAGAACCTGGTCTCCAGGGTTAAAGTTCCGCACCCGAGCCTGGCCATTATATACCCCCCCTTGGGCTCGCTGGGCAGCTTCCATATGTTCCCTTACCAGTGGCAGCACTGTCTCCATCCGTTCCTGGATCTGGGTGACATACTCAATCAGGCTCTTATGGGGAGTAGGTTGTTGTTCCCACGCCTCTTTGGCTATGTCCAGCAGGCCTTACGGATGCCGACCATACAGCAGTTCGAAGGGCGAGAACCCCGTCAATGCCTGGGGCATTTCTCGCACTGCGAACATAAGATAGGGCAACAGAAGATCCCAATCCTTCCCATCCTTAGATACCACTCGTTTTAACATATTTTTTAGAGTCTGGTTGAACCTTTCTACGAGACAGTCTGTCTGCGGGTGGTACACGGACGTCCGCAACTGTTTTATGCGGAACAACCTACATAGCTCCCTCATGACCTTGGACATAAACGGGGTCCCCGGGTCAGTCAATACCTCTTTAGGGAGCCCCACTCAGGAAAATATGTCCATTACCTCCCGGGCTATTAACTTAGCCGACATATGATGAAGTGGCACCGCCTCGGGGTACCGTGTGGCATAATCCAAGATTACCAGAATGTGTTGGTGACCCCTAGCAGACTTTGGGATGGGGCCTACGAGGTCCATCGCGATACGCTCAAATGGTAATTCGATGATCGAGAGGGGTACCAAGGGACTACAGAAATGGGTCTGGGGGCTAGTAATCTGGCAAGTTGGGTAAGACTCACAATACTGTGCCACCTCTTTAAACACTCTGTAAAACCGCTGTAGAACTCGGTCCTGTGTTTTCTGCTGGCCCAGGTGACCCCCAAGAACATGTTGGTGGGCTAATTCTAATACGAGCTTATGGTAAGGCTTAGGCACCACCAACTGTTTAATTTTCTCCCCCCGTAACTGATTTTCCCGGTATAGCAATTCTTGGTGAACGACAACATAGATTCCGCCACCGGTTGTTGCGGCTCACCCTCTACTATCACCACATTTTTCCAGGCCCAAGTCAGGGTGGGATCCCGGTGCTGTGCAGTACCAAAATTTTCACCAGAGACGTTGAGGTCTGCCAACTCCGGTCCTGGTGGCAACTCCTCCACGTCTCCTACCATCACATTTAGTGGGGCTGTCTCCTCCTCCTCAGAGGTGGATACCACCACTGCAGGCCCTTTCGGCCTCAGGTTCCCAGGGCTCTGGGTTCCCCCCTGAGCAGGGCCACTCTGGTGAGGCTACCCCTGACCCGTGTGTATCATCACATTCAACATCTGGCCACAGGGACGGGAAACCGGGGAAGTCTCTCCCTATTACTAGTTTGTGTGGGAGGGTGGTGGCTATGGCCACCTCGTAAGTCCACTTGCCGGCCACCGTGGACAAGGTCACCTGGGCGGCGGGATATCCTTTCAAGTCCCCATAAATACATACCACCCCCACCCTTCGGCCCGTGTACTTGACGGGCAGCGCTAACCAGGGTCACCAGGCTCCCTGAGTCCAGCAGTGCCACTGCCAAAGTATCTCCCACCTTCACTTGGCACAGGTGGCTTGTGTCTAAGGTCTCACGGGCACCGGCTGCACACAGTCTCCTGGCATACAACGACTGCCGATAACCATAGTTGGTGTCCATGGGGTCGTCTTGACGGGGACAGTCAGCTCTTATGTGACCCGGTTCCTGGCACGGCCAGCAGATAATGGGAGCTGGGTCTGCGGGGGGCATGTCCTGAGTAGGCTGGAACCGGCCGTCGGGTCGATGGCGGGGCTTTCCTGGCTTTAACCGGCCCCCTCCCAAAAGTACCCCCTTGTATATTTTTTGTGGCCTCAAAACGCTCCACGAGGTCAACCATCTCAAGGGCGTTACCTGGCAACACCTGGCCTACCCAGTGTTGGAGAGTGTATGGCAAAGCCCTCCAGAAGATGTCAGCCAACAACCGGTCCAGCATAGCAGCGGGCTCAGTGTCTCTGGCTGCAGCCATTTTTGTAACCGATGCAACAAGTCATAATACTGGAGTCTGGCAGTATAGACTTCAATAGACAGGTGAATTTTAAAACCCACAGGGACTCTTTCTGGCCACAATAGTGATGGAAAAGTTGTTTCAAGGGGACTAACACCTGGACTGTGGCATGCCGGAGGGGGATCCAAGGCAAAACTCCCATGGAAAATTACGTAGTTGACGCAGAGTGTAGTAAGTTAAATTCGCAATGCGATTAATATAACCTGTATTAATCGCATTGCGATTACAACTTAGATCTTAGTTCCTAATGGTTGTATTGCTAGATTATAACGAAGATTGAGAAAATAGTGCTATATTCGTCAATTCTAGCAATACAACCATTAGGAACTCAGATCTAAGTTGTAATCGCAATGCGATTAATACAGGTTATATTAATCACATTGCGATTACAACTTAGATCTGAGTTCCTAATGGTTGTATTGCTAGAATTGACGAATATAGCACTATTTTCTCAATCTTCGTTATATTCTAGCAATACAACCATTAGGAATTCAGATCTAAGTTGTAATCGCAATGCGATTAATACAGGTTAAATTAATTGCATTGCGATTACAACTTAGATCCAGTGGCGTTGAGAGGGGGGTGCGGTGGGTACGGGCCGCACCGGGTGACACCAGTCTGATGGGGTGTCACCCGCGGCCCGCCGGCGCAGGAGTTCTCACTCACAAGTTCAACTTCTAAACTTCGCAAGCAAGCAAGCACGTCGCGCCGTCACGTGGTAAAGGGGGACGGGGGTGTGACTCACTGCAGCCTGGTGAGTGGTGGGGCGCCGCGGCAGCTGCCCTGCAGGAGTCTCTGGTGCCGGGAGGAGGAGGTAGGTAGAGCGGCTCTTACTTTATAGACCAAATTATTTTAATAATACCCCAATAATAATAAGTTAATAACCTAACCCCATTCATAAATTGCTGGTGGATTATTATAGAGACGGCTCCAGGCCAGGAGACATAAGGGGTTGGGTTAAACTGTGGGCTGGGGCCACCCGGCCACATTTACTAATCTTTGCTCAGGGGGGCCCTCATAAATATAGACCCACATGCTGTGGACTGGTCATTTTTACTAAGGAATATAGTTTAAACGTTTATGTGCAAAAGAGAAAATAAGAAGTCAGCTCCAATCAGATATCTGCACATAGACCAAGACTCTGAGTCAATGCAGATATCTGATTGGAGCTGACTTAGTGACTTCTTTTTTTTTCTCTTTATCTCTTTATTATGGCTTCGGGGGGGGGGGGGGGGGGGGGCAGAGGTGACACCATTTTCTCCCACACTGGGTGACACCAGCCATAGCAACGCCAACCATTAGGAACCCAGCTCTAAGTTGAATTCGCAATGCGATTAATATAACCTGTATTAATCGCATTGCGATTACAACTTAGATCTGAGTTCCTAATGGTTGTATTGCTAGAATTGACGAATATAGCACTATATTCTCAATCTTCGTTATATTCTAGCAATACAACCATTAGGAACCGAGCTCTAAGTTGAATTCACAATGCGATTAATATAACCTGTATTAATCGCATTGCGATTACAACTTAGTCAAATTTGTGACACTGCAACTTCAGGATGAATCTAAGATGGATGCTGTCCTTGCTTTTTGATAGGAGGTGGGTCTGAGAGGGAGGGTAGGCTGACTGGCTGGAATGTGTCTGCTGACTGTAAGGTACAGGGTCAAAGTTTGCTCAATGATAATGTATAGGGGGCGGACCGAACATCGCATATGTTCGCCCGCCGCGGCGAACAAGCGATGTTCGCCGGCGAATAGTTCGGGACATCTCTACCGCTGAGCCCGTACCAAAACTTTCAGCCCCTGTCTGGCCAATATCTCACCCTTGACGACATGGTAGTCAGCGACTTGAACCTCGGGCAGATCGAAGAAAACCTGCTGGGGTCCCGAACGACAGGAACGGAGCGAGAATCTCAGCCCATTGGTCTCGGGGAAACTTCACCCGGATGGCGACTTTCTCAAACACCACCAGGTAGGTCTCGACATCATCAGAGGAACCCATCTTTGGAATGGCAGCCCGAACCGCTTTCCTGGCATCAAAAATGCTCGGGGTTGCTCCTGCTGCTTGCAACGCCATTACATGTTGTAACAGCAGCTGATTAGGTTCTTGCTGCTGTTTATTCGCCTCCTGCTGCTGCAGATTAGCCTCCACGAGGGCTTTAACAACAGCCTCCATCTTGTCAGGGAACTCAGGGCGCAGCTTTGCTGGCTTAATGTATGACATCCACCGGTTTTAAGGCAAAACAAAACTTTTCCCGCCCTCAGGCCAGCCTCACTGCACATGCCGCATCCGACACCAAATGTGGGGAATTACTCTGGTAGACAGGGGTGCGGGTGCAGTATAGAGGCAAATGGAGTCCAGGTAATGAAACTGAAAATCAAACAGAAAAATCAGAACAGTCTCTTGGTGTTAATTCACACACAAAATAACAGCGAGCTTCACCTGGCTCCTTTATTGGAATGAGTCCTGTCCTGGCCGATCGCACAGCCACATAAAGATTTCCCCCAGGATGCTGGGTGCTGGGTGCTCTGTACGCCTGTGTCGGGGTCCAGACCTCAGCTCCACACACTGCAAACAACCACCCAGGCTCACAGTGACTTCCTTTCTTCTCCTCCCAGCTGAGGTTGCTGCCTGGGAATTTAAATCCCAGCTCCAAAACCTGGTCCTGGAACGTGGGGAGTAGGCACCCGCCCAATTCTTTACCTACTCCCAATAAAAACCGGCCCGGATTTGGCTTTGCAGCCACACTAAGTATTAAATGTGTCAACAGCTTCTGCTGTTAACACATAAAATCCGGCTCTTACCTCACCGAGGCCAGGAACCTCAGTGACACGTATCTGCCATCCATTACGATACCCTGCATCTTACCACACCCTGTAAAACATTATATGCGAGGGCCTGCTGGTGAGCTGACACTGTAAAACATTGTAGGCGAGGGCCTGCTGGTGAGCTGACCCTCAAAAAAATTATATGCGAGGGCCTGCAGCTGGGCTGACCCTGTAAAACATTGTAGGTGAGGGCCTGCTGGTGAGCTGATCGTCTAAAAAATTATATGCGAGGGCCTGCAGCTGAGCTGACCCTCTAAAAAATTATATGCGAGGGCCTGCAGCTGAGCTGACCCTGTAAAACATTGTAGGTGAGGGCCTGCAGGTGAGCTGACCCTCTAAAAAATTATATGCGAGGGCATGCAGCTGAGCTGATCCTGTAAAACACTATATGCGAAGGGCATTAAATGCGACGAATAAGCATGTTGTAAGCATGACGATGAAGAGACGAGGAGGATGAGAAAAGGAAGATTCAACTATATACCCTTATTTTTAGTGGAAGGGGTGCATGGGAATACAGTCTATTAACTACATTAAAAACAACACATGTAAAGTGCCTTTATATTCATCAGCTTTCCTCTGGTGGAGTCGAACAGTCAAGGTCAATCCAGGCCTTGTTCATTTTTTTAAAGTCAACCTGTCAGCATTTTCAGTTGACAGGCGGATACGCTTATCTGTTACAATGCCACCAGCAGCACTAAATACCCGCTCAGACAAAATGCTGGTGGCAGGGTAGGCCAGCACCTCCAAGGCGTAGAGTTCGTGCCACTTGTCCAGCTTGGACACCCAGTAGTTGTAATGTACTGAGGGAGCAATTTTTCAACAAGGATCTTCTGGTATTGCACCATTTTGCTCATCCTCTCCACCATAGGAATGAGAGATGAGAAATATTTCTTGCAGCGGGGGTCGGGAAGGGTGAACAACCAGTAATCTGTATTGTCTAAAATGCGTATAACGTGTGGGTCACGGGAAAGGCAGCCTAACATGAAGTCAGCCATGTGCGCCAGAGTCCTAACAGGCAAGACTTCGCTGTCGTCATCAGGAGGTTCACTCTCAATCTTCTCATCCTCTTCCTCCTCTTCTGCCCACCCACACTGAACAGATGGAATTAAACTTTCATGGGTACTACCCTCTGTAGCGGAGGCAGCCGTCTCCTGCTCCTCCTCCTCCTCTTCATCGTCTAATTCGTGCTGAGAAGACGAACTGAGGGTGGTCTGGCTATCACTCTGTGTAATGTCTTCCCCATTTGAACCTCTTCCACATGCAAAGCATCGTCCTTAATAGTGAGCAGTGAGAGTTTGAGGAGACACAGAAGTGGGATGGTTACACTGAAAATAGCTTTATCGCCACTCACCATCTGTGTTGATTCCTCAAAGTTTCTTAAAACCTCACAGAGGTCAGACATCCATGCCCACTCCTTGCTTGTGAATAGCGGAAGCTGACTGGAAAGGCAACGACCATGTTGCAGCTGGTATTCCACTACTGCCCTCTGGTGCTCACAAAGCCTGGCCAACATGTGGAACATCGAGTTCCAGCGCGTGCTCACGTCGCACAACAGCCAGTGAGCTGCCAATTTCAAGCGCTGCTGCAGCGTTGACAGACCGCTGAAGCTGTCGATGACTTTTGGAATTGGGCACACACGTGGCGCACCTTCACGAGTAGCTCAGGCAAATTGGGGTAGGTTTTGAGAAACTGCTGAACCACTAAGTTTAAGACGTGGGCTAGGCATGGGATGTGTGTGAGCTTGCCGAGCTCCAAAGCTACTGCCATTATCAGACACAACCATGCCTGGTTCTAGGTTCAGTGGCGAGAGCCACAGCTCAGTCTGGTCTTTTATCCCCTGCCACAGCTCTGCAGCGGTGAGCTGTTTGTCCCCTAAGCATATCAGCTTCAGCACGGCCTGTTGCCACTTCCCCATTGAAGTGCTACACTGCTTTCAGCTACCGACTGATGACTGACTGGCGCTGCACGCGGATAATTCGGAGGTGAAAGTGGAGGAGGAGGCAGAGGAGGGGAAATGGGGGTTGTAGCCACTAACGTAGGTGCTGGCGGAAACCCTGATCGACGTAGGGCCCGCAATCTTTGGCGTCAGTAGCACTTGTGCCATCCTAGGGTTCGACTTGCTCCCTGCCTCCACAACATTCACGGGTATAGAGAGAAAGAAAAAAAGGGAGTGTTAATCCAATCTAGTGGATGACTCCAAGAGATAGGATATAACTAGAGGCGCCAGTGGATGGAGAACAGGAAAAAACAGAGGCAGGAAAAACAAGTGTATCAGGGGAGGCAGATGAAAGGGGTGTTCACACTGAAAGAGATCAGTGTGTAAAAGGAAGTAACCAAAAATGACTTAACAAGTCAAGGAGGTTACACCCCTATAAGAAGCGCCAAAACCCAAAGTGTATATCAGAGAAATATTTTGTATATAATAGAGTGATCAAAAGCTAATTAGCTGTAAATAAAGGTTGGGCGTTCACCCTAATCAGGGTGACCAAAAGGAAGAGGGGGAGTGAGTGGACAATAGACACACCACTATAGCATACCTATAATCCCAATACGTGGAAATAATCACATATATTAACCATATGACGGTATATTGAAGTAGCCAAAGATAATAATCAACTCACTTCACGGGGGGTGGCCAGCTGGATAAACTCAAGACACCAGCATGGACCTATAACCCCCCAGCCAGGAGCGCCTGTAGAGTCTTCAAAACTTATAGTTGCCCAGTAGGAAAGAAACCTTTATTTACAGCTAATTAGCTTTTGATCACTCTATTATATACAAAATATTTCTCTGATATACACTTTGGGTTTTGGCGCTTCTTATAGGGGTGTAACCTCCTTGACTTGTTAAGTCATTTTTGTTTACTTCCACAACATTCACCCAGTGTGCCGTCTGGGAAATGTAGCGTCCCTGGCCGAATGCACTTGTCCATGTGTCCATGGTTAAGTGGACCTTCCCAGTAACTGTGTTGGTAAGGGCACGTGTGATGTTACGGGGCACATGTTGGTGTAAGGCGCGCACGGCACACTTTGAAAAATAGTGGCGGGTGGGGACTGCGTAAATCGGGACGGCCGCCGACATGAGGCTGCAGAAGGCCTCAGTGTGCACAAGCCTAAATGGCAACATTTCCAGGGCCAGTAATTTGTAAAGCTGCACATTTCATGCTATGGCCTGTGGGTGGGTGGCTGGGTATTTTCGCTTGCACGCAAAGGCCTGGGGTAAGGACATTTGTACGCTGTGCTGAGACCCAGAAGTGGATGTGGTCGCTGATGGGGCTTGCGAAGGTCTAGGGAGGCATCCGGGCCTGCGACTTTGTCAGGGGATTGGCCAGCACTTAACACAGGGAAGAGGAGCCAGTGGTGTGACCCGCAGACACAGATTGTGGACCCAGGTGTTCAGCCCACCTATTACGGTACTTTGATGGCATGTGGCATATATTGCTGCTATCACACACAATAGTCCTTAAAAGGACTTTTGGGTCTCTGAAAGGTTTTTTTCTAATAAAAATCTTCCAATAACACTCCCTACACAGCTCTCTTTGATTAAGACTGAGCTGAACAAGTGTCATCGGGGGCTTTATAGCACACTATGACGCGTTCCGGCCAGCCAATCAATGTAATGCCAGTAGCCAACATGGCTACGGCATTACAGCGCGTGCAAGTACCTCCCATCACGTTTATTGGCTGCATAGCAGACAAGAAACGTGTGAGGAGGAGACTCGAGCATTGATGCTCGAGCCGAACTGGTGTTCAGCCGAGCATGCTCGATCAACACTAGTTGTTAACCCTTTAGGTGCCCCATGAGAATGAAAGGAAAATGGGAATTAAATTTCTAAATTTCACTTTTATTAGCAGATTTTTAATTTAAATCTATTTTTTCTGCAACACATGAAGGGCTAACAGCTAAACAAAACTCAAAATCTATTACCCTTAATCTGTAATTTACAGAAACACCCCTTGTGTGCTCAAAAATTGATGTATGGGCGCACAGCAGGTTTCAGAGTGGAAGGAGTTCTATATGGCTTTTGGAGAGCGGATTTAGCTGGAATGGTAATTGGGAGCTATGTTGCATATGAAGACGCCCTGAGGTGGCCCTACAGTGGAAACCCCTAAAACGTTACCCCATTCCGGAAAGTACACCACTCAAGGAATATTTCAAGATGTGTAGTGAGAAGTTTGACCTCAAAAGTGTTTCCTAGAATTAGGAAACTCTTGGCAGTGAAAATGAAAAATTAAATTTTTTTCACAAAAAAGTAGTTTTACAACCACATTTTTTACTTTCCCAAAGGGTATCAGGACAAAATTCACCACACATTTTGTTCCCCATTTCCCCCCAAATAGGGCAACACCCCATATATGCTTAAAAAATGATGTATGGGCGCACAGCAGGCTTCAGAGTGGAAAGAGCACCATATGGCTTTTGGAGAGCGGATTTAGCAGGAATGGTAATTGGGAGCTATGTCGCATATGAAGACGCCCTGAGGTGGTCCTACAGTGGAAACCCCCAAAAAGTGACCCCATTACGGAAACTACACCCCTCAAGGAATATTTCAAGGTGTGTAGTGAGCACTTTGACCCATCCGGCGTTTCACAGAATTAGGAAACACTTGGCTGTGAAAAGGAAAAATTACAATTTCTTCCAGAAAAAATTGCTTTACACCCACATTATTCACTTTCACAAAGGGTAACAGGACAAAATGCACCCCACATTTTGTTCCCCATTTCCCCCGAATATGGAAACACCCCATATGTGCTCAAAAAATTATGTATGGGCACACAGCAGGGCTCCAGAATTGGACCTATATTGGCAGACATTGATTTTAGGTGCCATGTCGCATTTAAACCCTTAAGGACCGGGCTCATTTTCACCTTACGGACCAGGCCATTTTTTGCAAATCTGATTTGTGTCACTTTATGTGGTGATAACTTTAAAACGCTTTTACTTATCCAGGCCATTCTGAGATTATTTTCTTGTCACGTATTGTACTTCATGACAGTAATAAAATAGAGTAAAAAAAAAAATGTTATTTAAAAAGAAAATTCCAAATTTACCAGAAATTTGGAAAAATTTGCTAATTTCCAATTGTAAATTTCTCTACTTTTATAATAGATAGTAATACCTCCAAAAATTGTTATTACTTCACATTCCCCATATGTCTACTTCATGTTTGGATCATTTTGTGTATGCCATTTTTTTTTTTGGGGGGGGGGGGGCGTTAGAAGGCTTAGAAGTTTAGAAGCAAATGTTGAAATTTTTCAGAAAATTTCTAAAACCTACTTTTTCAGGACCAGTTCAGGTCTGGAGTCACTTTGTAAGGCTTGCATAATAGAAACCACCCAATACTGGCCCCAATTTACAAACTACACCCCTCAAGGTATTCAAAACTGATTTAACTTTGTTAACCCTTTAGGTGTTCCACAAGAATTAATGGAAAATAGAAAATAGAGATAAAATTTCTAAATTTCACTTTTTTGGCAGATTTTCTATTTGAATCCATTTTTTCCAGTTACAAAGCACGGGTTAACAGCCAAACAAAACTCAATTTTATGGCCCTGATTCTGTAGTTTACAGAAACACCCCATATGTGGTCGTAAACTGCTGTACGGGCACACGACATGGCACAAAAGGAAAGGAATGCCATATGGTTTATGGAAGGCAGATTTTGCTGGACTGTTTTTTGACACCATGTCCCATTTGAAGCCCCCCTGATGCACCCCTAGAGTAGAAACTCCAAAAAAGTTACCCATTTTTGAAACTACAGGATAGGGTGGCAGTTTTTTTGGCACTATTTTAGGGTACATATGATTTTTGGTTGCTCTATATTACACTTTTTGTGAGGCAAGGTAACAAGAAATAGCTGTTTTGGCACAGTTTTTTTTATTTTTTGTTATTTACAACATTCATCTGACACAATAGATCATGTGGTATTTTTATAGAGCAGGTTGTTACGGACGCAGCAAATATGACAAAAAAGCATTTAAAAAACACAATATGATTCTTTAGTGTCTCCACATTCTGAAAGTCATAGTTTTATTTATTTTTTGGGCGACTGTCTTGTGTAGGGGCTTATTTTTTTTGGGATGAGATGACGGTTTGATTGGCACTATTTTGGGGTGCGAATGACTTTTTGAACGCTTGCTATTAGGCTGGGTTCACACGGGCGTTGCGGGAAAATGTGCGGGTGCGTTGCGGGAACACCCGCGATTTTTCCGCGAGAGTACAAAACATTGTAATGCGTTTTGCACTCGCGTGAGAAAAATCGCGCATGTTTAGTACCCAAACCCGAACTTCTTCACAGAAGTTCGGGCTTGGGATCGGTGTTCTGTAGATTGTATTATTTCCCCTTATAACATAGTTATAAGGGAAAATAATAGCATTCTGAATACAGAATGCATAGTAAACCAGCGCTGGAGGGGTTAAAAAAAATAAGAAATATCTAACTCACCTTAGTCCACTTGATCGCGTAGCCCGTCATCTCCTTCTGTCTCCTTTGCTGAACAGGACCTGTGGTGAGCATTAATTACAGGTAAAGGACCTTTGGTGAAGTCACTCCGGTAATCACATGATCCATCACCATGGTAAAAGATCATGTGATGGATCATGTGATGACCGGAGTGACGTCACCAAAGGTCCTTTACCTATAATTAATGCTCACCACAGGTCCTGTTCAGCAAAGGAGACAGAAGAGATGCCGGGCTACGCGATCAAGTGGACTAAGGTGAGTTAAATTATTTTTTATTTATTTCTAACCCCTCCAGCGCTAGTTTACTATGCATTCTGTATTCAGAATGCTATTATTTTCCCTTATAACCATGTTATAAGGGAAAATAATAATGATCGGGTCTCCATCCTGATCGTCTCCTAGCAACCGTGCGTGAAAATCGCACCGCATCTGCACTTGCTTACGGATGCTTGCGATTTTCACGCAACCCCATTCACTTCTATGGGGCCTGCGTTGCGTGAAAAACGCAGAATATAGAGCATGCTGCGATTTTCACGCAATGCACAAGTGATGCGTGAAAATCACCGCTCATCTAAACAGCCCCATTGAAATGAATGGGTCGGGATTCAGTGCGGGTGCAATACGTTCACCTACCGCATTGCACCCGCGCGGAAATCTCGCCCGTGTGAAAGCAACACTTTTTGTGATGTAAGGTGACAAAAAATGGCTTTTTTTACACCGTTTTTTTTTGTTTTGTTTTTTATGGTATTCACCTGAGGGGTTAGGTCATGTGATATTTTTATAGAGCAGGTTATTACGGACGCAGCGATACCTAATATATATACATTTTTTTTATTTATGTCAGTTTTACACAATGATTTAATTTTTGAAACAAAAAAAATCATGTTTTAGTGTCTCCATAGTCTGAGAGCCATAGTTTTTTCAGTTTTTGGGCGATTATCTTGGGTAGGGTATGATTTTTGTGGGATGAGATGACGGTTTGATTGGCACTATTTTGGGGTGCATATGACTTTTTGATTGCTTGCTATTACACTTTTTGTGATATAAGGTGACAAAACATTGCTTTTTTTTTTTACGGTGTTCACTTGCTGGTCATGTGATATTTTTATAGAGCAGGTTATTACGGATGCAGCGATACCTAATACAGTCAGGTCCATAAATATTGGGACATTGACACAATTCAAAATTTTTTGGCTCTATACACAACCACAATGGATTTGAAATGAAACGAACAAGATGCGTTTTAACTGCAGACTGTCAGCTTTAATTTGAGGGTATTTTCATCCAAATAAGGTGAACGGTGTAGGAATTACAACATTTTGCATATGTGCCTCCCACTTGTTAAGGAACCAAAAGTAATGGGACAGAATAATAATCATAAATCAAACTTTCACTTTTTAATACTTGGTTGCAAATCCTTTTCAGTCAATTACATCCTGAACTCTGGAACGCATAGACATCACCAGACGCTGGGTTTCATCCCTGGTGACGCTCTGCCAGCTACTGCAATTGTCTTTAGTTCCTGCTTGTTCTTGGGGAATTTTCCCTTCAGTCTTGTCATTAGCAAGTGAAATGCATGCTCAATCGGATTCAGGTCAGGTGATTGACTTGGCCATTGCATAACATTCCACTTCTTTCCCTTAAAAAACTCTTTGTTTGCTTTTGCAGTATGCTTGGGTCATTGTCCATCTGCACTGTGAAGCGCCATCCAATGAGTTCTGAAGCATTTGGCTGAATATGAGCAGATAATATTGGCCGAAACACTTCAGAATTTATCCTGCTGCTTTTGTCAGCACTCATATCATCAATAAATACAAGAGAACCAGTTCCATTGGCAGCCATACATGCTCAAGCCATGACACTATCACCACCATGCTTTACTGATGAGGTGGTATGCTTAGGATAATGAGCAGTTCCTTTCCTTCTCCATACTCTTCTCTTCCCATCACTGTGGTACAAGTTGATCTTGGTCTTATCTGTCCATAGGATGTTGTTCCAGAACTGTGAAGGCTTTTTTAGATGTCATTTGGCAAACTCTAATCTGGCCTTCCTGTTTTTGAGGCTCACCAATGGTTTACATCTTGTGGTGAACCCTCTGTCTTCTCTTGATTGTTGACTTTGACACGCATACACCTACCTCCTGGAGAATGTTCTTGACCTGGCTAACTGTTGTGAAGGGTGTTTTCTTCACCAGGGAAAGAATTCTTCGGTCATCCTCCACAGTTGTTTTCTGTGGTCTTCCGGGTCTTTTGGTGTTGCTGAGCTCACCAGTGCGTTCCTTCTTTTTAAAAATGCTCCAAACAGGACACAGGACCCCCCTCAGCATTGTCGCAGAGTGCCTGCTGAATGATTTCAGCAGGCACTCTTTTCCGATCACCGCGCGCCGCGCAGCGGTGATCGTAAATTCACATAGCTTGCTGCTTTTTCAAGGCTGCTAATCTAGTGCTGGTCTAATCAAGTGCTGATCTGCAAGTGCATTGGAGATATTCAGAAGATACTCAGGGGGTAATCTGGAGGTGGATACAATCTAAACAAGTAAGATTTGTTTGTTTAAATCCCCCCCCCCCCTCTTTGCAATGGCAGACCTGGTTCTGTGCAGGAATTGTTGTGCTTTTATTTCAGGTTCCACTCTTCAGAGGTTTGGATACTGTCTGATCTGTAGACAGCTCTCCAAAATGCAACAGGAAATTACCCTTTTGAAATATGAGATTTGTAAATTAACCATTAAGCAAACTCAGACTGAGAACATTGCAATGCCACTGCCACAGAGGCCCCCTAGAAATGGAAGATGGGTTACTGTAGGTTCTGGTAGACTGAGAATTGTGGATAGAAGACATGTCCCACAGTCTGTGGCTCTCCATAATTAATTTGCAGCACTTTCAGAGTGCAAGAGCAACATGGCGGATGGCTCAAGCACAGTGGGGGAGAAACAATCATCTCCCATGCCTAAAGTATGCAAGACTGCAGCCAAAGACAAAAAGGAGAAGGTGAGGACTGATAGTAAGCAGTTGTTGGTGGGCGATTCCATCATAAGAGGTGTGAAGTTTGAGGAGAATGGTGTTGTAAGATGTCTCCCTGGTGCTACCGCTAGCAGGGATAGACCACGGATCCTTAATATTGTTAGGCAAGCAAAACAGGAAAGGGAAGTGGATGTTATTGTCTATCTGGGGACAAACGATCTGGCTTGCAATGAGGTTTCAAAGGTGAAAGAAGCTTTTCACACACTTGGAAAGGATATACGGGAGGTTGCATCAACTGTTTCATTCTCTGCAGTTTTGCCTGTGCATAACCTTCAGCATGACAGGAAGATGCGCATTAAGGAATTCAATGTATGGCTTGGTGAATGGTGTCGGAACCAAGGGTTTGGCTTTGTGTCTCATGTTAGCTCTTGTTGGAATGGAAAAGAACTGTACAAGAAAGATGGTTTGCATCTTTCTCTCAAAGGAACGAATGTCCTCAGTGAACAGTTCCAAGTATTTGCTAAGGAGCATTTAAACTAGGAAAGGGGGGCAAAAGAGTGATAATCCAGCAGTCCGACTGCCCCCCGGAACAATGCCAGAAGATGCCATCAGCACAAAGGTTAAGAAATGACAAGCTCAGATGCTTATCTACAAATGCTCACAGTTTAGGGAATAAGATCAATGAACTTGAGGCTATAATGGCATCTGAGAATATAGATGTAGTGGCTGTTACTGAGACATGGTTCAAGGGAAGTAATGACTGGGATATATCAATACCAGGGTTCTCTCTATACAGGAAAGACAGAGAAGGCAAGAAGGGGGAGGGGTGGCCCTGTATGTGAAAGACAGCATAAAATCTAATTTGATACAAGTTAGCGAGAACAATTTAGAGTCAGTTTGGGTTACCTTGCAGCTTGATAATCATAAGGTAACTCGTGTAGGTGTGATATATAAACCACCTAGCCAAGTCAAAGAATTAGATGATCTACTAGTTGAGGAAATAGCTAAAATGACATTGAAGGGGGAAGTTATCATTATGGGAGACTTCAATCTTCTTGATGTAAACTGGAAAACCAAAATAGCTAGTTCTGCCAGGAGTACAGATATTTTAAATTCCCTACTGGGATTATCACTACAGCAAGTAGTTGAGGAGCCAACCCGGAAGGAGGCCATTTTAGATTTAGTATTCACAAATGGGAATTTGGTATATGATATTACTGTAGGGGAAAGCTTGGGATCTAGTGATCACCAGTCAGTGTGGTTTACTATAAGCACAGTGACTGAGTCACACCACACAAAAACAAAAGTTTTAGATTTTAGAAAAACTGACTTTTCAAAAATTTAGATTAGTGGTATACGAGTCCCTATCAGATTGGAACAGTTTCATTGGAGTCCAGGAGAAATGGGACTACTTAAAAGAGGCACTATTGAAGGCAACAGAAAATTGCATTAGGCTTGTCAGTAAAAGCAAAAAAAGGAAAAGACCACTGTGGTACTCATCAGAAGTGGCCAAAATCATTAAAAACAAAAAGAGGATGACAGGCTAATTTACAAGATTAGGCAGAGAGAAGCCAAACAAGTTATAAGAGCTTCTAAAGCACAGGCAGAAGAGAAATTAGCTCAGTCAGGGAAAAAAGGCGATAAGGCATTCTTCAGATACATAAATGAAAAAAGGAAACTAAAACAAGGAATTACAAAATTAAAAACAAAAGAAGGAAGGTATAAGGAAGAAGATAAAGAACTAGCTGACTGCCTCAATGAATACTTCTGTTCAGTCTTTACGAAGGAAAATGAAGGAAAAGGACCTCAGTTAGGAAAGAAGACTAATGAATCTTTTGATGCATGTGTCTTTACAGAGGAAGAGGTTCTAAGTCAGCTGTCTAAAATCAATACAAATAAGTCACAGGGTCCTGATGGGATACACCCAAAGCTATTAAAAGAGCTCAGCGGTGAACTAGCAAAACCATTAACAGATTTATTTAACCAATCACTGGCAACAGGAGTCGTCCCAGAAGATTGGAAATTAGCAAATGTTGTGCCGATTCACAAGAAAGGTAGTAGGGAGGAATCGGGCAACTATAGGCCAGTAAGCCTGACATCAATAGTGGGGAAATTAATGGAAACCATACTGGAACATCTAAAATCCCATGGATTGAAAGATGAAAAACATCATGGGTTTACTTCAGGGAGATCATGTCAAACTAATCTTATTGATTTTTTTGATTGGGTGACTAAAACAATAGATGGCGGAGGCGCAGTAGACATCACTTATCTAGACTTCAGTAAGGCTTTCGATACTGTCCCACACAGAAGGCTTATCAATAAATTGCAGTCTTTGGGTTTGGACTCCCATATTGTTGAATGGATTAGGCAGTGGCTGAGGGACAGGCAACAGAGGGTTGTAGTCAATGGAGTATATTCAGACCAAGGTCTTGTTACCAGTGGGGTACCTCAGGGATCTGTTCTGGGACCCATATTGTTTAATATCTTTATCAGCGAAATTGCAGAAGGCCTCGATGGTAAGGTGTGTCTTTTTGCTGATGACACAAAGATTTGTAACAGGGTTGATGTTCCTGGAGGGATACACCAAATGGAAAAGGATTTAGGAAAACTAGAGGAATGGTCAAAAGTCTGGCAACTAAAATTTAATGTGGATAAGTGCAAAATAATGCACCTGGGGCGTAAAAACCCAAGAGCAGAATATAAAATCAGTGATACAGTCCTAACCTCAGTATCTGAGGAAAGGGATTTAGGGGTCATTATTTCAGAACACTTAAAGGTAGGCAGACAATGTCATAGAGCAGCAGGAAATGCTAGCAGAATGCTTGGGTGTATAGGGAGAGGCATTACTAGTAGAAAGAGGGAGGTGCTCATGCCGCTCTACAGAGCACTAGTGAGACCTCATTTGGAGTATTGTGCTCAGTACTGGAGACCATATCTCCAGAAGGATATTGATACTTTGGAGAGAGTTCAGAGAAGAGCTACTAAACTGGTACATGGATTGCAGGATAAAACTTACCAGGAAAGATTAAAGGAATATTTAAAAGAAGAAAAACTGCTACAAGAGGACATAGTTTTAAATTAGCGGGGCAAAGGTTTAAAAGTAATATCAGGAAGTATTACTTTGCTGAGAGAGTAGTGGATGCATGGAATAGCCTTCCTGCAGAAGTGGTAGCTGCAAATACAGTGAAGGAGTTTAAGCATGCATGGGATAGGCATAAGGCCATCCTTCATATAAGATAGGACCTGGGGCTATCCATAGTACTCAGTATATTGGGCAGACTAGATGGGCCAAATGGTTCTTATCTGCCAACACATTCTATGTTTCTATATGTTTCTATGACGTACCAGTACGTCATGTGTCCTTAAGTACCAAGTCATCATGACGTTCCGGTACGTCATGTGTCCCCAACAGGTTAAAAGATTCCTGAGGTCCCCAGAAATTAAAACCCCCAATAAGTGACCCCATTTTGGAAAGAGCACCCATGTACGAACATTTTAAGTGGTAGAAAGGGTACTTGTCACCAAACAGGTGTCTCACAGAAGGCAGAAACACTTGTTAAAGGATTTCATAACGCACATTTCTGAAAAAAAAATTACTAGCAGACACCAATTTAAAGGGGTTAAAGGAGAAAATGCAAAATAGGATGTGTTCCCCATTTTCTCCCCATTCAGGAAACACCCCATATGTGCTTGTAGCCTGCTGTATGGGCACATAGCAGGGCTCTATAAGCAAAGTGCAAAATATGGATTTTGCAGGCTTGAATAAGCAGACATGGATTTTTGGTGCCATGTTGCATTAAAGATTTTCCCAAAAGTTAAAAACCCCAAGAAGTGACCCCATTTTGGATAGAGCACCCCCGTACAAACATTTTAAGTGGTGGAAAGGGTACTTTTCAGCAAACAGGTGTCTCACAAAAGGCAGAAACACTTGCTAAAGGATTTCAAAGCACACATTTGTGAAAATGATAAATTACTAGCAGACTCCAATTTTTCACTTTCACAAGGGGTTAAAGGAGAAAATGCACCCCAGTATGTGCTCCCCATTTTCTCCCCATTCAAGAAACATCCCATATGTGCTTGTAGCCTGCTGCATGGGCGCACAGCAGGCAAACAGCAAAATATGGATTTTGCTAACAGACCTGAATTAGCAGACATGGATTTTAGGTGCCATGTCGCATAAAAAAAATCCTGAGGTCCCCAGAAATTAAAACCCCCAATAAGTGACCCCATTTTGTAAAGAGCACCCCTGTACAAATATTTTAACTGGTGCAAAGGGTACTTTTCAGCACACATTCATAAAACAATAATTACTAGCAGACCCCAATTTTTTTTACCACAAGGGGTTAAAGGAGAAAATGCACAATAGCATGTGTTCCCCATTTTCTGCCCATTCAGGAAACACCCCATATGTGCTTGTAGCCTACTGTATGGGCACACAGCAGGGCTCAGAATGGGAGGAACACCGTGTGGCTTTTGAAGGGCAGATTTTGCTGGAATAATTTTCAGGCACCATGTTGCATTGGAAGACACGCTGAGGCACCCCGACAGTGAAAACCGCAAAAACAAGGCTCTAGGGGTGCCAGAACATAAAAGGAATCTGAAGAAATGCCCCATTTAATAAAATGACACCCTTCAATGTATTCATCTAGGGGTATAATGGGAATTTTTTTTTTTTTTGGGGGGGAGCAATTATTGGATTGCCAAATGGAAAAATTCTAAACTGAAAATGTCTTCCCATGGATTAATTAAGAAATGAATGAAATTTACTTAATGGATATATCACAGAAGAAAAGGATTCAAATGATTCAGCCGAATCACGTTACGAATTAGGTCAGATTTAGCACAGGAAAAGAACGTGACTTAAAATATACCTTTATTATTCAAGTAATGGGTATTAGTACAAAAAGTACCTATTAATTAACGATACGTGATGTAATCCCCTAAGGTAACATATAATTGATGAAGCAGCGGGGGAAAAAAAGAATGATGAAAAAGGATGATCAGGGGACCACAGGGGATGTAATACCCTAGTCTATCCTCAGCCCAGGGTCACCCCCTGATGGTGGAGGTTCCCTATCCCCGTGCCTAATCCTGGAGCATCCCTGTTAAAAACCCTATCAACAAGGGATCTAACATACAAGTTTAGATAAACAAAGAGATGTTTCAAAATTATATAAGTATATCAATTAAGTTCGGCACACCACAGATAATCAGATACCGATACTTATGTAAGCAAAAAAAAAAACCTACGCGTTTCACCTAAGAACAAGGATCATCAGGGGGTGGATAAGGTGACACAATATAGATAAAATGGATGTATACTTAGCTCCCCGTTCTGATACTGGGAAACATCAATCTTGGCTGGAATTGATTCTGTCCTAAAAAAATCAAAGTTACATGTCACATGGACTATGTCAGAGATAAGGATTCTAGGTGTAGAGAAATCAATAGACGGTACTTACTTATATTCTGCCAAGGATATAGTTACTGTCACGACTGTGACTGATCCAGACAGGTCTGGGAGGAGAAGGTCACAGCGACTTGCTACTCGCAATAGCGAGTTTGCTCCATGGTTCAGGGTATGTCATCCGGGTTTTGCCTTGTGAACCTTTTTGTCCTGACTGGGAGTTTGTAGGCATCCTTCTCAGGTGAGTCCTGTCTGCCACTCCCAGCTACTATATTAGTTTCAGTTTCACTTGCAGTCATTGCTAGATATAGTCCTTACTTCCAGTTCTATTCTGACCTTTGAAGGAGATTGTTTGATGGTGTTGCTGTGGAGCTCTTGTCCGGCGTGGACTGTCGTGATTGGGATCGCCTTCTCTGCTCGTGACTGGATAAGTCTATCTCTGCTATAGTTTGTTTGTTGCTGTCTTCCCCTGCTAATCTCCTAGACATGAGTGATGGTGACTAGTGCTCCCATCTGCCTTTTCCCACTCTAGGCTTGTTAGGGTGACTGAGGGTTTAGGCATCCTGCTCGCCGCACGGGTTCACACCCCGTCTAGGGTATCAGGGCAGACAGGTGCCAGCTTAGGGTTAGTCAGGGGTGGCCATACTATTCCCATCCGTAGATAAGGGTCCCCCTTCCCCTCCGTCTGGTGCGACACGACTGCTGCTGGGATAGCGGTCGTGACAGTTACATGATGTTCCAAGGGAGCTGGGGAGCTGTCAGGCTAATTATTACCTATTTGTAGTTTGTTTTTCCCGCGTCCGAATTGATGTCCGGACGCCGCTTACGTCACTTCCGGTACTATAAAGTGCACCAGTGGAACGCATCACGTGTCCGCTCGCCACCCCTGCTGCTTCCCATGCTATGGAATGCACCATAGAGCACATAAGGTGACTATGGGCGAACCGGAAGTTACAATGAGGCGCGATTAGTGCGCATGACAAAGTACAGTAATGTGGTGCCAGACATTCGGGATAGGGGGCCTAGCAAAAGTAGGTTTGACGCTGCATAATATGCACAGTGCCTTTTAATAAGCCTGAATTTACTGAGGGATGTAAAGATTAGAAATAGAGAATCTTTATAGTCATGCATTGCTAATATGGATTATAGTACCAAAATACCCTCATGGATTCAGAGGGGGTATAATGTTTAAATACTCTGGACTAAGATAAGGCGAATCAATAAATATCTCCTTTTAAACATGATGCTTTTCACATCGATGAGACCAGTCATGGGTCAATCATCACAATTATTTAGAGTAAGCCTTTGCTGACCATGAGATTTACCAGGAGAGACACAATTATATGTCGGTTTTGCAATTAAATAAAACAAGTAAATGTAAGTCTTTCGTTTAAACCACCAGGTGACTGGGAGCGGAAAAAGGTAGATCCACTCCGTCTCCTTTTAGGGGATTTTTCTCAGAGAGGGGGGAACAGTTTCTCAGAGAGGGGGGAACAGTTTCAAGGGCCGCAAAAGAGATAGATTTTAAATCTCCCTTGTGGTGTTCATTAATGTGGTTGGCCACAGGGGTGTCGTTTAGTTTGACTATGTCATTAATGTGCTCACATACTCTTCTCCAGAGCTCTCTCATGGTTTTGCCAATGTAATCCTTTGGGCAGGTACACTGGCAAATATAAACGACACCCATGGACCTACAATTAATAAAATCCCTGATGGTGTAAGATCTTTGAGTAACTGAACATACCACGATTATAGTTTTCTTGATATAATTGCAAGCTTTACATAAACCACATCTGAACATCCCCACTAGTTTTCTATCCAACCAAGTACCCTCTTTTTTGGGACCCACATAGTGGCTGTGAACTAAATGATCCCGTAGGCTTCTGCCCTTTCGATAGGTGATCTGGGGGTATGTATTGATGGCACCTATGAGTTCAGGGTCCATTGTAAGGATAAGCCAGTAAGTACGGAGGGTGGATAAAACTTCCTTATTCGCGGTGTAGATATAAGACAAATTAATTTGTTATCTTTTCCGTCTTTTAATTTGGGGACAAGAAGATTTTCCCTATTACTTGACTCTGCATGTTGGAAGGCATCCCTCAGAAGGCACTGTGGGTAGCCCCTCTGTGTCAATCTGTTGTTCAATTTTTTTAACTCCCTATGAAAATTCACCAGGGAAGAGCAGTTCCTACGAGTCCGTAGGTACTGACCCCTGGGAATTACTCTCTTGACTGCTGGAGGATGATGACTACTCCAATGCAGTATATTGTTGGTGGCCGTTGGTTTCCAAAAGACTGACGTGACTAACATGTCGTCAACCGTAACTACTTCCACATCCAGAAAGGTATTTCGTTCTGACTGAATTTCAGAGGTGAAGCTCAAACCGATTTCATTATGGTTGAGTACATTGATGAACCTACTGAAACTATCTCTATCACCATCCCATATCAGGAAGATATCATCAATATAATGGACATAGAACGTGATGTTATCCTTCCACCAGCATTGTTGGACGGGGAAGACATGTGTATCTTCCCACCAGCCCAGGAGGAGATTAACATATGTAGGGGCACAGGGGCTCCCCATTGCTGTCCCCTCTGAGCTGGTGGTAGTATGATCCGTTATAAAGAAAAAAATTGTGAGTAAAAGTGAATTCGAGTAAACGTAAGATAAAGTCATTGTGGATATGGAATTGTGTACCTCTGGAGTTAAGGAAATAAGATGCTGCTGCCAACCATTTTTCATGGGGAATAGAAGTATAAAGAGACTCAGCGTCTATACTTGCAAGAAGGTTAGATGAATCAATGGTTATGGTCTCAATCTTGCGAAGGAAGTCCATCGTATCTCTTGTGAATTATGGTAAAGACCAGACAAAGTCTCTCAGGACTTTGTCCAGATAAATCCCACAATGGTGTGTTAGCGAGTCAACCCCAGACACAATGGGGCAACCCTTTAGGGGATGTAACCCCTTATGCACCTTGGGTAGGCAGTAGAAGGTGGCGACTTGTGGATATTTGGGGAGTAAAAACTCCAACTCAGACTTACTGATGACTCCCTGTTCAAAGCCCCAGGCAAGGATAGTTTTTAGTTTGGCTAGGAAGGAGATAGAGGGGTCCGTTGATATGATACTATAACTTTTCTTGTCATGTAACAAGTCACGGCACATTTTTTGGTATTTGTTATGATCCAGTACCACCAGGTTTCCACCCTTGTCGGACGGTTTTATTATGATGTGATTATTTTTCTCTAGGTTCTGGAGTGCTGATAATTCAACATTTATTCTTAAACGTTCAAGATCAGATACAACTAAACGTAGAAAGATGTCAATATGCTCCGAGTTAAGGGGTGGGGGTAATCTCGTACTCACTGGATGTAACTCAGTAAACTGGCCTTTCCCTGGTGTTTTGGCTTCTTCCTCCCATAAGTCCATGAGGTTTTGTAGATCAGGGAGGTCTTCAGTTTCAATCCCTAAATCAATACATGTTTTTTTATTTGTGTTTTGAAAAAACTTGTGCCATTTTAATCTTCTACAAAATAAGTTAAGGTCCTTAACCCATGTGAAAATATTAAATTTTGTGGTGGGTACAAAAGACAAGCCTCTTTTTAATAAACTGATCTCAGAATCGGTCAGAATGTAATTGGATAAGTTGATAATCTGCAAACTATCTGTCAGATGCGATTGTCGGTGTTCTTTGTCCGATCCCTCAATTGATAAGAGACCGGCTTGTTGGCTAAAAAAGAAGTAGAAGGGTCAGGAGTCGGTGAGGGTGATGGCGGTGCAGACATGGGTACGGAGGCGTAAGTTGGTGCCCCTGTATATGAGGCATATGAAGAGGAGGGTGCATATGATGTTCCTCTTGTATCCCCCCTTCCTCTCTGTCTGCCCCAGTTTTGCCATCTCTGGCCTGATCGTCGCCTTCCTGAATTAAAACCACCTCCATAGTAGTCTCTGGTTTTAGGAACAACGGCTGACTCAGAATCTGAGTATTCTGCCTCAGAAGAGGATATTTTTTGAGTCAATCTGAGGTACTGATGTTTTTACAAAGGTATATGCCTTGTTATCCCTAAATTCGCCGAAGTCCTTCACAAATTGTCTCTGTTTTCTCTCCTTGATGAGGTTCTGAAATTTTTCTACTGCTGTTTGTAAAGAAGATTCTCTTTTATCAAATTCAGAATCAGACATGAATTTTTGCGCAGATTCAATCAATTCTTTGAGTTTAGTAGATGTTAACTCAAAGATTTTCTTCTCCTCATCAAGGAGAATTGTCATCAATCTTAGTGAACTACTGGTCAGTTCTTGTTCCCAGACAGTTAATAATTGGGGAGACTGGACCTGTTCAGCTGGTCTTAATGGTATACGCAGCCCTCTAGGGACTATTTTTTGTTCAAGATAGTTTTCCAGTGATTTGATCTCCCACCAAGATTTTATATTTTCTTTATATTCTGAGTATAGGTCACAAAATGCTATTTTGCACGTAGATGATGAGGTCAAACCTGGTATCTCTCTATCAGAGAAGATATCCTTGGCTTCATTTATGAGAGCCTCAGTAAAGATGGTACCCGATAAGAAACTGGCCATAATAATTCCATAAATATATCACAGAAGAAAAGGATTCAAATGATTCAGCTGAATCACGTTACAAATTAGGTCAGGTTTAGCACAGGAAAAGAACGTGACTTAAAATATACCTTTATTATTCAAGTAATGGGTATTAGTACAAAAAGTACCTATTCATTTACGATACGTGATGTAATCCCCTAAGGGAACATATAATTGATGAAGCAGCGGGGGGGAAAAAAGAATGACGAAAAAGGAGGATGATCAGGGGACCACAGGGGATGCTATCCCTGTAATACTCTAGTCTATCCTCAGCCCAGGGTCACCCCCTGATGGTGGAGGTTCCTAGAGCATCCCTGTTAAAAACCCTATCAACAAGGGATCTAACATACAAGTTTAGATAAACAAAGAGATGTTTCAAAAATATATAAGTATATCAATTAAGTTCGGCACACCACAGATAATCGGATACCGATACTTATGTAAGTAAAAAAAAAACTACATGTTTCACCTAAGAACAAGGATCATCAGGGGGTGGATAAGGTGACGCAATATAGATAAAATGGATGTATACTTAGCTCCTTGTTCTGATACTGGGAAACATCAATCTTGGCTGGAATTGATTATGTCCTAAAAAGATCAAAGTTACATATCACATGGACTATGTCAGAGATAAGGATTCCAGGTGTAGAGAAATCAATAGACGGTACTTACTTATAGTCTGCCAAGGATATAGTTACATGATGTTCCAAGGGAGCTGGGGAGCTGTCAGGCTAATTATTACCTATTTGTAGTTTGTTTTTCCCGCGTCCGAATTGATGTCCGGACTCCGCTTACGTCACTTTCGGTACTATGAAGCGCACCAGTGGAACGCATCACGTGTCCGCTCACCACCCCTGCTGCTTCCGGTGTTATGGAACGCACTATGGAGCGCATAAGGTGACTATGGGCGAACCGGAAGTTACAATGAGGCGCGATTAGTGCGCATGACAAAGTACAGTAATGCGGTGCCAGACATTTGGGATAGGGGGCCTAGCAAAAGTAGGTTTGACGCTGCATAATATACACAGTGCCTTTTTATAAGCCTGAATTTACTGAGGGATGTAAAGATTAGAAATAGAGAATCTTTATAGTCATGCATTGCTAATATGGATTATAGTACCAAAATACTCTCATGGATTCAGAGGGGGTATAATGTTTAAATACTCTGGACTAAGATAAGGCGAATCAATAAATATCTCCTTTTAAACATGACGCTTTTCTCATCGATGAGACCAGTCATGGGTCAATCATCACAATGACTGAGGGTAAGCCTTTGCTGACCATGAGATTTACCAGGAGAGACACAATTGTATGTCGGTTTTGCAATTAAATAAAACAAGTAAGGGTCCATTCACACGTCCGTAATTTGGGTCCGCATTCGTTCCGCAATTTGCGGACCCATTCACTTTCAATGGGGCTGGAACGGATGCAAATCCACATTTCCTGGATCCGCATCCGCATTTTCGGGATCCGCATCCGTTTTTTCGGGATCCGCAATTTCGTTCCTGGAAAAAATAGAACATGTCCTATTCTTGTCCGCAATTGCGGACCAGAAAAGGCATTTTCTATTATAGTGTCTGTGATGTGCGGATCCGCAAAACACTTACGGACGTGTGAATGGACCCTAAATGTAAGTCTTTCGTTTAAACCACCAGGTGACTGGGAGCGGAAACGGTAGATCCACTCCGTCTCCTTTTGGAGGAGTTTTCTATCCCAGTCACCTTTTCTCGGAGAGGGGGAAACAGTTTCAAGGGCCGCAAAGGAGATTTAAAATGTATATCAGTGGAGGTGTGATAAACTTGAAAGCACTCTCCAATGCAGAGGCCCGGTTTAGAGGGGCAGGTCTGACAGTAGTGAGCGGTGTCTTTCCTAATCCCTTTAACCAAGCGAACTCGACACCTTTTTTAGGGTTGCCTTTTTTTTTCTGTGGGGGGAAGTACTCCAGGGAATTGCTGCCCATGTATTATTCTTGAGAAGCACTGCTGACTGAAATACTGCCCTCTCCTTCCTGAATGCCAAAAATCTATTTTTTCCTCAACTTCCAAGAAGGTCCCCCCATGACCAGCTGTTCTGTGGATGACAAAGGCATTATATAGTGACACTTGGGTTAGGTACACAGCTAATTTTTTTGTACCACACCTTAAATTTTCTTAAGGCACTGTAGGGCTGTAGTACTTGGTACTCCACCCATAAACTGGTTGTAATCCTGGATACACACACTTGGTGTTCTGCTCTGTGGTTTCTCGGACTGGGACTGGGGTGGATTGATTTGCATTGATGGCAGTTAACACAAGAACATCCCGCTTGTCCTTGTATTTTAGCAACATAAAATTTTCTGAGCAAAAAGCCCTGCTTTCCCCACAATTCTGGGGCTTTAGGGAACCCTTTTTGATTTTGTCTAATTGTGTCACATGTGCCTATGCCTCTGGCAGCAAGGCACTTCAGGAGAGGGTCACCATTGTAAAAGTTGTCCAAATATAGATGGTATCCGTGGTCAAACAGGGGGTGGACTAAATCCCATACTATCTTCCCACTTATACCCAGAACTGAGGGACAATCGGGGGGCTAAATTTTTGAATCTTTCATCTCATAAATAGGAATTTGGAATTGTAGTAGTCAATCACTGGGCCTAATCTTAAAGAGTCTGTCATAACTGGGGTCGCTTGGGGGTGGGCATTCATTATTATTGCTGAAGTGTAGAAATCTTTGAATAGCTTCGAAACGGGTCCTGGGGCATGGCAAGAAAGTGAAGAGGGGTGTGATAAAGAATATCTTTGTTCCAATATGAACCTATTGTTGTTGTTTTTTATAATGCCCATGCTTAGGAGAAGTCCCCAAAACGTTTGCATTCCAGTCGTGTCAGTAGGGGTCCATTTGTGGTGCCTTTAAATATAACTGTCTGGATGGGAGGCAATAAATTGCTCTGCATATATATTTGTTTGTTCCACCATCAAGTTAATTCGGTCATCAGTGAAGAATAATTGGAAAAAATAATTTCACTGAAACCTGTGTTATCTAAATTGATGCCTGGAGTGGCTGTAAATTCAGGCACCTGGGGTACATAGTTATCTGCGGGATCCATGAAGAGTCACTTGTACGGGGCTGCGACTGCGCACTACCCCTAGGACGCCTACGAGGGGGTTCATCATTAGATGAATCATTTGAGAAAGATGAAAATAAAAATGTTGCTTCATCTCCACAGTCAGTGTCCTCAAAAAGCACAGCATATGCCTCTTCGGCAGTGAAAAGCCGTTTAGTCATTTTGAACTGTAAACTAACATAGATTTTTTTATTTTTTTTATTTATTGAACAGCAAACTAAAATCCTTTATATCCTTTAGGATAAAAACTCCCTAAATCACTTGGCAGTTATTGACAGGTGTCACCAGGGCCGATCCTAGGGTCACAGGCGCCTGGGTGCAGAAATATTTCTGGCGCCCCCACATGGGCGTGGTTATCTTACTAACTCCTCCCCTTTACAATGTTTCTATGGCAACAACTTCAGCCCCCAACTTCAGCCCCACCAATTTGCTTTGACAATAACTTAGTCAACGGCTTTGACAAGTCAAAATAAATGTCATGTGCCAGTAGCCAGAGCCCCCCCATATCATGTGCCAGTAGCCAGAGCCCCCCATATCATGTGCCAGTAGCCAGAGCCCCCCATATCATGTGCCAGTAGCCCCCCTTATGTGCCAGTAGCCCCCCTATGTGCCAGTAGCCCCTCTTATCATGTGCCAGTAGACCCCCTTATCATGTGCCAGTAGCCCCCTTATCATGTGCCAGTAGCCCCCCTTATCATGTGCCAGTAGCCCCCCATATCATGTGCCAGTAGCCAGAGCCCCCCCCCTTATCATGTGCCAGTAGCCAGAGCCCCCCCCCATATCATGTGCCAGTAGCCAGAGCCCCCCATATCATGTGCCAGTAGCCCCCCTTATGTGCCAGTAGCCCCCCTATGTGCCAGTAGCCCCCCTTATCATGTGCCAGTAGACCCCCTTATCATGTGCCAGTAGCCCCCTTATCATGTGCCAGTAGCCCCCCTTATCATGTGCCAGTAGCCCCCCATATCATGTGCCAGTAGCCAGAGCCCCCCCCTTATCATGTGCCAGTAGCCAGAGCCCCCCCCCATATCATGTGCCAGTAGCCAGAGTGCCCCCATATCATGTGCCAGTAGCCCCCCATATCATGTGCCAGTAGCCCCCCTTATCATGTGCCAGCCCAGTAGTCCCCCCTTATCATGTGCCAGCCCAGTAGTCCCCCCTTATCATGTGCCAGCCCAGTAGTCCCCCCTTATCATGTGCCAGCCCAGTAGCCCCCCTTATCATGTGCCAGCCCAGCCCAGTAGTCCCCCCTTATGTGCCAGCCCAGTAGCCCCCCTTATGTGCCAGCCCAGTAGCCCCCCTTATCATGTGCCAGCCCAGTATTGTACCTATATAAAAAAATAAAAAAAAATAATACACTTATACTTACCTCCAGCAATGCGATGCGATGCAGGCCGCCTCTTCCGTCTGTGTCCCTCGCTATACGGCTCAGGCGACGCGATGACGTCATCGCGCCGCCTGCACCGGCCTCTGATAGGCTGCCAGCACTAAGCCGGCAGCCTATCAGAGGAACAGGAGGGGACACACCTCTCCCTCCTCTGCCGCAGCACAGGCATCTGTATTGCCGTCCTGAGGACGGCAATACAGATGACTATGGAGATGAGCGCTTCCGCAATGGAGGCGCTCATCTCCTGCTCTGCCCTGCCGCCGGCCGCGGCCGCCCCCCACTTGTCACCAGGGCCGCGGCCTTGCGGCACTCAGGCTTGTCGGCCCACCGGGAAATTTCCCGCTATCCCGGCAGGCCAGTCCGGCCCTGCGCTCGGCGCCTTTCGGGTGACAGCGCTGGGGTGCGGGGCACCCACTGCACCCCGTGTAGGATCGGCCCTGGGTGTCACAGGTAGCACAGATGGCTGGCGATGAGCCTCAGGAGGCAGAAAATTATATACAGGGGTCTAGTATGGGGCAAAGAGTAGTGCCAATATCTTTATTGGGGCAGAAAAGGGGTTAATTAATGTATTATTTTGCAATTATAGGTGGTACAGAATGTTGCCACTCAAGCACAGGACACAAATATGTACACACAGAAGGATGGCACACGTATTGACAGGGTTAATAAAAAAAATGTAACTTGGGAGTGTGTGACCGGTGTCTTGATGGACGGACAAACTGGTGTGACAGGTGTCTTGATGGACGGACAGACTGGAGTGACAGGTGTCTTGATGGACAGGCTGGAGTGACAGGTGTCTTGACGGACGGACAGGCTGGAGTGACAGGCACAGAAGAGTGGAAAATCGGCACTGAAGGAGTTAATTATGTGTGAGGCAGAGGATGAGGCATAGAACTAATGATGACAGGCTGATAGATGAGGCACCGAACTGATTTGTGTCTCTGATTGGGGCACAGAAGAGCAGCGTTTCGGCACTGAAGGGGTTAAAAGGGCTTAAAACATTGGTGATTGAACTCTAACAATAGCTCCTTCCCTGACAGGAATTGGGATGATCAGAGAAGGAGAGTACACACAGTACCTCCAAAAATCGAGTCAATGAGTTGCGATTAGTCCAGCTGCAGTAATGGACCAATTACAGCGATCGCCGGCCGGAGAGCATTACGAATTGGTAAAGCATCACATTCCCCCACGTACATGTACATGATAATGCGGGAAGGAGTTAACACCAAAAAAACTAGCATGAATAAAGATAAATGTGGCGGACCAGCTATGATGGCTCTTCTCTGCCCTCACCCCTTCCGCTTTTCTTGCTACCTCTAAAAAGTGGCATCAAGGGAGAAAAGCAGTGAGTAACGTAAATCACTTAATAAATTCCCCCATTAGTGTTTCATTCTGAACTCCGAGAGAGGCCTGAGATGGATACCATGCTGTGGCATTTATCACCCTCTGTGATAAAAATAGAGTATACAGCATGATATATAGATATATATGTATTAGAGATGAGCAAACTTCAGGAAATTTGTGGAATTTAAAAAACTAATTGATTTGTGTCTGAATTGATTCTATACAAAGCAAATAGCCCTGAATATTGGTATATGACACTAAGGTCTCCTAGGACTTTTTTAATATTTTTTTGTATCTTTCTAAAACATTTTTAACAAAGTTCTGTTCTTTCTCTCTTCCCCTTTCCGTTTTAACACAATGACAGCAATAGCAAATAATGTCCGAGTGTCACAAAAATATATGGGTAAGGGTAAACGTACACTCACCTAAAGAATTGTTAGGAACACCTGTTCTATTTCTCATTAATGCAATTATCTAGTCAACCAATCACATGGCAGTTGCTTCAATGCATTTAGGGGTGTGGTCCTGGTCAAGACAATCTCCTGAACTCCAAACTGAATGTCAGAATGGGAAAGAAAGGTGATTTAAGCAATTTTGAGCGTGGCATGGTTGTTGGTGCCAGACGGGCCGGTCTGAGTATTTCACAATCTGCTCAGTTACTGGGATTTTCACACACAACCATTTCTAGGGTTTACAAAGAATGGTGGGAAAAGGGAAAAACATCCAGTATGCGGCAGTCCTGTGGGCAAAAATGCCTTGTGGATGCTAGAGGTCAGAGGAGAATGGGCCGACTGATTCAAGCTGATAGAAGAGCAAGGTTGACTGAAATAAACACTCGTTACTACCGAGGTATGCAGCAAAGCATTTGTGAAGCCACAACACGCACAACCTTGAGGCGGATGGGTTACAACAGCAGAAGACCCCACAGGGTACCACTCATCTCCACTACAAATAGGAAAAAGAGGCTACAATTTGCACGAGCTCACCAAAATTGGACTGTTGAAGACTGGAAAAATGTTGCCTGGTCTGATGAGTCTCGATTTCTGTTGAGACATTCAAATGGTAGAGTCCAAATTTGGCGTAAACAGAATGAGAACATGTATCCATCCTCTGATGGCTACTTCCAGCAGGATAATGCACCATGTCACAAAGCTCGAATCATTTCAAATTGGTTTCTTGAACATGACAATGAGTTCACTGTACTAAAATAGAGCATGCTGCGATTTTCAAACAACGCACAAGTGATGCGTGAAAATCACCGCTCCTGTGCACAGCCTAATAGAAATGAATGGGTCCGGATTCAGTGCGGGTGCAATGCGTTCACCTCACGCATTGCACCCGCGCGGAAATCTCACCTGTGTGAAAGAGGCCTTACTGTCATGAGATACAGTGGTCTATTTTGCACAAACATCCAAAAAGTATGCATTAATGGGTGCAGAATGACTGTCTGTATTCATACACATTCAAGATTTAATTGTCTGAAGAAACAGTAGTTTGTTCTTAATGAGCCTGGAAAAACTCTTTTGAGAGTAGCAGCAGTACAGTGTGGATGTGGAAAGCATAGGGTAAGGCCTCATGCACACGGCCGTTAGGCCAGCCGTGTAAACTCTGCATTACGGATGCGGTCCCATTCACTTGAATGGGTCCGCAATTCCGGAGATGCGGAACGGAGTCACGGAACGGAACACTGGAAGCACTACGGAGTGCTTTCATGGTGTTTCTTTCCGTTGTTCCGCACCGCAAATAAATATGACGTGTCATTTTTTTGCAGTGCGGACAGACCATGGACCCATTCAAGTTGAATGGGTCCAGCCCGCTGCACGGATGTCGCCCGTGCATTGGGGACCGCAATTGCGGTCCCCAATGCATGGAACGGCTGCACAACAGCCGTGTGCATGAGGGCTATTAGTGGGAAGTGGTTTCAATAGTTGTGGCAGCAGTAGCAGCACAGCATGGAATAGACAAGGCAGTAGAATGTGTGTACGGCAGTTTACAGGTAGAAGTAGTAGTAGTGATGGCTGTGTCGCGGTAATGGTAGTGGCAGTAGGGGTAATGGAAGTGGCAGTAGAGGGATTAGCAGTAGGAAGTAGCAACTGTGGTGGTGCCAGCAGCAGCAGTAACTATATGGTAAAGAGCATGATGATAGGCAGGCAGACAGCTATAGTGGCATGATAACAGCAACAGCGGCAGCTATAAGGTGCGGAACATGGTGGTAGGCAGCCAAAGAGTGGCAGTGGTATGATAGTGGCAGCAACCATACGGTTTACGGTACATAACAACAGGCCGGCAGACAATGGAATGATGGGACACCATCAGCTAGGACAGATCTATTCATCTGCCTCAGCCGGAGATAAGTGCCTTATTTATTTGGAAAAAAGTAATGTTTTGTACACTGGCAGAGGACAACTTTGTTTGGGTGTCACAATGCCACTTGCTGTTCTGAATACAATCTCTGAGATGACAGTGGAGGCTGGACAGTAGAGAGAGAGCATACTGGAGCCAGTTCTGGACCAATCTGCAGTCACAGAAATACATGGGGTCAGGGAACACATATGCACTGGAGAAAGGCCAAAGTCCAGGTAGGAGTGAACCTGGGTTTTCATGTGGGGCGTCTTCATTTGCTGATCTGCCTCAACCTGGTACACCATATGGAAAAATGTTGTTTAAATTCTGTTTAATAGGGTTGAGCGAACCCGAATTATAGAGTTCGGGTTCGTACCGAACTTTAGGATTTTTGGACCCGAACTTTTCAGTAAAAGTTTGGGTTCGGATTCGGTATTGGGCGACTTTATGGCGCTTTTTGAAAGGCTGCAGAGCAGCCAATCAACAAGCGTTTAATTTGTGTGCCCTTAGATGCCATCACAGCCATGCACACATACTTTTCCAGCTCACCTGTCCGGTCTTTATTGCTCCCGAATCCTGAAGCCTTGGGTGAGTCCCAGATACGTGTGCCCTTAGATGCCATCACAGCCATGGCTGTGATTGCCAGTGCAGCATGTGACCCAGCCTCTATATAAGCTGGAGTCACGTAGCGCTGTACGTCACTCTGCTGTGCTTAGTGTAGGGAGAGGATGCTGCTGCTGTGAGGGAGAGAATAGGAGAGAATCTTTAATCAGAACTCCAATTGAACTCAGCGATCTACATAGATTTAGTTGTGTGGGTGCAGTGCACAATCTTTTTACCCTGCCCTGAGCCCAGTGACACAGAAAAATAACTTTTATCCGACTGTTAGTTAGGTGGTCGTCGGCAGCCATTTTATGCAAGTTCAGTGCACCTGCACAGCATATTTGCATTTCAGAGAGTGAAATACAAGCTTGAAATACTGCAATTATATTCTGAGTTATTCTGGATTTGTCACATTCCAATACAAGTGTTAGATACTGCTGTTACCCATTTTGGGCAAGATAATAAATTTGTGGCCTTTGCTGCATTTCTGACAGTCCAATACAAGCGTGATATACTGCTGTTATATTCTGGTATTCTTAAAACAAACATTTTGGGCAAGATAATACATTTGCGACCTTTGTTGCATTTGTCACAGTGAAATACAAGCTTGAAATACCTCAATTATATTCTGGGTTTAAAAAACACACATTTTTTTGCAACGCCATACATGTGGGGCCTTTGCTGCATTTGTCACAGTGAAATACAAGCTTGAAATACTGCAATTATATTCTGGGTTAAAAAAAAAACAAATTTTTTGCAATACCCTACATCTGCGGCCTTTGTATTGTGAAATACAAGCATTAGATAGTGCTGTTATATTCTGGTATTAAATAAACACCCATTTTGGGCAAGATAATACATTTGTGGCCTTTGCTGCATTTGTCACAGTAAAATACAAGCTTAAAATACTGCAATTATATTCTGGTGTTAATAAAACAACCAATTTTTGTAATACCCTAAATCTGGTGCCTTTGCTGCATTTGTCTAAGTAAAATACAAGCTTGAAATAGTGCAATTATAATCTGGGTTTTAAAAAACACCCATTTTTTTGTAAAACCCTACATCTGCGGCCTTTGCTGAATTTCTGACAGTCCAATACAAGTGTGATATACGCTGTTATATTCTGGGTTATTCTGGATTTGTCACATTCCAATACAAGTGTTAGATACTGCTGTTATATTCTTGTTTTAAAAAAAAACGCCCATTTTGGGCAAGATAATAAATTTGTGGCCTTTGCTGCATTTCTGACAGTCCAATACAAGCGTTATATACCGCTGTTATATTCTGGTATTAAAAAAATAAACATTTTGGGCAAGATTTTACATCTGCGGCCTTTGCTGCATTTCTGACAGTCCAATACAAGTGTGATATACGCTGTTATATTCTGGTATTAAAAAAACACCCATTTTGGGCAAGATGATACATTTGTGGCCTTTTTTTGCATTTGTCACATTGAAATACAAGCTTGAAATACAGCAATTATATTCAGATTTTTTTTTAAAACACCCATTTTTTGCAATACATTACATATGGTGCCTTTGCTGCATTTGTCACAGTAAAATACAAACTTGAAATACTGCAATTATATTCTGGGTTTTAAAAAAACACCAATTTTATGCTTGCCAGTGCAGCATGTGACCCAGCCTCTATATAAGCTGGAGTCACGTAGCGCTGTACGTCACTCTGCTGTGCTTAGTGTAGGGAGAGGATGCTGCTGCTGTGAGGGAGAGAATAGGACAGAGTCTTTAATCAGAACTCCAATTGAACTCAGCGATCTACATAGATTTAGTTGTGTGGGTGCAGTGCACAATCTTTTTACCCTGCCCTGAGCCCAGTGACACAGAAAAATAACTTTTATCCGTCTGTTAGTTAGGTGGTCGTCGGCAGCCATTTTATGCAAGTTCAGTGCACCAGCACAGCATATTTGCATTTCAGAGATTGAAATACAAGCTTGAAATACTGCAATTATATTCTGAGTTATTCTGGATTTGTCACATTCCAATACAAGTGTTAGATACTGCTGTTACCCATTTTGGGCAAGATAATAAATTTGTGGCCTTTGCTGCATTTCTGACAGTCCAATACAAGCGTGATATACCGCTGTTATATTCTGGTATTCTTAAAACAAACATTTTGGGCAAGATAATACATTTGCGACCTTTGTTGCATTTGTCACAGTGAAATACAAGCTTGAAATACCTCAATTATATTCTGGGTTTAAAAAACACCCATTTTTTTGCAACGCCATACATGTGGGGCCTTTGCTGCATTTGTCACAGTGAAATACAAGCTTGAAATACTGCAATTATTTTTCTGGGTTAAAAAAAACAAATTTTTTGCAATGCCCTAGATCTGCGGCCTTTGTATTGTGAAATACAAGCATTAGATAGTGCTGTTATATTCTGGTATTAAATAAACACCCATTTTGGGCAAGATAATACATTTGTGGCCTTTGCTGCATTTGTCACAGTAAAATACAAGCTTAAAATACTGCAGTTATATTCTGGGTTTTAATAAAATAAAACAACCAATTTTTGTAATACCCTAAATCTGGTGCCTTTGCTGCATTTGTCTAAGTAAAATACAAGCTTGAAATAGTGCAATTATAATCTGGGTTTTAAAAAACACCCATTTTTTTGTAAAACCCTACATCTGCGGCCTTTGCTGCATTTCTGACAGTCCAATACAAGTGTGATATACGCTGTTATATTCTGGGTTATTCTGGATTTGTCACATTCCAATACAAGTGTTAGATACTGCTGTTATATTCTTGTTTTAAAAAAAAACGCCCATTTTGGGCAAGATAATAAATTTGTGGCCTTTGCTGCATTTCTGACAGTCCAATACAAGCGTTATATACCGCTGTTATATTCTGGTATTAAAAAAATAAACATTTTGGGCAAGATTTTACATCTGCGGCCTTTGCTGCATTTCTGACAGTCCAATACAAGTGTGATATACGCTGTTATATTCTGGTATTAAAAAAACACCCATTTTGGGCAAGATGATACATTTGTGGCCTTTTTTTGCATTTGTCACATTGAAATACAAGCTTGAAATACAGCAATTATATTCCGATTTTTTTTTAAAACACCCATTTTTTGCAATACATTACATGTGGTGCCTTTGCTGCATTTGTCACAGTAAAATACAAGCTTGAAATACTGCAATTATATTCTGGGTTTTAAAAAAACACCAATTTTATGCAATACCCTACATCTGCGGCTTTTGCATTTCTTACAGTCCAATACAATTGTGATATACGCTGTTATATTCTGGTATAAAAAAAACACCCATTTTGGGCAGGATAATACATTTGTGGCCTTTGTTGCATTTTTTACTGTGAAATACAAGCTTGAAATACTGCAATTTTATTCTGGATTTTAAAAAAAACACCAATTTTTTTAAATCCTCTACATCTGCGGCCTTTGCTGCATTTGTCACAGTGTGCCACCAATAAAAATAATACAATAGAGGGAGGGAGGGGGGGCCGGGGGGGGGCGCACACTGGCCACCAATGAAAATAATACAATAGAGGGAGGGAGGGGGGGCCGCACACTGGCCACCAATGAAAATAATACAATAGAGGGAGGGAGGGGGGGCCGGGGGGCCGCACACTGTGCCACCAATGAAAATAATACAATAGAGGGAGGGGGGGACTATGATACGCACAATTAACCCCCCTCAGGTGCGGCACCTGAGGGGTTAATTGTGCGGATCACAACCCCCTGTAAGAGATCGGGTGCTGCCAGACAGCAGGGAGCAGTCATGTACACAGTTCTTAGTATATTCTAACTTGAAGCGTCCCCATCACCATGGGAACGCCTCTGTGTTAGAATATACTGTCGGATCTGAGTTTCACGATCTAACTCATATCCGACAGTATATTCTAACATAGAGGCGTTCCCATGGTGATGGGGACGCTTCAAGTTAAAATATACCATCGGATTGGAGAAAACTCCGATCCGATGGTATAATAGGGACTCCTGACTTTACATTTTTGGCAAGATAATACTTTTGTGGCCTTTGTTGCATTTGTCACAGTGAAATACAAGCTTGAAATACTGCAATTATATTCTGGTTTAAAAAAAACACTCATTTTTTGCAATACATTACATATGGTGCCTTTGCTGCATTTGTCACAGTGAAATACAAGCTTGAAATACTGAAATTATATTCTGGGTTTAAAAAAAAAAACACCTATTTTTTGCAATACCCTTCATCTGCGGCCTTTGCTGCATTTGTAACAGTGAAATACAAGTGTTAGATAGTGCTGTTATATTCTAGTATTAAAAAAACACCCATTTTGGTTAAGATAATACATTTTTGGCCTTTGCTGCATTTGTCTAAGTTAAATACAAGTTTGAAATACTACATTTATATTCTGGGTTTTAAAAAAACACCCATTTTTTGCAATACCCTACATCTGCGGCCTTTGCTACATTTCTGACAGTCCAATAAAAGCTTGAAATACTGCTGTTATATTCTGGTTTAAAAAAAGCACCCATTTTGGTTAAGATAATACATTTGTGGCCTTTGTTGCATTTGTCACAGTGAAATACAAGCTTGAAATACTGCAATTATATTCTGGTTTAAAAAAAAAACACCCATTTTTTGCAATACCCTACATCTGGTGCCTTTGCTGCATTTGTCACAGTGAAATACAACGATAATTAGTGCTGTTATATTCTGGTATTAAAAAAAACACCCATTTTGGGCAAGATAATACATTTGTGGGTTTTGTTGCATTTGTCACAGTGAAATACAAGCTTGAAATACTGCAATTATATTTTGGTTTTAAAAAAACTACCAATTTTTGCGAAACCCTACATCTGGGGCCTATACTGCATTTGTAACAGTGAAATACAAGCTTGACATACTTTAATTAAGTTCTGGGTTTAAAAAGAGAAAACACCCATTTTCTGCAAACCCCTACATATGGGGCCTTTGCTGCATTTGTCACAGTGAAATGCAGCCTTAGATAGTGCTGTTACATTTTGGTATTAGAAAAACACCCATTTTGGGCAAGATAATACATTTGCAGCCTTTGCTGCATTTCTGACAGTTCAATACAAGCGTTAGATACTGCTGTTATATTCTTGTTTTAAAAAAAAAAAAACACCCATTTTGGGCAAGATAATACATTTGTGGCCTTTGCTGCATTTCTGACAGTCCAATAAAGGCGTGATTTACAACTGTTATATTCTGGTATTTAAAAAAAAAACATTCTGGGCAAGATAATATATTTGTGGCCTTTGTTGCTTTTGTCAAAGTGAAATACAAGCCTGAAATACTGCAATTATATTCTGGATTTACAAAAACACCTATTTTTTTACAATACCCTACATGTGGGGCCTTTGCTCCATTTGTTACAGTGAAATACAAGCTTGAAATACTGCATGTATATTCTGGTTTTAAAAAAAACACCATTTTTTTGTAATACCCTACATCTGGTGCCTTTGCTGCATTTGTCACAGTGAAATAGAAGCCTTAGATAGTGCTGTTATATTCTGGTATTAAAAAAACACCCATTTTGGGCAAGATAATAAATTTGCGGCCTTTGCTGCATTTCTGACAGTCCAATACAAGCGTGATATACCGCTCTTATATTCTGGTATTCTTAAAACACCCATTTTGGGCAAGATAAAACATTTGTGTCCTTTGTTGCATTTGTCACAGTAAAATACAAGCTTGTAATACCTCAATTTTATTCTGGCTTTAAAAAAACACCCATTTTTTGCAATACCCTACATGTGGGGCCTTTGCTGCATTTGTCAATGTGAAATACAAACTTGAAATACTGCAATTATATTCTGGGTTTTAAAAAAAAAACACCCATTTTTTGCAATACCCTACATCTGCGGCCTTTGCTGGATTTGTGACAGTCCAATACAAGCGTGATATACCGCTGTTATATTCTGGCATTAAAAAAAAAAAACATTTTGTAAAAGATAATACATTTGTGGCCTTTGTTGCATTTGTCACAGTGAAATACAAGCTTAAAAAACTGCAATTATATTCAGTTTTTTTTTAAAACACCCATTTTTTGCAACACCCTACATCTGCGGCCTTTGCTGCATTTCTGACAGTCCAATACAAGCGTGATATACCGCTGTTATATTCTGGTATTAAAAAAACACCCATTTTGGGCAAGATAATATATTTGTGGCCTTTGTTGCATTTTTCACAGTGAAATACAAGCTTAAAAAACTGCAATTATATTCTGGTTTTAAAAAAAACAACCAATTTTTGCAATACCCTACATCTGGTGCCTTTGCTGTATTTGTCTAAATGAAATACAAGCTTGAAATACTGCAATTATATTCTGGGTTTTAAAAAAAAAACACCGCTGTTTTTGCAATACGCTTCATCTGCGGCTTTTGCTGCATTTCTGACAGTCCAATTATAAGCATGATATACCGCTGTTATATTCTGTTTTTAAAAAAACACCTATTTTGGGCAAGATACTATATTTGCAGCCTTTGCTGCATTTGTCACAGTGAAATACAAGCATTAGATACTGCTGTTATATTCTGTTATTAAAAAACACCCATTTTGGGCAAGATAATAAATTTGCAGCCTTTGCTGCATTTGTCACAGTGGAATACAAGCTTGAAATACTGCAATTATATTCTGGGTTTTAAAAAACACCCTTTTTTGGCAATACCTTACATCTGGGGCCTTTGCTGCATTTGTCACTTTGAAATACCAGCTTGAAATACTGTAATAATATTCTGGGCTAAAAAAAACACCCATTTTTTTGCAAGATACTAAATTTGCAGCCTGTGCTTTATTTCTGACAGTTCAATACAAGCGTGATATAACGCTGTTATATTCTGTTTTTTTTAAAAAAAAAAAACATTTTGGGCAAGATAATACATTTGTGGCCTTTGTTGCATTTGTCACAGTGAAATACAAGCTTGAAATACTGCAATTATATTCTGGGTTTTAAAAAACACCCTTTTTTGGCAATACCTTACATCTGGGGCCTTTGCTGCATTTGTCACTTTGAAATACCAGCTTGAAATACTGTAATAATATTCTGGGCAAAAAAAAACACCCATTTTTTTGCAAGATACTAAATTTGCAGCCTGTGCTTTATTTCTGACAGTTCAATACAAGCGTGATATAACGCTGTTATATTCAGTTTTTAAAAAATAAAAAAAACATTTTGGGCAAGATAATACATTTGTGGCCTTTGTTGCATTTGTCACAGTGAAATACAAGCTTGAAATTCTGCAATTATATTCTGGTTTTAAAAAAACACCCATTTTTTGCAAGTTACTAAATTTGCGGCCTTTGCTGCATTTCTGACAGTCCAATACAAGCGTTATATTCCGCTGTTATAATCTGGTATTAAAAAAACACCCATTTTGGGCAAGATACTATATTTGCAGCTTTTGCTGCATTAGTCATAGTGAAATATAATCAGTCAATACTGCAGTTACATTGTTGGTTGACAAATAAAAAGATTTTTGGACCGTGAAGTAATTGTATAAAATTCACCTGTCACACTGTTGTGTGGCCTCAAGAAATTTTTCCTCCTTATAACACCGGCACTGCCTTACACTCAGTGAACTTAATTGTTGACTATTGGCGGTTAATTTTTTTTGCCTGACACAAACCATCTGTTAGTTTGGTGGGTGAACGCAAAGAATGAGGAGAGCGTCAAATAAGGGACATGGCCCCGGTCGTGGTACTGCTGGTGGAGCTCCTGTTGCAGAGAGAGGACGTGGTCGTGCCAGCTACACGCACAAGTGAAACACCTTCCTCAGGTGCGAGTAGGCAACAGAGCCTTAAGCGTTATTTGGTAGGCCAGAATGTGACTCTACGAATGGTGAGGACAGAACAATTACAGGCGATAGTAGATTGGATGGCTGACAGTGCCTCCAGTTCATTCAAATTGTCTCCCACCCAGTCTCCTGCTGAAAGATCAAAGTTGGCACCTGCAGCCCATGTTCTTAAGTCCTTCACCTCACCCCCTTGCAAATCAGCCAAGCAGTCTGAGCCCCAAGTCATGGAAAAGTCTGTTCTGCTTTTTGATGACTCTGCTAGCAGGGTTTCCCAGGGCCATCCACATAGCCCTGCCCCAGAAGTGGAAGAGATTGAGTACACCGATGCCCAACCACTTATGTTTCAGGATGAGTACATGGGAGGACCACCGCAGCATGTAGCGGATGATGACGAAACACGTGCCAACGGCTGTGGCTTTCTGCAGTGTTCAGACCGACAAGGAGGGCAGGGGTGAAAACTGGGTAGAAGATGATGTGGAGGATGATAAGGTCCTCGACCCCACATGGAATCAAGTTCATGCGAGTGACCTGTGTAGTTTGGAGAAGGAGGCGGTGGTCCCACAGAGCTACCAGCACAGCAGAAGAGGGAGCAGGGTGCAAAAGCGGAGCGGCCGCCCCCTAGACAGTACGCCTGCTACTGCCCACCGCATGAAGGGACCGAGCACACCAAAGCCAGCTCCAAGGAGTTCCCTGGTGTGGCAGTTCTTCAGACAATGTGCTGATGACAAGACACGAGTGGTTTGCACGCTGTTCAATCAGAGCCTGAAGCGAGGCATAAACGTTCTCAACCTGAGCACAACCTGTATGACCAGGCATCTAAGTGAAAAGCATGAGCTGCAGTGAAGTAGACAACTCAAAAACAAAGAAAGGTCTCTGGCTCCTCCTACTTCCTCTTCTGCTGCAGTCTCGGCCTCTTCATCCACCTCTGGAGTGACAGTGGTACCTGCCACCCTGCAAACAGAAGATCTGCCAGCAATGCCACCACCTGGATCACCAAGCATCTCCACAATGTCCTATTGTGTTCAACTCTCTATCTCCCAAACACTGGAGCGAAAGAGAAAGTACCCCCCTACCCACCCGCGATCCCTGGCCCTGAATGCCAGCATTTCAAAATTACTGGCCTTTGAAATGCTGGCATTCTGTCTGGTGGAGATGGAGGGTTTTAAAAGCCTTATGGCGGTGGCTGTCCCACAGTACATTGTGCCCATCCGCCGCTACTTTCCCAGGCGAGCCATCCCTTCCCTGCACAACCAAGTGGGGGACAAAATCAGGTGTGCACTGCGCAACGCCATCTGTGGAAAGGTCCACCTAACTATGGATACGTGGACCAGTAAGCACGGTCAGGGACGTTATATCTTCCGCCTGAGGCGGATGGCAGTTTGGCGCATGTCCTTCCACCTCCGAGGATTGCAGGGCGCTTCTCTTTGCCTCCTGTTGCTTTCTCCTCCTACTCCGATTCCTCATCCTCTACCGCCTCCTCATCCGGTCAGCGTAACACCTTCACCACCAACTTCAGCACAGCCAGGGGTAAACGACAGCAGGCAGTTTTAAAACGTATCTGTTTGGGGGATAAACCCTACACCGCGCAGGCGCTGTGGACGGGCCTTGAACAACAGACTAATGAGTGGTTGGTGCCAGTGAACCTCAAGCCCGGCCTGGTGGTGTGCGATAATGGGCGAAATCTCATAGCCGGGACTAGCCGGGACTAGCCGGTTTGACGCACATCCCTTGCCTGGCGCATGTGCTGAATTTGGTGGTGCAGAGATTCCTTAAAAATTACCCCCATATGTCAGAGCTGCTGCAGAAAGTGCAGGCCGTCTGTGCGCGCTTTCAGCATTCTCACCCTGCTGCTGCAGCGTAACTTCGGCCTTCCCGCTCACCACCTCATATGCGACGTGCCCACAAGGTGGAACTCCACCTTGCAAATGCTGGCCAGACTGTGCGAGCAGCAGCAGGCGATAGTGGAGTTTCAGCTGCAGCACGCACGGGTGAGTCGCTCTGCGGAACAGCACCACTTCACCACCATTGACTGGGCCTCCATGCGAGACCTGTGTGCCTTGTTGTGCTGTTTCGAGTATTCCACCAACATGGCCAGTGCCGATGACGCCGTTCTCAGCGTTACTATCCCACTTCTATGCCTCCTTAAAAAATCACTTGGGGCGATGATGGAATAGGATGTGGCACAGGAGGAGGAGGAGGATGAAGGATAATTTCATGGGTTTCAAGCCAGTCATTCATAAGTGTCTCCGGGGGTGGGTTCCTGCACCCACAAATGCCAGAGCACAGTTCTGGAGGATGAGGAGGTGGTGGATGAAGAGACGGAGATGGAGGAGGAGGAACCGTGTTCACACTAGTGTGGCACCCAAACCAGCTCATGGCCATCACTGATGTGTGGCTGTGGGATACAGAGAACACAGATGATACACCTCCCACAGAAGACAGCTTTTCGTTGCCTCTGGGCAGCCTGGCACACATGAGGGATTACATGCTGCAATGTCTCCGCAACAACCGCCGAGTTGTCCACATTCTAACTTGTGCTGATTATTGGGTGGCCACTTTGCTGGATCCCCGTTACAAGGACAACGTATCGTCCTTAATTCCGTCACTGGAACGTGATAGTAAGATGCGCGAGTACAAGCGCACGCTGGTAGACGTGCTGCTGGTGGCATTCCCACCTGACAGTGGGGGCACAGTGGAAGCACAAAGTGAAGGCAGAGGAGGAGGAAGAGGTTGCCAACGCAGCTGGAGCACCACCAGCACCTCAGAAGGCAGGGTTAGCATGGCCGAAATGTGAAAAAGCACGCCACAACAACCAGCACCACCATCTGATATAGAACGTCTTAGCAGGAGGCAGCATTTCAGCAACATGGTGGAGCAGGATGTGTGCACACGCCTACACGTACAGGATGATGGGTCTGCCCCCTTCAACATCTGGGTCTCCAAATTGGGCACCTGGCCTGAGCTTGGCCTTTACACCTTGGAGGTGCTGGCCTGCCCTGCAGCCAGTGTATTGTCTGAACGTGTGTTTAGCCCGGTAGGACAAGCTCACATTCATTAAAAGGAACCAGGCATGGATCCCACAGGACTTGTCCGTACCTTGTGCAGAATAGTCATGAATACCTGCCTTAACCAGCCATTGATATACTACAGCGCAATTGCTCATTGTTGTATTTTTGATATTTCCCACTCTTTTGGGGTGTACCCTAATTTAAAAAGATTATAAAAATGTAAACCAAAAACCAGTGTTGGCTACCTCGCCCTCCTCCACCGCCGCTTCCACCTACACCACTACGTCCACCGCCTCCTCAACCTCCCACACCATATGGACCTCCACCTCATACATCAAGATTGTTTTTTGTTAATTTTTACGTATTATATTTTATTTTAAGTAATTTCACTCATTTGTCTGATACATTGTTGGGTTACATATCCCAACTTTTTGGCTGTGATATACCCCTGTTCTACCTAGTGGACAGGTTAATAAATTTCACTAATTTGTCTGTTACATTGTCGGGTGAAATTCACCAATTTGTGGCTGTTATATACCCCTGCTCTACCTAGTAAACAGGTTAATACATTTCACAAATTTGTATGTTACATAGTTGGGTGACATTCACAATTTTTTTGATGTGATATACCCCTGCTCTACCTAGTTGACAGGTTAGTAAATTTCACAAATTTGTCTGTTACATTGTTGGGTGAAATTCACCAATTTGTGGCTGTTGTATACCCCTGCTCTACCTAGTAAACAGGTTAATAAATTTCACTAATTTATATGTTACATAGTTGGATGACATTCACCAATTTTTTGCTGTGATATACCCCTGCTCTACCTAGTGGACAAGGAAATACATTTCACTAATTCGTCTGTTACATTCTTGGGTGACATTGTAATGACCGGCGTCACGCAAAGGGAGGGAAATGGGAAGGCCCTGTCCAAGGGAGAGGGAAAGGTGGTGACCCCTGACTCACCTTGCGGCTGGCACCTGACTGCCCTGACGTCCCTAGACGGGTTCCTCACCCGTACGCCGATCACGTGCCTAAACCCTGGCTTTCCCTGAGATGAGCCCTATGTAGTGAACGGGGCGGTGGGATCACTAGTCCGCACCACTGACACTAAGAGGAAAACACCAAGGAGAGGACAGACAATACAGACAAACATATAATCCCAGGTGGGCGACAACAGCAGACCACCAAGGCCCAACAGGGATCCGGAGGGTAGCCTTCTGGAACAACAACCAGGAATCATAGCTACACAGCTCCAGTGGGTCAGTATAGAAGTCCAGGCAGGAAGCTCTATATCTGTCAACCAGAGAAGGTGGGAGAGGGGAATATAAGGAGGTTGGGAGTGCTGGACAAGAAACAGCTGAGGAGAAGGAGCTACGGATCCCTGAGTGAGCCAAAAAGGGTTGCAAGGCAAACCCAGAAAGCTACCATAAAGAAACAGCACAATCTTTCTACATAGAGCGCGCAGCCACCCGCTGCGACTTCCTGACCCCGGGTATTATGGAGTCAGGCGTGGCTCTTGACACCCTCGTGACAGACATTTTACCATTTTTGCCGTGAATAAACCTCTGCTCTGCATAGGTGACAGGGACCTAAATTGAAAAAAATCATCTGCTACATTATCAGGTGACATTTTACCAATTTTGCCTTATACAAACCCCTGCTCTGCATAGGTGAGTGGGACCATATTTTTTGTAAAATCGTCTGTTGTATTGGTGGGTCACATGAACACAGTTTTGCCGTGAATAAACCCCTGCTCTACATAGTTGACAGGTCCCGACATTTGTAAAAATTGTCTGTTCCATTTAGCTTGGCCTTCTCCCCCCCACTCACTGAAGCCATCTGGCACCAGGAGAGAGATAGTGTGTGGACTCTCATTGCAGTCCTTGGTGACCATGTGGCGCCAGGGGTGGTGTGGAGTGGGCCCAGCGTGCATGCTGGTAACTGCTTTCCCTGGATATAATGGAGGCCATTTTGGCACCGAAAATGATGGAAATTCAGGCGGATCCAGCATGTAAGTGGAACCTACACTTTCTGAATTTTATGATGGCCGCTATGGCACATAACAGGTATATTTAGTATTAGGAACCCGTCTAACTAGAGATTGCCTTGACGTTCGGCAGACGGGCTCAAATAATTTTGTACAAAACGATTTGCCAAGTATCTCTAACTTATTAGTTCAGCATTTGCTATTATGATGCAATTTTGTACCTTATTTGATTTGCAGTGAGCTGTTGCATTGCTTGTTTTGTTTAACAGTCTTGTTCTCAGCCATAGCAACGTGCCCCTGCACTTTGGGATGTGCTGACTGACCCCCTTTTTCTTTTCAGTTTGTACTGGAGGTGTGGCTGCCTCCCCAGTCGTGCACTCCTTCCAGCTCATCTGTCCCACAGGTTGATTTTAATTAGTGTTAGTATTTAGCTTGGCCTGCTCCCCCCCACTCACTGAAGCCATCTGGCACCAGGAGAGAGATAGTGTGTGGACTCTCATTGCAGTCCTTGGTGACCATGTGGCGCCAGGGGTGGTGTGGAGTGGGCCCAGCGTGCATGCTGGTAACTGCTTTCCCTGGATGTAATGGAGGCCATTTTGGCACCGAAAATGACGGAAATTCAGGCGGATCCAGCATGTAAGTGGAACCTACACTTTCTGAATTTTATGATGGCCGCTATGGCACATAACAGGTATATTTAGTGTTAGGAACCCGTCTAACTAGAGATTGCCTTGACGTTCGGCAGACGGGCTCAAATAATTTTGTACAAAACGATTTGCCAAGTATCTCTAACTTATTAGTTCAGCATTTGCTATTATGATGCAATTTTGTACCTTATTTGATTTGCAGTGAGCTGTTGCATTGCTTGTTTTGTTTAACAGTCTTGTTCTCAGCCATAGCAACGTGCCCCTGCGCTTTGGGATGTGCTGACTGACCCCCTTTTTCTTTGCAGTCTGTTCCATTGGTGGGTGATATTAACCCATTTTGCCAATGAAAAACCCGTGCTCTGCATAGGTGACAGGGACTTAAATTTGTAAAATTCTACTTTAATTGGCCCTTTCATTCAATACTTCCGCTTTAATATCTTGTCCCACATTTCAGCTCGATCACATTGCAGCCATTGACCGCTCTTGGATGTGGTATCCCTCTCCGGCGTGGAACCCTGATTCGCCGCTAACCATGATCAACATGGTAGGCGCATGAAAGAACATCAAAAGTTAATAGAGAAGATATCCAATTGGATCGTGGACGTCACGGGGATGTGCGATCAGGCAGAAGTTATCTAGAGTCAACAAAGCGGCAGCAGGGCCTCTCCTGTCTAACGTTTCCAAATCCAAAATACACCAGTGACATTTTTTATTAATCATTCCAATAACAGGGCATCTTAAGAGTCCTGTATTGTTATTTATCGTCACTACCTCCCCGATTCGGGAGTGGGTAATTGCCACGTGCCACCTCCTTTACTTGGAAGCTTCGACTTCAATAATTTGTCCCACATTTCCGCTCGATCACATTTAATTTCATCCATTGACCTCCCTTGGATGTGGTATCGCTTTCTCACGCTCCCTCTCCGGCGTGGAACCCTGATTCGCTGCTAACCGTGATTAACATGGTAGGCGAAGAAAAGAACATCGAAAGTTGATAGAGCAGATATCCAATTGGATCGTGGACATCACGGGGACGTGCGACATGGTGGAGCAGTATGTGTGCACATGCTTACATGTACTGACTGATGGATCTGCCCCTTTCAACTTTTGGGTCTCCAAATTGGGCACATGGCCTGAGCTTGCCCTTTATGCCTTGGAGGTGCTGGCGTGTGCTGCAGCCAGTGTATTGTCTGAACGTACGTTTAGCACGGCTGGAGGGGGTTATCACAGGTTATACAGGGAGTGCAGAATTATTAGGCAAGTTGTATTTTTGAGGATTAATTTTATTATTGAACAACAACCATGTTCTCAATGAACCCAAAAAACTCATTAATATCAAAGCTGAATATTTTTGGAAGTAGTTTTTAGTTTGTTTTTAGTTTTAGCTATTTTAGGGGGATATCTGTGTGTGCAGGTGACTATTACTGTGCATAATTATTAGGCAACTTAACAAAAAACAAATATATACCCATTTCAATTATTTATTTTTACCAGTGAAACCAATATAACATCTCAACATTCACAAATATACATTTCGGACATTCAAAAACAAAACAAAAACAAATCAGTGACCAATATAGCCACCTTTCTTTGCAAGGACACTCAAAAGCCTGCCATCCATGGATTCTGTCAGTGTTTTGATCTGTTCACCATCAACATTGCGTGCAGCAGCAACCACAGCCTCCCAGACACTGTTCAGAGAGATGTACTGTTTTCCCTCCTTGTAAATCTCACATTTGAGGATGGACCACAGGTTCTCAATGGGGTTCAGATCAGGTGAACAAGGAGGCCATGTCATTAGATTTTCTTCTTTTATACCCTTTCTTGCCAGCCACGCTGTGGAGTACTTGGACGCGTGTGATGGAGCATTGTCCTGCATGAAAATCAATTTCTTGAAGGATGCAGACTTCTTCCTGTACCACTGCTTGAAGAAGGTGTCTTCCAGAAACTGGCAGTAGGACTGGGAGTTGAGCTTGACTCCATCCTCAACCCGAAAAGGCCCCACAAGCTCATCTTTGATGATACCAGCCCAAACCAGTACTCCACCTCCACCTTGCTGGCATCTGAGTCGGACTGGAGCTCTCTGCCCTTTACCAATCCAGCCACGGGCCCATCCATCTGGCCCATCAAGACTCACTCTCATTTCATCAGTCCATAAAACCTTAGAAAAATCAGTCTTGAGATATTTCTTGGCCCAGTCTTGACGTTTCAGCTTGTGTGTCTTGTTCAGTGGTGGTCGTCTTTCAGCCTTTCTTACCTTGGCCATGTCTCTGAGTATTGCACACCTTGTGCTTTTGGGCACTCCAGTGATGTTGCAGCTCTGAAATATGGCCAAACTGGTGGCAAGTGGCATCTTGGCAGCTGCACGCTTGACTTTTCTCAGTTCATGGGCAGTTATTTTGCGCCTTGGTTTTTCCACACGCTTCTTGCGACCCTGTTGACTATTTTGAATGAAACGCTTGATTGTTTGATGATCACGCTTCAGAAGCTTTGCAATTTTAAGAGTGCTGCATCCCTCTGCAAGATATCTCACTATTTTTGACTTTTCTGAGCCTGTCAAGTCCTTCTTTTGACCCATTTTGCCAAAGGAAAGGAAGTTGCCTAATAGTATGCACACCTAATATAGGGTGTTGATGTCATTAGACCACACCCCTTCTCATTACAGAGATGCACATCACCTAATATGCTTAATTGGTAGTAGGCTTTCGAGCCTATACAGCTTGGAGTAAGACAACATGCATAAAGAGGATGATGTGGTCAAAATACTCATTTGCCTAATAATTCTGCACGCAGTGTATTTCCCAATGTTTTGGGGTGTACCCAAATTTAAACAAAAAAATAAAAATTAATTAAAACCAAAAAGCAGTGTAGGCTACTTCCTCCTCCTCCACCTACACCGCCACATCCACCGCCTCCTCAACCTCCTACTCCATATAGACCTCGTCCTTTTAGATCAAGGTTATTTCTTATTTTTGTGTATTTTATGTTATTTTAAGTCATATCACTTTGTTTGTTTGCAGAGCATTTGCCATGCTCTTAACCACATTTTTATGCAGTTTGCAGCCCTATAGCCCTTTCCATGACTTTTTTAGAGCCATTTTAGTGCTCCAAAGTTCGGGTCCCCATTGACTTCAATGGGTTTCGGGTTCAGGGTCAAGTTTGGGTCCTGAACCTGTCGAACCCGAACATCCAGGTGTCCACTCAACTCTAATTTTAATCATGGTCCATTTTTATGCGTCTTAAATGGAAATTCTCAAAAATGTGTCTAGAAATTTTTTATTTTAGGCCACGGGAGTACGGGAGTAAAAATTAGGCATTCACCTGACATAACAGAAATTGTGATTATGTGGCTCGAGGTACATTATGCGGTCACGAAATAACAATTTTACTATAGCACACTGGAATACAGGCCCCAAACATTAGGCATTCACCGGATAGAAAAGATCAAGTGATTATGTGGCTGGAGGTATATTAGACGTCAATTGATATCAATTTTAGTGCAGGCCAGTGGAGTATAGGCCGCAAACATTAGGCATTCATCGAACAGTATAGATCAAGTGATTATGTGGCTGGAGGTATATTAGATTGTCATTGGATAACAATTTTACTGCAGGTCAGTGGAGTACAGGCCCCAAACATTAGGCATTTACCATACAGAAAAGAACAAATGATTGTGTGGCTGGAGGTTCATTAGGCGGTCACCGTATAACAATTTTACTGTTGGCCAGTTAGATTAGAGGCGCCAAAAATTATGCATTCACCATACAGTAAATATCAAGTGATTATGTGGCTGGAGGTATATTAGACGGTCAATGGATATCAATTTTACTGCAGGCCAGTGGAGTACAAGCCCCAACAATTAGGCATTCACCGTACAGAAAAGATCAAGTGATTATGTGGCTGGAGGTATATTAGACGGTCATTGGATAACAATTTTACTGCAGGCCAGTGGAGAACAGGCCCGAAAAATTATGCATTTACCTTACAGAAAAGAACAAGTGATTATGTGGCAGGCGGTATATTAGATGTTCAATGGATATCAATTTTACTGCAGGCCAGTGGAGTACAGGCCCCAAACATTAGGCATTCACCGGACAGAAAACATCAAGTGATTATGTGGCTGGAGGTATTTTAGACGGTCAGTGGATAACATTTTTACTGTAGACCAGTACAAATACATATCAAATACATATGTTTAAAAGAACTAAAAATATAAAATTGGATTAAAAACATTGCTAACGAAATCCCCCCTCTTGAATAAACCCAAAATGATAATAGTTGAAATTCGATAACACGTGGTCGTCACAGGGGTTGAATTCCTCCGAGACCACAACAATTAGGCATTCACCGTACAGAAAAGATCAAGTGATTATGTGGCTGGAGGTATATTAGACGGTCATTGAATCACATCTTTACTGCAGGCCAGTGGAGTACATGCCCCAAACATTAGGCATTCACTGGACAGAAAAGGCCTTTTATGCCGCTGTATTTACATAAGACAAGGACCATTCTTTGTTCTGGGTGGTGGCGGATATGTGTGGGTTGGCATGAGGAAATTCAATTAAATGTGGTCGTCACAGGTGTTGAATTCCTCCGAGATCAATGCCTCATTCATTTTTATAAATGTGAGGTAGTCCACAGTGTCGTGAGCTAGGCGAGTGTGCTTATCGGTCATGATCCCCCCCCTGCTGCGCTGAACGTCCTTTCGGACAGGACACTTGGCGAGGGGCAAGCCAATAGTTCCTTGGCAAAGTATGCCAGATCTGGCCACAGGTCAAGCCTGCACACCCAGTAGTCTAGGGGTTCCTCGCTTCTCAGAGCGTCCACATCGGCCGTTAACCCGATGTAGTCGGACACCTGTCGTTCTAAGCATTCCCTGAGGCTGGATTCAGAGGGTGGCTGTTAATGGGTTGGCTGCAAGAATGAACTCATATCCGAAGTGACCAACACAACTTCAAACCGCCCTCTTCTTGCATGCGCAGTAGGATTGGTACCTGCAACTGTTTCTGTGTGGGTGGAAATTCCTCTGTCAGTGCCCACAACAGCAGAATGCTGGAAATGCTGCATTCTGACAGCCCTCTGTGATGCTGGTAACATGTTTGCCATTTTGTGTTTGTACCGGGGGTCTAAGTACGTTGCCATGCAGTACTGGTCCGTGCCCTTTATGCTTTTTATACGGGGGTCCCTCTTCAAAACACTGGAGCATGAAGGCCCCCATTTGCACAAAATTATAAGCGGTGGAGCTCCCTTGCTCCTGCTCATTGCCCAGGGAAATGTCGTCCTCGGTTTCCTCCCGCCATCCACGGACAACACCAGGGATTCCCGAAAAGTTTAAAGCCTGCTGTTCTTCCTCCTCCTCCCCCCCAGGCATCATCCTCCTCTTTAGACTTCTGCTGACTTGTCTCAGATGGAGTAGCCCTTCCTGGGAATTCATTCAGCATTGCATTTCTGCTGGAGCAGCCTATCAAGCATATACAAGGTGGAGTTCCAGTGTATAGGGCTGTCACAAATCAGACGTCTTACGGGCAGGTGGTGTCGCCAGTGAACGTCAGCAAGGCGAGCCATGGCCCGTGTAAGATCTTCTAAAATGGCTAGAGATTTTCCTGGCCTGCTGCAAGACGTCCTGGATCCCGGGTTATTTGGCAACGGATCGCTGCACGACTAAGTTTAGGTCGTGTTCCATGCACGGCACATGTGTCATTTTGCCCTGTTTCAGCACACTCAGCAGATTGGCACCGTTGTCGCACACCACTTTACCAACTGTCAAATTTAGCGGAGTTAGCCACTGATCAGTCTGTGACCGCAGAGCTGAAAGGAGTGCAGGACTGGTGTGGCTCTTGGCTTCCAGGCACAACAGTCGCATCACAGCATGGCAATGTTGCACCTGGCACGTCGAATAGGTTCTGGGGAGCTTGGGGGGTGCAGCAGAAGAGGCGGTAGCATTGGAAAAGGAGGAGTTAGGCGAGGAGGAGACGAGGATGGAGTAGGAGGAGGAGAAGAAGAGGCAGGCCTGCATGCAATCCGTGGTGGTAACATCAAATCCACACTGGTGCCATGGTTGCATGCTTGACAGCCGTCAAAAGGTTCACTTAGTGGGCAGTAAAAGTTATGTACCTTCCCTGCTCGTGTTTGCTAGACCACTTGTCTGTGGTCAGATGTAGCTTGGCACAACACTGTGTGCGAGAGATACATTGAATTGCCACTGAACGTGGCCATATAGCTCTGGGATTCCCTTCTGGGAGAAATATGTCCTTCCGGGGCCCCTCCATTGCGGTGTGCCAATTGCCACAAATTTTCTAAATGCCTCCGAATCCACCAGTTTATATTGCAGTAGTTGGCAGGATAACAGTTCCGACAAGCCAGCGGTCAGCCGTTGGGCAAGAGGGTTATCCAGCGTCATCAACTTTTTACGTTTGAACATTTGGGCCACGGAAGCCTGCCTTTTGCCAGATGAACGCGACGACGGCACGGTGGAAGGTGGAGTGGAAACAAATGGGAGGAGAGAGGAGAAGGAGAAGAGACAGGATGTGGAGCGCCGGGAGTGTGGCTTTGTGGGTTCTGACGGTGTTGCTCCCACTGGGCTCGGTGATGGGACGCCAGGTGCCTTCTTAAAGTGGTCGTCCCTAGGTGAGTGTTGGGCTTACCGCGACTCATGATCTAACCTGTCAGATAAATGTTGTAAATAACAAAACAAAAACAGTGCCAAAACAATAATTTTTTTGTTACCTTGCCTAACAAAAAGTGTAATATAGCAACCAAAAATCATCTGTACCCTAAAATAGTACCAACAAAACTGTCACCTTATCCCGTAGTTTCCAAAATGGGGTCTCTTTTTTGTAGTTTCTACTCTAGGGGTGCATCAGGGGGTCTTCAAATGTGACATGGCAAGTTAAAATTATCCCAGTGAAATCTCTCCTTCAAAAGTCATATGCCGTTAACTTTCCTTCTGCACCCTGCTGTGTTCCCGTACAGCAGTTTACGACCACATACGGGGTGTTTCTGTAAACTACAGAATCAGGGAAATAAATATTGAGTTTAGTTTGGCTGTTATTCTTGGCTTTGTTAGCGGAAAAAAAATATAAAAATGGAAAATCTGCCAAAAAAAGTTAAATTCTGAAATGTCATATCCATTTTCAATTAATTCTTGTGGAACACCTAAAGGGTTAACAAAGTTTGTAAAATCAGTTTTGAATACCTTGAGGGGTGTAGTTTCTAAAATGGGGTAAATTTTTGGGAGTTTGTTCTCTAGGGGTGCATCAGGGTGGTTTCAAGTGGGACATGGTGTCAAAAAACCAGTCCATCAAAATCTGATTTCAAAAAACTATATGGCATTCCTTTCCTTCTGCGCCCTGCCGTGTGGCCATACAGCAGTTTACAACCGCATTTGATGTTTCTAAACTTGGGTTATTTTTTGTGTGGTTTCTATATGAGGTATCAGTATCTGTTTTAAAAGCAGAGTAATAGAAATTTGGAAAGTTGCACATTGAAATTTTTTGGGGGGAAAATTTTGTATTTTTTTAATAAATAAAAATGAAATGTTTTGATTCAAATTTACCACTGTCATGAAGTACAATATTTGGTGGAAGCTGGTATATCAAACCGCTTAATCATTATTTGGTGGAAGCTGGTGTATCACAGGCCTTAATCAATATTTGGTGGAAGTATATTACACTAGTAGCAATTAGTTATTCAAATAGCGTTTGTCCCTCTATCTCGCTGTGGTATCTCAGCAGAACTGCACACAACTGCTGCACAATACAAATGCACTATAATATACTTTCTATGTTAGAAGGTATATTATAAGTATATCACACCCCTCAATCAGTTTTTTTTTTGGGGGGGCAACAGGTATATCACACTAATTGCAATTAGTTATTCCAATAGCGTTTGTCCCTCTATCTAGCTGCGGTATCTCAGCAGAACCGCACACAACTGCTGCACAATACAAATGCACTATAATATATTTTCTATGTTAGAAGGTATATTATAGGTATTTCATACCCCTTAATCAGTTTTTTGGGGGGGCAACAGATATATCACACCAGTTGCAATCAGTTATTCCAATAGCCTTTGTCCCTCTATATATCAGTGGTATCGCAGCAGAACCGCACACACTGCTGCACAATACAAATCCACCATAATATACTTTCTATGTTAGAAAGTATATTAGACGTATATCACACCCCTCAGTATGTCACACCTATCAATAGCACACCTATACCAGTCCTTAAAAGGACTTTTGTGGCCCTATTAGCTAGCGTTTTGTGTCCCTAACAGCCTGTCCCTGCTCCACACAGCAACAAAACAGAATGTAAAATGGCTGCCAGATCAGGTTTATTTATGTGCTGAAATATTTATGTGCTGAAATGTCTCAATTGGCTGTCCTGTCCCACCTGATGGATGTGTCATAGGTCAATGTTTGGTACAATGCAAAAGAATATGGCGCCGGCGGACATCGCCATATGTTCGCATGTTTGGCGAACAGCGAACGAGAAAAGTTCGCTGCGAAACGACTGCCGGGCGAACCGCAAGGCCATCTCTAGTTACAGATAATTTCAGGATGCGTAAACTTTATACAGGAGGTATAGCGCAAGTAAAGTCGCTGTCACCAGTGGCTAATACAAAATCACACTGAATTAATGTCAGTGATATTTAGGATGCGCAAATGTTATACAGGAGATGTAGCGCAGATAATGTCACTGTCACCAGTGGCCAAACAATTGCGCTGAATGTCACAGATATTAAGGCTGCGCAAATGTAAAATAAAAGATGTAGCAGAGGTTGTGTCACTATTAGAAGTGGCAGTAACAATTGCACGCAATTTAGCGCAGGTTGCACTAATAATTATATTGCTGCCAGAAACAACAGTAGTCCTTAAAAGGACTTTTGGGTCTCTCTAACAATGCCACGCAATTTAGCGCAGGTTGCACTTATAATTACATTGCTACCAGATACAACAAGACTTTTGGGTCTCTAACAAGTTTTTTCACTAAAATATTACTATTTCACTACCTACACTATCTGTCCCTTCTTTAGCACAGCTCTTCCTGACTATGACTGAGCCGAACACGTGTCATCGGGTGCTATACAGCACCCGATGAAGCGTTCCAGCCAGCCAAATACTGTAATGCCAGTAGCCAACATGGCTACGGCATTTCAGTGAGTGCCAGTACCTCTGTGCACATTTATTGGCTGCATAGCAGCCAACAAACGTGCCAAGAGGAGACTCGAGCACCGCAGGGAGGAGAGGCCTAACACCGCGATGTGCGGAACATCAAGATGCTCAAGTAAAATTTGTGTTCGGCAGAGCATGTTCGCCCAACACAAATAATGTTCATATAGCACATTTTGACTTAATTGATTGGGCCATCCTGCCACTACAAGGCAGCTCCATATAGATGGGTACCTACACTTAGGCATGGGATTCAGACAGTTCTCTCCAGTTCTCCAGATCCGGTTGTTAAAATTACAACTGGACTGGAAAACCATGTTACCAGCTGAGTCCCGATCCGGTGCTCTGGTGGCGGCAGGGCAGCTGGAGATGTTCACTTTCATTTCTTTGCGCACTGCTGATAGTTTAGCTCCTTAGTTGGGTGGTAGTGTGTAGTGTATATATAGTGTATTTATTTATATATACCAATTACTATGTATATGGTGTATTTATGTGTATGTGTGTTGTATATATATTGTATATGTATATGTAAACATGTGTTGTGACGCAGCGTGTCCGACGTTGAGTAGGGAACCTGTTGTTAAAATTTGAATCCCACCCCTGCCTACACTAAACACCTGTGTAGCATTAAATCAAAACGACAGCTCACTATACCTGAATGTGTGTCGCGAGAAGGGACAACCTCCATACACCTGGTGAAGAGATAATCCCAGCAACACTTTCTTCTGAAGAATATGCTTTTATTTCATCCACAAATAATGAGAATACAGGACGCGTTTCGGCCCGTCCAGACTTTCTCAACCGTATAATGTCAGAATGACCAGGGACAACTTATATAGGTGCTCAATATAACACACCTGACAATGACATCATCAATTAATCAAATGAACAGGAAATGACATCATGCAAAAAGAAATAAATTAAATCTACCACATCTATTAGGTTTTTCATCCTTGACAATGCTGATCATTATGATGTGGCTATCTGAAAGAAAAAATACATCATGTAATTAATAACACATAATTTCATAATCCCTATTAAGACCTCTGGGTTGTAAGGTATCTAATGTATGTATCCAGAAGGCCTCCCTCCTTAATAACGCTTTTTTTTTTATATCACCTCCCCTTCTCGGTTGATGTATCTGTTCTATAACTTGGTATTTCAACTGTGATATGGAGTCATTGTGGTTGTGGAAATGATATGGTATGGGTATTAAAAGATTCTTTTTCCGTATTGTCGACTTGTGTTTACTGATACGATCTTGAACAGATTGCATGGTTTCCCCTACATAAAGAAGGCCACACGGGCACTTGATTATATAGATTGCATTAGAGGTATTGCAGATATAGAAGCCATTGATCCTGTACGCTTTTCCTGTATGTGGGTGATGGAAAAATTGTCCCTTTATCACATTTGAACACTGCGTGCAGTGTAAACATGGGAATGTTCCTGTTTTTTGTTGTGTGAGGGTTCTCTGTATGTGTTGTCTCTTAATATTAATAATGTCCGCTTGTACCAATCGGTCCCTCAAACTCGGACCGTGTTTATTACAGATTAGTGGGGGATTATTGAATTCTTCAACTGTGGGGTATGCTTTCTGCAATATATGCTTTTTGGGGTAACCATATTTAGGGGCAAAGGAGAAGATTCCATGTCGGAATGGCTTATGAATATACGTTATATTAGACCCAAGGGAGTAAGGGAAAACAACTATTTCCTGCATGGGTGTTTAGGGCAAGAGGAAAAAACAGACTTCTGCAAGACAGTCCTCAAGATGAATGTAGAACAGTCCCTTATGTGGAACCATGCAGCAGTTGAATGGATCATTTCGAGGGTGTCCTATAAGGCATCGGAGTCGTCTGCAGGAAGAAATGGATGAAAATAATCGGAAGATCTTGATATAGGCTCAGCGATCCTCTGAGGCAATACGCCTTGGGGTAAGAGGTTGGTTCCTTCTTTTTCGATGGCGGGACCTCGGGGTGTCTCTGGATTCAAAGGGGGTAGTTTTGGGTATCTCCGGCAGCATCGTTAGATCCCGAACCAAGTCCCAATCTTCTATAACTAGAGGTGGAATGTCCAGTAAATCATATATTGGGCCCAGGTCAGAGTGGGCTTTGATGTTGATTCTTCTGCCGTTGATCGAAAAAGATAATCCGAACGGGAAGTTCCATCTATATAGTATTTTACGATTCCTGAGCCAGTCTGTTAAAGGTTTTAGAGCTTTCTTTTTTTGGAGGGTGATAGGGGCCAGATCTTGAAAAACGGTAATGGCCACTCTGTTGAACTTCACTCCTTCACAGGTCTGCGCGCTTTATTTAGGACAGCTTCCTTGTCCTGAAATTGTAAGAAGCGGCATATGATGTCCCTGGGTGGATCACTTGCGCTCGGCTTCGGGCGAAGAGCGTGATGGGCCCTTTCGATAATTAAAGGATCGGGGCATTCCGGGCCTAAGAGATCCGAACAAATGGCTCTGACAATGTCCGAAATTTCACGCAGGGAGTCTGACTCAGGAACACCTCTAAACCTTAGGTTATTTCTCCTACCGCGATTTTCTTGATCCTCTAGGGCATTGTAAACTGCATTGAGGTGGGTCTGGCATTTCTGGATGCTTGAAGAAGATGCGGCTTGAAAATCTAGCATGGCGGCTTGCGTCTCCTCTAATGCTTCAACCCTGCCTCCCACATGTCTAATGTCCTCCCTCAGAGAAGAGATCTCACCTACCAGTGGATCCATTGCTTTCTGGAGGGCCAGGTCTAGGTACTTCCTAGAAATCGGAAGGTATTTGCGGCTTTTAGCACCATCGGTGTCGCTTGTATCCTCTTGTGCGTCCGGGTCCTGTTCAGCAGTCTCCCTGCAGGGGACCGGCGCCATCTTTGGCTCCTTAGCCACATATATAGCGGCTGCTTTTTTGATAAAGCGGTCCATGTCACCGCTGTTTGTAGAGTTTTTTGGTGCTGGGACGAATCCCCGGTCCTTTGCTGACCGATTTTGCCCGTTCTTTAGTCCGGGGTCTTAAGTGAGCTAATGTAAAGTGGCGTCTTCCTCACAGAACTCAGACACAGACGTCCATGTCGGTCTGGCCCTAGCTCCGCCCCCTTCTGCAATATATGCTAATGTTTACATATAATGTTATCAAAATGATGGTTAAAAGGATGATATTTATGTATAAAAGCTATCCGATTTGTATTCCTATTTCTTTTTTGGTATGTCTCATCCCCTGGTTGTGATAAAGTCTCACTTCTAGCTGCTGTCAATATTCTCTCAGGATAGCCCCTGTCTAAAAACCTGGATGTCAATTTATCCATTCTTATGGCTTGTTGTGCTGAATCAGTGACTATCCTTTTGACCCGTAAATATTGTGATTTGGGGATGGCCTTTTTCAAGGAAGGGGGGTGAGTACTCTGATAATGCAGAATGCTGTTTCTGTCGGTCTCTTTTCTATAGAATTACAAATATAAACGTCCATCTTTTTTGATAATCATGGTGTCTAAGTAGTTGATGGAATGTTGATCATACACCATAGTGAACCGTAACTCCTCCCAGACGTGAAGTGATCACAGAACCCCACAAGGGACTCGAGTGGCCCCGCCCACACGCCAAAAATTTCATCAATAAATCTCTTCCAAATGTATACATATCTCTGGAAATCCTCATGTGTGTAGATATATTTAGTTTCAAAGGATGACATATATGCATTTGCGTAGGGCGGGGCCACAAGAACAAGCAGGAAATGAAGACAGTTGCAGTAGAGGCCTGGCAGAGCATCACCAGGGATGAAACCCAGCGTCTGGTGATGTCTATGTGTTCCAGACTTCAGGATGTAATTGACTGCAAAGGATTTGCAACCAAGTACTAAAAAGTGAAAGTTTGATTTATGATTATTATTCTGTCCCATTACTTTTGGCCCCTTAACAAGTGGGAGGCACATATGCAAACTGTTGTAATTCCTACACCGTTCACCTGATTTTGATGTAAATACCCTCAAATTAAAGCTGACAGTCTGCAGTTAAAGCATATCTTGTTCGTTTCATTTCAAATCCATTGTGGTGGTGTATAGAGCTAAAAATGTTAGAATTGTGTTGATGTCCCAATATTTATGGACCTGACTGTATATGTGATAGCCTATATGTCATCTTTGAGACCAATGTAATAAATGCAATATGTAAATACATAGTTACATGTAATCAATAAAACTAATTATATACAGATGTTTCCTGTAACTGTTTATCATAAACTATAGAATGTCACACCAATATAGAATCCCTTTGGGGGATCCATGATGTGAAAATCCATTGGTGATATAGGTGTGCACCAGCAGGCCAGCAATATCAAACCAAACACAATGAGTGATTAAGTTTAGCTCAGGGCATGCCTGCATTGTGTATCTGTGGAAAGCTATCCAATACATTAATAAATCATGATACATACTTTTTCAAATAGATGGATGGATGTGGGTATGGTTGATGCCTGGAGAACTATTCATGGGATATTGATAATAGTATTTTACAAGCAGTAATGTGATTCAATTGGTGCATTAACAAGTGACATCTTCCAGCTACACATCTCAAATGCTAAGATAATTCTATAAAGAGGTTATGTGCATGTGCAATGAGCAGGACCATGGTACGGTTACACGGATGCCAAATTATGCAGTGGGTCAGGATTTGGGTATAATAGTCTATGGTTTTGTTCATGACGCCAATTGCAGCGTGTGCAGGTTACTAACACAGGGCCCTTTAAGGTGTTGTAACTCACGTACCAGGTTAGGAATGCCAGAGTGGTGTAATGTCTCTGTGTGGTAATGGCAATAGTGTCAACGGTGTCTCCTACCTTGGTACGGCTGGACTCCTGGATCCTGGCTCACTTGCAATTAAATGAGTGTTGTGCTAGTAGGAGTAATTGAGGGATTTGGTAGCAGTAATTGAGATCCAGACCTTTGGTAAAGTTCAAACTTGTCTTTACTAGTTGCAGCTTTTATCCAAACAAGGTACAGCAATAATCTTTGGTCCCAGCAGGTATTGGCAATGTGTGGCAGGAATTTGGCTTCTGCGCTGACTATCTTCTGCTGTCTTGAGGACTGACTAGCTGAGGAGGAATATGGCTTCTCCTGGGGTCTCTGGACGGTACTCACAGCTATTGTCTCAGGGTATGCTTCTTCCTGGAACTGGAGTGGTCTACTTGCTTTCTTCCAGCTGAGGCTGCAAGGCTCAGGCTGGGGATGATGACCAATGTCTCAGCCGAGCCAAGATCCTGGCTTTGGATCCCTATATCTGGGAGCTCCTACACGCACAGCCTTCCCCATGCAGGGAGAGCTAGAACTGGATCTAACTCCACTTTCCTTAAGCAGGGGGGCAGAACAGAACAGGAACGTTCCATTCTGAACGGCCATAACATTAAAACTATTCCTACCAATGATGCTGCCACCTGCTGGTTGACCTGAAACATTACAAGGAAAATATCACATTTAAAATGGTTTTATCTGCACAGTTGTGAATGACATGAACAAAATCACATCAGATGACAATATTAATGCTCTTAGCAGATTTTAGCGGGGTAAAAGCGTTTAGTAACACAACTCTGGGGTGTTACACATGTGTCATCATCAGGCAAAAAAACGCAGTTTTTTTAAAGGGAGGTTACCAAATCAATGACCTCCGCATGCACAGTGAGACTGTGAGAGGCATCCTATTCACTTGTATAGAGCAGGACAGTTAGTAGGTCAGTATTTTGGATGGTCTTGGGCAATGGGTTGATGTAAAGATCTCTGCTAATTTAGGCCTCTGAAATGTTAAACTTTGGAGGATTAGGTGGTTACCTACCTCTTAAACGTTCAGCCTTGTCCTGGCTGTAACAGGAGTCTGAATACTATTAGTTCAGCTTCCTGTTTCCTTCCTTCACTGATCACAAAAATGAGTGCAGAGAAGGGATAGAGAGAACTGTGCAGCTATAACTGTACGTGTGCACAGTTCTTTCTACGATTTTTGAGAGTGGTTCAGGAGTGCCCTGCTAAGTAATTAAGTGGTGATGAGCTCAGGCAGGGCCGGCTCCAGATTCATGTGGGTGATAAAGTCTCAGTAGGCCCTCTTGTGGCATTTTACACGACGCACTCAGGAATTAAACTGCATGTATTATAGATGTTGCCAAATACAATAGACGGAACATGTGCACCAGTACAAAACATATCCCCTTATAATGTGATCCAACACAAAATATGCCCCTATAATTTGCACCAGTACAAAAACTACCCCCTTATAATGTGCATTGGTACATATCAGATCGTCAGACCGCATAACAGATTCTCAGATTAGTCTCCCATATCAAACCTCACATGACCCCCCATCAGACCTTCATGTTAACCCCCCCTATATCAGACCTCAGATCAGACCCATATTAGATCTGCATGTCAAACTCCCCCATATCAGAGCTAAGATCAGGACTCCATGTCAGACCCACCCCCCATATCAGACCCCCTTTAGACCTCCATTTGCGACCTCCAATCAGGACTCAATATGAGACGGGGACCCCATATCATACCCCAATTAGGCCTCCATGTTAGACTCCCCAAGTATTAGACCTCAGAACAGACTTTAAAATAAATAAATAAATAAACTTACCTCTCCTGCTCTGCAACCACCCTCCTGGTCCGGCGTTCTCTCCTGCAGTCGTGCTCCTACATATTCTCTGGGCCTGAGCTGCACAGTCACCTGACTGCCTGCAGCATCAGGTCATAGTGCATGCACTACGTCCTGATGCTGTAGGCAGTTAGGACAGTGGAGCACAGCCTGGAAGAGACCAGGAAGGAGAGATGAGTACACCACTCACAGCACATCATTTCCTTGCCTTATGCATACTAGTGAGCATAATGGAAGCACTCACTAGTATTCACTTTATAAGGCGCACTATGTCTAACCTAAAAATACAGTGCCATTAGCAACCGCTGCGACCATCATAGCTATGCCAGTGGGCCCCCTCAGGAGCAGTGGGCCCCGGCCCTTGCCCTGGTATGCCGGGTGCTGATGCCAGCCATGAGCTCTGGGAGTCTGTTGAGAAAGCAGGCTTTCCCTAAAAGTGGGTACTTGGAGACCCGTTCTTCAAGTGTAGTGGAAACATGCCTGGTATTTTTTAGCAGGGTGTAGCAAAGTGCTTTAAAATGAGAATTTCATTTTACATAAAGGTGTTTTAAATAATTTTGTTTGCTCCAACATGCTGCAGAGGGTTGCTGGCAGAAACAGTCCCATTACCAAAAAAGAAGAAACCAACCAATGACCCCCAAAAAATAGGAAAACACTCATATAAAATATATGCAGTTTTATTAATAATTAAAGTATACACAAAATATAACGTAAGGCACAAGGTCATGGGAAAACGGGGTCCCCGTTTTTTGGGGGTTATTGGTTGGTTTCTTCTTTTTTGGTTATACCCCAGTGTATTATATATACGGTACTGGAGTTCTCTTATTGGTTGTTCTAAGAAACAGTCCCATTGCCTGGGCTGCAGGCTTCATGGTCCTGTGACCATGGCACTAGTTTTAAGACTACTGATGGCCTCCAGTGTAAATACTTGATTTGCTGAAAGTCCCTGGCCATGAGGGTTCTGTATATTTTTTAAGTATCTCTTGACAGATCAGGGATGCAAAGTTTTTTTACTCTGGCATTTTCATCTCGGAAGGAGATAAGTCTTTGCTTGTTATTGCATATGGACCTAATGGCTATCAATATATTTGAAGCATTGCAACTGAAAATGTTCTTGGGATAATGACCACTAAATGGTCATTGCAGTGTGCTGTAATTCAATATCATTAACATTGGCTGGCAAAGTTCTGGAGACACTGAGACTACTGTTCAACTTGGGGAATGGTGGCTAGTTATGCAATGCGGGTGATGGAGGAAGTTGAGGACTGAGTACATTGTGTGCGGAAATTTTATGGGGGCACTGTAACTAGAAATCTTTTGAGAATGCTGTTGCTGTATTTGGAGCATTGTTGCTGGAACTGTAATGAGGCTGACTATTTTATGGGGCAGGAATGTACAAAGTGAAAATGCAGAGAGGACTGACGAGTGAGGGGTGTGGAAATGTAGCAGAGTGCAGACAAATGCTGCTGCTCATTAGTCACAACCTAGTCCGTCCTCTCTGCATTTTCACTTCCTTCATTCCTACACCCAGAGCTGAAGATGTTATCTGCTATTTTATCAACTGTGTGTAGGATTGTAATTCATGAAAGGCAGATCAGTGAGGAGACCTGAGACCGCTCGTTAGCTCACTGCTCTGAAGTAACCTGTCTTGCTGTGAGATTTTTTTTTGCGGTGCGGACATACCGCGGACCTATTCAAGTGCGGTCACCAATGCACGGAACGGCCGCCCAATGGCCGTGTTCATGAGGCCCTAATATAATGCTCAGTTGAATTGGTGCAGCTTAAAGTGTTTGTTAACAGTGTACTTTATTGGCATGTGCATGCATACACGGGGAAAGGGGATTTTTTTTTTTTTTTTAACTGAGTGATGTTAGCATTGCACTTCAATCTTCTGCTTGAAGAATGGGTCTGTTTGGGCTTTGGCCGATGGAGTCATAGAGGCATGGAAGCTGGGAGAGAGATGTAGTGATGTCAGTAACCAATATAAGAAGTTGGAGCAAAGCTCAGCCTCGACAGGCTAAAAGTGAAGGAGAAATTTCGACAAGATGACAAAATACCATGCTGCTTCAGGCATAGTCCAATTAAAGAGGCAACATGCATGAAAGGAATATGCAAAAATAAAATAAATGCTTTTTTATGGATGCCTGAGTCTGTTCCATTCCACATCCTACAGATTTTTATATTATATAGTTATAAATTATAATCATACTTTATGTAAAATTTATTGTACATCATTATGTATTACCTTCTTCCATATAACATCTTAAAATTAGATCATTATAAGTTTTAGCATAGAGGCAGTAAATGTAATGTGCTATCCATAACAACGCACAATATGTAGTGACAAATTTAGCACTGCTAAATCTTTTTTATATATGTCCACATTTGGTGGATATTCTTTTTGGTACTTCGGATGGATTACCAAACAGAATATTCATCAAAGGTGCATGAAGATGTGGTTGTGATGACAAATTCAGTTGTGCTACATCTGTTTCATAAACATAAATGTCCATTAAAGGTGCACATTTATGTATAAAAACTGCATTTATTACAGAAGGTTCACTGTGATACCAGGGATAGATAAGACATGAATTAGTTAGGCCCTTTTCACACAAGCGAGTTTTCCCGCGGGGATGCAATGCGTGATGTGAATGCACAGCACCCGCACTGAATCCTGACCCATTAATTTCAATGTGTCTGTGTACAGTTCTGTGTAGCATGCATGTTTTATATTCTGCGTTTTTCACGCATCCCTGGCCCCATAGAAGTGAATGGGTCTTCAGTGAAAAACGCATTGCATCCGGAAGAAAGTGTGGATGCGATGCGTTTTTCACTGATGGTTCCTAAGAGATGTTGTTTGTAAACCTTCAGTTTTTTATCACACTCGTGAAAAATGCATCAAAACGCATTGCACCCGTGCGGAAAAAACTGAACAACTGAACGCAATCGCAGACAAAACTGACTGAACTTGCTTGCAAAATGGTGAGAGTTTCACTGAACGCACCCTGAACGCATCCGGAGCGAATCCGTCACGCTCGTGTAAAAGAGGCCTTAGGCGAACGCATTGTGCCCTCATGGAATCCGGACCCATTCATTTAAATGGCTTTGTGTAAATGAGCGGTCATTTTCACACATTACTTTTGCGTTGCGTGAAAATCGCAGCATGTTCTATATTCTGCGATTTTCACGCAACGCTGGCCCTGTAGAAGTGAATGGCGCTGCGTGAAAATTTTCATGGATGGTTGCTAAGAGATGTTGTTTGTAAACATTACGTTTTTTGTCACGCTCGTGCAAAATGCAGTAAATCGCATTGCGATAAAAACTGAACAACTAAATGCGATCGCAAAAAAACCGGAATGGCTTTGTTTGTGAAATCGCGCAGATTTCACTGACATCTGCAATGCATCTGGACATAATCCGGACACTCTCGTCTGCAAGGGGCCTTAGAGTTACTTTAAAAAAGAAATGAAAATTGAGTTGACCCTGCCACCTGTCAACTTGGATTAACTCACAAATTGGAACCTCTTTTACTTTAAAAAAAAATCTCAATCTACTCCTGCCGAACTGTTTCCATAAACAAGCAGCAGCCTGGAACCCGCATAACAGTTTCTCACTCTGTACCGTATTTAGACAATCAAAGCGTCTCTTTCAGAGGACATAGCAGCCAGAATGAATGTTCTCTGTTCTTTGAAAAATCAGTTGCTCCTTTTAAGTTGGAACAGTGTGTGAGTGGAATGTGAAGTGTATAGGGAATTGTGCATCTCTACATACTGTGGTTACATGTTTGTAGATCTGCAAGGTAACTGAGCACCAGACATACTGTACCATATATACAGTCATGGCCAAAAGTTTTGAGGATTACATAAATATTGGAAATTGAAAAAGTTGCTGCTTAAGGCCTCTTTCAGACGGGCGTTGCGGGAAAATGTGCGGGTGCCTTACGGGAACACCCGCGATTTTTCCGTGCGAGTGCAAAACATTGTAATGCGTTTTGCACTCACGTGAGAAAAATCGCGCATGTTTGGTACCCAAACCCGAACTTCTTCACAGAAGTTCGGGCTTGGGATCGGTGTTCTGTAGATTGTATTATTTTCCCTTATAACATGGTTATAAGGGAAAATAATAGCATTCTGAATACAGAATGCATAGTAAAATAGCGCTAGAGAGGTTAAAAAAATAATTAAAATAATTAAACTCACCTTAATCCACTTGATCGCGGAGCCGGCATAATCCACTTGATCGCGGAGCCGGCATCTCCTTCTGTCTTCATCTTAGCTGTGTGGAGCAACAGGACCTGTGGTGACGTCACTCCGGTCATCACATGATCCATCACCATGGTAAAAGATCATAACGTCACCACAGGTCCTGTTCAGCAAAGGAGACAGAAGGAGATGCCGGGCTGCGCGAGCAAGTGGATTAAGGTGAGTTAAATTTTTTTGCTTTTATTTTTTAACCCCTCCAGCGCTATTTTACTGTGCATTCTGTGTTCAGAATGCTATTATTTTCCCTTATAACCATGTTATAAGGGAAAATAATAATGATCGGGTCTCCATCCCGATCGTCTCCTAGCCGCCGTGCGTGAAAATCGCACTGCATCCGCACTTGCTTGCTGATGCTTGCGATCTTCACGCAACCCCATTCACTTCTATGGGGCCTGCATTGCGTAAAAAAACGCAGAATATAGAGCATGCTGCGATTTTCACGCAACGCACAAGTGATGCATGAAAATCGCCGCTCATGTGAACAGCCCCATAGAAATGAATGGGTCGGTATTCAGTGCGGGTGCAATGCGTTCAACTCATGCATCGCATCTGCGCGGAATACTTTCCCGTTTGAAAGGGGCCCAAGTTTTTATAATAGCAATTTGCATATACTCCAGAATGTTATGAAGAGTGATCAGATGAATTGCATAGTCCTTCTTTGCCATGAAAATTAACTTAATCCCAAAAAAACTTTCCACTGCATTTCATTGCTGTCATTAAAGGACCTGCTGAGATCATTTCAGTAATCGTCTTGTTAACTCAGGTGAGAATGTTGACGAGCACAAGGCTGGAGATCATTATGTCAGGCTGATTGGGTTAAAATGGCAGACTTGACATGTTAAAAGGAGGGTGATGCTTGAAATCATTGTTCTTCCATTGTTAACCATGGTGACCTGCATAGAAACGCGTGCAGCCATCATTGCATTGCATAAAAATGGCTTCACAAGCAAGGATATTGTGGCTACTAAGATTGCACCTCAATCAACAATTTATAGGATCATCACGAACTTCAAGGAAAGAGGTTCAATTCTTGTTAAGAAGGCTTCAGGACGTCCAAGAAAGTCCAGCAAGCGCCAGGATCGTCTCCTAAAGAGGATTCAGCTGCGGGATCGGAGTGCCATGAGTGCAGAGCTTGCTCAGGAATGGCAGCAGGCAGGTGTGAGCGCATCTGCACGCACAGTGAGGCGAAGACTTTTGGAAGATGGTCTGGTGTCAAGAAGGGCAGCAAAGAAGCCACTTCTCTCCAAAAAAAACATCAGGGACAGATTGATCTTCTGCAGAAAGTATGGTGAATGGACTGCTGAGGACTGGGGCAAAGTCATATTCTCCGATGAAGCCTCTTTCCGATTGTTTGGGGCATCTGGAAAAAGGCTTGTCCGGAGAAGAAAAGGTGAGCGCTACCATCAGTCCTGTGTCATGCCAACAATAAAGCATCCTGAGACCATTCATGTGTGGGGTTGCTTCTCATCCAAGGGAGTGGGCTCACTCACAATTTTGCCCAAAAACACAGCCATGAATAAAGAATGGTACCAAAACACCCTCCAACAGCAACTTCTTCCAACAATCCAACAACAGTTTGGTGAAGAACAATGCATTTTCCAGCACGATGGAGCACCGTGCCATAAGGCAAAAGTGATAACTAATGTGGCTCGGGTACCAAAACATTGACATTTTGGGTCCATGGCCTGGAAACTCCCCAGATCTTAATACCATTGAGAACTTGTGGTCAATCCTCAAGAGGCGGGTGGACAAACAAAAACCCACTAATTCTGACAAACTCCAAGAAGTGATTATGAAATGGGTTGCTATAAGTCAGGAATTGGCCCAGAAGTTGATTGAGAGCATGCCCAGTCGAATTGCAGAGGTCCTGAAAAAGAAGGACCAACACTGCAAATACTGACTCTTTGCATAAATGTCTTGTAATTGTCGATAAAAGCCTTTGAAACGTATGAAGTGCGTGTAATTATTTTTCACTACATCACAGAAACAACTGAAACAAAGATCTAAAAGCAGTTTAGCAGCAAACTTTGTGAAAACTAATATTTGTGTCATTCTCAAAACTTTTGGCAACGACTGTACATAGTTGTCACAATATTATGGCCACCAGCTTATATCCAGACCACCATGAGCAGCACTGACATCAGCTAGATGGACTAGGAGTGACTCAATAAGGTCCTGGTAGGTTGGCACAGGTATCTAGAGCCAGGGTAAATGTCCCACAGCTGTTGGAGGGTTCATGGTGGAGGATCCATAGAGCAAACCTGAAGATCAAGGTGGTCCCACAGATGCCTAATTGGGTTTAAGTCTAGGGAATTATATTGCCCGGGTAGTACTTGGAAGTCTTGGTCTTCCAACCAGTGTCAGACATTTCCAGCTGTGAGATATGTCGCATTGCCTTTATGGAAGATTCTATATGCCCCAGGGAGGACAATTAGTATGTATGAGTGTACGTGATCTGCAAGGAAGGATTTATGCCCAAATCAGTTGAGGGTGCCTACCATATGGAAGAGTGGGCCCAGAGAATGCCACAAAAACATTACCCAGACCATAACATTTCCACCACCAGCTTGTGTTCTACCAGCAATGGTAGCAGGATGTTTGTTCTCGGATACTTTTAGCCTGACACGTCAATATTAGGGTTGAACGAACCCGAACTGTAAAGTTTGGGTTCGTACCGAACTTTAGGATTTTTGGACCCCGTACTCGAACATTTTATTAAAAGTTCGGGTTCGGGTTCGGTGTTCGGCGCTTTCTTGGCGCTTTTTGAAAGGCTACAGAGCAGTCAATCAACAAGCGTTTAACTGTGTGACCTTAGAAGCCATCACAGCCATGCCTACTAATGGCATGGCTATGATTGGCCAGTGCAGCATGTGACCCAGCCTCTATATAAGCTGGAGTCACGTAGCGATGCACATCACTCTACTATTACTAGTGTAGGGAGAGGATGCGGCTGGTGATTTCAGGGAGAGAATAGGAGAGAATCTTTGGTTCAGAACGTGAATCTAACTCAGCGATTGGCATACATTTAGTTGTGTGGGTGCAGGGCACAATCTTTTTACCCTGCCCTGAGCCCAGTGACCGAAAAAAACAACAACTTTTATCTGTCTGTTAGTTAGGTGGGCGGCGGCGGCCATTTTATGCAAGCTCAGTGCACCAGCACTGCATCTGATCTTTTGTGACAATGAAATCCAATCTAGAAAAACTGCACTAATAATCTGGCAGTAAAAAAATCACCCTTTTTTGGCAATATACAACAATATACAACTGGTGCATTTTCAGGACTAGTCAGTGTGCAATTTAAGCTAGAAATACAGTTATAATTTTCTGGGTTTTTTAAAACACCCTTTTTGTGCAAAATACACTATTTTACATCCCAAGCTGCATCTGGACATGTGAAATTCAAATGTTATATACAGCTTTCATATTCTGTTAGTAAAAAAAAAAACAATCTTTTGGCAATATACAACATCTGGATTAGTCAGTGTGCAATTTAAGCTAGAAATACAGCCAAAATTTTATGGGTTTTCAGAGTCCCTCCAGGAAAGTTGTTTTTGCCTTTTGAATTTATGCCTTGAAATATTAAAATAACATCATGACTCTGCACTCGCTGGGCACCCTGGTAGTAGGGCAACCTCAGAGCTATTGTCTAGTCGATTTTGGTGGCCGAGGTTGCACCAGGATGTAATTGATTTTGTGTCTACCTGCACGACCTGTGCATGCGCTAAAGTCACTCATACTCGTCCGGCGGGGTTTCTGTTGCCACTGGTCATTCCCAACAGACCGTGGACACACCTGTCGATAAATTTTGTTACTGATCTACTTGTATCTGTGGGTAAAACTGTTATCCTGGTAGTAGTATATAGGTTCAGTAAAATGGTGCATTTCATTGCCTTACCCGCATTGCCAAATGCTAGAACCCTGGCTCAGGTTTTCATCAGTGAAATTGTGAAGCTACACGGGGTCCCTTCTGATGTTGTTTCGTATCGAGGAACCAAGTTTATTTCTAAATTCTGGAGCGCTTTTTGTTCTCGTCTTGGGGTACATTTGTCTTTTTCCTCAGCCTTCCATCCGCAGTCGAACGGCCAGACCAAACTCACCAACAAAAACCTAGAGACTTATCTTAGGTGTTTTGTGTTTGAAAATCAGGAGGAATGGTTATCTTACTTACCTTTAGCAGAGTATGCTATAAACAATCGTCAAGAATAAACTGGCAAGCCATTTTTTGGTGCATATGGTTTTCATCCTCAGTTTTGCACTTTCAGTGAGGGGGAGCCTTCTGTGATCCCTGAAGAAGAACGGTTTACGTCATCACTCTCTTCTGTATGGCGAAAGGTTCAAAGCAATTAGAAAAATATAGGAGGCAGATATAAACATATGGTTGATAAAAAAAAATGTTATCCAGGTCTGGACCTAGGGGTGAATGACTATGTGCGGTTGTTGACTAGGAATATTAAGTTAAAGGTTCCCTCTTGGAAATTGGGTCCTAGGTTTATTGGTCCTTATAAAAAAAAGTCACTGTTATTAACCTCATGGCGTTTCCCCTGGAGCTGCCTCAAACTTTGAAAATTCATAATGTATTTCATAAATTGTTGCTCAAAAAGTATGTTTCACCTCTGGAAACATCACCGTTACCGCCCTCTTCAATTATTGTCGAAGAAAATTTGGAGTTCCAGGTGGCAATAACTGTAGATTCTCGTTTCGTCCGTTGCTCCCTTCAATATCTGGTGCATTGGAGGGGTTACGGTCTGGAAGAAAGAATGTGGGTGTCAGTGTTGGAAGTAAACACCAGAAGGTTAATTAGTTCTTTCCGCATTTCTCATCCGGAGAGACCTGGTCCTGAGTGTTGCGTGGCCCCTTGTAGAATGGGGGGTACTGTCACAAGGGTGTCACGACCTATCGCTGACCCTGTTGTGCCTGAGGTCAGAAGGTGGCAGCGGGTGGCTACTCGGTTTCTCAAGAGATCGCTCCATGATCTAGTTGTGAGAATTGATTCCAGTCCAGGTTTTCTACCTACCCCCAACCATAGGGAATATCAGTATATAAGTAGAGCACAGGATTATCATCTCCTGCTGTATGTGCCCTCTCTCAACCGAGGAGTACACTTTTGATTTGTTTAATCCAGGCATCCTCAAACTGCGGCCCTCCAGCCGTTGTAAAACTACGACTCCCACAATGCCCTGCTATAGGCAGATACCTGTAGGCTGTTCGGGCATGCTGGGAGTTGTAGTTTTTCAACAGCTGGAGGGCCGCAGTTTGAGGATGCCTGGTTTAATCTATCCACTGCAGTCTCATAACCTACGAACCTTTGGAACCTATAACCCCTAAAGAGTCGACACGGACAGAAACGTGCCACATCGGGATGCTATTAGGAGCTGTTTGAAGTATTTCATCATTATTTAGAACCAGGGACCGGGCCGTGATCAGGGACAGGTATCCAGACGGGGTCGCCCCTATCGTGGCGGGTGCTCTCTATAGATAGGTAGGATGGAAATAGACCCCTCCCCTACAAGTAGGGAATAATAGGGTGTAGGGCTCCTCCATCTACACAGAACCCATTTTATACCCTTGGCTTGTTCAATTGGACTCACGTCAAGCTCTCATCCTGGATTGCCATCCATGAAATATCCAGGAGAATCCGGTCCCATTACGTATTTTGATTCTGGTAAGACTGCTCGCACCTAATTCTAGGTTGAGCAGGATACGTTTTTTAACTTTTCTACCACTGTTGGGGTACCAGCATTGGACCCCTGGTTTTCTCAGTATTGATGCATTATACAGTGGCGGTGGTTAGGCCTCTTTCACACTGGCGTCATGGATTTGGGCCAGATAAGATGCGCGTGCGTCGCGGGAAAATGCAAGATTTTTCCGCGCAAATGCAAAGAATTTTAATGCGTTTTGCACGCGCGTGAGAAAAATCGGCATGTTTGGTACCCAAACCCGAACTTTTTCACAGAAATTCGAGTTTGGGTTAGGTGTTGTGTAGATTGTATTATTTTCCCTTATAACATGGTTATAAGGGAAAATAATAGCATTCTTAATACAGAATGCTTAGTAAAGTAGGGCTGGAGGGGTTAAAAAAATAAATAAAAAATAATTAAACTCACCTTAATCCACTTGTTCGCGCAGCCCGGCTTCTCTTCTTTCTTCTTCCTTCAGGACCTGGGTAAAAGACCTTTGATGACATCACTGCGCTCATCACATGGTCCATCACATGATCCATCACCAAGGTGATGGATCATGTGACAGACCATGTGATGAGCGCAGTGATGTCACCACAGGTTCTTTTCCTTCTGCACAGCAAAGAAGAAGAAAGAAGAGAAGACGGGCTGCCCGAACAAGTGGATTAAGGTGAGTTACATTTTTTTTTTTTTTTTTAACCTCGCCAGCCCTATTTTACTAAGCATTCTGTATTAAGAATGCTATTATTTTCCCTTATAACCATAATATAAGGTAAAATAATAATGATCGGGTCCCCATTCCGATCATCTCCTAGCAACCATGCGCGAAAATCGCACCGCATCCGCACTTGCTTGCGGATGCTTGCGATTTTCACGCAGCCCCATTCACTTCTATGGGGCCTGCGTTGCGTGAAAAATGCACAAAATAGAGCATGCTGCGATTTTCACGCAACGCACAAGTGATGCGTGAAAATCATCGCTCATGTGCACAGCCCCATAGAAATGAATGGGTCCGGATTCAGTGCGGGTGCAATGCGTTCACCTCACGCATTGCACCCGCGCGAAAATCTTGCCTGTGTGAAAGAGGCCTTACCGGTTGCTTGCTGCTATATACCTTCTTCCACCAAATACTGATTGAGGGCTGTGATACACCTGCTTCCACAAAATACTGATTGAGGGGTGCTATATACCTGTTTCCGCCAAATACTGATTGAGGGGTGCTATACACCTGTTTCCGCCAAATACTGATTGAGAGCTGCAATACACCTGCTTCCACAAAATACTCATTGAGGGGTGTTATATACCTTCTTCCTCTAAATACTGATTGAGGGGTGCTATTTCTATATTCCTTCTTCCACCAAATACTGATTGAGGGGTGCCATATACCTGTTTCTGCCAAATACTGATTGAGAAGTGCTATATACCTGTTTCTGCCAAATACTGATTGAGGGGTGCTATATACCTTCTTCCAAAAAATCCTGATTGAGGGGTGCTATATACCTGTTTCTGCCAAATACTGATTGAGGGGTGCTATATACTTGTTTCCGCCAAATACTAAATGAAGGGTGCTATATACCTGTTTCCGCCAAATACTGAATGAGGGGTGCCATATACCTTCTTCCACAAAATACTGATTGAGGGGTGCTATTGCTACATACCTTCTTCCACCAAATACTGATTGAGGGCTGCTATACACCTGCTTACACAAAATATTGATTGAGGGGTGCTATATACCTGTTTCCGCCAAATACTGATTAAGGGGTGCCATATAACTTCTTCCACAAAATACTGATTGAGGAGTGCTATATACCTGTTTCCGCCAAATACTGATTGAGGGGTGCTATATACCTGTTTCCGCCAAATACTGAATGAGGGGTGCCATATACCATCTTCCACAAAATACTGATTGAGGGGTGCTATTGCTATATACTGTACCTTCTTCCACCAAAAAGTGATTGAGGGCTGCGATACACCTACTTCCACAAAATACTGATTGAGGGGTGCCATATACCTATTTCCGCCAAATACTGATTGAGAGGTGTTATATACCTGTTTCCGCCAAATACTTATTGAGGGGTGCCACATACCTTCTTCCACAAAATACTGATTGAGGGGTGCTATATACCTGTTTCTGCCAAATACTGATTGACTGGTGCTATATACCTGTTTCCATCAAATACTGACTGAGGGGTGCCATATACCTTCTTCCGCCAACTACTGATTGAGGGCTGCGATACACATGCTTCCACAAATACTGCTTTTCCCTATGGACTTAGGCAGAGGGTTATTTAGAAAATCATAGGCAGAGAAAGAGGCAGAACGTTCCGCAGTGATGGTAGGGTTCGGGCAGGTGCACCAGGCCGGAGCCTAAGTGGGAAGTTGGAGAAGGCGCGTGCAATAACTTAAAAGAGTGCACTAGAGTTTACTGAGTGGCTCACTCAGCCTTCCGCTTCTGCACTCTTCATCCTCTGTATCTGCACCCTCCTCACTCTCTGCTGTGTGCACCCACAAAGACACCATCATCACCACCATCACAATAGCCCCTCCACTCGAGTCAGATGGATTATTTTTCCATCCATTCCAAGACCTTACCGATGCGCAGCCATTCTTGGCATTGGATATGGAAGAGGAGGTAGCAACAGCTGCCCCCCGGCAGTCGGACGACAGTAAACAGATCAGCCCAAGGAGGGCGGTCCCTGCTGTTGCTGCCTACTCCGAGATCTCTAATGTCAGTGGTGTTGAAGGTGACAATGAAGACGTGTAGATGGAAGTCACGTGGGTGCCCACAAGAGAGGAAGAGGAGAGGAGTTCAGAGGGAGAGACGGAGCAGCAGATAGGGAGGAGAAGGAGGAGAAGCAGGCATAACTCGCAGTGCACAGGAGGCAAAAAGCAGACTGCAAATGTATCTGGAGCGAGCCATCCACCATGCACGGTCACATCCTGCACTCCCAGGACGCCGACACATGGCTCTGCAGTGTGGGCTTTTGTTAACGTGTCAGCTGCTGATAATAGTGTTGCCATCTGCAGACTGTGCTGTCAATGCCTAAGTTGTAGTAAGCCCAACACTCACCTAGGGACGACCGCCTTAAGAAGGCACCTGGCCTCCCATCCCCGAGCCCAGTGGGAGCAACACCTGCAGAACTCACAAAGCCACAATCTCGGCACTTCACGTCCTGCTTCTTCTCCTTCTCCTCTCTCCTCCACTCCACCTTTCACTGTGCCGTCCCGTTCATCTGGCACAAGGCAGGCTTCCGTGGCCTAAATGTTTGAGCATAAAAAAAATAATGACAATGTCTGACCGCTGGCTTGTCGGAACTGCTAGACCGACAACTACTGCCATATAAATTGGTGGACTCGGAGGCCTTTAGAAAATTTGTGGCCATTAGTACACTGCAATGGAAGGTCTCCGGAAGGAAATATTTCTTCCAGAAAGGCATCCCTGAACTATATGGCCACGTTCAGCGGCAAGTTAATATATCTCTGGCACACAGTGTCGGTGCCAAGATACATCTGACCACAGACACGTGGTCTAGCAAACACAGGCAGGGAAGGTACATACATTTTACTGCCCACTGGTTGAACCTTCTGACAGCCGTCAAGCATGTAACCCGTTGCACCCATGTGGATTTGGTGTTACCTCTACGGATTGCATGCAGCCCTGCCTCTTCTTCTCCTCCTCCATACTCCTTCTCCTCCTCGGCTGACATCTCCTTTTCCACTGCTACTGCCTCTTCCGCTGCACCCCCCCAAGCTCCCCAGAACCTATTCGATGTGCCAGGTGAAACGCTGCCATGCTGTGCTGCGGCTGTTGTGCCTGGAAGCCAAGAGCCACACCGGTCATGCACTCTTTTCAGCTCTGCGATCACTGGCTGATCAGTGCCTAACCCCACTCAATTTGACAGTGAGTAAAGTGGTGTGGAACAACTGTGCCAATTTGCTGAGCGCGCTGAAACAGGGGAAAATGACACACGTGCCATGCATGGCACACGTCCTGAACTTAGTCGTGCAGCGATTCGTTGCCAAATACCCCGGTGTCCAGGATGTCTTGTGGCAGGCCAGGAATATCTCTGGCCATTTTAAAAGATCTTACACGTATAGCGGCGACACCACTTGCCCGTCAGACGTCTGATTTGTGACTGCCCGATGCGCTGGAACTCCACTTGTATATGCATGATAGGCTACTCAAGCAGAAACGTGTCGTTAATGACTACCTGTACGAACTTTGTGGAAGGACACATTCTGGGGAGTTTTTTTTTTTTCACCGGGCTAGTGGCTACTCCTGCGCGACGCATGCAGACTTTTGCAGCCATTTGATGAGATCACCAAACTGGTCAGTCGAAGCCAGTCAGCGATCAGTGACATCGTACCTTACGCCTTCTTTCTGGAGCGTGCATTGTGTCGTGTCATTGATCAAGCGTTCAAGAGGCAGGAGCTGGAAGATGAGGAAGTCGCAATGCTGAATGAATTCCCAGGGGGGGCTACTCCATCTGAGACAAGTCAGCATGAGTCTGAAGAGGAGTCAGAGGAGGATAGTGGCTGGGGGGAGGAGGAGGAGGAGGAAGAATAGCAGGCTTTAAACTTTTTGGGGATCCCTGGTGTTGTCCGTGGCTGGGGAAAGGAGACCGAGGACGACATTTTCCTGCGCGATGAGGAGGAGCCCGGGCGCTCTACCGCTTCCAATTTAGAGCAAATGGGGGCCTTCATGCTCCAGTGTTTGAAAAGGGACCCCCGTATAAAAAGCATAAAGGTCAAGGACCTGTACTGGGTGGCAACGTATTTAGACCCCCGGTACAAACACAAAATGGCGAACATGTTACCAGCATCACAGAGGGCTTTCAGAATTCAGCATTTCCAGGCCTTGCTGCAAGAGATGCTGCATTCTGCTGTTGCGGGCACTGGCAGAGGAATTTCCACCCACAACGAAACAGGTGCGGGTACCAATCCTACCACGCCTGCAAAAAGAGGGCGGTTTAAAGATGTGTTGGTCACTTTAAATATGAGATCATTCTTGCAGCCAACCCAGCGACAGCCGCCCTCCGGATCCAGCCTCACGGAATGCCTAGACCGACAGTTGTCCGACTACATCGGTTTACCGGCGATGTGGACGCTCTGAGAAGCAAGGAACCCCTGGACTAATGGGTGTGCAGGCTTGACCTGTGGCCAGAGCTTGCTCAATTTGCCATGAAACTCTTGGCTTGCCCCTCCTCGAGTGTCCTGTCCGAAAGGACGTTCAGCACAGCAGGGGGGATCATGACCGATAAGCGCACTTGCCTAGCTCACGACAGTGTGGACTACCCCACATTTATAAAAATTAATGAGGCATGGATCTCGGAGGATCCACGTGTAATTGAATTTCCTCATGCCAGTCCACACATATCCACCACCACAAGAAGAAAAAAAAGGTCCTTGCCTTATATATATACAGCGGCATAAAAGGCCGTTCATGTCGGCTGAATGCCTCATTTTTGGGGCCTGTACTGGCCGACAGTTATATATTTATCCTGTGACCACCTAATGTACCTCTAGCCGCAGAATCCAACGTTTTTTTGCTGTCAGGTGAATACATATTGGCTAATTTTTGGGGCCTGTACTGGCCGACAGTTACATTTTTATCCTGTGACCGCCTAATGTACCTCCAGCCACAGAGATCAAAGTTCTTTGCTGTAAAGTGATTGCCTATTGGCTAATTTTTGGGGCCTGTACTGGCCGACAGTTAAATTTTTTATCTCTAGCCACATAATCACACCCTTGTCTCACTGCTCTGCCTCTCATTATGGTGGCGTATGAGCGTATGAACCGCATTCACCATAAGGACCTTCTAATGTCACAGGGTCATGTGACTGTGCCCTCCACCTCGGACTGTGCCCCTCATCCCGTACTGTGCCCCCTTATACCCTGCATTGTGCCCTCTTCCCACCTGTGCAGTGCCCCTAGTCATTCCCTGTACTGTGCCCTCTTATGCCCTTCTATCCGGTCACGGTATGGCGGTGTTATCCGGTCACTGTACAGAGGTGTTATCCGGTCAATGTATGGCGGTGGTATCCAATAACTGGATGGCGATAACTGTTTCCCTTTCCCTGCCCACGCAATCCTTTTTTAGACCTGGCAAGACTGGGAAAAAATATGCAGATTGCGGTGCTAAGGACCTTTGCTCCACAATCTGTGTCAGATATACGCCTAACATAGACGTATTTCTAGATAATAAATGACCACCTAATTGTGTTATTATTCGGGGGTAGGGCTAATATCTTTATATTATATAGATTCTAGTGTATTATACTGTGCCCTGTATTTCCCAGTAGAAAATGAACCTTGGAAAGCACAGCCTCGTCCCTGACCACCAGGACCAGGTAGTGCTTTGTCAGTACATGGCGGCCTCCCCTCTCCGCCACGCTGCTCCACTGTGTACTGGTGCTTATTCTGACACTAGGGCTGGGTTAACATCCTATTTTTGCCATCCATTTAATGCATACCAAAAATGTATGCGTTAACAGATGCCTCAGATTGATGTAGTACAGTTCAGCACACAGTTTCATGGTAGAAAAAAAAAATTACGTTAACGTATGCATTTTTTTTATGGACTCTGCAGGATACAAAAACATGGAGTGCTGCACATTTGTATATATCAACCCGATAGGGAATAAAAATTTTCTAGACTCCAGCAGGGCACATTTTTGAGCGTTTCTCTTTAAGACTCATTAAAATGGCCCTTGATTAAAATACATATTTGTTGTGGGAATTTTTGCCAATGACCCCCCTCTGGTATATCACTGTCCATGTAGTGGGATTATTTGTGTACTTCTAGTCAGTGTTTGCTGGCTGCAAATATGACCTGAAGGCTTTTCAGGTTTGCCTGCCATTAAAGTGAATGGGGCCCGCTGCGAACGCGCGGTTCGCGAATCGTCCTGGCTGATGTTGTCCATCACTACTCCCAAACTCAGGCCTCCAACCTAGCACATGGCTCAGATTCCAATCCAGCAATTTCCAGAGATCCTCTGTCAGAGAGAGGTAATCACACCCAGCTGACACTGCCGGATGTTTTTTTTTATATTCCATTCAAGACCCGACCTGGAACATGGGGAGTAGTCAGCAACCCAGCACTTTGACTACTCCCAGTGAAAGCCGTCCCGGATCAGCTATACAGCTATACTAAATAGCTAGGTGTCAAACAGCAACTGCTGCTGACAAATGAAAACTGTCTCTTACTCCACCTAGGCCAGGAACCTCGGTGACACATACCTTCCGTCAACGACGGACCCTTGCGCCTTCCTACAATGTATATTATAATACACCAGCTCTCTAAACTTCAGCTCCATCCCTGTGCCTTTTGGGCTTCCACTCTGTGTATGTGTGTGTGTATTGGAGAGGGTATTTACAATTAGACACCGAAGGGACCAAGAACACCGCCCACAGGGGAGTTGGGGGGACAGCTTCAGATTGTTTTAGTTTTTTTTTTAAAGGTTTTTACACATCTACATCCCCATGGCCACCGGGGAAGGGGTGTGTGTGTGTGGCTGATGCCAATGGCTGATAACAGAGAGAACTAGAGAGCTCCAGGCACAATAGCAGTGACTATAGCAAGAACTAAAGGAACTATGATGTCAGGAGGGGGCAGAGCTCAGCAGTGGAGAATAGACGTGGTAGTGAAGGACCTGTGATGATTAGAAATGTCGCGAACATAAAATTTTCCGTTCGCGAACGGCGAACGCCAATTTCTGCAAATGTTCGCAAACGGGCGAACCGCCATAGACTTCAATAGGCAGGCAAATTTTAAAACCCACAGGGACTCTTTCTAGCCACAGTAGTGATGGAAAAGTTGTTTCAAGGGGACTAACACCTGGACTGTGGCATGCCGGAGGGGGATCCATGGCAAAACTCCCATGGAAAATGACATAGTTGACGCAGAGTTGGATTTTAATCCATAAAGGGCATAAATCACCTAACAATCCAATTTTTTTTTGAACAACGTGGTTTAAAACATCCAGTGTGTGTATACGATCAGGTATGATGTTGTAGTGTAAGGGTTACGCCCGCTTCACAGACATTGACAGACCAAACTCCCCTTTTAATGCACCGCAAACAACCGCAAAAACTCCATTTGCCCAACCGCAAACTTCCCATTTGCACAAGGTTGGATACCAAGCTAGCCATGTCCCGTTGATGTCATTGAAGGTTTCTTCCTCCACCCAGCCACGTACAACACCAAGGGTCCCCGAAAGGTGAATTGAATTGATTTTTCGAACGGGGAGATGGTTAAAAAAATGCTGGCTCCCTCCCCTTTGTTTGAATCCACGCCACGGTCACTGCGTCTGCGCCGTGCAATTTACTGTCACACCCGTGAGTGGTATTTTCTGTAGTACTATTCTCATCAGTTTAATCCCTGTATGGTCCCCAATCTGGGATCCATTTATTAAATAGATTTTTCGAACGGGGAGAAGGTTAAAAAAACGCTGGCTCCCTCCCCTTTGTTTGAATCCACTCCACGGTCACTGCGTCTGCGCCGTGCAATTTACTGTCACACCCGTGAGTGGTATTTTCTGTAGTACTATTCTCATCAGTTTAATCCCTGTATGGTCCCCAATCTGGGATCCATTTATTAAATTGATTTTTCGAACGGGGAGATGGTTAAAAAAACGCTGGCTCCCTCCCTTTTGTTTGAATCCATGCCACGGTCACTGCGTCTGCGCCGTGCAATTTACTGTCACAGTCGATATGAGTGGTATTTTCTGTAGTACTATTCTCATCAGTTTAATCCCTGTTACGTCCCATATCAGGGTGGGATTGCCTTTTGTGAAAAAAAATTTAGGTCGGGTACCTTCGACTGCCTTCACAGTGACAGACCAAACTCTGATACACCAAACTGAATTGATTTTAGGAACCGGGAGATGGAAAAAGCAGCTTGGTCGGTCCTCTTAGTCCCAAGTTGGGGCACTGCGCGTGCACGGAGCAATGTGCTGTGACACCCTATATGAGTGGTGTCTTAACTAGTACTATTCCTATCAGTTTAATCCCTGTTACATCCCCTATCCGGGGACGTGTGTCGAATTGATTAATCATTGTCGAATTAACGAACCATTACGACATCCTGGAATAATTTAGTTCTGAGCTTTGTACTTGCTTTGTATTGGAATTGATGGGGATTTTTTAAATTGTCTGCATTATTTCTAATAAACCATTAAGAGACTTTATTATGATTTTTTTTATTTTATGTATTAAAAACCCACCCATACAACTTAAAAAAATAAAATAAATAAATATTGTTTTTTTTTATGAAAAATTATCCAGCGATTGCTTGCCAACACACTCATAGAAGTGATGATCGCTTCATTGTGATACGCAAGCCCCTTCACCACAACAAGGTAACGATCACGAAGGGGAATTGACACTTGTATGTGCCTTTTTTTTTGTTTTGTTTTTGTAGCCACAGTGCAGCACCAGAGGCCAGAAAAATTAGGCATGTACACATGCCTGAAAAATAATGTTATTGTTTCAGCCGCTGTTATAGCAGCGGCCGGAAAAATTGATTGTTTTCAAGGCAGAAAGGTGACTAAAACATTGCGGCTGGAACCCTAGTTGGTTGCGGAGAATTCACGAAAGTCATCCGGTATGCAGACATTAAATACAGCAGCGTGGGGACCATTTTGAGGCCAAGGCATGTCATCAGGCCTTTTGTTAGTCAAACGTATCCCCCACTGTCAGTCCCTTCGGGATCCATGCCTCATTCATCTTAATGAAGGTGAGGTAATCAACACTTTTTTGACCAAGGCGACTTCTTTTGTCACTGACAATGCCTCCTGCTGCACTGAAGGACCTTTCTGACAGGACACTTGAAGCGGGGCAGGCCAGAAGTTCTATCGCAAACTGGGATAGCTCAGGCCACAGGTCAAGCCTGCACACCCAGTAGTCAAGGGGTTCATCGCTCCTCATAGTGTCGATATCTGCAGTTAAGGCGAGGTAGTCTGCTACCTGTCGGTCGAGTCGTTCTCTAAGGCTGGATGCCGAAGGGCTGTAGCGATGTGTAGGACTGAAAAAGCTCTGCATGTCCTCCATCAACAACACATCTGTAAAGCGTCCTGTCCTTGCCGCCGTGGTCATGGTAGGAGGAGGATTACTTTCACCTCTTCCCCTGTTAGATTCCCGTTGTGCTGTGACATCCCCCTTATAAGCTGTGTAAAGCATATTTTTTAGTTTTGTTTTGAACTGCTGCATCCTTTCTGACTTTCGGTAATTTGGTAACATTTCCGCCACTTTCTGCTTATACCGGGGGTCTAGTAGCGTGGCCACCCAGTACAGATCGTTCTCCTTCATCCTTTTTATATGAGGGTCCCTCAACAGACATGAAAGCATGAAAGACCCCATTTGCACAAGGTTGGATGCCGAGCTACTCATTTCCCGTTCCTCGTCCTCACTGATGTCATTGACGGTCTGTTCTTCACCCCAGCCACGTACAACACCACGGGTCCCAGATAGGTGACAACAACGAGCACCCTGGGATGCCTGCTGTGGTTGGTCTTCCTCCTCCTCAAAGCCACATTCCTCCTCTGACTCCTCTTCCTCATACTCCTCTTGCAGCGTTGCCGCAGGTCCGGCAATTGATGATGACAAGGCTGTTTCTGGTGGTGATGGTGACCACAACTCTTCCTCTTCACGCTCATCTACAGCCTGATCCAGCACTCTTCGCAGGGCACGCTCCAGGAAGAAAACAAATGGGATGAGGTCGCTGATGGTGCCTTCGGTGCGACTGACTAGGTTTGTCACCTCCTCAAAAGGACGCATGAGCCTACAGGCATTGCGCATGAGCATCCAGTAACGTGGCAAAAAAATTCCTAGCTCCGCAGAGGCTGTCCTAGCACCCCGGTCATACAAATACTCGTTGACGGCTTTTTCTTGTTGGAGCAGGCGGTTGAACATTAGGAGTGTTGAATTCCAACGTGTCGGGCGGTCGCAAATCAAGCGCCTCACTGGCATGTTGTTTTGGCGCTGAATGTCTGAAAAGTGCGCCATGGCCATGTAGGAACGCCTGAAATAGCCACACACCTTCCTAGCCTTCTTGAGGACGTCCTGTAAGCCTGGGTACGTAGACACAAAGCATACGATGAGATTCAACACATGTGCCATGCACGGCACATGTGATAACTTGCCCAAATTTAATGCCGCCAACAAATTGCTTCTATTGTTACACGCCACTTTGCCAATCTTCAGTTGGTGCGGGTTCAGCCACTGATCCACCTGTGAGTTCAGGGTGGACAGGAGTGCTGGTCCAGTGTGGCTCTCTGCTTACAGGCAAGTCAACCCCAAGTCAGCGTGACACTGTCGTATCCGAGATGTGGAATAGCCCCTGGGGAGCTAGGGGGATTCAGTTGATGTGCAGCCAGACGCCGCAGCAGAAGAGGACTCAGCCGAGGAGGTTATGAAAGAGGATGGAGTAGGAGGATTAGAGGAGGTGGCAGTAGTCCTGCCTGCAAGTCGTGGCGGTGTCACCAACTCCGCTGCAGAGACACGCATTCCATGCTTGGTAGCCGTCAGCAGGTTGACCCAATGCGCAGTGTAGGTGATATACCTGCCCTGACCGTGCTTTTCAGACCAGGTATCAGTGGTCAGATGGACCCTTGCCCCAACACTGTATGCCAGAGATGCCATGACTTCCTTTTCAATCACTGAGTAGAGGTTTGGGATTGCCTTTTTTGAAAAAAAAAATTGTCCGGTACCTTCCACTGTGGTGTCCCAATAGCGACCAATTTTTTGAAGGACTCAGACTCCACCAGCTGGTATGGTAAAAGCTGGCGGGCTAAGAGTTCCGTCAAGCCAGCTGTCAGACTCCGGGCAAGGGGGTGACTCTGTGACATTGGCTTCCTACGCTCAAACATTTCCTTTACAGACACCTGACTGTGGGCAGATGAGATGGAACTGCTGAAGGTGAGAGGCGGAGTGGCGGGTGGTTGAGAGGGGGCAAGGAGGACAGCAGTGGTTGACGTGGCTGAAGATGCTGGACCATGAGGAGGATGGTGGCTTTGAGCTTGTGTGCTGCTTCTACTCGTCATCATGTGTTGATCCCATAGGCGTTTGTGATGTGCGATCATGTCCTTCGCAAAGCAGTTGTACCTAGGTGGGTGTTGGATTTCCCACGACTCAGTTTCTTTTGGCACAGGTTGCAAATGGCATCGCTGTTGTCAGAGGCAGACACACAAAAAAAAAGCCACACTGCTGAGCTTTGCAATGACGGCATTCTGGTGGTGGCAACAGCATGTGTTGACTGGCGTGCTGTCTGGCTGACCCCAGGTGCCGATACATGCTGTCTGACTGTGCCACTAGCTCCTTGCGACGACCTCCCCCTGCTTCTAACTCGTCTCCTCCTTCTCTCTGTCTCTCCTTCTGAACTTTCCCCCTCTTCTTCTTCTCTTCGAGCAGGCACCCACGTAGCATCCACGGACACATCATCATCATCAACCACTTCACTTGTATCTCACACCTCAGCAAAGGAAGCAGCAGAGGGTACAACATCATCATCATCATCACACTGTACGTCCATGTGTGTAATGCTGCCTGACTGAGACATATCCCTGTTATCTCCATCCTCTGGCAATAATGTTTGCGCATCACTAATTTCTTCCAACTGATGTGTAAATAACTCCTCTGAGGGATCAAGTGAAGCGGCTGTGGTGGCTGTTGTGGTGGTGGTGGCGGCAGGCGGGAGAGTGGTAACTTGAGAGCAGGTGACCAAAGCTGAGCTGGAGGAGGATGGTGCGTCAAGGTTCTTAGCGGAAGCTGTTGAAGATTGGGTGTACTGTGTAAGCCAGTCAACTATTTTCTCCGAATTTTTTGGGTTCAGGGTACGTGGCCTCTGAACACTGGGCATTATTTCAGGGCCAGTGGAAATCACAGCACCACGACCACGATGGCCCCTGCGGCGTGGCCTGCCTCTGCCTGTCATTTTTTGTTAGATAAGTGTTACTATGTTGCAAGGTACTGTGCCACCCTATATAAGTGGTGGGCAGTGGGCACAGTACAGTCTGTGTGGGCCTGACACACACTGGCTTGCAAATGTGATTATATCACAGAAAAATATAAAATAGTTTTTTTTTTATCTGAAAGGTATTTGAGTGAGTGACACCCTGTAACGGTATAAGTGGAGGCCTAGCCAGTGGCCACAATACAGTCTGTGTGGGCCTGACACACACTGGCTTGCAACTGTGATTATATCACAGAAAAAGATTAAATATATATTTTTTTTTATCTGCGAGGTATTTGTGAGTGAGTGACACCCTGTACGGTATAAGTGGAGGCCTATCCACTAGCCAGTGGCCACAATACAGTCTGTGTGGGCCTGACACAAACGGGCTTGCAAATGTGATTATATCACAGAAAAAGATTAAATAGAATTTTTTTTTATCTGCAAGGTATTTGTGAGTGAGTGACACCCTGTAACGGTATGAGTGGAGGCCTAGCCAGTGGCCACAATACAGTCTGTGTGGGCCTGACACACACGGGCTTGCAAATGTGATTATATCACAGAAAAATATTAAATAGATTTTTTTTTATCTGAACGGTATTTGCGTGAGTGACACCCTGTAACGGTATGAGTGGAGGCCTAGCCACTAGCCAGTGGCCACAATACAGTCTGTGTGGGCCTGACACACACTGGCTTGCAACTGTGATTATATCACAGAAAAAGATTAAATATAAAAAAATTTTATCTGCGAGGTATTTGTGAGTAAATGACACCCTGTAACGGTATGAGTGGAGGTCTAGCCACTAGCCAGTGGCCACAATACAGTCTGTGTGGGCCTGACACACACGGGCTTGCAAATGTGATTATATCACAGAAAAAGATTAAATATAATTTTTTTTATCTGAAAGGTATTTGAGTGAGTGACACCCTGTAACGGTATAAGTGGAGGCCTAGCCACTAGCCAGTGGCCACAATACAGTCTGTGTGGGCCTGACACACACTGGCTTGCAAATGTGATTAGATCACAGAAAAATATTAAATTGATTTTTTTTTTATCTGCGAGGTATTTTCTGTCACACCCTGTATGAATGGTGTGCACACAGTACTGTCTGTGACTGAGCCTGCAGCCTCTCACACACGGGCAGGCAACTGCAATATATATACACTGCTCAAAAAAATAAAGGGAACACAAAAATAACACATCCTAGATCTGAATTAATTAAATATTCTTCTGAAATACATGGTTCTTTACATAGTTGAATGTGCTGACAACAAAATCACACAAAAATTAAAAATGGAAATCAAATTTTTCAACCCTGGAGGTCTGGATTTGGAGTCACACTCAAAATTAAAGTAGAAAAACACACTACAGGCTGATCCAACTTTGATGTAATGTCCTTAAAACAAGTCAAAATGAGGCTCAGTAGTGTGTGTGGCCTCCACTTGCCTGTATGACCTCCCTACAACGCCTGTGCATGCTCCTGATGAGGTGGCGGACGGTCTCCTGAGGGATCTCCTCCCAGACCTGGACTAAAGCATCTGCCAACTCCTGGACAGTCTGTGGTGCAACGTGACGTTGGTGGATAGAGCGAGACATGATGTCCCAGATGTGCTCAATTGGATTCAGGTCTGGGGAACGGGCGGGCCAGTCCATAGCATCAATGCCTTCGTCTTGCAGGAACTGCTGACACACTTCAACCACATGAGATCTAGCATTGTCTTGCATTAGGAGGAACCCAGGGCCAACCGCACCAGCATATGGTCTCACAAGCGGTCTGAGGATCTCATCTCGGTACCTAATGGCAGTCAGGCTACCTCTGGAGAGCACATGGAGGGCTGTGCGGCCCTCCAAAGAAATGCCACCCCACACCATTACTGACCCAATGCCAAACCGGTCATGCTGGAGGATGTTGCAGGCAGCAGAACGTTCTCCACGGCATCTCCAGACTCTGTCACGTCTGTCACAGGTGCTCAGTGTGAACCTGCTTTCATCTGTGAAGAGCACAGGGCGCCAGTGGCGAATTTGCCAATCTTGGTGTTCTCTGGCAAATGCCAAACGTCCTGCACAGTGTTGGGCTGTAAGCACAACCCCCACCTGTGGACGTCGGGCCCTCATATCACCCTCATGGAGTCTGTTTCTGACCGTTTGAGCAGACACATGCACATTTGTGGCCTGCTGGAGGTCATTTTGCAGGGCTCTGGCAGTGCTCCTCCTGTTCCTCCTTGCACAAAGGCGGAGGTAGCGGTCCTGCTGCTGGGTTGTTGCCCTCCTACGGCCTCCTCCACGTCTCCTGATGTACTGGCCTGTCTCCTGGTAGCGCCTCCATGCTCTGAACACTACGCTGACAGACACAGCAAACCTTCTTGCCACAGCTCGCATTGATGTGCCATCCTGGATAAGCTGCACTACCTGAGCCACTTGTGTGGGTTGTAGACTCCGTCTCATGCTACCACTAGAGTGAAAGCACCGCCAGTATTCAAAAGTGACCAAAACATCAGCCAGGAAGCATAGGAACTGAGAAGTGGTCTGTGATCACCACCTGCAGAACCACTTCTTTTTTGGGGGTGTCTTGCTAATTGCCTATAATTTCCACCTGTTGTCTATCCCATTTTCACAACAGCATGTGAAATTGATTGTCACTCAGTGTTGCTTCCTAAGTGGACAGTTTGATTTCACAGAAGTGTGATTGACTTGGAGTTACATTGTGTTGTTTAAGTGTTCCCTTTATTTTTTTGAGCAGTGTATATATATATATATATATATATATATATATAAAATAAAAATAAAAGCAGACTGATGTACCAGCCCTGAAAAGGTTTTTTTTGGGTGCTGTCAGGACGCTGTCCTTACAACAGATAAGTCTGTGGACACAGAACACTGCCCTAGCTAACGCTTTCCCTATTAATCAGCAGCAGCTGCACTGTCCCTCCTCTCACTGAGAATGCAGATTCCGAATGAATCTAAAATGGATGCTGTCCAGGAGGTGGGAGGGTCTGGGAGGGAGGGTCTGCTGCTGATTGGCTGGAATGTGTCTGCTGACTGTGAGGTACAGGGTCAAAGTTTACTCAATGATGATGTATAGGGGGCGGACCAAACATCGCATATGTTCGCCCGCCGCGGCGAACGCGAACAAGCTATGTTCGCCGGAAACTATTCGCAGGCGAACTATTCGGGCCATCTCTATCCAGCAGTACCACTATAGTCCCATTTCTATTTAAAAAACTATTACTAGCAGCTCGCCTTCTGTTACCTCAACACTGGTTATCATCAGATCTCCCCGCAATTGATCACTGGATCAACAAGATTGACTCCTTTTATAGATTTGAGGAAATAGCATCTTGGGAAAGCTGTACACATTCTAAGTTTTAAACCACATGGAAAGATTGTGAAGAATTTAGAAAGCCTAAATTATGATTTCAATCTGATGCACAACTTAGATATGTCAATTAACATATCATTCTAGAATCAAATGCACCATCATTTTTGTGAACTGTGTCTGTACTTTTTTTGTCGTTGTTTACTGTACAGATCATTCTCTGTATGTATATTTTACTAGATATTCCAATAAAGCTGGTCTAAGCTAAAGTCTAAGTCAAAACGGATTCGTCTTGACTTACATTGAAAGTCAGGACGGATCCGTCTGGTTCCACATCGTCAGGCGGATACCAAAACGCTGCAAGCTGCGTTTTAGTGACCGCCTCAAAAATGCAACGAGACCAAACGCAGCCATTGGGGCTGAACTGATCCGTTTTGGGCCGCTTGTGAGACCCCTAAAAAGGATCTCACAAGCGGACCCAGAAATGCCAGTGGGAAAGTAACTTTGTTAGCAGAACACAATTTGGCAAAGCTTACAGCTGGCATTGTTTTGCATTTAGTTGCATTCACTGCCGAAAGAGGTGCCTAATTTATTAAAAGGTGTATGTCGGCTAATAAACTAGGTGCACCAGTGGGCTTCTTAGTAACATTGGCGTAGTAATTAACTCTAGTTTTAGTATAATTTGCTACTGATTATTTTAGCCACTGAGAAAGAAACAGAAACATACTGTTTCAAAACGCATCTGGTTATTGGCATATAATGGTATTGACTTGAAAAAAAAACCGGATTTTCTGGCGCTTCTTGAGCAACCTTATATCGGTGCCATACAAGCAAATTTGGCGTTCCTACTTACAGAGAGTAAACGTGTGAAGAGTGTATCGGCACACAAGGAGGACTGCAAGGTGAAGCGAGACGTTGGATGCAATAGATTCTAATTAATTGACACCAGAGAACACTCCTGCACCAATGTATACATATGTTATATTATATGGACAGTTGGACACTGGTATTAATTGATAGTGTTGAGCGCGAATATTCGAATTCGAATATTCAAATTTTTTTTGCGAATATTGGCAATTCGCTAATTCTAAAATATTTAGAATATAGCACTATAAATTCGCTATTTCGAATATTTGTGTTTTTGTTTTTTTTTATTGTTATATATATATTTTTTTCCCACTTCCCAAAAGTAGTTCTTACCTGTCCTGAGGATTCCTGGCTGCTCCTGTCAGTGCCCGTTGCCGCTTCTGCAGACTTCCGTGCTCATGGAGCGTCCCCATCACCATGGGAACGCCTCCATACTAGAAGGTACTATCGGATTTGAGAATTACGTTGAAATCGCAATTCGATTATTATAACTTAAATGAATCAAATTGCGATTTCAACTTAGCACTGCTATATTACATATTCGTTAACTTTGTTAATTCTAGCAAGCAGACCCATTAGAAACACAGCTCTAAGTTGAAATCGCAATTCGATTATTATAACTTGAATTAATCGAATTGTGATTTCAACTTAGCACTGCTATATTCCATATTCATTAACTTTGTTAATTCTAGCAAGCAGACCCATTAGAAACACAGCTCTAAGTTGAAATCGCAATTTGATTAATATAACTTGAAGTAATGGCATTGCGATTTCAACTTAGACCTGGTTTACTATGGTTGGCTTGGTAGAATTAGCGAAGATGACGAACGAATATGACGAATGTATTCGTCATATTCCTCAAAACAAAGATAACAAAGTATTCTCCATCTTCGTTTTAGCTCCATATTCGTCAACTTCGCTAATTCTAGCAATCAAATAGGAAAGTTGACTATAGAGACAGCTGTGTTTAATTCGCTATGCAATTATATTACTTTGCTTTTATTTTTTAATAAATAGAATAATTATAATAATTATCAAGTATTATAATTATTTTATTTATTTTAAAAAAAAGCAAAGTAATATTATCGCATAGCGAATTAAAAATTTAGCTGTCTCTAGTCAACTTTCCTATTTGAGTGCTAGAATTAGCGAAGTTGACGAATATGGAGCTAAAACGAAGATGGGGAATACTTTGTTATCTTCGTTTTGAGGAATATGACGAATACATTCGTCATCTTCGCTAATTCTAGATATCAAACCAATAGGGAAGTTACCTTAAGTTAAAATCGCAATACGCGATTATTTAAATCGCATATTAATCGCGATAACTAGAATAATGATGAATATTCGATCTCGGAGAATATGAGACGAATTTTCAAGCGAATATTCGCGAATTTCGTCGAAATCGAATATGGCACCTCCCGCTCATCACTATTAATTGATAAATAACAGTGTATTTTCGGCGCTAGCACTTTATACCATATGGATATTGTCGACAAGTGACAGACAAACAACAGTGTTTCGGTGACACAGGAATCGCCTTGATCTGAACAGGCATCAATTTGAGATATAACATTAACTTTTTACCGCATTTTGGTATATTGAAAAAAGCCTTTATTACTTGAGCTCCGCATTTAGGAATTAGCAAGGGACAGTGACTGTGATTAGCTATTTTTAGGTTTTATTTATATTTGCATGTTGATTTATGTAATATTGGTTATATTACTTTACTGTGAGCCAGACAGATTTGTTGTATTAGTATAATCTGCCCTTTGGTGTTCTGTAGATTTTTTTGCAGTATGGATTTCAGCTAAAAGTGCTTACGTATTAAGGAGTTGGGAGGGATTGCTGATGGCCTAGGGAACATTTGGCCATTAGCTGTCTAAATTATGTACAGATCTCAATGCGGAGATTGATCGATACCTAGGGCTTCATGAACTCTAAATACATAACTGAGGACAAACAGGGCTGACCTTAGCTTACATGGCTCCCTGTGCGAGATTTTTGACATACCCCCCACCCCCGACAGAAAAAAATCTGCAGCCATTATAATGAATTGACTACACTTCACATGTAGCATCAAATTTAAAATATAACTTAATTTTATGAGGGGCCCTCGCCTATCTCAGCAATAAGGGCCACAAATTTAAAGGGGTTATCCTGGAAGAGATAATGATGACTTATTCTCAGGACATTGACCAGCGATGGTCAATGTTCCGGCATCCCCACTGATTAAATACAGCACTAGAACCAAGCCCTTTACATAAATACAGCACCAGAACCAAACCCATCACATAAATACAGCACCAAAACAAACTCAGTACATAAATACAGTACCAAAACCAAGCTCTTTGCATTAGTGTTGGGCGAAAATGCTCGGCCGAACAACATTTTCACTCGAGCCGAACACCGCGTGTGCTCTAGCGCAATGCTCGAGTTTCCTCACTGCACATTTGTTGGCTGGGGAAGTACTGGCCCTCACTGTAATGCTGTAGCCATGTTGGTTACTGGCATTACAGTGAATGGCTGGCCGGAACGCGTCATCGGGTGCTATACAGCACCCGATGACACGTGGTTCGGCTCAGTCTTAGTCAGGGAGAAATATTGTAGGGAAAGGAATTGTTTAGTGTTGAAAGGTGTTAGAGACCCAAAAGTCCTTTTAAGGACTATTGTTTTAAATGGCTGCAATATATATTATTAGCGCAACCTGCGCTAAATTGCCTGCAATTGTTTGGCCTCTGCTGACAGTGACACAACCTCTGCTACATCTGTTGTGTTACATTAGCGCATCCTAAATATCTGTCACAATTGTTTGGCCGCTGGTGACAGCGACATTACCTGCGCTACATTTCCTGTATAACGAATAAGCATCCTAAATATCTGTGACATTTACTGTAATTTTTTCGCTGCTGGTGACAGCGACATTACCTGCGCTACATATCCTGTATAATGTTTGTACATCCTAAATATCTGTGACATTCAGTCAAATTTTTTCGCTGCAGGTGACAGCGACATTACCTGCGCTACATCTCCTGTATAACACTTGCACATCCTAAATATCTGTGACATTCAATAAAAAAAATTCCCCACTGGTGACAGCGAAATTACCTGCACTAAATCTCCTGTATAACGTTTGCGCATCTTAAATATCTGTGACATTCAGTCAAATTCTTTTGCTGCTGGTGACAGAAAAATTACCTGTGCTACATCTACTGGAGAACGTTTGCGCATCCTAAATATGTGTGACATTCAGTCTAATTTATTTGCGCATACACTTACAAAACCTGCACTACTGTACGTGTGACATACTTGCAAGCATATATACCATTTAATATGCTCAAGGCAAGCAGCAAGGGAAGGGGAAGTGGCCGTGCTGCTGATGGTGCACGCAGAGGCTATGGCCCTGGGTGCTGTGAAACTGTGCCTGCTGCCAGAGCACAAGAAACACACTCATCCATGATACCTAGCTTCATGTCTCAGTTTGTAGGGTGGCGTAGGACACCACTCTCGAAGTCACACCAGTGAGACCAGGTGGTTGGTTGGATTGCAGCAGATAATGCTTTCAGTCAGTTGAGCACCACCCTGTCTTCCACAAAGTCCAGTCTCAGTAGCCAAGAATCTGATCAACAGAATCCTCACCCAGATTCTCCTTCCTCCCAACATAGAGAGTCTTGGCAAACAAGTGATCCCACACTCGGATATTCCGAGGAGCTCTTTTCATCGCCATTCCTTAATTTGGGCCTCTCGCCAAGCATGCTTGAAGAGGGACATGAGGAGATGTTGTGCACTGATTCCCAAACTCTTGAGCATTCACAGTCAGAAGATGATGGTGGGGAACTGTAATTACTGTTTCACAAGGTGGATGATGAAGAGACACAGTTGCCAATAAGTCAACTGCAATTAGTGTCTCAAGAGTTTGATTATGAGGATGAGACACAGTTGTAAATAAGTGAGGTTCTTGTTAGGTCAACAAGTCAAGAGGATGACCAGAGTGAGGAAGTGGAAGAGGAAATGGTGGACGATGAAATCACTGACCCAACCTGGGAAGGTGGCAAGCCGAGTGAGGACAGCAGTACAGAGGGCAGGTATCCGCAAAACCGCAACAGGCTTGAAGAGGCAGTGGGGTGGCAAAAGGGAGAAGGCTTAACACACCAAATAGGCCCGCAACTGTTCCCTGGAGCACCCCCTTTCAGCAATCTCCCTTGCCAAGGGGTAGATGTGCCGCAGTCTGGCGCTTTTTTGAGGAAAGTGCAGATGATAATAGAATTGTCATTTGCAACCTGTGCCATACCAAAATGAGCAGGGGCGTGAACACTAGCAACCTCACCACCACCAGCATGATCCTCCACATGCCATTAAAGCACCCTAATAGGTGGGTCGAATGCATGGGTCCACAATCAGTGTCTGCAGGTCAAACCACTGCCTCCTCTTCCCCTGTGTTACGTGCTGGCCAATCCCCTGTCCAGGACGCAGGCCCTTATGCCTCCCGCCATGCACCAGGACCTTCACAAGCACATCAGCTAGCACATCCAATTCTGTGTCCCAGCGCAGCGTACTGATGTCCATACCCCCGGCCTTTGAATGAAAGCACAAATACCCAGCCACCCACCAACAGGCCATAGCACTAAATGCTCACCTTTCCAAATTGCTGGCCCTGGAAATGTTGCCATTTAGGCTAGTGAACACTGAGGATTTTCTCAGCCTGATGACGGCGGCTGTCCCATGTTACTCAGTCCCCAGCCGCCACTATTCTTCCCAGTGTGCCGTCCCTACCATACACCAGCATGTGTCCTGTAATATCACGCGTACCCTGAATCCCGCAGTTATTGAGAAGGTCTACTTAACAACTGACACATGGACAAGTGCTTTTGGCCAGGGATGCTACATTTCCATGACGACACACTGGGTGAACGTTGTGGAGGCCAGGATTAAGTCGTACCCTGGGATTTCTGCCACCACCTACATTAGTGGCTGAAACTCCCCCTTCTCCTCCTCCACCACTTCCACCTCTGAAATCTCATCTTGCAGCACCAGTTAGACATCAGTCAGTAGCTGGAAGCAGTGTAGCACTGCAGTGGGGAAGCGGCAACAGGCTGTTCTGAAACTAATTTGCTAAACAGGACAACACTGCAGATCTGTGGCAGGGTATAATGGAACAGACTGAGCTGTGGCTCTCCCCACTCAACCTACAACCAGGCATGGTTGTGTCTGATAATGGTCGTAACTTGGTGGCGGCTTTGGAGCTCGGCAAGCTCACACACATACCATGCCTAGCCCACGTGTTCAACTTAGTGGTTCAGCAGTTTCTCAAAACCTACCCTAATTTGCCTGAGCTACAGGGAAAGGTGTGCCATGTGTGTGCCCATTTCCGAAAATCATCTATATCTGCCGCTGGTCTGGCATGCTGCAGCAGTGCTTGCAATTGCCAGCTCACTGACTGTTGTGCGAAGTGAGCACACGCTGGAACTCCACATTTTATATGTTGGCCAGGCTTTGTGAGAAGCAGATGGCAGTAGTGGAATACCATCTGCAACATGGTCGTCGCCTTTCCAGTCAGCTTCCGCTCTTCACAAATGACAAGTGGGCATGGATGACTGACTTCTGTGAGGTTTTACGCAACTTTGAGGAATCATCACAGATGGTGGGCGGCGATGCCGCTATTATCATCGCAACCATCCCACTTCTATGTCTACTGAAACGCTCGCTGCTCACAATGAAGGCACTCGCTTTGCATGTGGAAGAGGTGGAAGTGGGGGAAAACAATACACAGGGTGATATCCAGACCACCTTCCGTTCGTCTTCTCAGCGCGAATTGGATGATTATGATGAGGAGAAGCAGGAGACGGTTGCCTCCACTACAGAGGGTAGTGCCCATAGCAGGTTTATTCCATCTGTTCAGCGTGGATGGGCCGAAGAGGAGGAACGAGGATGAGTAGATTGAGAGTAATCCTCCTGATGAGGACAGCGAAGTCTTGTCTCTTGGGACTCTGGCACACATGACTGACTTTATGTTATGCTGCCTTTCCCGTGACCCTTGCATTATATGCATTTTGGCCAACACCGATTACTGGTTGTTCACCCTTCTTGACCCCCGCTACAAAGAGAACTTCTCATCTCTCATTCCTAGCAAAATGGTGCAATAACAGATGGTTCTTGTGGAAAAATTGCTCCTAAAATTGCCAGCTGAGAACGCTGGTAACACACTACGTACTTCATTGGGCAACCGAGGAGGGGAGACGAGGGGAACACACAGAAGTTCTAACAGAGTCAGGGCAACAGTCTCCAAGGCCTGGGACAGTTTCATGCCACCCTGCCAGTGCAGTACGCCGCCCTGCAGGGTATTGCGATTGTGAGGTCACGGTTACTTGACCAAGGCAAACGAGGGTTGCTATGGGTTGCTCACAGTTTGTAGGATGACCCTGGGCTGCGCACAGCAGTGATGGAGAGGCTGGCACAATAGTCCTCTGGGGCACTCTCTGTATATAGGGACCAGGCCTGGTGGTGGATGAGGTGCCCTGGGTGTTGCAGATATTTAATGTGCCTAGGGCAAGGTCCTTTTAAGGTTCATGACGCCAGTGCCTGTAACGGTGGCACACCGATTTATAGTTCTAGTAAATGAGGAACACGGTGTTATGGTGAACCAAACTTTGCTTTACTGACAACAGTTCAACTTTGTACAGGTGGTAATCAATACAGTTCCATATAGTTGGTTCTCATCATAAGCAGGCTTTCACATAAATGGCAGGTAATGTTCCTTGCAAGATACTCAGAGGGTAACAACAACACACTCAGACCAGGCTGTACCTTCTCCTCAGAAATAGTGTACACTGTTCCTTAGAACTCCTGTCTGGTTCTATTCCAAGGCCCGGATGCCCTAATGCTGGCTTTTATCCTTGGTAAACAATTTTCCTCCCGTATTTATTCTTGCTTTACATGAATAATTCTTCTGCCCTTCAGCTTACTTGTTTTAGCTGGAAACACTGGCTCTGCTTGGCTTGTGGGAACTGCAGGTTTCTCCCAGGAGGCAAACTCTTCTCTTGGGGTGAATCTTCTGATATAAACATAGGCTCAGGAAACTTCAGGCAGGCTATGCTCCTTCACTAGCCTCCTGGTGGCAACTAGAAGCCTGGGCTGTCTAGCTGCATGTCAGGAGGAGGCCCTCAGCTTGTCTCTGGCTGGTGTCCTCTCACTTCTGTCTCCACAGACTCCTGACTGCAGACCAACCCCTCCCTGTCTGGGTCTAACTATTTATACAGGGTGTTCCCTAGCTCCCTCTAGTGTTTAGGATGCTAAACTACACCATATTAGGCCTGCTGCACATATCACAGGGAAAATACACATTAAATACACATTAAAAATGCATTAAAATGTACTGTGAAATACACTGCCACTGTTCCACAGGAGGTGGAGAACAATGTGGCCCAATTGACCCTTGTGTAGTGCACACCTTTACCTAGTGGGACACTACACCAGCACCCTCACCCTGATGCGCGGCCTAGTGTCACAAGGAGGGAAAAGTTTTGGTAGATGGTGAAGGAGTACGTAGCATCAGTGTCCTCAGTGATCCCTCTGTGCCTTACAACTATTGGGTGTCCAAGCTGGACACGTGGCACGAACTGGCTCTCTATGCCTTGGAGGTGCTAGGATGCCCTGCCGCCAGCATTTTGTCAGAGCAGGTATTTAATGCTGCTGGGGGCATAATAACTGATAAACGCATCTGCCTGTCAACTGAAAATGCTGACAGGTTGACTGTTATCAAAATGATCAAGGCCTGTATTGCCCATGACTTCTCTACTCCACCAGAGGAAAGCGGCTGAACATAAAGGCACTTTTTATAACTGCAGTCCACTATGGTCAAGAGATAGGATCCAGAACAGAGGGCACACCCTAAATTAACTCAAATTTAACTGAAAGCAGTTTTTTGAATTAAACAACCCATTGAAGCAAAGAAGATAAACATTGACTTATGTGAATCATTTGAGCTGAAAGACTTAAATAGGACCTGTAACCTCCCCAACATGTCTATTTTAGTAACTGCTTACATTTCCTATGTAATAACAATTCTGGAGCAGCTATTATATGACTATCTTTATTACTCCTGCCAGGAGTTACCATTTGTGAGTGCACAGTCTGACACTGGTAGCAGTGATTGGATAATATCAGACTGTGCAGGGAAACTCCCGTAGCTGATAACACCGCACATTACCTTCATTGCAAACTGCTTGTAATTCATTCATACAGTACACTTCTAGAAGGACAAATAGGGGAATGGCACAACATAGAGTTACAGTATATGAATAGAAGCTCCAGAATGATTACATGGGAAATGTAGCTAGTTACTAAAACAGACATATCAGTAGATGTGGCAGTTCCATTGTAATCACACAAACCACATATATTATGTTCACTCTTTGTAGAAAGTAATCCGGATGCTCATAATGTACTCAGTTATCATTAGTGTTGAGCGCGAATATTCGAATATCAATTTTTTTTTGCGAATATCGGCACTTCGATAATTCGCGAATATTTCGAATATAGTGCTATAAATTCGATATTTCGAATATTCTTTATTTTTTTTTTTATTGTTATATTTTTTTCTTTCCCACTTCCCAAAAGTAGTTCTTACCTGTCCTTAGGATTCCTGGCTTCCTGGCTGCTCCAGTCAGTGCCCGTTGCCGCTTCTGACGACTTCCATGCTCATGGAGCGTCCCCATCCCCATGGGAACGTCTCCATACTAGAATGTACTGTTGGATTTGAGAATTACGTTGAAATCGCAATTCGATTAATTCAAGTTATAATAATCGAATTTCAATTTCAACTTAGCACTGCTATATTCCATATTCGTTAATTCTAGCCTAATATTGAATATAGCAGTGCTAAGTTGAAATCACAATTTGATTATTATAACTTGAATTAATCGCATTGCTATTTCAACTTGGACCTGGTTTACTATGGTTGGCTTGGTAGAATTAGCGAATATGACGAATGTATTCGTCATATTCCTCAAAAACGAAGATAACGAAGTATTCTACATCTTCGTTTTAGCTCCATATTCGTCAACTTCGCTAATTCTAGCAATCAAATAGGAAGGTTGACTATAGAGACAGCTAAGTTGAATTCGCTATGCGATTATATTACTTTGCTTTTTTTTTTTTTATTAAATAGTTAAATGCTTGATTATTATAATGATTCTATTTATAAAAAAAAAAAAAAGCAAAGTAATATAATCGCATAGCGAATTAAACACAGCTGTCTCTATTGATCTACCCCACTCCATCTATCAACCCATGCCTTCTACCCTGCCCGAACCATTCCAGTCAATGTCCCCCAATGGACCTAGAATGCTGTATATACTATATTAAGCATTGATTGGTAGCCAAGATCTCCGATTCTGAGTTTCCCTGTGTCCGAAATATCTCTGTTGTCTCCAATTATATGCATGTGTGGATATATACCCTGCAATGGAGGTAGCACACCTATCTCAGAATATTTAATGATATGCCTTCTACATACTTGCCCTTTACACTTGTATTTTATCACTTTTATATAATTTTTACATTTATGCTAGACACGCAAGATGCCCCACATATTTAATACTTTTTTTAAACAATAAACACTTTTTTAAACAATAAATATTTTTTTCAAATAAATAATAAATATATTTAATAATTCTGAATAAATAATTTTTAACTTATTTATTGATATTTTAATATATAGATCCATGAGATTTACTTAATTACACTGTATGAATTGGTTTAATATATGTCTACATATTTTAGACATCGAGCACTTAAGTGCGTCTGGAAATATGTAATTTTTAGAGAGGATCTGCGACATTTGATGTAATTATCTATGTAAAATGAGAACGCAATCAGCCATAATAATAATTACATATGGGTAACCTTTCTGATGAACCCAAGATCATATGGTACAAAAAACGCATGAGTGCATAGAAAACCGCAGATGAACCGCACCAATACCGCAATACATAGAAAATTATATATGTGAAATCCAGATCTTTCGGATCCATTTTGGGTTTGCCAAAGAGCCCGTTGAAAGTTAATCTGTATAAATAGTCGGCTAGCAAGTCAGTTCCAATATAGCCACTGAGGAAGAAGGAGGATAACCTTCGAAACGCGTCTGGCGTGGAGGAATTGGAGCTGACTAAAAACGGACAACTTTAAACTACATCAACCTGCTATTTTTGTCTGGACCAAGTAAGCGCTTATAAGGAAAAGAAAAAGGAACCGCGGCCTTTGGATATTGTGCAGCTACCTACGGGTGTGACTGAATCACAGGTGGAACACCCACTCTAATCAAGGTAACTCAGAGTGCATTCATAGCGCAACAGAGTCAGCGCTTGGATCCATAGCTGAAGGCTTAAAGATTATAAGACTGGATCATACAGTCTTTCCATTTGGCAGTAAGGCTCACTTACTCTAAAAAATTGCACCACGTGGGACGCCACGGTGGATAGCAGGACTGAATGTAAGTAAGAATCTACAACTAATACTGCTATATTTGTACTGACTGCCGCAAAATCACTTTATTGCACTGACACTGCACAGTCTCCGTTGAAATTTGCTGGACTATAACCCTGTGATCTTTCAAGCACTTCTAGGAACTGTGTGGACCTAATATTAAAATTCTTGAGCTTTAGAGATATTACTAATCAGGGAGACGGACTGCCTACTGTTATTATCGAGTCTCCAGAGACATTTTTGATTTTACACAGTGCCTGAATATTTGAATACTGTTAGTCTTCAATATTCCTTATTTTTATATTTTCAGCTATTTTGCACACATTTGCACTGGATTTCTATATTGGGATTATTATTGATTGTTATTCACCACAATTTCTTTGCCAGCACTTGGTATTTATATTTTGATTGGTGCACTATTACTATTATATATACTCTTCGGAGTGTAGTTTATATTTCAATATTTACTTTCATCACAGTTTATATATTTATTTATTGTCTCTTGGGGACTTATTCGCTATCAACCATTGTTGTAGCTGATTGAATATACATAGGCAGTTGGAACAGACCTAGGTTCCACACCTTTTTCTTTATTTTGGCCGGGCCAATAGGCCTCCTGACCTTCTTATTTTATTAGCTACATCAGCGGATTGATTATATTGTATCATCAATTTTTATCAATTTTATTATTGTAGGAGGTAAATTTTAGTTAGGGCATATAACTTTTTGTATGGTGACCATTGTTTAATCATTGCTATGAACTTTTATGTATGGTGACTATTGTTATCAATAAACTAGTGTCGCTTTACCAACTGTGTGGTCCAGGTATAAGAGTGCCCATTCTTTTTATATTACTATTGTCTTTTTGGTGGTCGGGGTACGACATCTGATTGGTGCACCTTGCCATCTTGAATCAGGGGTGAGCCATCCTTCTCTCTGTTTACTTACTCAAGTAATATAATCGCATAGCGAATTAAACTTAGCTGTCTCTATAGTCAACTTTCCTATTTGATTGCTAGAATTAGCGAAGTTGACGAATAGGTAGCTAAAACGAAGATGTAGAATAATTCGTTATCTTCGTTTTGAGGAATATGACGAATACATTCGTCATATTCGCTAATTCTAGATATCAAACCAATAGGAGAGTAGCCTTAAGTTAAAATCGCAATTCGCGATTATTTAAATCGCATAATAATCGCGATAACTAGAATAATGACGAATATTCGATTTCGCCGAATATGAAACGAATATTCTATCGAATATTTGCAAATTTTGTCGAAATCAAATATGGCACCTGCCGCTCATCACTAGTTATCATAACCTGTAGTACAATCATGCCACATCACATCCAGTTGGTAGTCTCCATATGGTTCTATTGAGCAGTTTTGGACAAGCTGTTGGTTGTAAATGCACTGAAGCAAAAACAAACCATCTAGAAATGATTTTGTGTTTTGATACTAGGCACATTTCACCAGTTTGTTTCCTTTCACATTGTAGCTGTTGGCTCATCTCCAACTCCTAAAGAGGAAAAAACAGAATAGTGAAATTCTAAGAAAAATGTAAAAGATGTGGGAGCAGGTTTTCTCACAGAATTTCTGGGTGAATGAAATGTAGTACATGCTCCAGTAGACACCAGTCTATAAAAAATATTGACCAGCCTCTCCCTTCCCCCACAAACATTTACAAACATGCACACGGCTGTAGCTGTTTTTGCGCTCTGCAAATTTCGAATCCACAAAACACGGATGCCAGCCATGTGCATTCTGATTTTTGCAAAACAGAACTTCTATACCATAATAGAATCGTTCTATCCTTGTCTATACGGACAAGAATAGGACGTGTTCTATTTTTTGCAGGTGCCACAAATAAAAAAATAAATAAATAAAAATCTCACTATTCAAATATGTATTTAGCAAAAAGTACTGAATATATACAATTTAGAAAAAGTTAACCTGTAGCAACCTGCTAATGTGAGAAAAGTACTACATGACATTTCAGTGTTTTTCTTCTTTTTGATACAAATGTCGATTTCTCAATTATATACATATATAACTGAAATAGTTTTTATGTTACATATTTGTCATAAGCATAAGGAAAAATTCATCTCGCATCCATATTCAAAGCATGCATTCTCTAGAGAAAAACTATATTGCTGAATATGGTTTCATCAATTCAAATCAATATTGAGGAGGTATGGGAGCTATAAATACTTCTTCTTTATTAATACAATTAAATAGAAAAACATGGGACAAAAGATTGGAAAGAATTGGATAAAATCTATTCTCCTGTTGAAGTGCCTAATTCTCCCTAATAAATATTGTGTAGATGAAAGGAGAGTTTCAGCTTGAAATATTCTAAATAGTGATTTGTGCACACTGAGAATGTTACTGCTCTCTTAGGATTTGCTTTGACACTCATTAAGTTTTTCTCTGGCAGGTTTCTAGTTGCGGGAGCAATAAGGCTTTATAAACTGACTTACAGCACAATATACTAGCTGAAATATGAGATCAACACTGCTAGCTCTACAAAAGTGACAACACAATAAGTTAACTCGACTGGCAAACTATGTGATAAAATATGTAAATATCTACATAAAGATGTTAGGCTTAAAAGAATTGCCACTGTGATTTTGGGAAGGTGCATTGGTGTATTGCGAAAACTAGTTTAACCCATTATTTGATACTCACTGTAGGTTAGACCAATATAAATTATGTATTATATCTTTTAGGCCAGTTTCCATTAAATAAAAAATGAACAGCATCTAAACAGTTTAGTTGAATTGTTAATTGCTTAATAGCAAAGAGCAACCAGGGAATTAGACAGTGTCCATGGGCTGGGAAAAAGTATCCCAAAAGTGTCCCTTTTTCCCCGAAAAGTGGCCCAGAGCTAGACCCACATAAGAGCCTTCATATCAGTGGAATGGATGTATGACTTTCATTGACAATTTTTTGGAAATAGGTTGATTTGACTTATTGTAACATCCCTACACTCTTATATGATAGGGGGCAGAAGTGTAACTTTAGACTCTAGGGCCTGAATGCAAAATCTGTAATAAGACCTCCTATCTATGTTGTGCAATTTATAACACTGGGGTTTTCTTATGGGACAGAGGAATTATTGGGACCCTTCAGGCTCCAGAGCACAGATGCAACAGCTTCCTCTGCACTCCCTACTGCTCTCCCTGTATGATGAGAGATTTGTAACAGTTTTAAGAGGTTGTGCAGGGGTTTTATATTGATGACCTATCTGATGATAGGTCATCAATATCTGATCGTGGGTGTCTGACATCTGGCATCCCCACCGATCAGCTGTTTGAAATGGAGGCGGCGCTCCATGCAAGTGCTGCTTCCCCTTTATTGCACTACACACTGTCTCACTTGCAGCGGTAGCGCAGTGTAATTACAAGTACTCGATCCATTCAAGTGAATGGAGCGAGTACTTGTAATTACACTCACTTAGGAGAAGACAGGCAGTTTAATGAATAGATAGCTGTGCTCACATGGAGCGCCGCCTCCTCATCAAACAGCTGACCAGCGGGGATGCTGGTTGTCGGACCCCCACCGAGCATATATTGATGACTCAGGATAGGTCATCAATATAAAACCCCTGCACAATACATTTAAATCTACAAAACATCAGAAAAAAATTTACATTATCAACGAAAATATTTTTGGCATATGTCAGACTATAGACATTTTGCATAATCTGTATTTACATTATAAGAAGGTATATACTGTAAAAAAAAACTGAATGCTATAAAGAAGTAAATTTCTCAAAATTCATTTTGTGTCCGATTCATCGAATTTTAAAAAAAAATTGATTTGCCTCCGAATTGATTCTACACAAATTAAATATGTTTCAACTGGCGTGCAAATTGTAATTACACTCTGAGGTCTTCTAGGACTCTGATTTTTTTTTTATATATCTTTTCATTATCTCTTCTCCTTTTTACATTTTTTTGGACAAATGTTTGCTCTTTCTCCCACCTGTTATTAAGCTCTTGAACACAAGGAAAGCAATAGCAAATAACATTAGAGTAACGTTGAGATATATAGCTACTAGTGTTGAGCGAATCGAAGCATCTGAAATGGAATTTGATCTGAACTTTAGGAAATATTTGTTTTGCCATGAAGCCAAATTTCCTCATGATTCATGGTAACAAATCAGATTTTTTCTAAAATGGCTGCTGCATGTGTTACAAAGTGAAAGTAAGAAGCCCGGAAACCCAATATGACCCATAATGCAGTGCAGCCAGCCAATCAACAGATAGCCATCCCCTGTGATGTCACAGCACTATAAAAAGCCTCATCCCACGCAGTCTCTGCCATTTCACTATGAACTGAGCTTAGGGAAAGATGTGACAAGCGCTTATGTGCTAGGGGACAGTGTTGCAGACAGCTTTTAATTGAATAATATTGGAGAGAGACAATGCAGGAGCAATGCAGAGACAGTGTAGGGAGAGTTTTTAGACACTGTCGAGTACATAGGGAGACCATAGGGAAACTGCAGGGACAGTGCAGGTTGAGTGTAATCGCCATGTGCATCTTGTTGAACTGCTGCTAAAATCCTATTTAATCTCTTAGTTTATATATAGAATTACTGTGCCTCAGTATTAAAGGCCAGTCTAATATATCGCCACGTGCATCTTGCTGAACTGCTTGCACATTCGGAATTAAGGGGTAATTTATCAAACTGGTGTACAGTAGAACTGGCTTAGTTGCCCATAGCAACCAATCAGATTCCTCCTTTCTTTTTCCAAAGGAGCTGTCCAAAATGAAAACTGGAATCTGATAGGAATCTGATAGGTTGCTATGGGCAACTAAGCTAGCTCTACTTTATACCAGTTTGATAAATTACCCCTTAATCTCTTAGTTTATATAGAATTACTGTTCCTCAATATTAAAGGGTGGTCTAATATATCACCCCTGCATCTAGTTTAACTGCTGGCACATTCACAGTTAATCTCTTAGTTTATATATAGATTTACTGTGCCTCAGTATTAAAGGGCAGTCTAATATATCACTGTCTGCATCTTGTTTAACTGCTGACCTAATCCCTATTAATCTCTTAGTTTATATATAGAATTACTGTGCCGCAGTATTAAAGGGCGGTTTAATATATTGCCGACTGCGTATGTAAAATGTATATAGTGGTCAACTATTGTCCGCATGTGGCCCCTTCATGTAACTCTTATACAAAAGTGGCATTTTCAGGAGATTGCAGGCCACAACAGCAATAATTGGCATATTGTGCCACACACCAAACCTGTCAAACCCAATACCAGCAATAGCACCTGTTTGGCTAACATATTATATGGCAGCTATTAGTTTTCAGGCTTCCATCCCTTATGGCAATAATCCTGCAGCTATGTTTCTTCCATACACCATGTTTAGCCCATCTGGTATTAACTGTTATAAATGTTTAAAGTGAAATAAAATCTGGTTCATAGTATATATTTGTATAGTTTTCGATTTTACATTTGGAATATGGAAATCATTCTTTTTTTAAAATAGATTCATGTCTACAATGTTAAGAAATAATTTCTCTTCTTTCAGTTGTGAGTTGTTTTCCATTTGAGAGAAAAAATGTGTACATTTTTATTTTTATTCTCAGTCCATTTTTGAAAGTTCTTCATTGTTTGTATTTTTTTCAGAACATATAGTACAGGGCCCATTTTAAGTTTTGCATTTTCCTTTTTTCCTCCCAATGTTCCAATAGACATAACTTTTTTTAATTTTCCATTCATATTAGCCATATGAGAGCTTATTTTGGGGGAGGATAAGTTGTACTATTTAAGAGCATGATTCAATTTACCATGTCTGTTGAGCGCGAATATTCGAATAACAATTTTTTTTAGCGAATATTGCAACTTCCAAAATATATTCAGAATTTTTTAACATCTGAAAACATGATTCCTCACTGCTTCTTTCTTGTGGGTCAATGAGTCATTAGCCCACAAGCAACTTAAGAAGGAAGGAATCATGCCTGTGGGTTAGAATATACTATCGGATCTGAGTTTTCCCTGAGATCGTGAAAACTCACATCCAATGGTATATTCTAACCCACAGGCATTCCTATGGTGACGTGGACGCTTGTCAGGGAGGAGTATGCCGAACAACTGTACAGGTAAAAAAAAAAAGCAAATATTCTAAATAACAAATATATTCTCTATATTGTTATATATTTGTTTTTTAGAATATTCGTCATATTCTAAAAAAAGAATATATAGCAATATAGCGAATATTCGTAAAATGCACATATAGACTGGAATTTAGCTAATATAGTGCTATAAACTTTTTTTTATAGTCGTCATTTTGTTTCTCTTATGAACTTCAGATTTGAAGAAAAATTAAAACTTAAAAAAAAGGTTATAGCATTATATTAGCTAAATTGTAGTCTATATATGTGTATTTTACAAATATTCGCTATATTGCTATATATTTGTTTTTTAGAATATTCGTCATAGCGTTTAGCTAACAATAGAGAAGTAAGTTTCATATACCCCGCTCTAGTTGGATGCACAATGCGAGTAATATTACTAAATCTTCTCGCATTGCGCATCCAACTTAGAGAGGGGTATAGCCAACTTTCCTAATGGTTGGCTTGCTAGAAATAACGAAGATAACGAATATAGCGCTATATTCTCTATATTCGTTAATTATAGCAAACCAATAGGAAAGTTGCCTATGGACAGCTCTACGTTGGATTCGCAATGCGAGAATATTACTTTGCCTATTTTTTGCAATAAATAGAATACTGAGTCATTATTCTATTTATTGCAAAAAATATGCAAAGTAATATTCTCGCATTGCAAATCCAACTTAGAGCTGTCCATAGGCAATTTTCCTATTGGCTTGCTAGAATTAACGAATATAGAGAATATAGCGCTATATTCGTTATCTTCATTAATTCTAGATAGCCAACCAATAGGAGTTGCCTTATACAGTTAAACTCGCAATACGCAAATAATTAAATCGCATATTATTTGCAATAAATAAAATGACGAATATTCGATTTCAACTAATATAAGACGAATATTCAAATCGAAATATTGCAAAATCAAATATGTCACCTCACGCTCATCACTAGTTTTAACATCACATCAGTCACGGTGTGCTAAAAATCTCATAACATCCTTATTCTGCAGTTCAATACGAATATGGCAATACCAAACTTGAATATTTAGTGTTATCTACTACTTTTAAAAAAATAAGTACCTTTGAAAAAATCAAAATTTTCTTTGCACCACCATTTTCTGACAGTCATAACTTTTTATATTTCAGTCTACAAAGCTGTATAAGAGCCTGTTTTTTGTGGGGCAAAACTTAGATTTTATTAGTACCATTTTGTGGTGCGTACGACTTTTTGATATTTAAAATAATTTTTTTTCTTGGGGGAATGACAAAAAAGGCAAATTTCTAATTATATTTTTTTCATTACAGCGATCAGCACACATGAATTTTTTTTAACATTTTAGTTCAGACATTTTTGGACAAAGCAATACCTAATATGTTATTTTTTTTGTTTATATATTTTTATATGTAAAATTGGGAAAGTGGGGTTATTTAAACTTTAAAAAAAATATAATTCTACTTTTACAGTGACATCTTTTAGCCTCCTTAGGGTGCTACAGCCTGGGATCTTTTTATCCCTTGTCCTATTCACCCTAGTAAAGATCTATTAGTGTGAATAGCATTTTGACGGGTTCCTTGCTAAGCTGTGCCTCGTGCGCAGGGCAGCAAGGAGATTACCACGGCAGCTATGGAAAGATTCTAAAGTTTTCATGCTGCCATGGTAACTGATTGGAGACCTGTGGGGGCTCCGATCGGAAGACAGTGGGAGATGCATTCCTAAGCCTTACCTCACAGATGACGTGCTCGGTGTTGATCGTGACATCTGAGGGGTTAAATTATGTGGTTCAGCGGGATCTTCATTCCTGGTCATTACGGCCAGGTGTCTGCTGTATGAGCCAGTCGGCACCCTCCTGGTATGGAGCGAGCTTAATGAAGCAGCCCGCTTCATATATTCTCTCAGTCACCGTGATGTAAGGGTGTATCTGATTTAGGGCGCATTCAGATGGCCGTATGTGTTTTGCGGTCTGCAAATTGTGGATCCGCAAAACACAGATACCGGCCCATGGGCATTCCGCAATTTGCGTACTGCGCATGGCCGTCACTTTCATAGAAAATGCCTATTCTTGTCCGCAATTGCAGACAAGAATAGGACATGCTCTATATTTTTTGCGGGGCCACGGAACGGAATAACGGATGCGAACAGCACCTATCCCGCAAAAATTTCAATGGGGCCACAAAAGATGTGGACAGCACACCGTGTGCTGTCAGCATCCGTTGTTCCGTTCCGCGGCCCCACAAAAAATATAAAGCATGTCCTATTCTTATCTGCAATTGCCGACAATAGGCATTTTCTATGAGTGTGATGACCAATTGCGGAACGTACACGGGCTAGTATCCGTGTTTTGCGGATCTGCAATTTGCAGACCACAAAACACATACGGCCGTCTGAATGAGCCCTTAGTGATTTATGATTAATTAATTTGCAACAAATCTATTTTCTTGTCGAAGTTCGGCGAATCGACCAAATCGACTTTTTCAAAACTTCACTCATAACAAATAGCTATGGGTAAATGCATGGTGCCTGGTATTAACAAACAGTTTGTTTAAAAGTACACTGTGCTGTTGCATGTGTTTTTCATATTGGAAACCTTCCTTATTGGGGAAAGATGGGATTTAAAAACAAACAGTGTTATGGGGAAAAATAGTGGCTTTTTGGGACCAAGAATCCCAAAATTATACCTTAATAAGGGTAGATCCCTGACCCTCCTTATACAGACACGGATGTAATGTCATAAGAAACAGTGGCTTGTTCTGCGCAAGCATCCAAAAATTATGTTAATGACAACCAAATGCCTGCCCATGTTTATACACACACAAGTGTTCATTTTAAGAAGAAACAGTGGCTTCTTCTGGTTGGACAAGCCTGGAAAAATGATTCCTTCTATTTGGGAGCAGCAGCAGTACATAGTGTATGTTGAAAGGGTAAGGTGAGGTGTAATAATAGCAGCAATAACAGTGGCAGCACAGCATGCAACAGACATGGTAGCAAGAAGATGTGTGTGAGCCTGTGTTGGGGTAGTAGTAGTGGTGACTATGAAGCAGTAATCCTAGTGGCAATGGAAGTGGCAGTATGGGGATTAGCAACTTGGAGCAGCAGCTGTGGTGGTTGCGGCAGCATTCATACAGTACATAATTGTAAGCAGGCAGATAGCGACAGTAGCATGATAGTGGCAGCAGCATCAGCAGCCATAAGGTATGGAACGTGATAGTAGGCACGCAGAAAGCGGCAGTGGCTTGATGGGGCATCGTCTGCAATGGCAGATTTGTTTATCGGCCTCAGTTGGAGGTATGTGAAAATCTCACAGATCCAAGCATTGTTTATTTTGACAAACTTGAAGTTTTGTAGACTGACGAAGGACAACTTTATTTAGGTGTAACCACACTACCTGCCATGCTGAAAGCACTCTCTGAGATGACACTGAAGACTAGACAACACAGTACAAGGACAGCATATGTGACCAGGAAAGGTTACCAGGAAAGGTTAAAGGACCTTAATATGTATAGGTTGGAAGAAAGAAGAGACAGAGGGGATATGATAGAAACTTTTAAATACATAAAGGGAATCAACTCGGTAAAGGAGGAGAGCATATTTAAAAGAAGAAAAACTACCACAAGAGGACACAGTTTTAAATTAGAGGGGCAAAGGTTTAAAAGTAATATAAGGAAGTATTACTTTACTGAGAGAGTAGTGCATGCATGGAATAGCCTTCCTGCAGAAGTGGTAGCTGCAAATACAGTGGAGGAGTTTAAGCATGCATGGGATAGGCATAAGGCCATCCTTCATATAAGATAAGGGCCGGGGGCTATCCATAGTATTCAGTATATTGGACAGACTAGATGGGCCAAATGGTTCTTATCTGCCGACACATTCTATGTTTCTATGTTTCTATGTGACCAGTTCCAGTCACTATTCCAATATAATTGCTGATTTGCATCAGCCTGGCACAGCACATGAAAAAGATTGCTCCATTATGTTCATGATACTTATCTGCTGCTGCAGTCTTGGATGCTTGTTGTAGCCGAGATGGCGGGAGGTTGGCAGCTTGGCATGAAGCAGAGAGGGCAAGGAACTCCCTCCTGGACTTGCAGTAATAGAACAGTCTGCAATTGCATTGCCTGATCTGCAACATTGCAGCTTGCTGGAATTCCACCTTGCATATGCTAAAGCATCTGTACATGAAGTGTAAAGCCATGAATGATTTTGTTATGCACCAGACCACTTCAGCAGGGGCCATGTGTTGTTTTGAGGTCAGGCGGTGGCAGCTCATCAGAGACCACTTTTGCCTACTCAGTCTCTTCAAAGGAGTCACCAGATTTGTCAAAAGGGTCAACTGCAGCATCAACAATGTCATCTCCCTGATATTTATCTTAAAGCAGATGCCCATGCTGATGCAACAAGGGATAGTGGAAGAAGATCAGTTTATGCATACTGGCAAGAATAGCCAGCTGTGGGCTTTCTTGCTTACGTAGAGACAGGTATATCCTAACCATTAAGCAATCTGATGATTACTGGAAAGCCATGCTTTTAGACCCTCACTATCAAAGTAAAATTGGGGAATGTTTTCCTAGTGCCAAAAGGAAAGCCACATTGCTTTATTACAAGGATACACTATGCCAGGGCTGGCCAACCTGAGGCTCTCCAGCTGTTGTAAAACTACAATTCCCACCATGCCCTGCTGTAGGCTGATAGCTGTAGGCAGTCTTTGCATGCTGGGAGTTGTAGTTTTGCAACAGCTGGAGAGCCGCAGGTTGGCCATCCCTGCACTATGCACACAGCTATCCACAGCTTTTGTCGCGCAGACACCACCTGTGTTATTTCCCCCAAATAAAGTGTGGCCACAATGTTCCTGTCATTGACTCTGACCACCTTGCCCAGTTGGAATTGGCAGGGAGACAGCCAGCGGGATGTTTTCTGCTTAAAGGCTATGTACACCTTTGGAGTCAATTTTTTTTAATTATTGCATTGAAATTATTTTTAGATAAAAATCATATTTCTATTTGCCTTTATTAAAAATATTGAGCTGTGCAGTCACAAAGGGTTAACTGTTTTTCCAACTATGTGACTGGTACTTTCACTTTCACTTTGTGACGGTCATCTAATTATACTTATTTCTAAACTACTGAGAGGTCATAAATAGTGATGGCCTTGCGGTTCGCCCAGCGGTCGGTTTGCTGCGAACTTTGTTCGTTCGCGATCCGCCAAACATGCAAACATATGGCGATGTCCGCACGCGCCATATTCTTTTGCATTGTGCCGAACTTTGACCCATGAGACATCCATCAGGTGGGACAGGACAGCCAATTGAGACGTTTTAGCACATGGACACACCCCAAACCCAATAACAGAACCCGATCTGGCAGCCATTTTACATTATGTGTATTGCCAGTGTAGGGAGAGGTTGCATTTTGGAGCAGGGACAGGCTGTTAGGAACTTAGGGACACCAAACGCTAGCTAATAGGGCCACAATAGTCCTTTTAGGGACTAGTAACATTGTGCTATCAATAGGTGTGATACACAGAGGGGTGTGATATACTTTTAATATACTTTCTAACATAGATATAGTATATTGTAGTGCATTTGTATGCTTCCAGAAAATACTCATTGAGGGCTGCGATCTATCAGCTTCCACAAAATAGAGATTGAGGTTTTCCATATACCTGCGTCCACAAAATTACTGCTTGAGGGTGATATACTAGCTTCAACTAACAACTGATTGAGGCCTGCCATATATCAGCTTCCACAAAATAGTGATAAAGGTTTTCCATATACCTGCGTCCACAAAATTACTGCTTGAGGGTGATATACCAGCTTCAACTAACAATTGATTGAGGCCTGTCATATATCATCTTCCACAAATACTGATCTTCTCTAGGGACTTTGCCAAAGGGTCATTTTGAAAATGACAGGCAGAGGAAGAAGCAGACCATTCAGTTCAGGCAGGTGCACCAGGCCGAAGCCTAAGTGTCACGCCCTGCCCTGTGAGTGATCTGAGAAGATCTGTCAGACTTGCTGCAATTGAATCTATCTGACAGATTGCTTTGTTGTGGCTTTGGGCAGGATCCCTCACAGGTTCTGCTCATTAGTTTGTTAGTGATGATATTTATACCTGCCTCTCACTATAGCCCTTGCGGTTTATAGTTTCTCTTGGAGTTCTCTGCTGGTGTTTATTGGATCTTCTGCTCCCAGTTCATCTTCAGTTAAGTCCTCCTTCCTTCCCTTCTGTTGTTTGTAGTGGCTAGACCTTAGGTAGATGCTGGTTCATTTTGTGCAAGGAACCGGTTGTCTTTTCGCCTGCTCCCAGTCCCTAGCTGAGGGTTTGTGTCAGTTTCAGCAGGGCTTAGGTTCGAGTGCATGAACACTTCTTCAATCGAGATTTGTTCATGTTGGTAGCAGTCAGGGAAAGGCTCAGGGATTGTCAGGAGGGCCTAGCCTGCTGTTTTGTTTAATTTTGTTCTGTTTGGTTTGCTTCCCTTCCCTCACCATCCATGACTCTAAGTGAGAAGTTGGAGAAGGTGCGCGCAATTATGTCAAAGGATGCACCAGAGTTGGTTGAGTGGCTCACTCAGCATTCCGCTTCTGCACTCTCTTTGTCCTCTGTATCTGCACCCTCCTCACTCTCTGCTGTATGCACCCCCAAAGACACCACCACCACCACCATAGCCCCTCCACTCGAGTCAGAGGAATTATTTTCCCTTCCATTCCCAGACCTTACCGATGCACAGCCATTCTTGGCATCGGATGAGAAAGAGGAGGTAGCAACGTCCACCACCCAGCAGTCTGATGTCAGTATCCAGAGCAGCCCAAGGAGGGGGGTCCCCACTGTTGCTGCCTACTCCGAGATCTCTAATGTTAGTGGTGGTGAAGGTGACGATTGTTGGCATGTCAATGGACATCACGTGGGTGCCCACAAGAGAGGAAGAGGAGGGGAGTTCAGAGGGAGAGATGGAGCAGCAGATAGGGAGGAGAAGCAGGCAGAACTCGCATTGCAAAGGAGGCAAAAAGCAGACTGCAAATGTATCTGGAGTAAGCAATCCACCATGCACAGTCACATCTTGCACTCCCAGGACGCCGGCACATGGCTCCGCAGTGTGGGCTTTTTTTTATGTGTCAGTTGATGACAATAGTGTTGCCACCTGCAGCCTGTGCTGTCAACGCATGAGTGGCGGTAAGCCCAACACTCACCTATGGACGACTGCCTTAAGAAGGCACCTGGCATCCCATCACCGAGCCCAGTGGGAGCAATGCCGTCAGAATCCACAAAGCCACACTCCCGGTGCTCCACGTCCAGTCTCTTCTCCTTCTCCTCTCTCCTCCCATTTGTCCTCCACTCCACCTTCCACCGTGCCGTCGTTGCGTTCATCTGGCACAAAGCAGGCTTCCGTGGCCCAAATGTTCGAGCATAAAAAAAATAATGTTGCCGGATAATCCTCTTGCCCAACGGCTGACCACTGGCTTGTCGGACCTGCTAGACCGCCAACTACTGCCATATAAATTGGTGGACTCTGAGGCCTTTAGTAAATTTGCAGCCATTGGCATACCACAATGGAAGGACCCCGGAAGGAAATATTTCTCCCAGAAGAGCATTCCTGAACTATATGGATAAGTTCAGCAGCAAGTTAATATATCTCTTGCACACAGTGTTGGTGCCAAGATACATCTGACCACAGACACGTTGTCTAGCAAACACGGGCCGAGAAGGTACATAACTTTTACTGCCCACTTCTGATGGCCATAAAGCATGTAACCCGTGGCACCCGTGTGGATTTGGTGTTACCGCCACAGGTTGCATGCAGGCCTGCCTATTCTCCTCCTACTCCATCCTCCGTCTCCTCTTTGGCTGGCTCCTCCTTTTCCACTGCTACTGCCTCTTCCACTGCACCCCCCCAAGCTCGCCAGAACCTATTTGACGTGCCAGGGGAGACGTTGCCATGCTGTGCTGCAGCTGTTGTGCCTGGAAGCCAAGAACCACACCGGTCCTGCATTCCTTTCAGCTCTGCGGTCACAGGCCGATCAGTGGCTAACCCTGCTTAATTTGACAGTTGGTAAAGTGGTGTGCAACATTGGTGCCAATCTTCTGAGATCGTTGAAACAGGGCAAAATGACACACGTCCTGAACTTAGTCATGCAGCAATTCATTGCCAAATACTCTGGGGTCTAGAACATCTTGCGGCAGGCCAGGAAAATCTCTGGCTATGTTAAAAGATCTTACATGGCCATGACTCGCCTTGCTGACGTTCAGCGGCGACACCACTTGCCCATCAGACGTCTGATTTGTGACTGCCCAACGCGCTGGAACTCCACATTGTATATGCTTGATAGGCTACTCCAGCAGAAATGACCCGTTAATGACTACCTGTACGAACTCTGCGGCAGGACATGTCCTGGGGGGCTTGGTTTCTTTTCACCGCCCAGTGGCTGCTCATGCGCGACGCATGCAGACTTCTGCGGCAATTCGATGAGATCACCAAACTGGTCAGTCGCAGCCAGGGCGCCATTAGTGACATCATACCTTACACCTTTTTTTCTGGAGCGTGCATTGCTTTGTGTAATTGATCAAGCCTTCGAGGAGCAGGAGCTGGAAGATGAGGAATTCACAATGCTGAATGAATTCCCAGGGGGGGCAAGCTGGCAGGAATCTGAGGAGGAGTCAGAGGAGGATGGTGGCTGGTGGAGGAGGAGGACGAGCAAGAAGAGCAGGCTTTAAACTTTTCGGGGATCCCGAGGATGACATTCTCCTGGTCGATGAGCAGGAGCCATGGCACTCCACCACTTCCAATTTAGTGCAAATGGGGGCCTTCATGTTCTAGTGTTTGAAGAGGGACCCTCGTATAAAATGCATGTTACCAGCATCACAGAGGGCTGTCAGTATGCAGCATTTCCAAGCCTAACTGCATGAGATGCTGCATTCTGCTGTTGCGGGCACTGATAGAGGAATTTCCACCCACAGTGAAACAGGTGCGGGTACCAATCCTACCACGCCTGCAAAAAGAGGGCAGTTTGAAGATGTGTTGGTCACTTCGGATATGAGATCATTCTTGCAGCCAACCCATCGACAGCCGCCCTCCAGATCCAGCCTCAGGGAATGTCTAGACCAACAGGAGTCCGACTCCTGTGGACACTCTGAGAAGCAAGGAACCCCTTGACTACTGGGTGTGCAGGCTTGACCTGTGGCCAGAGCTGGAACAATTTGCCATGAAAATTGCAGCAGGGGTTCGTCACTGATAAGTGCACTCGCCTAGCTCACGACACTGTGGACTATCTCACATTTTTAAAAATTAATGAGGCATGGATCTCGTGATGACCATGTGTAATTGAATTTCCTCATGCCAGCCCACACATATCCACCACCACCCAGAACAAAGAATGGTCCTTGCCTTATGTATATACAGCAGCATATGTCAGATGAATGCCAAATTTTTGGGCCCGTACTGGCCGACAGTTACATATTTATCCTGTGACCACCTAATGTACCTCCAGCCACAGATTCCAAAGTTCTTTGCTGTCAGATGAATGCCTATTGCCTAATTTTTGGGGCCCGTAATGGCCGACAGTTACATATCTATCCTGTGACCACCTAATGTACCTCCAGCCACAGAATCCAAAGTTCTTTGCTGTCAGGTGAATGCTTATTGCCTAATTTTTGGGGCCTGTACTGGCCAACAGTTACATATTTATCCTGTGACAGCCTAATGTACCTCCAGCCATATAATTCAAAGTTCTATGCTGTCAGGTGAACGCCTATTGCCTAATTTTTGGGGCCTGTACTGGCCGACAGTTACATATTTATCCTGTGACTGCCTAATGTACCTCCAGCCACAGAATCCAAAGTTCTTTTCTGTCAGGTTAATGCCTATTGCCTAATTTTTGGGGCTGTACTGGCCGACAGTTACATTTTGCCGGATCACTCTGCCGCAAGTGTGAAAGTAGCCTAATACGTCATTGAGGAGAGCTATATATTCAGGAAAATTAAGACTATAAATATGTTAATGTTATTGTTGTAGTTAGGGTGCTGCCAACACATTCAGGTTTCTAAACAGGTAAGATAGTGTCTGTCCTTTATACTTTCTTTCTTCCCCGATTTTGGCTTCTAAAACTGCATCAAAGAACCTGAATGTTTGGCAGCACCCTTATTAGGATTATGTTTGGAAACTTGATACAGCACTTCACCTGCAGTTATTTGGAACTTGCTCATGAAACTCCCTGGCTGCTTTCGCCTTACTGCCAATGACAGTGTCTACCAAACGTGAATTTTGGGCATGTTGCCATCTTAACAGAAGGGGATGATTATGTGAAGCTAAAAGGCTGTGTATATTCAAGTGCATTTGTTTATTGTGTGCCTTCCAGCTGGTAACTTCTAAACAGCTGTCTGTTCTCGATGCGTGAATCATTGGTTCACTAGTTAAGAAGCAAAAAGACTTTTGTGTATATGCACTTAAAGTAAAAAAAAACAAAAAACAAGTATACCTTATAGCCAAATATAAAATTTACACTGCTGTTATACAGTAACATGACTTCACACAGATTGTTCAGAGATTACCGTATCTCTTAAAAAGCTGATTTTACAAAAAGAATTGTCTATTTATAGCTGAGGACATTATAGCTTGCATTGTCTGTGGATGTCCCTTATGATGAGATCTCATGTGATCCCTCAGCTGTTTCTTACTAGTTATTCCTCAGAAACGTAGAATGTTCAGAATCCCGAAAACTATATTTTATTTTTTTATGTTATCATATATGTGAACAATTTCACAAGTTTTTACACTTTCTACTAAGCCCTCTCAATAGGCTGACACTTCTAGCTCTGTAGAGATCATTTTTCACCTTCTGCTCTATATTCTACACTAGGACAATAAAAGGTAACCTTTATTATAACGCTGAATATGATCTGGAGCACACTGTTTATTATTATTTGTTTGAAAGTGCCAAAGGGTCCAGCAAATTCATCTTCTTTTATGCAAATTTTCTGGCTAAAAAAAGACTGAAATCTACTCCAGCTCTTAGATTTCAGTTTAGATGCATGAACTGGCGGAGGCTGTATGTGTAAAAAATGCAGCCCAGCTTCAGATTTTGAAAGTCATCAGTAAAATCACTGCACAGATTCACAGCTTGTTCACTTCTTTAGTAGTACACAACTTGGAAAGAGGGAAGAATTCAGCGTGTGAAAAAAAATCAATCCTTTACTGCATAAGGCCTCTTTGCATACGACTGTGTGCTGGCCGTGCTCGTGCTGTGGACAGCAAATTGAGGTCCGCAATGCACGGGCACCGACTGTGGGGCAGCTGCATGCGGATCGCAGACCCATTCACTTGAATTGGGGGCCGCCATCCGTCCGTTCTGCAAAAAGATAGAACAAGTTCTATTTTTTTGTGGAACGGAAGCACGGAATGGAACACCACAGAAGCACTTTGTAGTGCTTCCGTTCCGTGCTTCTGTTCCGTTCCGCACAGCATCTCCGGATTTGCGGACCCATTCAAGTGAAATGTACACGGCCGGTGCCCCGTTTATTGCGGACCCGCCGTAAGCGGGCCGCAATACGGCCATGGGAGCACTACGTCGTGTGCAAGAGGCCTTAGTAGCATTAAAAAATGCACATCGGCTGACACATTTCGACTGACAAGCAGCCTTAATCATAGACTACAAATACGTAATTTGAAAACAATCAGCACAAGTGTAGACTGATTTGATCAGGAGGGCTGGACAATCCCATATTGTTAATTCATGAATCATGAAAGTTAAAAATTAAGAAAATTGTAAACCTAATCCACTATGTACCTCATTTCTTATATAATACACACATTATAAGCTGTGACTAATAAAATGTCATCATATCTTTGCAATAAATAACTTTTTCTCACCTCTAGTAATTTAACATTTTCAATGCCACTAATCCAGAATGAAGGTAATATGCCCACATGGTATTCTTGAAAATGTTTAGACGCTCCTGAGATGTTACGCTGGTATTAGTGGTAATATCATTTATATTCTCAAGTGTGCATATTTTACATCACCTAGATGTGCTGCCCATATATATTTGGTCGCACAATGCACATGTTATATAAACCTCCATATCTGTATTGCAGTTTATATCATTTTTGATGTGGTAAAGAGCAGAATTGATGGAATCTGTAAAGTTTTTAATAGGCTTGGCAAAAAGACACAAATAACCTACAAAAACCTCTTACTTCTCATTAATGGTCCCTCCACGTCTAATACATCTATTCAAACTACCGAAAGAAAAAACTATTGGATACTTATATCATAAAATCAAATAACCGTCTTTATTAATCAATACAAAATATAAATAATGAATCAGCAGGAAAAAAAGATACAATGGAAAATAGATACAGAGAGAGTACAGGGGTGTGACAACACAACGTGGTAGATGTCTAAAATTACATATAATTTAAATCAGGGGACCACCATATATAGGTTGAATACCTCTTATTGAAAATAATATCCAACAGTTCCTGCAAGTACACTGTAAGACAAATGCGTGAAATCTCACACACACGTGTCACATGTCCTCTAAAATGGAATGATAAACCTTATTTCCTATAATACTGGTGGCTAAAGTGTGACACTGTGAGTTAGAGTAAACACACATGTAAAATGAAAATGTACAATGTACAAGATGTCAGCCAATGTGTAAGAGGATATGGCCGTAAGTAAATCCTATGCTCCAAATATCAGGTAATATTAGGCACCTATCGATCATACGCTTCAAAATGTGTGTTACATCACATAAACAATGCTGCACGCCCTCAATGTAAAAAACAATGGGGAGATAACCCCTATATAGATGGTGCATAAGTGGCTAGACTGCAGCGCTGTAAATAGGAGTACACCCGTACATAGTATAGGCAATCCCACTCAATAAATTAATGACCCGGCATGTCTGAAAATTGGATAATACATGATAATATTAACATACCCTGAGACATAATACCACAAATGTAGTGACTCCCCCCCGGCTAAAAACACCTCAACGCTCATTTCACCCCTCAAGGCTTCGTCAGGAGAAAGGATGTGGTATACTGTATATACCAGAGAGGAAGATACGCTAAATCAAATCACCTGAGCAAACACTGCAAGTGGCGCAAATCCGCCATGATGTCCTGATCCATCGTTCAGTGCCTCCCCACCACCAACTGCACATGGGAACCTGCGCGGTGACGTAACGGAGCACGTCCCAATATAGCAGAACAGCGCATGTGTCAGATCGCGTCAGTGCACCCACGTGATTCCCGTCTTAAGGGTACCATCACAATCCCTAATGAGGACCGCTGGTACAATACTAACCGAGGGAGACACTACTGATCATGATTGTTTATATAATCTGCATAGCATATAATAGTATTTCATATACAATTATTATTTCATATGTCAAATACCTTAAATGAAACCCTAATGCCATGATCATGATTATTACATAATAAAATAAACAAATATATAAATAGTCGATACATTATATCATTATACCAATCATGATTGTATACCTAATCTACACAACATATATTATTAATGCATACACGATTATATAAGATAAAATGATTAAAAACCCTAATACCAGATCATGAGTAATATAAAAGACTAATAAACAAACATCATAAACCACGTTAATATACTAAGTGTGCCACACATCATTGTGTGATAATTAAATAAAAACAAGTAATTCATAGGGCTAACATAAATGTATACATCGGATCAATAGTGAAAAAAACCTATCATATAAAAATAGCCTTGTAAATATATGTAGATGATGGCAAAAAAAATATGAAAAAGTGACAAAAAACGTGCTAAAATAAATAAGATGGAACAGATGCAGTCGACACACAGGAGTCTCGAAAAAAAATCGGGCCCCGGTGGATGGAGTGCATCGCCCATGGATTAAAAAATGACATCTTGCACATTGTACATTTTCATTTTACATGTGTGTTTACTCTCACTCACAGTGTCACACTTTAGCCTCAAGTATTATAGGAAATAAGGTTTATCATTCCATTTTAGAGGGTATGTGATATACAAACCGGATTCCAAAAAAGTTGGGACACTATACAAATCGTGAATAAAAACTGAATGCAATGATGTGGAGGTGCCTACTTCTAATATTTTATTCAGAATAGAACATAAGTCACAGAACAAAAGTTTAAACTGAGAAAATGTACCATTTTAAGGGAAAAATATGTTGAATCAGAATTTCATGGTGTCAACAAATCCCCAAAAAGTTGGGACAAGGCCATTTTCACCACTGTGTGGCATCTCCCCTTCTTCTTACAACACTCAACAGACGTCTGGGGACCGAGGAGACCAGTTTCTCAAGTTTAGAAATAGGAAAGCTCTCCCATTCTTGTCTAATACAGGCCTCTAACTGTTCAATCGTCTTGGACCTTCTTTGTTGCACCTTCCTCTTTATGATGCGCCAAATGTTCTCTATAGGTGAAAGATCTGGACTGCAGACTGGCCATTTCAGTACCCGGATCCTTCTCCTACGCAGCCATGATGTTGTGATTGATGCAGAATGTGGTCTGGCATTATCTTGAAAAATGCAGGGTCTTCCCTGAAAGAGATGACGTCTGGATGGGAGCATATGTTGTTCTAGAACCTGAATATATTTTTCTGCATTGATGGTGCCTTTCCAGACATGCAAGCTGCCCATGCCACACACGCTCATGCAACCCCATACCATCAGAGATGCAGGCTTCTGAACTGAGTGTTGATAACAACTTGGGTTGTCCTTGTCCTCTTTGGTCCGGATGACCCAGATTTCCAAAAATAACTTCGAATCGTGACTCGTCTGACCACAGAACAGTCTTCCATTTTGCCACACTCCATTTTAAATGGTCCCTGGCCCAGTGAAAACACCTGAGCTTGTGGATCTTGCTTAGAAATGGCTTCTTCTTTGCACTGTAGAGTTTCAGCTGGCAACGGCGGATGGCACGGTGGATTGTGTTCACTGACAATGGTTTCTGGAAGTATTCCTGAGCCCATTCTGTGATTTCCTTTACAGTAGCATTCCTGTTTGTGGTGCAGTGTCGTTTAAGGGCCCGGAGATCACGGGCATCCAGTATGGTTTTACGGCCTTGACCCTTACGCACAGAGATTGTTCCAGATTCTCTGAATCTTCGGATGATGTTACGCACAGTTGATGATGATAGATGCAAAGTCTTTGCAATTTTTCGCTGGGTAACACCTTTCTGATATTGCTCCACTATCTTTCTGCGCAACATTGTGGGAATTGGTGATCCTCTACCCATCTTGGCTTCTGAGAGACACTGCCACTCTGAGAAGCTCTTTTTATACCCAATCATGTTGCCAATTGACCTAATTAGTGTTAATTGGTCTTCCAGCTCTTCAAATTTACTTTTTCCAGCCTCTTATTGCTACTTGTCCCAACTTTTTTGGGATTTGTTGACACCGTGAAAATTGGAATCAACGTCTTTTTCCTTTAAAATCTTACATTTACTCGGATTAAACGTTTGATCTGTCATCTACGTTCTATTACAAATAAAATATTGACATTTGCCATCTCCACATCATTGCATTCAGTTTTTATTCACAATTTGTTTAGTGTCCCAACTTTTTGGGAATCCGGTTTGTATGTCTTATAGTGTACTTGCAGGCACTATTGGATATTATTTGCAATAAGAGGTACAGTAGGCAACCTATATATGGTGGTCGCCTGATTTAAATAATATAGGTAACTAGCTGAAGGACCCAGCTTCGCTCGGGAATATTTAATCTATTACATTTAATGTTTGTGTGTGTTGTTAAAAGATATCAACACTATCCACTATAACAGTGACATCTACAGCACCCCAGCCCAAAAAACAGTGACCTCCACAGCCCCCCACCCCTTAACACTGCCCCCCCACAGTGCCCCGTCCCTTAAAATTGGACCTCCACAGCAGCCCACCCTCTTAACTTTGACCTTTATAGAAGCCGTCCCCTTTAACAGTGACTTTCACAGCATGCCACCCCCTTTACAGTGACCTCCACAGGGACCAGCCCCCTTAACAGTGGCCTTTACTGGATTGGGGGCGTGTCCTTTTGAACAGCTCACTTTATAACAGCAGCACTGTTCTGTCTGAGTGTGAGCTGCAGGGAGAAAGTCACCCTCCCTCCCACCCCTGCAGCTGACAGAAGTTGATTTTTACCTTCTTTTTTTCAATGCCCATCAGCTCAGGAGTGGTAGGTGGTGTGACCTAACCAGATCAGGGGTGTGTCCTTTTGAACAGCTCACTCTAAGACAGCAGCACTGTTCTGTTTGAGTGTGAGCTGCAGGGAGAAAGTCACCCTCCCTCCCACCCCTGCAGCCGACAGAAGTTGATTTTTACCTTCATTTTTTTTCAATCCCTGTCGGCTCAGGAGTGGGAGGGGCATGTTCTAACCAGATCAGGGGCGTGGCTTAGCTGGACCTGGGGGAAGGATTTTAAGTTTTTTGAGGGTGGACACATTTTGGCAGGGGGCGTGTCTGGGCTCCTTCCTGCAAGAGTTACGCCCCTCTGGGCACCTTGCTGGCTCATTTGCATACCAAATCAACTGTATTTTCAGATGATAAAACATCTATTGCTGGAACAAAGGCACATCTTAAAAATAAGGTACTAAGTGCTATTAGGCCATGGCTTTAATTCAATAGCAATTATTCTGGTGACAGATTTCCTTTAAAGCTCTCCTACAGCAGTGGAGATAAATGGCTGGGTTGTTATGGAAACCTGGAGTAAAACTGTGTATGTGGAGGCTGGTGAACCTGCAAGCTTCTATTGGCTAAGGGTCATGTGACAAAGTTTCTATTGACTAATGCATTTTTTGGGAATATCTCAGGAACAATATGTCCTAGAGAGATGAGACCTGGTTTAAACACACCTGTGTGCCAAATTTCATGATTGTAAATGCGACGGTTCGGATTCCTTTAGCGGACATACACACACATACACTCAGCTTTATATATTAGATTTTAGACATCTACCACATTGTGTGGTCGCACCTCTGTACTCCCTCTGTATCTATTTTCCATCGTATCTTTTTTTTTCCTGCTGATTCATTATTTAGATTTTGCATTGATTAATAAAGATGGTTATTTTATTTTATGATATAACTATCCCATTTGTTTTTCTTTCGGTAGTTTGGCAAAAAGACACAACTTACATGCATTTGTAAAAACTAGTGCAGAGTAACCAGGTCTTAATGGTACACACTGCTCTGGGTACGGTAGGTTCAACAGCTTGTCTAATGGTAGGTGCTTTCCAGTCTTACAACCTTGTGATAGTATAATCTCCAATATTTCATCCTCACAAAGCATGGATAGGTATTTACCATATTTTTCGCCCCATAAGACGAAATGGGGTAAAAATGTCTTTGCATCTTATGGGGCAAATACTAATGAGTGCTTCCATTATGGATGCACTCATTAGTACCCGAGGACTGCGAAGCGGTGAATGCAGCGCTCCCCGTCCTGTACTCACCGCTTTCTAGTCCTCTGCCATCATCTGTGCTGCGGCTGCGTTCAGTGGGAGGGCGCTCTGTAACCTCACAATGTGCACTTCAGGACACAGCACAACTGATGGCAGGAAGAAGAGAGGAAGCGCTGGAGATGAGGAGCGGTGGCGTCCAGAGCAGGAGAGGTAAGTTCATTTTTTATTTTATGTGATCTGAGACTGGGGGATGATCAAATAAGGCTGGCGGCTGATCAAATGAGCTTGGAAAAATAGAAAAAAAAAGGAGTGTGAATGGGGGAAATAGAAAGAAAGAAAAGTAAAGAAGAAAAGAGGGAAGGACAGAGAGGTCCTGAGGGAGGATGGATGGGACAGGGGAAAGTGGGAGCGGGGAGGGATTTAGGGTGAATAGCGGATGAAGTTGAGAAGAAATGAGGTGCCAAGGGATACCAAATGCCAAAACCAAGAGAAGAAAGAAATACAAGAGGCTGCTCACACCCAGTAGAACAAAGGTTCAGACCGGCCTGACTAGCAGGCCGCAACAAACGGTAGATACACGGAAAAAAAGAGGGATCCAGTGGAGAGCCAAGTGTTGAAGGAAAAATGAAGATAGAGTAACCACTACATGTGGCTAATAAAGGCCTGCAAGGCCACCCTAAAAGTATTGAGAGAGGAGGCCGTATGGTGTAAGGCCAAATGAAGTGGTGGAGATTAAAGATTAAAAATTAAACATTTAGGAATATGATTAAAAACAATAAAAGTGTGAGTACAAGTCAATTATTATATTACTCAATAAAATATGCACACAGGGGTCTGGCATCCAGTGTCTTGAGTTTATCTTGCGCCACTGCAGGGACCCAGCCACCACAGCACCTTAAACACCAATTACCATCAAGGGCACCTTAACCAACATCTGGCTGGTGTTCCCTGCAACAGAAAGTGCCCCGGAGGATTTCGTGCTGACTTCCCATCCACTGCACGCTGGCCCCAAGGGACAACTTAACTGTGAGTACTACTATCCTCGGCACCTTATCACTAGTATGCTCACGCACCTCACCCCTAGGGTGTCCAGTCGCTGCATCAGAATTGGTGTCACGAACAGGATCCAAAATCCATTACGCCTTATGAGAATAAGCCCTACTTATTTAGTCGAGAGACTTTTGCTTGTTGCACATTTTATTGAACTGGGGAATTGTTTAAATTGCTTGAAAACTGCATGGGCATACTACCCAAGTTACTTGGTACAGAATCCCAGTATCAAAAGTGAAAAAATTGCATGTTTCTGTGTCAATATCATTGCTTGCTGTCAGTGAATGGTCTTTTACATTGAACCTAAAATTGCCGCCGGAGGCCATCTTAATTAATTTACTGCACCATTACTTTGAGCTACGCCCTGCTGATTTACACCCTCTCAAGAGTGGAAAAATCTATTTTGCCACCCCTTTATGCAAAGGGGTGATAATGTGCCTACCTCCAATGTTGTACTGACCAAGGGCCAGCGCCTCCCCTATGCAAAGCGAATCCAGGGGGAGGGTCGCTCACCAAAGAAGCGTGACATGCGTGCGCACGCTGAACACGTCAGTCGACGCAGCGCACACAGAGAGGAGCAGTATGATGGAGAGCAGGAAAAAGAAAGACCAAAATGGCCTGCCATCCCTATTCCAGAGGGAAGCGCAGACCTCACACCAGAGGTCGTGCTCGACAGAGCAGAGGAGTTTACACAGCCGCATTAGTGCTTCGGGGTCTGGCCATCCCTGCAGCCCCTCGCAGATGAAGCAGCGCTGCTAGCCTGCATACGGGCACTGTGGGGCCGCCAATGGGGAGAGCAAGAGGTAGACCCTCCACCAAACCCACCATCCTACCTCACAGGTCAGCTATCCACTGGAAATAAGACCTAAATACCTAAGTAGGCTGGCTGGCCAAAATGACTTAGCCTCTATGTGAAAGACTATTGTGTAGGATCCAATCCTGTTGTATTGGGAAAAGGAACTCTTTGTTGAAGTTTGTTGCTGTGGCAGTTCCCCCAGGCCACATTGGAGTCATATGCTCCTTGTTATAACCTATTCAGTACTACCTGCTGGATTCCATTGCTGCTAATCCCAGGTTGTGGCAAGTTTGCACCATTTTATCCCCTTTTTACCCCCTTCTCAGGTTATCTGGGACTTTAAAACGTTTTAAGAAATGTACCCAGAAAGACATTTTTCTGTGCCTTATACTATTCAATGCACAGATTCTTAAATTAGAGACTTTTGCACTTTAACCCTTTGGATTAAAAATTATTTATGCCTCAAATCAGGGATGGACTTTGTCTCAGGACTATGTCATGGGCTGCATTGCTCCAAAAGTGAGATCACCGCCCATTTTGTCCACGTCAAGTAAAGAAGAACAACAACGCCCATTATTCCTTTTAGCTATCTTCTTTAATATGCAATACCTTAATGTGAAATATACAAAATGTATATGTGATAAATTGCCTAGAATGTGTTGTTGTTTATAACCCTTTTATTACAGGAGGTTATCGAAGTGTCATGATTAGTGCATTGCAATATTTATATCCATATTTGTATTTTGTGGCATGTATTTGGTGTATTTTAGTAGACGGCGTAGAGATCCACAGCCTCACTCACTGCAAACGTCGAGGACGACTTATATTTTAGCAGTGGTGTATGCAGCATCCCACATCAGTGTGTAAATGGGACACTTTAAAAATCAGAATATATATATATGTGTTTATTTGCAATGTATGGTATTTCCTGTTATCTGGCTGGCAATGTCATTACATCTATTCGCCCCTAGGGGATGCTGGCACCACACAACACAGTACAGACCAAAAGTTTGGACACACCTTCTCATTCAAAGAGTTTTCTTTATTTTCATGACTATGAAAATTGTAGATTCACACTGAATGCATCAAAACTATGAATTAACACATGTGGAATTATATACATAACAAACAAGTGTGAAACAACTGAAAATATGTCATATTCTAGGTTCTTCAAAGTAGCCACCTTTTGCTTTGATTACTGCTTTGCACACTCTTGGCATTCTCTTGATGAGCTTCAAGAGATAGTCCCCTGAAATGGTTTTCACTTCACAGGTGTGCCCTGTCAGGTTTAATAAGTGGGATTTCTTGCATTATAAATGGGGTTGGGACCATCAGTGGCGTTGAGGAGAAGTCAGGTGGATACACAGCTGATAGTCCTACTGAATAGACTGTTAGAATTTGTATTATGGCAAGAAAAAAGCAGCTAAGTAAAGAAAAACGAGTGGCCATCATTACTTTAAGAAATGAAGGTCAGTCAATCAGCCGAAAAATTGGGAAAACTTTGAAAGTAAGGGCTATTTGACCATGAAGGAGAGTGATGGGGTGCTGCGCCAGATGACCTGGTGTCATGGTCTTACCTTCTTGCTGTTCTCCTTCGTTTGACATGTGCTGGCGGCCATCTTGGTTTCTGGGTTTCTTGTAGCCTTCCACCCTGCGGCTCCTCCTTCCCACTGGGAGGAGCTGGATGCCTAGCTCATATATATAGGAGGTCTGTGGCTTCAGTTCCTTGCTTGGTCCTCCTGTGTTCACATGCTTCTAAGACTGCTGCTGCTTCTGGTTCCTGATCCTGGCTTCGTCTGACTACCCTGCTGGTTCCTGATCCTGGCCTCGTCTGACTACCCTGCTGGTTCCTGATCCTGGCTTCGTCTGACTACCCTTCTGGTTCCTGACCCCTGGCCTCTCAAAGACTCTGCTTCGGTTTCACCATCCGTTTGTACTTTTGCTTTACAGCTTTATTTTCAATAAAGCCTTCTTATTTTCACTTATCTCTTGTTGTACGTCTGGTTCATGGTTCCGTGACATTAGGACCAAGCCATGAATTCTGACGGTACAGGGCCATCCTCGCTACCCATGCTGGTTGCCAGACTTGATCAGCAGGATCACCTGTTGGGTCGGTTCGCTGTGGCGTTGCTAACCCTGCTTGAACGCACGGCTCATTTCGCTCCCGTTGCCGATGGGTCGGTTGTCGCTCCTACTGCCGCTCCGGTTGTTGCGCCAGAGTCTACCCCGACACCTGTTGTTGCGCCTGCGGTGTTTCGGGGTATGACCGGTTCTGCCCCTCTTCCACAGCGCTTTGGGGGAGAGCCAACTCAGTGCCGAGGTTTCCTTAACCAGGTGGGCATTTATTTCGAGTTGCTGCCACATGCCTTTCCTACTGAGAGATCAAAGGTGGGCTTCTTGATCTCGCTGCTCTCGGACAAGGCCTTGGCCTGGGCCAGCCCTTTATGGGAGAACAACAATCCAGTGGTTGCCGAGTTTTCCGGTTTTGTTGCTTCTCTTCGGAAGGTATTCGATGTGCCGGCTCGTGCTGCCTCTGCTGCGAAGCTCCTTATGTCCATCAGACAGGGTTCACGATCCGTAGCTGAATACGCCATTGAGTTTCGTACCCTGGCAGCAGAGGTGGGCTGGAATAATGAGGCTCTGGTCGCTGCTTTCTCTCATGGTCTCTCGGATGCCTTGAAGGATGAGGTTGCAGCTAAGGACCTACCAGTGGAGCTTGAGTCTCTTATTTCTTTCCTGATTTTGATTGACACCAGACTCAGGGAGAGACCTTCCTTTAAGGAGAGCCTGCGGAGGTCTTCTAACAGATTGGCGCCTACGTTTGCTGTCCCACCCGTGCCTCCCTCTCCTCCCACGCCTCCTGGGGATGACTTGTCTGGGGGTGAACCCATGCAGCTGGGGTTTGCTCGCCTGTCCGAGGGGGAGAGGGTACTCCGGAGACGCGAGGGCCGATGCATGTACTGTGGTCTCGGTGGGCATTTTCGGTTGGCATGTCCGAACCGTCCCGGAAAACGCTCGCACCTGAGATCCTGTCGGGGGCAGATCTTGGGTGGAGTCTCCTCGTCCCCGGTTTCCCGTGTTGACAAACCACTGATCACTGTTGTCCTCTCCTGGGTCGGGGGTTCGGTGACGACCCAGGTGTTGGTGGACTCTGGTGCTGGTGGTTTGTTCATTGATAGTGTGTTCGCTGCCGCCAATTCCATTCCTCTGCAGGCTCGAGGTTCCCCACTGGCTCTTGAGGCGATAGACGGCAGACCCCTTCTGCCGCCACACGTGACTCATGAGACCCTTCCAGTGGGGATAGCCATTGGTGCCGTTCAGAGAGTCGGTCTGCCTCCAGGTTATTTCGTCTCCACACTACTCGGTGGTCTTGGGGTACCCCTGGCTCCAGAAGCATAATCCGACTTTCGATTGGAGATCGGCCGAGATCCTCTCGTGGTCACCGCAGTGTGGGGCTAGTTGCATCCATGGGTCTGTCAAGTTGCTGTGTACTTCCTCGGACTCTCTGTTGCCTCCTGAATACGAGGAGTACCGGGATGTGTTCGATAAGGTGCGCGCGGTTGCCCTACCTCCGCACCGCCCATACGATTGTGCCATAGAGTTACAACCTGGTGCCGTTCCTCCTCGTGGCAAAGTCTATCCACTGTCGGTAGCGGAGAATGAGGCCATGGAGGAGTACGTGAGGGAGGCGCTTTCACGCGGACACATTCGCAAATCCTCTTCCCCGGCAGGGGCTGGATTTTTCTTTGTGAAAAAGAAGGGCGGTGAGTTGAGGCCTTGCATCGATTACAGGGGTCTCAATCGCATCACGATCAAGAACGCTTACCCGATACCCTTGATTTCCGAGCTGTTCGATCGCCTTAAAGGGGCCACGGTCTTTACCAAACTCGACCTGAGGGCGGCATATAACCTGGTAAGGATCAAGGCGGGCGATGAGTGGAAGACCGCGTTTAACACCAGGACCGGTCATTATGAATCCTTGGTTATGCCCTTTGGGTTGTGCAATGCGCCCGCAGTCTTTCAGGAATTCATCAACGATGTTTTCCGTGACCTGTTGCAGCAGTGTGTGGTGGTCTATTTGGATGACATCTTGGTATATTCTGAATCCATGGAGGCCCACATTCTGGATGTCAAACGAGTGTTGCAACGGTTACGAGAGAACAAGCTGTTCGGTAAGCTTGAGAAATGCGAATTTCACCGATCCCAGGTAACCTTCTTAGGTTACATCATTTCCGCTGAGGGGTTCTCCATGGATCCTGAGAAGGTTTCGGCTGTCTTACAGTGGCCCCAGCCCAGTGGTCTTCGTTCCCTGCAGCGCTTTTTGGGCTTCGCCAATTATTATCGGAAGTTCATCAGGGACTTTTCCATGCTGGCCAAGCCTCTCACGGATCTGACCAGGAAGGGCAGTAATTCCCAGGTCTGGCCGCTCGAGGCCATCCGAGCTTTTGAGGCCCTAAAGTCCGCTTTTGTGTCGGCTCCGATTCTGTCGCATCCCAACCCTGGGTTGCCCTTTGTCCTCGAGGTGGACGCGTCTGAGACGGGAGTAGGCGCCCTTCTGTCTCAGCATAGAACACCAGAGGGTCCTCTGCTTCCTTGTGGGTTTTACTCCCGGAAACTGTCTTCCGCGGAGTGCAACTATCAGATTGGTGACAGGGAGTTATTGGCCATCGTGCAGGCCCTTAAAGAATGGAGGCACTTGCTCGAGGGTTCGGTGGTTCCGGTTCTCATCCTGACGGACCATAAGAATCTGACCTACCTTTCTGAGGCCAAGAGATTGACACCACGTCAGGCCAGATGGGCTCTGTTCTTGTCACGTTTTAATTACGTGGTCTCCTACCTACCCGGTTCCAAGAACATCAGGGCGGATGCCCTATCACGGCAGTACTCCGAGCTGTCCAGGGAGGAGTCGATTCCGACTTCGGTCATACCTCCGAATCAGATCCTGGCCGCCATTCGCACCAGCCTGACCTCTCCCCTGGGTGAGCAGATTTTGGCGGCTCAATCTGGTGCTCCCTCTGGGAGACCCAACGGCAGATGTTTTGTGCCTGAGGAGTTGCGCACTCGGTTGTTGCGAACCTACCATAACTCCAAGACCGCGGGGCATCCTGGAAAGAATCAGCTGTCCTGGGCTGTTTCACGTCTGTTCTGGTGGCCTTCCCTACGTTCCGACATCGCCGCATATGTAGCGGCATGCTCCGTTTGTGCCCAGAGTAAGTCCCCTCGGCACCTTCCGTTGGGCCTTCTGCAACCGGGGAGCGCCCATGGTCACACCTGGGGATGGATTTCATTGTGGACCTCCCTGCATCCCGAGGCCATACGGTCATTCTCATGATTGTGGATCGGTTTTCCAAAATGTGCCACTGTGTTCCTCTCAAGAAGTTACCCTCTGCACAAGAGTTGGCCACGATTTTTGCCAGGGAGGTCTTCCGATTGCACGGTTTGCCCAAGGAGATTGTGTCGGATCGGGGGAGTCAGTTTGTGTCCAGGTTCTGGCGCGCCTTTTGCTCCCAGTTGGGGATTCATCTCTCCTTCTCCTCGGCCTACCACCCTCAGTCCAATGGGGCCGCAGAACGATCCAATCAGGCCTTGGAGCAATTCCTTCGTTGCTATGTCTCCGATCACCAAGACAATTGGGTTGACCTCCTGCCTTGGGCTGAGTTTGCCAGGAACACGGCGGTGAACTCTTCCTCTGGGACGTCTCCCTTCATGGCCAATTATGGGTTCCAACCTGCCGTGTTACCGGAGGTATTCTCTCCCCAGGATATTCCGGCTGTGGAGGATCACCTTTCCCTCCTACGTGCTTCTTGGGTACAGATCCAGAAGTCCCTTGAGGCCTCTGCGCAGCGCCAGAGACTCCAGGCTGATCGCAAACGAGCGCCTGCTCCTTCCTACCAGGTCGGAGACCGTGTATGGTTGTCCACCCGCAACCTCAACCTTCGAGTGCCCACTCCCAAGCTGGCGCCTCGCTTTGTTGGTCCCTTCCGAGTGCTTCGCAGGGTAAACCCGGTAGCCTATGCCCTTGCGCTTCCTCCTGGCATGCGGATCTCTAACGTGTTTCATGTCTCCCTGTTGAAGCCACTGGTGTGTAATCGTTTCACTTCCTCGGTTCCTCGGCCTCGTCCGGTCCGAGTGGGCAATCGTGAGGAGTATGAGGTGAGCAATATCCTGGACTCACGCCTGGTCCGCGGTCGGGTGCAGTTTTTGGTCCATTGGCGTGGTTATGGTCCAGAGGAGCGTTCCTGGGTTCCCTCCGCAGATGTCCATGCTCCTGCCTTGCTCCGAGCCTTCCACGCACGCTTCCCTCAGAAACCGTTTTTTGCTCCGCGGAGGAGGGGCCCTTGAGGGGGAGGTACTGTCATGGTCTTACCTTCTTGCTGTTCTCCTTCGTTTGACATGTGCTGGCGGCCATCTTGGTTTCTGGGTTTCTTGTAGCCTTCCACCCTGCGGCTCCTCCTTCCCACTGGGAGGAGCTGGATGCCTAGCTCATATATATAGGAGGTCTGTGGCTTCAGTTCCTTGCTTGGTCCTCCTGTGTTCACATGCTTCTAAGACTGCTGCTGCTTCTGGTTCCTGATCCTGGCTTCGTCTGACTACCCTGCTGGTTCCTGATCCTGGCTTCGTCTGACTACCCTGCTGGTTCCTGATCCTGGCTTCGTCTGACTACCCTTCTGGTTCCTGACCCCTGGCCTCTCAAAGACTCTGCTTCGGTTTCACCATCCGTTTGGACTTTTGCTTTACAGCTTTATTTTCAATAAAGCCTTCTTATTTTCACTTATCTCTTGTTGTACGTCTGGTTCATGGTTCCGTGACACCTGGCCTCCACAGTCACCGGACCTGAACCCAATCAAGATGGTTTGGGGTGAGCTGGACCGCAGAGTGAAGGCAAAAGGGCCAACAAGTGCTAAGCATCTCTGGGAACTCCTTCAAGACTGTTGGAAGACCATTTCAGGGGACTACCTCTTGAAGCTCATCAAGAGAATGCCAAGAGTGTGCAAAGCAGTAATCAAATCAAAAGGTGGCTACTTTGAAGAACCTAGAATATGACATATTTTCAGTTGTTTCACACTTGTTTGTTATGTATATAATTCCACATGTGTTAATTCATAGTTTTGATGCCTTCATAGTCATGAAAATAAAGAAAACTCTTTGAATGAGAAGGTGTGTCCAAACTTTTGGTCTGTACTGTATATACAGTTAGGTCCATAAGTATTGGGACATCGACACAATTCTAAAATTTTTGGCTCTATACACAACCACAATGGATTTGAAATGAAACTAACAAGATGTGCAGACTGTCAGCTTTAACCACCTCAGCTCCATTAGCTTAAACCCCCTTAATGACCAGACCACTTTTTATAATTCTGCACTACACTACTTTCACGGTTTATTGCTCGGTCATACAACTTACCACCCAAATGAATTTTACCTCCTTTTCTTCTCACTAATAGAGCTTTCATTTGGTGATATTTCATTGCTGCTGAATTTTTTTGGATATTAATCAAAATTGACCAAAACTTTTGCAAAAAAATGACATTTTTCACTTTCTGTTGTAAAATTTTTCAAATAAAACTACATTTCTATATTAATTTTTCTCTAAATTTATTGTTTTACATGTCTTTGATAAAAAAAAAATGCAATAAGTGTATATTTATTGGTTTGGGTAAAATTTATAGCATTTACAAACTATGGTGCAAAAATGTGAATTTACGCACTTTGACTTTCTGAGCACCTGTCATGTTTCCTGAGGTTCCACAATGCCCAGACAGTAGAAACACCCCACAAATGACCGCATTTCGGAAAGTAGACACCCTAAGGTATTCGCTGATGGGCATAGTGAGTTCATGGAAGTTTTTATTTTTTGTCACAAGTTAGCAGAAAATGATTTATTTTTTTCTTACAAAGTCTCATATTCCACTAACTTGTGACAAAAAATAAAATTTTACATGAACTCACCATACCCCTCACGGAATACCTTGGGGAGTATTCTTTCTAAAATCGGGTCACTTGTGGGGTATTTATACTGCCCTTGCATTTTAGAGGCCCTAAAGTGTGAGAAGTAGTTTGGAATCCAAATGCGTAAAAATGCCCTGTGAAATCCTAAAAGTACTCATTGGAATTTGGGCCCCTTTGCGCACCTAGGCTGCAAAAAAAGTGTCACACATGTGGTATCGACCGTACTCAGAAGAAGTAGGGCAATGTGTTTTGGGGTGTATTTTTACATATACCTATGCTGGGTGAGAGAAATATCTCTGTAAATTGACAACTTTGTATAAAAAAAATGGAAAAAGTCATTTACAGAGATATTTCTCAGACACAGTATGGATATATGTAAAAATACACCCCAAAACACATTGCCCTACTTCTCCTGAGTACGGCGATACCACATGTGTGACACTTTTTTGCAGCCTAGGTGCGCAAAGGGGCCCAAATTCCAATGAGTTCCTTTTAGGAGGGCATTTTTAGACATTTGGATACCAGACTTCTTCTCACGCTTTAGGGCCTCTAAAATGCCAGGGCAGTATAAATACCCCACATGTGACCCCATTTTGGAAAGAAGACACCCCAAGGTATTCCGTGAGGGGCATGGCGAGTTCATAGAAGTTTTTTGTCTTTTGGCACAAGTTAGCGGAAATTGATATTTTTTTGTTTTTTCTCACAAAGTCTCCCTTTCCGCTATCTTGTGACAAAAAGTTCAATCTTTCATGGACTCAATATGCCCCTCAGCGAATACCTTGGGGTGTCTACTTTCCGAAATTGGGTCATTTGTGGTGTGTGTTTACTGTTCTGGCATTTTGGGCGAGGCTAAATTGTGAGCAACCCCGTAAAGCCTAAAGGTACTCGTTGGACTTTCGGCACCTTTACTCACCTAGGCTGCAAAAAAGTGTCACACATCTGGTATCGCCGTACTCAGGAGAAGTAGGGCAATGTGTTTTAGGGTGTATTTTTACATATACCCATGCTGGGTGAGAGAAATATTTCTGTAAATTGACAACTTTGTATAAAAAAATTAAAAAAGTTGTCATTTACAGAGATATTTCTCACACACAGTATGGGTATATGTAAAAATACACCACAAAACACATTGCCCTACCTCTTCTGAGTACGGAGATACCACATGTGTGACACTTTTTTGCAGCCTAGGTGCGCAAAGGGGCCCAAATTCCAATGAGTACTTCTAGGATTTCACAGGGCATTTTTTACGCATTTGGATTCCAAACTACTTCTCACTCTTTAGGGCCCCTAAAATACCAGGGCAGTATAAATACCCCACAAGTGACCCCATTTTGGAAAGAAGACACCCCAAGGTATTCCGTGAGGGGCATGGCGAGTTCCTAGAATATTTTTTTTTTGCACAAGTTAGCGGAAAATGATTTTTATTATTTTCTTTTTTTCTTTTACAAAGTCTCATATTCCACTAACTTGTGACAAAAAATAAAATTTTACATGAACGCTCCATGCCCTCACGAAATACTTTTTGTCTTCTTTCCAAAATGGGGTCACATGTGGGGTATTTATACTGCCCTGGCATTTTAGGGGCCCTAAAGCGTGAGAAGAAGTCTGGAATATAAATGTCAAAAAAATTTTAAGCATTTGGATTCCGTGAGGGGTATGGTGAGTTCATGTGAGATTTTATTTTTTGTCACAAGTTAGTGGAATATGAGACTTTGTAGGAAAAATAAATAAAAAATATCAATTTTTGCTAACTTGTGCGAAAAAAAAATCTTCTATGAACTCGCCATGCCCCTCAAAAGAGATCTTTATAGCGCCGCAGCGATTTTACAGTGTTTTTGCAGTGATCAGAAAAAAAAATATTCTGCGGTGGGGCGGACTGAACGCAAGTGTGCGCACAAGATCAGGCCTGATCGGGCGAACACTGCGTTTTTTGTAGAGCCTATAGAACATGTCCTATTTTTGTCCGCAATTGCGGACAAGAAAAGGCATTTTCTATATAGTTCTGGCAATGTGCGGATCCGCAAAATGCGGAAAGCACATTGCCGGTGTCCGTGTTTTGCGGATCCATGGTGTCCGTGTTTTGTGGATCCGCGGATCCGCAAAACACATACGGATGTCTGAATGGAGCCTTACAGGGGGGTTATCAATGACAGGGGGGTGATCAGGGAGTATATATGGGGTGATCAGGGGTTAATAAGGGGTTAATAAGTGACAGGGGGGGTGTAGTGTAGTGTGGTGCTTGGTGCTACTTACAGAGCTGCCTGTGTCCTCTGGTGGTCGATCCTAGCAAAAGGGACCACCAGAGGACCAGGTAGCAGGTATATCAGACTCTGTTAACAAAACAGCGTCTGATATACCTTTCTGGGGTTAAAAAAATCACATCTACAGCCTGCCTGCGAATGATCGCCGCTGGCAGGCTGTAGATGAACTCGTTTACCTTCCGATCCTGTGAACGTGCGCTCCTGTGTGCGCGCATTCACAGGAAATCTCGCGTCTCACGACAGGACGCGTCAATGCGTCCAGGAGGAATAACCCGGCCTCCCGCAGGACGCTTCCCTGCGTTAGGCGGTCAGGAGGCGGTTAATATGAGGGTATTTACATCCAAATCAGATGAACGGTGTAGGAATTGCAATAGTTTGCATATGTGCCTCCCACTTGTTACGGGACCAAAAGTAATAGGACAATTGGCTTCTCAGCTGTTCCATGACCAGGTGTGTGTTATTCCCTCATTATCCCAATTACAATGAGCAGATAAAAGGTCCAGAGTTAATTTCAAGTGTGCTATTTGCATTTGGAATCTGTTGCTGTCAACTCTCAAGATGAGATCCAAAGAGATTTCACTATCAGTGAAGCAAGCCATCATTAGGCTTAAAAAACAAAACAAACCCATCAAAGAGATAGCAAAAACATTAGGCGTGGTCAAAACAACTGTTTGGAACATTCTTAAAAAGAAGGAACGCACCGGTGAGCTCAGCAACACCAAAAGACCCAGAAGACCATGGAAAACAACTGTGGTGGATGACCAAAGAAAACACCCTTCACAACAGTTGGCCAGATCAAGAGCACTCTCTAGGAGGTAGGTGTATTTGTGTCAAAGTCAACAATCAAGAGAAGACTTCACCAGAGTGAATACAGAGGGTTCACCACAAGATGTGAACCATTGGTGAGCCTTAAAAACAGGAAGGCCAGATTAGAGTTTGCCAAACGACATCCAAAAAAGCCTTCACAGTTCTGGAACAACATCCTATGGACAGATGGAACTGGTTCTATTGTATTTATTGATGACTTGACTGCTGACAAAAGCAGCAGGATTAATTCTGAAGTGTTTCGGGAAATATTATCTGCTCGCATTCAGCTAAAAGCTTCAGAACTCATTGAACGCCGCTTCACAGTGCAGATGGACAATGACCCAAGGCATACTGCAAAAGCAACCAAAGAGTTTTTTAAGGGAAAGAAGTGGAATGTTGTGCAATGGCCAAGTCAATCACCCGACCTGAATCAGATTGAGCATGCATTTCACTTGCTCAAAACAAAACTTAAAGGATAACTGTCACATTTAGACCCTAATTTTCAATTTTCATATATGTAGTTAGTAATAACATGATATTCCAGAATCGGTTACTATTAGACTGACTTACCTCATATTTAATAAGATTCAGCCCTTAGCAACCAGTCTGCATAAAACTGCAATTTCACTATTCAGCTAAGATGGCCGCCACTGACCTCACCCTGAGGCTAATCCAGCCTGCCCTCACTAGCCAGTTCAATAGCCCCCAAAAAGTGTCAGTAACCAGAGCCCTACCCCCTAAAGGGTTAATCTCCTGCAGCACAAAGGGGTCCTCTTACCACATGTTGCTTTCATTTATACACTGAGCAGATGGCAGATCTCCCTTCCCTGTTGTGCGCTGCTTCAACTCTGCATTCTCCAGCTCTGCTGAGTGAGGGAGTGTCTGCAAAGCACAGGGACAGGGAGAAGAGAACACAGCCCAGGCACTGTTATCAGCTGCTGGGGAGGACCTGGCTTTAATAATTTACTTACAGTCCCTGGCTGTCAGTAATGTGACCCTGCAACGTGCTCCGTCTATCAACAGATAGACGAACCATGCCTAGCAACCCTATTTTAAGCACAGGTAAAAATAGCCAGTACAGGGAACAAAAATGTGGAATTTAGGGGTAATTGAATACACAGTGAAAAGTTGAAATAGGGCCACCAAGGTGATATTATTCACCACAATCCAATACTCCAAAAAAAAAAAAATATACAACAGTTATCCTTGAAGGGAAAATGCCCCAAGAACAAGCATAAACTGAAGACAGTTGCAGCAGCGAGGCCTGGCAGAGCATCACCAGGGATGAAACCCAGTGTCTGGTGATGTCTATGTGTTCCAGACTTCAGGCTGTAATTGACTGCAAAGGATTTGCAACCAAGTATTAAAAAGTGAAAGTTTGATTTATGATTATTATTCTGTCCCATTACTTTTGGTCCCTTAACAAGTGGGAGGCACATATGCAAACTGTTGTAATTCATACACCGTTCACCTGATTTGGATGTAAATACCCTCAAATTAAAGCTGACAGTCTGCAGTTAAAGCACATCTTGTTCGTTTCATTTCAAATCCATTGTGGTGGTGTATAGAGCCAAAAATGTTAGAATTGTGTTGATGTCCCAATATTTATGGACCTGACTGTAGCTTTGGGTGTGTCTAGCTTAGAGCAGATTGTTAAATTAGTAGTTGGTGAGAGGAGGAGAAGCAAGTTCATTAGGAAGAGAGACAAGCTAAAGCCAACATGTAGCTGTTTTCCTTTCCTCTGGGCCCTGATCAAGCCTGGAGAAGACTACCACAGCAACCAAGCACCAGACAGTGAGTCTATGTACAAATATGCAGAGAGGGTAACAGCAAAACTTAGCTCATGCACATCATTAGTACAAGTGCCTAAGAGCAACTTTCCGAGTGCAAGGACACAAATAGACAATTAGTGCGCAGAATTGTCCTTATCCACTACACAAGCCTTCCGGGTCATAGTGGAAAAACCTATTTATAAGAGTATCCTGCAAATAATAAAGCAGATGTGTTTGCCTGCCACAAGGGAGATCGCCCTTAAAGGATACCTGATAGTAACCAGATATATCAGCATACTGTAGTACCACAGTGCTATAGAGTGGACTTGGGATTACCACCAGTACCCTTGCCTGTAAAGTGTCTAATTTAAAAGGGACAACTCCTTCACTGACAACTGCCACTACCTGATAATAGGATTACAAGTGAACTTATTATTATTTATGCTATACAAAAAGCTTTCCATTGATGAACTGTACCAACTGTCCAGAGACTATTGATCTTCAGTAAATGTTCAACTGGTTTACAACAATCGACTCCTCGTTCTTACTACTACTACTCTCAACCTTTGCACCTAACGGTGCTGGCGTCACGAACCAGGGGTCCAGCCACCAAAGCACCTTAAACACTAATTACCATCATGGGCACAACAACCAACATCTGGCTGGTGTTCCCTGCAATGGAGATTACCCAGGAAGATTTCGCACTGTCTTCCTCATCACTGCACGCCGGCCCAGGGAGGCATCTGCTAACCATGAGTACAAACAACTACTACCCCATTGGCCAACCGTGAGCCTTACGTGTTTTCCCCTGCATGTCCCGGTCGCTGCACCACCCTCCCTGGTGCAGTGAGTAACACACAAGATTGTGTGCATATTTTATCGAGTAATATAATAATTGACTTGTACTCACTTTTATTGTTTTTAATCATGTTCCTTAATGTTTAATTTTTAATCTCCACCACTTCATTTGGCCTTACACCATACGACCTCCTCTCTCAATACTTTTAGGGTAGCCTTGCAGGCCTTTATTAGCCACATGTAGTGGTTACACTTTCTACATTTTTCCTTCAACACTTGGCGCTCCACTGTCTCCCTCTTGTTTCCGTGTATCTACCAAATGAGGTTGGGGCTGATAAAATGAGGCTGGGGGCTGATTAAATGAGCCTGGGGATTGATATGAGGCTGGGGGACTGATATGTGGTATGGGAGCTGATCTGAGGCATGGGGGTCTGATCTGAGGTATAGGGGGTCTCATCTCAGGTCTGAATAGGGGTATTATTCATATTGGGGCTCTTATCTGAGGTCTAATTGGGGGTCATTTGCATTGGGGTATGAGCTGAAGTCTGATTAAGGGTCGGATCTCAGGTCTTATTGGGGTCTTAACATTGGGGGTCTGATATGAGGACCGATTGAGGGTCTTATTAACATTGGGGGTCTGATTGGGACAGTGAGCTGAGGTCTGATTAACATTGGGGGTATGATTGCTGGTCTGATCTGAGGTCTAATGAAAAATATATTTTTCTTATTGTCCTCCTTTAAAACCTAGGTGGTGTCTTATAGTGCGAAAAATACAGTATTAATGATATGTTTTATTTGGAAAAATTGGGGACTATACTGTAGTACCACCACTGGTGTAGTATTTATATTTTTATGGTGCTTTAAATTATCTATATTTTTATGCCCATTTAGATTTTTGTTCATATTTGTTCCAAACAATAATTGATGTCTGGATAATTTATTTGTTTTACTCAAAGAACAATTTAACATCAGGGAGAATATCCTCTATAACCGTTGACTTACAGCCCTCCTTATCAATCAGTCTACTCTTGTGCTGATTGTTTGCACATTACAGTGGGCTGGATTTCCTCATATAAGCAAGGTATGTGTCTGTATTTGTAGTCTTTGATTAAGACCACTTGTCGGTTAAAACACATTAGAGGATACAGAGGATGTGCATTTTTTAATGCTACTTATGCAGTAAAGGATTGAATTTTATTTAACACCCTGGATTCTTCCCGCTTTCCAAGTTGTGTACTGCCGGAGGCTGTGTCTTAATTAATGACGAGGCATACTCCTTGTGATAAATTATGGGCAGCCGCCAGCAGCACAGAGGAATATAATAGATCATAGTAAAATCATAGACCACGACAGTGTATGATAAGTTTTTTACAAGATGTCTGCCCCAAAATTATATAAAAAAGGAGTAGAATGTGTAAAATCAGATATAAACAATAAAAAAATTATGGGAATTTACTAATACTATAGGTCAGTGATGGCTAAACTCTGGCACTCCAGCTGTGGTGAAACTATGACTCCAAGCATGCCCCATTCATTTCTATGTAGTTCTGAAAAACAGCCAAGCAAGTGTGCATCTTAAGAGTTGTAGTTTTACCACAGCTGGAGTGCCGGAGGTTAGCCATCACAGCTATAGGTGGAGTAAACTTATACAGGCTGTCTAGACATGCACCAGATTTATCTCAGCTGTTCAGCCTAGATGAAAATTTGTGCAGGGCAAGATACTTGCGAATAATTTTCACAACTATCAGTTGGTTTAGTTTGTGTTAGCATAATAAGAGGGAAGCATGTCCACAACTAGTCTACATTCCCTGTTCTGCTTAGTGCAATGCAGATACAGAGAGGGAACCACACAGAGAAGGGTCATACAGAAATAGGTCAAAACCGGGTGTACAATACAGTACAAAATCAGAGGATGGAGGGTAGTCATAATAGCCAAGCCAAAGTCAGAACCAGATGGGTATCACTGTACAAAATCACAAGACAGAGGAAGGTCAGAGGCAAGCCAAGGTCAATATACTAAACAGTCCTAAACACTCACAGGCAGAACCAGGAGCACAGCAAGAAACATATAACTGGGAAGGGCGAATGACCAGCAAGGGATTCCCAAGATCAGAACCTGATAGATCATGACTCCAGGCGCTCCATTAGTCAGACACAGCACATAGGAACAGAACAGCTGAATAATCAAATACTGCTAGTTTTCCTCCAGCACACGACCGCTGTGGAGAGAAACAGAGCATTGCATCATGTTGATAGGGATGCTGTCACCAGGGGGCGTGGCTTTCTCAGCCTGTCTCTCTCTTCTTTTTTTCCCATTCCAGCTTACACCGCGCAGGAAACATATTTTAATAGTTTAGACATTTTCAGATGCAATGTCTATATATTTTTATATGTAAAATTGAGAATGAGGAGTGATTTGAGTATATATATATATATATATATATATATATATATATATATATACTGTATATATACTCTGACCAAAAATATAAACGCAACACTTTCGGTTATGCTCCCATTTTGCTTGAGCTGGACTCAAAGATCTGAAACATTTTCTACATACACAAAAGACCCATTACTCTCAAATATTGTTCACAAATCTGTCTAAATCTGAGTTAGTGAGCACTTCTCCTTTGCCGAGATAATACATTCCACCTCACAGGTGTGGCATATCAAGGTGCTGATTAGACAGCATGAATATTGCACATGTGTGCCTTAGACTGCCAACAATACAACGCCACTCTGAAATGTGCAGTTTGATCACACAGCACAATGCCACAGATGAGCAACATTTGAGGGAGCGTGCAATTGGCATGCTGGCTGCAGGAACATCTACCAGAGCTGTTACCCATGCAATGAATATTTGTTTCTCCACCATAAGCCGTCTCCAAAAGCATTTCAGAGAATTTGCCAGTACATCCAACCGGCCTCACAACTGCAGACCATGTGTAACCACACCAGCCCAGGACCATCACATCCAGCATGTCCACCTCCATGATCGTCTGAGACCAGCCACCCTGACAGCTGCAGCAACAATCAGTTTACATAAATAAAAAATTTCTGCATAAAACTGTCAGAAACCATCTCAGGGAAGCTCATCTGCATGCTCGTCATCCTCATCGGGGTCTGGACCTGACTTCAGTTCGTCGTCGTAACCGCCTTGAGTGGGCAAATGCTCACATTCAATGGCGTCTGGCACGTTGGAGAGGTACTCTGTTCACGGACGAGTCCCAGTTTTCACTGTTAAGGGCTGATGGCAGACAGCGTATGTGGCGTTGTGTGGGTGAGCGGTTTGCTGACGTCAACGCTGTGGATTGAGTAGCCCATGGTGGCGGTGGGGTTATGGTATGGGCAGGCGTATGTTATGGACAACGAACACAGGTGCATTTTATTGAGTGCACAGAGATACCGTGACGAGATCCTGAGCCCCATTGTTGTGCCATTCATCCACGACCATGCACGGCCCCATATTGCAAGGATCTGTACACAATTTGAGGTGGGATGGATTATCTCGGCAAAGGAGAAGTGCTCACTAACACAGATTTAGGCAGATTTGTGAACAGTATTTGAGAGTAATGGGTCTTTTGTGTATGTAGAAAATGTTTCAGATCTTTGAGTTGAACTCATGCAAAATGAGAGCAACATCAAAAGTGTTGCATTTATATTTTTGTTCAGTGTATATATACATATGTACGGCATTATCCCTTAAGGGGTTAAAGTTGTCTTTTTTAAGCAGCTGAAACATGGACAAATTTTACATATCTTGCCCGCATAAGCCCTACATAACAAAATAATGCCATACATTCCTTGTAGGTTTACATATTTTAATGTATTTTACTCTAGGGGCATTATGGTATGTTCATCCCATGGTATTTTCATAAGGATTTTGGCCCATATTCTGAACAAAAATCCAGACTGTCACATTGATTTCAATGAGAATGTGGCATAGTTTATACTAGTTCATTTGAAATTGGGGGTCTTCCTTGGGCTTGTCCCATTAAACCTGCCATCTGAACATAATACAAGGGTGTGTCACATGTGACAGATTTATTGCAAGTTCCATTCATCTGGGTCGGTTGTTTAAGATGAATGAGGCAGTTGCAAAAATTGCAACAAATCTGTTACATTTAAATATACCTTAACTGCACCACAACATTTTTTTTCGGATATCAGCTTAATTTCACTGTATAGAAACACGCACAATATGGTTAACAGTGGAATTAACCGGTTCTACTCTCGTTTTCCTATATGTACAATATGTCCAAACTTAAAGAATAGGTGAATTCCCTTTCTGGGCAGGAAACAACCATTAGAACAAGTGATCCATGATCAGCAGATAACATTCAACTGAATAAACTATAGGTTGGCATTTGGCATAAAAAGTTAAATAGGTGCATATCAGTAACAAGACTCTGGAAATTAGCAGCATATTTTAACCATTAACAATTTTCCAATGGAAATGAAATAATTCCTAATTGTAATGTAACAAACCTGATTTGAATTTAAAAAGTGAATTTAAAACACACAAATGAACAGATTTAGAGCACAAAATGATCAATCCAGGGCATACTGTGCTAATAACACCATTACTGCAGTAAGCTCAAAAATATAATCATAAATTTGATTTGAGATTTTTACTGTGCACTTTATGGCTATACAGTATTTGGTATTAATTAAGATGAACAAAACAAAAGCTGGCTTCTTCTGTCTTAATACTAAATTTCATTATTTATACTTTTTGCCAGTTTCACCATCGTTCTTCACGTCATGTAACAACACTATACTGTTTTATTTTTATTATTCCTTTGTATATGATTCATTAATATTATGATTTTTTTTATTAAAACAATAAAACAGCGCAAGGAAAATCAATGCACACAACGAAACAATGCTGATTTGTTTTGTCTTTCATCAAAACAATTCTTCCTAAATCTTATGTAAGCGATAAAAATCACCATATTCCAAATTAGCATGCAATAGAGTAAGGCAAATTAATGTAAGAAAATAAAAAAAGGTGCAACAATTTATTTAAAGGTCACATTTTTACACTGCCATCTTCATTTCCCCAATTCATTTGAATAATCTATAATCTATAATATTATTAAGCTTTCACTTCTATTTTATTAATCTTAAAGGCAACCTGTCTTGTTACACATGGTGCTTGATCTGCAGACAGTATGTCATAGAGGTGTTGAGCAGAATAATATATAGTTTTATAGGAAAAGATTCAGTATAAATTGCATTTCGTTCTTTAAAATTCCTGCTCATTCTGGGTTGTGAAGTCAAGGAGGTGGTCCTATCAGTGATTGACAGTCTTCCCTCTATGACTGTGTGTACAAAAATAGCTATAAATCTATTGCAGAGGTGTACCTTAGGCTACTTTCACACTACCGTTCAGAGCGGGTCCGTCTGATGTCTGCTCAGACGGATCCGCTCCTATAATGCAGACGTTTGGATCCGTTCAGAACGGATCCGTCTGCATTATAGTTTAAAAAAAATTCTAAGTGTGAAAGTAGCCTGAACAGCTCAGTCCAGACTTTACATTGAAAGTCAATGGGGGACGGATCCGTTTGAAGATTGAGCCATATTGTGTCATCTTCAAACGGATCCGTCCCCATTGACTTACATTGTAAGTCTGGACGGATCCGCTTGCCTACGCACGGCCAGGCGGACACCCGAACGCTGCAAGCAGCGTTCAGGTGTCCGCTTGCTGAGCGGAGGCTGAACGCTGCCAGATTGATGCATTCTGAGCGGATCCGCGTCCACTCAGAATGCATTAGGGCAGTACGGATGCGTTCGGGGCCGCTTGTGAGCCCCTTCAAATGGAGCTCACAAGCGGACACCCGAAAGCTAGTGTGAAAGTAGCCTTAGACTGCCCACAATAAAAGGCCACTCTGGAATGTGCACACTTTTGCCTTACTGAAGGGGGGGGGTCAGAAAACCAGTCAGTATCTGGTGTGGCCACCATTTGCCTCACGCAGTGCAACACATCTCTGTTTCATAGAGTTGATCAGGTTGTTGATTGCGGCCTGTGGAATTTTGGTCCACTCATCTTCAATAGCTGTGCAAAGTTGCAGAATATTTTCAGGAACTGGAACACGCTGTCTTATACGCCGATCCAGAGCATCCCAAACATGCTGAATGGGTGACATGTCCGGTGAGTATGCTGGCCATGCAAGAACTGTTATGTTTCCAGCTTCCAGGAATTGTGTACAGATCCTTGCAATATGGGGCCGTGCGTTATCATGCTGCAACATGAGGTGATGGTCGTGGATGAATTGCACAACAATGGCCCTCAGGATCTCGTCACAGTATCTCTGTGCATTCAAAATGCCATCAATAAAATGTACTTGTGTTCGTTGTCCATAACATATGCCTGCCCATACCATAACCCCATGGCCACCATGGGCCACTCGATCCACAACGTTGACGTCAGCAAACTGCTCACCCACACGACGCCACACACGCTGTCTGCCATCTGCCCTGAACTGTGAAAAACGGGACTCATCCGTGAACAGAACGCCTCTCAAATGTGCCAGACACCATTGAATGTGAGCATTTGCCCACTCAAGTCGGTTACGATGACGAACTGCAGTCAGCCTCAGACCCCGATGAGGATGATGAGCATGCAGATAAGCTTTCCTGAGACGGTTTCTGACAGTTTGTGCAGAAATTCTTTGGTTATGCAAACCAATTGTTTCTGCAGCTGTCCGGGTGGCTGGTTTCAGACGATCATGGAGGGGAACATTCTGGATGTGGAAGTCCTGGGCTGGTGTGGTTACACGTGGTCTGCGGTTGTGAGGCCGGTTGGATGTACTGCCAAATTCTCTGAAACGCCTTTGGAGACGGCTTATGGTAGACAAAATGAACATTTATTCCACGGGCAACAGCTCTGGTAGACATTTCTGCAGTCAGCATGCCAATTGCACACTCCCTCAAATGTTGCAACATCTGTGACATTGTGCTGTGTGATCAAACTGCACATTTAAGAGTGTCCTTTTATTGTGGGCAGTCTAAGGCACACCTGTGCAATATTCATGCTGTCTAATCAGCACCTTGATATGCCACACCTGTGAGGTGGGATGGATTATCTCGGCAAAAGAGAAGTGCTCACTAACACAGATTTAGACAGATTTACAAACAATATTTGAGAGTATGTAGAAAATTTTTCAGATCTTTGAGTTCAGCTCATGCAAAATGGGAGCAAAATTTAAAGTGTTGCGTTTATATTTTTGGTCAGTGTATATATATTTGTAATTACTGAAGCAATAACCACATTATGGCAACAATCTACTTCTGTGTGTTAAGTTGAAATTGAGCATCAAGTCTCAATCGTCCAGTCTCCATTTACGTATTCTCAGTTTCCACACTTTGGCAATTTAATCATTTTTTTGGGGGTGCTTTAAATTTAATTAAGCAGTATATATATGTGATTACTGCAGCATTACCCATGGTATGGCAGCAATCTACCTGTGTGTGTTAAAGGCTATGTACACCTTTGGTGACAATGAAAAAAAATATATATTGCATTGTACTAATTTTGAGCTAAAAAAAACTAAAATTTTTTCAATTGCTCTTTATAAAAAATATTGAGCCATTTTCCAAGCTTTAAGTTTCTCTAGTAACTGGTTCAGACTTTTCTTCCTGCTCCATCTGGCAGGGAGCTGATGGGCTCCTTATCTCTGATCTTTGACCTTATAAACACTCATCATAGTTAAAATCTTATCTTACTGATAAGAATGTGGCTAAAGCCTGTATTAAACAGGCAGATCAGAAAACGATTGTCAGGAGGGAAGTGTTGCCTCCTGGCAATCGCTTGCTAGCTAGCAGAGGAGACCACTGCTATTATATGCAGCAATTTCCTCCGCAGCATGGGGAGGAGCAATCACTATGCCATGGCTCATCCCTAAGCAATGAAGTGGTTTGCCGGCGGCAGATCACTATTAGACAGCACGATCAGCTGCCAGCATGCACTCATCAAGCAATCTTTCATTGTGCAATCTGTGACAGTATTATACTGGAAGATGATCGCTAACGAGGGTTCATGCGTATGTTAGCAATAATCGGCCTAAATATCGGCCAGTCTAGTACAGCCTTTAAATAAGTGTTTATGACTTTTTTGTAATTTACAGATAAGGATTATTAGATGACCGGCACAAAGTGAAAGTACCATTCAAATAGCTATAAAAACAGCTAACCCTTTGTGACAGAATTGCTCAATATTTTTAATAAAGATCAATTGAAAAAATGATTTTTATCCCAAAATAAGTAAAATGCAGTAACGAATTTAGGCCCAAATCAGTTTCACACTTTTTAAATAATTTTTGGGGGGGGGGATTGTTTTATATTAAAACTAGCAACATACATATGTGTTTACTATACCAATACACAGGGTAGTGCACAACATTTTCTGAGAAGCCTAAAAATGCCCAGGCTTCCAAATAAAAGATCCAGAGCCAGAAAGTTAATAGTAGCAGCACAATCTATCCGGCAAGAAGTAGTAGTGGTAATAGGCCGCATTAGACCATGCTGGCTTTGAAAAGGTGCAGCATTATAGTTGAGAATAAAAAAGATGAGATACTGTATTGGATGGCTCATTCCTCCTCTCAGTTGCAGCAGGATGATGTGGAGGTGACTTCACAGTCCGACACCATGCCATGGAACCAGGTTCACAGCGTTCCTCCTGCGCCACCTCCTTGCATCCCCAAAGAAGGTTTTCAGTCGAGTCCTCCCAGTATTCACTGCCCTTTCCTAGAAATGGTAAGAAAACCCCACCACGCCCTACTCCTGATAGTCAAGAAAGCATCCCTGAGGAAATGCGGAAGAACCCTCACCGTTTGGCCTGCCCTGAGGAAGTAGTTGGGAAGGAGACTGGTAACCCCATGCATACCTGTGTTGATGGTGGTCATAATAGTGGTACATGTAGCAACGACATTGGTGGTGGGGGAAGCGACAGTGGCAGTTGGGGAAAATGTAAAGCAGGGGAGGTGGGCCCAGGAGCTCATCATAATATCTTACAGTCTGATGAAAGCAACGGGAGGGTGAGGACTTCAATGACGATTGTGTGCTGAACAGGTCCTAGGAGCCGGATTGGGATGGTGAGGAGGAGGCAACATTAATGGAGCATGGCTGCCTTTAGCTCTGTGTGAGCAAATCCCATATGGCACTTTTTCTCCACAAGATGGGCACACAAAACCACAGCAGTGTGCAAGATTTGCATGACTAAAATAAGCTATAGCTGTTCAAATTATAGGTACCAGAGTCCTGTTGCAGCACATGAGGCAGCATCACCGGATCCTTTGCGAAAATACAACTGGCCAGCATTCCCAATCAGAACAAGTCTGTCCTCCTTCTCCTGGTCCTCTTTGTGGCAGCAAACTAACATCTCCAAGCAATACAGATTCTTTGTTATCATCATCACCTTCTCCTCCTCCTTTTCCTCTGATCCATTGTGATCTATAATGGAACGTTTGGCCATAAAAAAATAAAAATAAATTTCCACCAGCAATTAGCTTGTCTACAAGCTGAACCCCCACCTAGCCACATTGCTAGTTGTGCAGTTGCTGTAGTACCATTGTAGTAGACCATTATACTCTCACATGGCACAGAGTGTGGGCCATTCCTTGCAATTCTCGTTGTGCATAAAGCTGCACTCCATGTTGAACACCTGGAGCAGCTGTTATGGGCAGGGACAGTAGGTACCTTTCACATGGCTTTTTGCGTCAGTAAAGAGGTAGCACCTCAGCACCATGGCCACATCCTTTTGACCTCTTCCCAACATATCATGGGACTGGCTCCACAGAAGGCACTTACTTGCCTCTTTCACCTCCTCTTTCATGGATACGGTTGCATCCCCAACAGCAGCAGGGCACAAGTTCACTCACACTACCCATCCTTCCTATCACATGTGTCAAGTCAAGTGTTGCCACTCAATATTGAAGCTGATCAGCCTCGGAGAACATAGCCACACTGGTGAGCAGTTGCTCAAGTACACCAAGCAGCAAACATCCCGCTGGCTATCACCTCACCCACTCCAACTGGGCAGTCAGTGACAATGGGCACAACATCTTAGCCGCCCTGAATCTGGGGGAAATAACACATGCTCCTTGCACGGCCTTTTAAAAAAATGAAAAAAATGCACTGGCTTGCACAAGGTGCTGGTAATGTCCAGGAGACTGTCCTCCTTTTCAGCCATTCTCATGCTCTCCTGGACTTGCAGCGTTAGAATGGTATGCAGCTACACCGCTTAATCGGCGACGTTCCAACTCTCTGGAATTTAACATTGCACATGCTTGAATGTATGAGCAGAGGAAAGCTGTGAATGATTTGGTTATGCACCAGACTGCCTCAGCAGGGAGCATGTGTTGTTTCCAGGTTGGGCAGTGGCACCTGATGCCCTGCGATCAATAAACCTCTCCATGCTGCCGGTGCCCCATCTTGCCACTATTTCCTTCTGTCTGGCTGGCTACCTATCATCACATTCTGTACAGCTGCTGCTGAGGCCAGCATCATGCCACTAATGCCACTTGCCAACCATCATGTTCCTTCAAATCATTTTTTTTCTCATAACACTGTGTGTTTAAACATCATCTGCACCGATCATGAACAATTTGCACAGACAAAGTGGAAAACTATAAGAATGATAAAGATTATAAGAAATACATGTCTATAGCTCTGTACACTGATAAGAAATCATTTACAGTATTTACTAGTAACATAGTACATAAGGCCGAAAAAATACATTTGTCCATCCAGTTCGGCCTGTTATCCTGCAAGTTGTGAGCTTTAAAATTATGATAGTTACCACCAAAATAATCAAATACCTCCAGGCTCAAAAAAATCATGGGCACATACTATATTTTTTTTTTTACATGGACATAGGAAAAAAATTGCCTATTTTTACAGACTGTCCAGAAATTTCTGAACGGTTGGAAACCCTGGAGCTGAGGTCTGATTAACATTGGGACTCTGAGTGTAGGGTCTGATTTACATTGAGGGTCTGATTTGGGAGTCTGAGCTGAGGTCTGATTAACATTGGGGGTCTGATGGAAAATATTTATTTTCTTATTTTCCTCCTCTAAGACCTAGGTAGGTCTTATGAGCAGTTGCATCTTATACGGCGAAAAGACAGTATATACTTGGGATTTAATTTGCCTTTGCTGTGCTTCATATTATCCTAAAATTGTACTAGTAGGGACCTCTAATCTATAAAGATAAGAAATAAAGATGATTAATGTCTAGAGACAGTCTGTAACCAGACCCAATGATCATCTACTGTATAGCAGGCAATGCACAAAGTCACTAGATTCCAGGTAGAATGTGTTATCCTTTGTCAAATATTCATGATTATAGGCAAATCGCACTAGAGGATAGATCGTTTTCCCATATTAAGAAAAGGATAAAAAAGGTGCATCTTTTTATATTTTATTAAAATAAGAGTTTTGCAGCATATATTAGCATGTAAAGAACACAGTAGATGTCTGGCTTACGTTCTGTATGGTAGCTCTAATATGGTCAGCAGTGATATGTAAGCGTCACCTTTTCCATTGTTTTCTATCTTCTATGCTTCTGTATTTGCCTCTTTTAATGATGGATTAAATAAGTGTAGTCTGTGAACCCTGAATGCACTTCCAGCTACAATTAAATGCAGCTTATCAGCAGCTCTCTGCTGGTAAACTGAAATTTATGACTCCTGGTAATTAATGTAGGAAGTCGGTGAGCAGCCCATCCATTCCTAGCTATCAGCCTTTGCTGTTGTTTATCTAGAATGTGGGGTCCATTAATAAATAAATCTTTTGCCTTAGTATATGGTGATTAGTCAAATCTAAAGACGTATTAAAAGTAAGCATATGCTGCAGATCTCTGACACTTAATACAATATGGGTAACTCACCTATTCTTTTATTAACTGCGAGTAAAGGGCATTTCAAGGTTGTGAAATACATTTTCAGAAACATGCATGTATGATAAGAGGCACCATTAAGAAAGTAACATTTTGCTGACCTTAATAACTATAAATATTTATCACAGGTAATCAATAGATAAACTGATATCAGATAAGATGGATCCCCTGGATTGATCATCAGTATCAGATTGGTAGGGGTCTGACACTTGGGACCCACACTGATGAGAAGGCACTGGTACTCGCAGTAGTGCTGCGGCCTTCTTGCAACTTTCCTTAGGCCATGTCACGTCACTTTCATTGATCACATGGCCTAAGCGCAGGTCAGCCCCATTGAAGTGAATGGGGCTGAGCTGTGATACCAAGCACAGCCACTATCAAATGGTGGCACTGTGCTTGGTGAGAAGACCATGGCACTACTGTGAGGGCTGGTTCATTCTCAAACAGCTGATCAGATACTGATGATGAAAAACCATTAATATCATCAAAGTGACAGAAACATATGTGACTATAGGTAAATACAGACTGTTCAAAAACGCACTGCACTGTTTTTTAAATTAAAGATGACCCAAAATTATCTATTTTTGGTGCCACCTTCTTTTCTGTCTTCTGACATGTAAAATGTGGCCATCATGAATGAATATCAAAAGTTTAAATTCAGCACAAATTTGCATTAAAGGGGTTTTCCAGGCTTTTAATTTTGATGACCTATCTAATATTAGAGATGAGCGAATTGACTTTGGATGAAACATCCGAAGTCGATTCGTATAAAACTTTGTTCTAATACTGCACGGAGCAGGAGCTCCGTGCAGTATTAGAGTGTATTAGAGTGTATTGAGCCGAAGTTATTGTTTTGCGAATTCTCGCGAGGCTTTGTGCAATAACTTCATAAATTAATTTGTACTGTAAAAAAACATTTCTCGAACTCGGATTTGGTCCTTCTCCATACAGTATTAGAACAAAGTTTTATGCAAATCGACTTTGGATGTTTTCGTCCAAAGTCAATTCGCTCATCCCTAGTTATCAATATCAGATTGGCGGAGGTCTGACACCCGGCACACCCGCCAATAAGCTGTATGAGAAGGCTGCACTCACAGTACGCATGTGTTGTCTCCCGTCTCTTTTCCTGCTGCTGCAATGTCTATGACAAAGCAGCAGCGAGCAGGAAGAGATCAGCCGGGGGGCTGGGTGTCGGACCCATGCCGATCTGATATTGATGACCTATCCTGAGGATACTGTAGATCATCAATATTAAAAGCCCAGACAACCCCTTTAATCAGATGGGCACAGATGTTAATGTATCCTTACTATGACTGTCTAGCCAATCATTGTGAATATGGGATTGTTAGACAAAGAAAATAACAATAATCTTTATTTATATAACACCAACAATTCTACAGCACTTTATAATAAAACCAAAATAAAACAACAAGCAACAATGGTCTACACAGCTTTTGTAATGGAAATACAGTATGATTAACTAATCTTATGTAATGTGTGGTTCCTGAACACGAAAATGACATAGAAAATGCGAGGTTGGTTCTTGTTAGGAAGTTACAGTGGGAAAAAAGGAAAGAACTCTGAGAGCATTTATCAAACTGGTGGCGTTAAAACATTTTTTTTGCTTCTCATAGCTTTTCCAAAGTGGCCAGAAAAATGGTGGGGCTTAGTGGGAGGAGGCAGAGCCTTCCGTGGCCTGTTGGGTTTACTATAACAGGGGTAGGCAACCTCCAGCACTCTAGCTGTTGTGAAAGTACATACTTGCTCTGTTCTTCTAAGAACTCATAGAAATGAATGGAGCATGCTCGGTACTGTCGTTTCACAACAGCTGGGGTGCCAAAGGTTGCTGATCCCTGTACTATAATTTATCAGAAACTGGTGTAAGTTATAGCTCTATGCCAGAGTCTGATTGGAATAGATTTGAGTTTCTGGTGCACAGAGTGCCAGAGATGCACCTAAGGCTACTTTCACACCTGCGTTCAGGTGTCCGCTCGTGAGCTCCGTTTGAAGGGGCTCACGAGCGGTCCCGAACGCAGCCGTCCAGCCCTGATGCATTCTCAATGGAGGCGGATCCACTGAGAATGCATCCGCCTGCCAGCGCTCAGCCTCCGCTCCGCTCAGTGAGCGGACACCTGAACGCTGCTTGCAGCGTTCGGGTGTCCGCCTGGCCGTGCGGAGGCGAGCGGATCCGTCCAGACTTATAATGGAAGTCAATGGGGACGGATCCGTTTGAAGATGACACAGTATGGCTCAATTTTCAAACGGATCCGTCCCCCATTGACTTTCAATGTAAAGTCTGAACGGATCCGTTTGCATTATCATGAACAAAAAAAAAATAAATTTTTTTTGTTCATGGTTATGCAAACGGATCCGTTCTGAACGGATGCAAGCGTTTGCATTATAGGAGCTGATCCGTCTGTGCAGACACCAGACGGATCCGCTCCTAACGCAAGTGTGAAAGTAGCCTAATTTATTCTCACACAGGGAATCAAGGCGGGCATATGTGAACACCATTCTTCATGAATCTCCCTAAGGCCTCCTTTACACGACCGTTTTTTTTTCTTCAGTTTACGGGCAGTTTTTTGCGTTCCGTATACGGAACCATTCATTTCAATGGTTCCGCAAAAAAAAGGAACACATACTGAAATGCACCATCTATTGAAAATGTTATACCCAGCCCATTTTTTTCTATATAATTACTGTATACTGTATATGCCATACGGAAAAATGGAACGGAAAAACGGAACAGAAACGGAAACACAACGGAACAACGGATCTGTGAAAAACGGACCGCAAAACACTGAAAAAGCCATACGGTCGTGTGAAAGAGGCCTAACTGAGTATAATGAGATTTTCTTTTATTAGAAAGAAATTGCACATCCATACTACAAACATAATGTTTTTGTTGTCTCGTGTTTTTCATTTCTGGAGCATCTCTTCTGATCACCCAGCTGTAAAGTGCCAACATTGCTGGGCTCTATTTACCTGTCTGACACTTTTCAGTGACTTCTATATCCTGATGAAAATGCTCCCCATGTTTGTCACTGAAAGCTCTGCAATTAACAGGGAAGACATTTGATTGGGAATAGAGGATATGCAGTTTCAGGGACATTTTGCAGCAAATTTTCTGGTATGCCATTACAAGTTCATCTACAAGCTGCTGGAAATTTCCAGCTCTCAAATTTTCATTTTTTCAGCTTTTTTTTACTTTTTCCTTCTGTAACTTCCAAACAAGAACCGCTCACATTTTCAATGTCAATTTCATGTTCAGCAACACATAAATTATGTAAAATTACTTAATCATATCTATTACAAAAATCTTCCTAATTTTTGTTGAACGGTGTAATTAAAGCAAATGAACAAGTATTAAGGCTGATTTCAGCCTGTATTTGTGGGCAGGGCGTTAGCTCCCTATATATACCTGCCAATTCCTTCCCTCAGGTGGTGTGTCTCACTTGCATCTGTAGGAAGAGCCACACCTAGCTGCCCAGCAAGCTTCACGTCTGTTTTTTCTCTTCAGTACGATTCTCTGCACAGTGCGACATTCCTGAGAGAAGTTTTCGTTCTCAAGAGGAGCCACATCCAGCTGCCGGCACGTGCAAGCATCACGGTTGTTTCAAAAGTTTCGGTTCGCTACACGGTATAGTGCAATACTTAAACTGTTTTTCCGGTCTGTCACCAGGTAAGTACTTGTCTAATGGAGCGTGCCGTATACTTGCGGCCACGGGTCGGTCTCCCCTTCTCGCGGATGGCGTGCGGTTCACGGTGGAACGCACACGTGACCGCCGGGCCTCCACAGGCATGTTCAGCCGAGCGCCGAAGAAATGACCCTCCTGTACACGTCCACCGCTCGCTCTGCCTTCCGGAGCTCCTACGGTGGCAGGAAATGGGCAGTCGGGGGTAGCTATGTTTAGTTAGGGAAAGAGTACAAGTCTAGGTTCCCCTTGAAAGGCACACACGTCCGTCCACTCCAGGCTCGCACTTGGGGACCGCACATCCCAGTCCTAGCAGGGTCGCAGGCACGGGGGTCCCCCTTCCCCTCCCTGCAGCGGCCATGAGCGCGCCACATGTCCATTCGGAAATATCCGCCCCAGTTTAAAAAAAAAAAAAAAAAAAAGGGATAATTAAATCATTGCCCCAGCAGAGACGCTATATAGCAGAGGCGGCACAGGTGGGAAGCAGTGGGCATTGTTGCCGGCGTTACGCCAAGCTGCGGCAGCCCAGCTTCCAGCCTGTGTCAGGGGCAATTTTGGTGTGCGTATTTACATATATTAATCAACAGCACATGGGCCAGTAAGCTACTTGGTCCCTGCAGGTCAGAATTGTGTCTCTGCATGGAGGCAGGGATTCACTCTGCCAGCAGGTGCCAGGGGTACAAAATTGCGCGTGGCAGACTCCCCGTTTTCCAAACGCAGATTTGGCTGGGAAGATTCGTCAGTGGCGCGCGATCAGTTTAGTTACCACATATACTGCGTAATTAAATTATCTGTCGCCTGGACCACTCAGGCCAAGATCAATGTTGTACTTCACCTGGATCGTCCAGGCCGTGTTTAATGTTGTATGTCACCTGGATCGTCCAGGCCAACTTTAGCGTTGTATGTCACCTGGATCGTCCAGGCCAACTTTAGCGTTGTATGTCACCTGGATCGTCCAGGCCAACTTTAGCGTTGTATGTCACCTGGATCGTCCAGGCCGTGTTTAATGTTGTATGTCACCTGGATCGTCCAGGCCGAGTTTAACGTTGTATGTCACCTGGATCGTCCAGGCCGAGTTTAACGTTGTATGTCACCTGGATCGTCCAGGCCGAGTTTAACGTTGTATGTCACCTGGATCGTCCAGGCCAACTTTAGCGTTGTATGTCATCTGGATCGTCCAGGCTGAGTTCAGTGTTGTATGTCACCTGGATCGTCCAGGCCAACTTTTGCGTTGTATGTCACCTGGATCGTCCAGGCCAACTTTAGCGTTGTATGTCATCTGGATCGTCCAGGCTGAGTTCAGTGTTGTATGTCACCTGGATCGTCCAGGCCAACTTTTGCGTTGTATGTCACCTGGATCGTCCAGGCCGAGTTTTAATGTTGTATGTCACCTGGATCGTCCAGGCCGAGTTTAACGTTGTATGTCACCTGGATCGTCCAGGCCGAGTTCAGTGTTGTATGTCACCTGGATCGTCCAGGCCAACTTTAGCGTTGTATGTCATCTGGATCGTCCAGGCTGAGTTCAGTGTTGTATGTCACCTGGATCGTCCAGGCCAACTTTTGCGTTGTATGTCACCTGGATCGTCCAGGCCGAGTTCAGTGTTGTATGTCACCTGGATCGTCCAGGCCGAGTTCAATGTTGTATGTCACCTGGATCGTCCAGGCCGAGTTCAATGTTGTATGTCACCTGGATCGTCCAGGCCGAGTTCAATGTTGTATGTCACCTGGATCGTCCAGGCCGAGTTCAATGTTGTATGTCACCTGGATCGTCCAGGCCGAGTTCAATGTTGTATGTCACCTGGATCGTCCAGGCCAACTTTAGCGTTGTATGTCATCTGGATCGTCCAGGCCGAGTTTAATGTTGTATGTCACCTAGATCGTCCAGGTTCAGCTACCACTGATACCATGTCACATCATTTATCTTGCCTCTGGGTCCCGCCAGGATGAGCCAAATGCTGGGCGACAACTGGACCTTCAATTTAGCCATTGTTGTTTCCACGCCATATGTCATATTGAGTCCGCCACACCCCACTCCAGGCCATCCGGGCTCGGTTCTTAGTTAGGAGTCTCCCGGATGGTCAAGGGGTCTCACGGTCCTTATCCTATCCCCACGGGTACGTTATTCAGTTTACTTTATGTTTCCCCCAGATTCCTAGAAGCGTCTCCGGCCATTATCATTCTAAAAGCAGGCAAAGCCCCGCAAGGAGATGCCCGACGCGGACCCCACGGGTGCCACAATCCCAGCATACAACACCCCAGTGATGGTTTAGAATCTCTGATCTCAACAGCAAAACACCTCATAACACAATCATTAGCCCCAAATATGTACAGGAATTATAAAGCGGGGTTGAAAGCGTTTGAGAGATTTAGACTTCTCTATTCTCAGGGCGGCCGCGACGAAATATCTTACTTACTGGCGTTCATAGCCTTCTGCCATTCCCAACAAAAGCTCTCATATAATACTATCAAATTATACCTAGCAGGCCTTCAACTCCATTTTATGCTCAGTAATCCGGGTTGTTCTTCTATCTTGTCCAACCAGGTCATCAAGGCGGCCCTCAGGGGAATACAGGAAAATGCAAAACAGGCTGCCACCCGCAGACAGCCGGTGTTCAGCAAGCTGTTCAGGGATTTGTCTTCTGCCCTGGACGGCGATCCTTTTTGGCCCTTGACCAGCACGGTCATCCAAGCGGCTATGTTCTAAGTTTTTACGGCTTCCTCCTGCCAGGAGAGTTCACTGGCAGCTCTCCGAGACCCGGCGGTCTTCGCAAAGAACAACTGTCGTGGCACTATAACTATTATGTATTCAGCATTCCGTCAACCAAAACAAACCAGACAGGGCCATCCACGGAAATTAAATATTTCCCTACCCGGAATAATTGGTGTCCAGTCCAGATCCTCAATAAATTATTGTCCCTGTTGCAGACAGCGCCTCCTGACAGTCTGCTCCTGCCCTTCAAGAACAAACCCCTCACTTCAAACCAATTCACGTCCCACATCCGCTCTCTGGCGGCAGGTCTGGGGTACGACCCAGGAGCCATTTCGGGTCACTCGTTCCGTATTGGGACGGCATCGTCAGCTTCGAAACACCAAGTCCCCGCTCACGTTATTCGATCCATGGGGCGCTGGAGGTCATCTTGCTTCAACAGATACATTCCGAATCCACACCGGGAAATTTCTCAAGCTTTTCAGTCGTTGGCGTTATAGGTCATGCGGGCTGGAAGAATATGAATAAACCAGTGTAGACAACATAGCGTACTTGTCTTTTTGCCCTCTCCAGGCTTACCCACGCCCGTGGCTTCCGGCACAACTCAGCCATAGTTCAGGTTCGGCATGCCTTACCCACGTCCAAGACGCATTTAGCCCTGCCCATAAGTATTAAGGCTGATTTCAGCCTGTATTTGTGGGCAGGGCGTTAGCTCCCTATATATACCTGCCAATTCCTTCCCTCAGGTGGTGTGTCTCACTTGCCCCTCCCTCCCACCCCTTTTTTCACACACTCCAATAGGGTACGCCCTCTCCAGGCTTACCCACGCCCGTGGCTTCCGGCACAACTCAGCCATAGTTCAGGTTCGGCATGCCTTACCCACGTCCAAGACGCATTTAGCCCTGCCCATAAACAACAGAAGTGTAGTAGCATTACAGTATCAACCAAAAACTGGGAAAAACAGTAGGTAAGGCCTCATGCACACGACCGTTGTGTGCATCCGTGGCCGTTGTGCCGTTTTCCGTTTTTTTTCGCAGACCCATTGACTTTCAACGGGTCCGTGGAAAAATCGGAAAATGCACCGTTTTGCAGCCGAGACCGTGATCCGTGTATCCTGTCCGTCAAAAAAATATGACCTGTCCTATTTTTTTGACGGACAACGGTTCACGGACCCATTCAAGTCAATGGGTCCGTGAAAGAACACGGATGCACACAAGATTGGCATCCGTGTCCGTGATCCGTGGTTAGTTTTTATATAGACGGATCCGAAGATCCGTCTGCATAAAAGCTTTTTCATAGCTGAGTTTTCACTTCGTGAAAACTCAGAACCGACAGTATATTCTAACACAGAGGCGTTCCCATGGTGATGGGGACACTTCAGGTTAGAATATACTAAAAGAACTGTGTACATGACTGCCCCCTGCTGCCTGGCAGGGGGCAGCCCCCCCCCCCCTGTAGTTAACACATTGGTGGCCAGTGCAGCCGGCCCCCCCTCCCTCCCCTGTAGTTAACTCATTGGTGGACAGTGGGCCCCCCTCCCTCCCCTGTAGTTAACTCGTTGGTGGCCAGTGGGCCCCCCCTCCCTCCCCTGTAGTTAACTCGTTGGTGGCCAGTGGGCCTTCTCCCCTCCCCATGACCTGTCACTTACCAGTAGGAGGAGCTCCCGGCCGGACGCAGACATCGCAGACTTCGCAGCTCGCAGGTAAGTATAATGGTTCTACAAATTGCTAAGTAACCATGGCAACCGGGACTGCAGTAGCGTCCTGGTTGCCATGGTTACCGATCGGAGCCCCAGCGATTAAACTGGGACTCCGATCGGTACACTCCGCTGCCACCAATGATAGGGGGGAGATTTTAATTAGGAGGGGGAGGGAGGGGAGAAGGCCCACTGGCCACCAATGAGTTAACTACAGGGGAGGGAGGGGCCCACTGGCCACCAACAAGTTAACTACAGGGGAGGGAGGGGGGGCCCACTGGCCACCAATGAGTTAACTACAGGGGAGGGAGGGGGGGCGGCCACACTGGCCACCAATGTGTTAACTACAGGGGGGGGGGCTGCCCCCTGCTGCCTGGCAGCACCTGCCAGGCAGCAGGGGGCAGTCATGTACACAGTTCTTTTAGTATATTCTAACCTGAAGCGTCCCCATCACCATGGGAACGCCTCTGTGTTAGAATATACTGTCGGATTTGAGTTTCACGATGTAACTTAAATCCGACGGTATATTCTAACATAGAGGCGTTCCCATGGTGATGGGGACGCTTCAAGTTAAAATATACCATCGGATTGGAGAAAACTCCGATCCGATGGTATATTAACTCCTGACTTTACATTGAAAGTCAATGGGGGATGGATCCGTTTGAAATTGCACCATATTGTGTCAACATCAAACGGATCCGTCCCCATTGACTTGCATTGTAATTCAGGACGGATCCGTTTGGCTCTGCACGGCCAGGCGGACACCAAAACGACTTTTTTTTCATGTCCGTGGATCCTCCAAAAATCAAGGAAGACCCACGGACTAAAAAACGGTCACGGATCACGGAAAAACGGAACCCTGCTTTGCGGACCTCAAAAAAAATACGGTCGTGTGCATGAGGCCTAATAGCAACTAATCTGTAGTGTAACCTACCTATTTCTATTATTCTCTTATGATATGATTACATTTATAACTTTATTATTCTGGATCTAATATAAACCAAAGCACAGAAAAAGTAGTGAAAGTGGGACTGGGAACTTTTGGCAAAATTTTGGGACTGGACGCGTTGCGGAATAAGTGTGTTTTTTCTGCGTGGATTACCATGCAGAAAAACCACAGCATAGCACAGTACCCATAAAGTGTATGAGATTACACAAATCTCATGTACACCTTGCAGACTTTTTTCTGTGCGGAAACCGACCTGGCATTTCCAAATCCTCAGCATGTAAGTTATTTTTGTGATTTTAGTTGCGGAATTCACCCTTTTCCAATGAAATCTGCAATTAGAAATTTGGTGATGATGTGTTGCAGGAACACACATAAATCCATATGGAAATTCATGTGGATCTTATGTGTATTCACCCTCTCTCATGTGCAAGTATCCTTAATGAGTGATTACACTCAGGGAACTGTATTAGACTTCCACTTTTGGGCAATCAGTACCTTATGGGCAACCAATATGTAAACTAACATTACCTAATTGGCTGTGGCTTTGAGTTAATACCCAAATAAAGTAGAGAGAATTTTATTATTTATGAAATGTCATTATAATATGGGAAAAGTAATGGGCAAGCCCAAAAATTTATTATAAGGTGCCCCTGCCACTGCACCCTCCCCAGCATCTATGAGAAGAAGTAGGGTATATATGATGCAGCTAGGAAGGGGTGTAGTACTAGTGTAGCAATGGCTTGTGATTGGATCCCTAGTGCAATTGGTTGCTCGACAAGCCAATTTCATAGCGTTGTTCCAATGCATTAGCAAGAAAGAGCCAAAAATTTCAACGCCCACTAGCACACATAGGTATGCTTAGTAAACATAGAAACATCTTTCAATAGGTCATTGAAGAGATTGATGACTTTTATTTGATTTGTTCTTTAGAATGGAGATTGCAAAGTCAGTAGGTTTTACTTAAAGGGGTTGTCCCATGAAAAATATTCAGTTTTCAAACCAGCAACTGGATCTGAGTACTTTTGTAATTGCATGTAATTAAAAATGTAGTTTATCCACTGAGGTATTCAATAAAATGTATCGGTATAATGCCTCCTGCTGTTTGTTTTCTTTCTTATTTCTTTGACCTGCTCACTGAGATGGCCGCACATGCTCAGTTTCATCCTTCAACTGCCTCCCGAGCTATGATAGGGAGAGCCTGGACACGCCCCCTTAGCTGCAGCAGTAAGGACACTGCCCTTGAGCTGTCAGCTTGATATAAATCCAGCAGAGAAATGAATGGGGAGATCTCTGGATCCATGTGATGTACTACATGCTGCCTGATTTTCATTTTTTACATTAATCATGGTATGACCCCTTTAAGTGTGTGACATTGGAGGAAATGGTGTGCTCTTTGGTATTTGTAAAAGTCTTCTTAAGGGAGTAAGAATTCAATTTGTAGCTGGGAATATGACAGTAAGGAGTCATTAAGGTAGAGGTCTTTTCTATGTTCAATTCCCAAAGTATGCCAGTTTCTCAAATGTATTTCAGGAATGAGAATCTATCAAGTTAAAGGGGTTTTGTCACTTCAGCAAATAGCATTTATCATGTAGTGAATACAATGCACTTACTAATGTATTGTTATTATTCATATTAATTCCTTTGCTTGTTTCATTCCTTTTATTCATCACTTTAGGCTATGGTCATGTGCATGAGCTCTTAAAGGGGTTTTGACACTTCAGCAAATTGCATTTATCATGCAGAGAAAGTTAATACAAGGCACTTACTAATGTATTATTATCCATATTGCCTCCTATGCCGGCTTGAGTCATTTTTCCATAACATTATACACTACTAGTTCACATGGTTACAACCACCCAGCAATCAATCAGAAGTAGCCGTGCTTGAATACTATAGGAAAAAGTGCCAAGCTGTCTGGTGGATGGGACCGTGGGGGCGCACATAGGCTGGTCCTTTTTTTCTATAGTGTGCAAGCACGGCCACTTCTGATGGATTGCTGGGTGGTCGTAACTAGAGATGAGCGAATCGAAGTTGAAAAAGTGGAATTCGATCTGAATTTCAGGAAAAATTCTATTTGCACCGAAGCTGAATTTCCTTGCGCTTTGTGGTAACGAATCGCATTTGTTCCTAAAATGGCTGCTGCACGTGTGAGGACATGGAGAAAAGAACTCTGGGAAGGCGGGATCACCCATAATGCCATGCATGCAGCCAATCAGCAGCCAGCAAGGCCTGTGATGTCACATCCCTATAAATAGCCTCAGCCATCTTAGATTCTGCCATTTACCAGTATACTTAGTGCAGGGAGAGACGTCTGCAGGCGTTAGGGACAGTGTCAGAAAAAACGTCATTGTGCTAAAAAATTATTTACTGTACAAGTGCAGGGAAAGATTATTCAAGGTGTAAGGAAAGGATAGGGAGGAATCATTCCACAGCATTTATGTTGAATAGGGTTCAGTAGGGGAGGGGACAGCCTGGGTAATAGGAACATTCCTATTACACCTTGCTGCACTGACTGGGGATCCAAATTGCCATTATACAGCTCTGTAATTCGAGCAAACCGTTCTTATTAGCATGCAACTGCTGTCTGAAACAGGCATTAACATGGTTTCTTACAAGGAAATATTTATAAGTCTTATTTGCCCTTGTTCGGTGCAGTTATATGTTCTAAAGCATTTTTTGGCTCGTATTAGTGGTAAAAAAGCCCTTTTTGTCATGTATTAGTGGCAAAAGTAAAATATATTTGCTGTTCAGGGGTGCAGTTATCTGTTCTAAAGCTCTTTTCTCCCTGTATTAGTGGCAAAAGAAAAATATATTCACAGTTCAGCGTTGCACTTATATGTTGAAGACTAGCCTTGTGTAGTGGAAATGTGGAAAAAAATAAGAGCCTGTTTACCGTTCAGCGATGCAGTTACAGTTGCAAGAAAAAGTATGTGAACCCTTTGGAATGATATTGATTTCTACACAAATTTCTCATAAAATGTGATCTGATCTTCATCTAAGTCACAACAATAGACAATCACAGTCTGCCTAAACTAATAACACACAAAGAATTAAAAGTTACCATGTTTTTATTGAACACACCATGTAAACATTCACAGTGCAGGTGGAAAAATTATGTGAACCCTTGGATTTAATAACTGGTTGAACCTCCTTTGGCAGCAATAACTTCAACCAAACGTTTCCTGTAGTTGCAGATCAGACGTGCACAACGGTCAAGAGTAATTCTTGACCATTCCTCTTTACAGAACTGTTTCAGTTCAGCAATATTCTTGGGATGTCTGGTGTGAATCGCTTTCTTGAGATCATGCCACAGCATCTCAATCAGGTTGAGGTCGGGACTCTGACTGTGCCACTCCAGAAGGCGTATTTTCTTATGTTTAAGCCATTCTGTTGTTGATTTACTTCTATGCTTTGGGTTGTTGTCCTGTTGCAACACCCATCTTCTGTTGAGCTTCAGCTGGTGGACAGATGGCCTTAAGTTCTCCTGCAAAATGTCTTGATAAACTTGGGAATTCATTTTTCCTTCGATGATAGCAATCCGTCCAGGCCCTGACACAGCAAAGCAGCCCCAAACCATGATGCCCCCACCACCACACTTCACAGTTGGGATGAGGTTTTGATGTTGGTGTGCTGTGCCTCTTTTTCTCCACACATAGTGTTGTGTGTTTCTTCCAAACAAGTCAACTTTGGTTTCATCTGTCCACAGAATATTTTGCCAGTACTGCTGTGGAACATCCAGGTGCTCTTGTGAAACTGTAAACGTGCAGCAATGTTTTTTTTGGACAGCAGTGGCTTCCTCTGTGGTATCCTCCCATGAAATCCATTCTTGTTTAGTGTTTTATGTATCGTAGATTTGCTAACAGGGATGTTAGCATATGTCAGAGACTTTTGTAAGTCTTTAGCTGACACTCTAGGATTCGTCTTCACCTGATTGAGCAGTCTGCGCTGTGCTCTTGCAGTCATCTTTACAGGACGGCCACTCCTAGGGAGAGTAGCAGCAGTGCTGAACTTTCTCCATTTATAGACAATTTGTCTTACCATGGACTGATGAACAGCAAGGCATTTGGAGATACTTTTGTAACCCTTTCCAGCTTTATGCAAGTCAACAATTCTTAATCGTAGGTCGTCTGAGAGCTCTTTTGTGTGAGGCATCATTCACATCAGGCAATGCTTCTGGTGAAAAGCAAACCCAGAACTGGTGTGTGTTTTTTATAGGGCAGGGCAGCTGCAACCAACACCTCCAATCTCATCTCATTGATTGGACTCCAGTTGGCTGACACCTCACTCCAATTCGCTCTTGGATATGTCATTAGTCTAGGGGTTCACATACTTTTTCCACCTGCACTGTGAATGTTTACATGGTGTGTTCAATAAAAACATGGTAACATTTAATTCTTTGTGTGTTATTAGTTTAAGCAGACTGTGATTGTCTATTGTTGTGACTTAGATGAAGATCAGATCACATTTTATGACCAATTTGTGCAGAAATCCATATCATTCCAAAGGATTCACATACTTTTTCTTGCAACTGTATATGTGGTAACATTTTAACTTTTATTTATAATCACAATAAAATGAAATTACAACTTGGATAAAGCATCCTAATTGGTGCGTAGAGAGCTATCAACGGTTAACGAAGCGCGGTAGAAGGCTGAGAAACTGGCATACAGGGAATAACTATCCCTAAACTTTCCCTCCACAGCTACTCAGCCCAGAGATACACCTTGATGGTAAATGTACTCCGTCTGCATACCTAGGACTGAACTGTCCTTAAAAAGACCCTATTACAAGATGTATCCCAATTTCACAGGTCCCAACGTGTTTCCCCCTCCTAATGCAACAGAGGGTTCATCAGGGAACAATACTTAAATGGGTCAATACAGAAAAAGTGTGCAGCCTCTTAATGGACTATCAACGCATTGATATAGGGGCAAAGCGCACAAAAAATGGAACCAGTGGTACACACATGTACTCCTAAGATACAGAGTTTATGTCAAAACAATTTGGAGTTGTAATCAGAATCAGAGTTGTAACCAACAGAGCTATCATCTGGCCCCAGGAACACATCTCTGGTAACACAGTTGGCAGATTGAGAGTTTGTATTAATTCTACTCACACCTCAAGCGGCTTGGTATGTATGATCCCACTTAGTATCTAATGGAAACAACACAGGACGCAGTGCAGTCAAGCAATTGTGATTATGGTCTCATTGATCGGTTTGCTTATAACCCCTCTGTTTCAAACTCAGCATTTCATGAATATATGGTGCATGTTATATTAGTCCTTGCACTGTTGCATAGTATGAATGCTAAGGGACTGTGACTTATGTTGTTTCTATCTGTTGGTTACAACTCTGTCTAATTGTTTTGCCATAAACTCTGTATCTTAGTAATAAATGTGTGTACCACTGGTTCCATTTTTGTGCGCTTTGCCCCTATATCAATGTGCTGTTAGTCCATTAAGAGGCCGCACACTTTTTCTGTATTGACCCATTTAAGTATTGTCCCCTGATGAACCCTCTGTTGCATTAGGAGGGGGAAACGCGTTGATACTTGTGAAATTTGGATACATCTTGTAATAGGGTCTTTTTAAGGACAGTTCAGTCCTAGGTACGCGGAGAGAGTACACCTACCATCGAGGTGCATCTCTGGGCTAAGCAGCTGTGGAGGGAAAGTTTAGGGATAGTTATTCCCTGTATCCCAGTTTCTCAGCCTTCTACCACCCTTCGTTAACCGTTGATAGCTCTCTACGCACCAATTAGGATGCTTTATCCAAGTTGTAATTTCATTTTATTGTGATTATAAATAAAAGTTACGTTTTAGGTTCTTTCCCTCAGTGATGCATTATATACATTAGCAAGGATAAATTGCCAATATACCTTCAGTGATTACCATATGTGGTAAAGCCCTTTTTTGCAGTATGGGCCGAATTACGTAGTGGTGAAATTTTTGATGTGAAACAGTCTTTTTTGGGGAAAATTGATGGGTGATTGTAGACTTTGTTCTGTAAGACCCAAATTCCATTATCCTTTCATTGGTGAAATTTTTTATTTAAAATATGTTTTTTTTTTTTTTTTTTAATTGATGAGTAGAGTTGAGCGAACACCTGGATGTTCGGGTTCGACGAGTTCGGCCGAACTTTCGAAAAATGTTCGGGTTCGGGATCCGAACTCGACCCGAACTTCATCCCGAACCCGAACCCCATAGAAGTCAATGGGGACCCGAACTTTTGGGCACTAAAAAGGCTGTAAAACACACCCGGAAAGGGCTAGAGGGCTGCAAAAGGCAGCAAAATGTAGTTAAATCCCCTGCAAACAAATGTAGATAGGGAAATGATGAGTTAACATAAAATAAATAAAAATTAAACAATATTAATTGGAGTGAGGTCCCATAGCACAGAATCAGGCTTCAAGTCACCCACCAATGGAGAAGGTCACTTACTATTATTTTGACCACAGCACCCAGACAAAGGAGAGAGGTCCCACAGCAGAGAACCAGGCATCATATCACCCACCACAGGAGTAGGCCACCATTTAGTTACTTTGACCCCTACACCCAGACGGAGGAGAGAGGTTACACAGCAGAGAATCAGGCATTTAGATCACCCACCACAGGAGTAGGCCACCATTGAATCAGACCCCGGCAACCATGTCAGATGGCACAAGCATAAGCTTTATATCAATCAGCACAGGAGAAGGCGACTTTGACAGACTTTGACCCCTACACCCAGACGGAGGAGAGAGGTTTCAAAGCAGAGAATCAGGCATTTAGATCACCCACCACAGGAGTAGGCCCCAATTTAATGGGACCCCGGCAACCATGTCAGATGGCACAACCATCAGCTTTATATCAATCAGCACAGGAGAAGGCGACTTTGAAAGACTTTGACCCCTACACCCAGATGGAGGAGAGAGGTTTCACAGCAGAGAATCAGGCATCATATCAACCACCACAGGAGAAGCCACCATTTAGTTACTTTGACCCCTGCACCCAGGAAGAGGAGAGAGGCACCACAGCACATATTCTGGCATCATATCAGCCACCACAGGAGAAGCCACCATTGAGTTACTTTGACCCCCGCACCCAGGAAGAGGAGAGAGGCACCACAGCACATATTCTGGCATCATATCAGCCACCATAGGAGAAGCCACCATTGAGTTACTTTGACCCCCGCACCCAGGAAGAGGAGAGAGGCACCACAGCACATATTCTGGCATCATATCAGCCACCACAGGAGAAGCCACCATTGAGTTACTTTGACCCCTGCACCTAGGAAGAGGAGAGAGGCCCCACAGCACATATTCTGGCATCATATCAGCCACCACAGGAGAAGCCACCATTTAGTTACTTTGACCCCTTCACCCAAACAGAGGAGAGAGGTTCCACATCAGAGAATCAGGCATCATATCAACCACCACAGGAGTAGGCCACAATTTAATGGGACCCCGGCAACCATGTCAGATGGCACAACCATCAGCTTCATATCAATCAGCACAGGAGAAGGCGACTTTGAAAGACTTTGACCCCTACACCCAGACGGAGGAGAGAGGTTTCACAGCAGAGAATCAGGCATTTAGATCACCCACCACAGGAGTAGGCCCCCATTGAATCAGACCCTGGCAACCATGTCAGATGGCACAACCATCAGCTTTATATCAATCAGCACAGGAGAAGCCACCATTGAGTTACTTTGACCCCTGCACCCAGGAAGAGGAGAGAGGCCCCACAGCACATATTCTGGCATCATATCAGCCACCACAGGAGAAGCCACCATTGAGTTACTTTGACCCCCGCACCCAGGAAGAGGAGAGAGGCACCACAGCACATATTCTGGCATCATATCAGCCACCACAGGAGAAGCCACCATTGAGTTACTTTGACCCCTGCACCCAGGAAGAGGAGAGAGGCCCCACAGCACATATTCTGGCATCATACTAACCACCACAGGAGAAGCCACCATTGAGTTACTTTGACCCCTGCACCCAGGAAGAGGAGAGAGGCCCCACAGCACATATTCTGGCATCATATCAGCCACCACAGGAGAAGCCACCATTGAGTTACTTTGACCCCCGCACCCAGGAAGAGGAGAGAGGCACCACAGCACATATTCTGGCATCATATCAGCCACCACAGGAGAAGCCACCATTGAGTTACTTTGACCCCTGCACCCAGGAAGAGGAGAGAGGCCCCACAGCACATATTCTGGCATCATACTAACCACCACAGGAGAAGCCACCATTGAGTTACTTTGACCCCTGCACCCAGGAAGAGGAGAGAGGCCCCACAGCACATATTCTGGCATCATATCAGCCACCACAGGAGAAGCCACCATTGAGTTACTTTGACCCCCGCACCCAGGAAGAGGAGAGAGGCACCACAGCACATATTCTGGCATCATATCAGCCACCACAGGAGAAGCCACCATTGAGTTACTTTGACCCCTGCACCCAGGAAGAGGAGAGAGGCCCCACAGCACATATTCTGGCATCATACTAACCACCACAGGAGAAGCCACCATTGAGTTACTTTGACCCCTGCACCCAGGAAGAGGAGAGAGGCCCCACAGCACATATTCTGGCATCATATCAGCCACCACAGGAGAAGCCACCATTGAGTTACTTTGACCCCCGCACCCAGGAAGAGGAGAGAGGCACCACAGCACATATTCTGGCATCATATCAGCCACCACAGGAGAAGCCACCATTGAGTTACTTTGACCCCTGCACCCAGGAAGAGGAGAGAGGCCCCACAGCACATATTCTGGCATCATACTAACCACCACAGGAGAAGCCACCATTGAGTTACTTTGACCCCTGCACCCAGGAAGAGGAGAGAGGCCCCACAGCACATATTCTGCATCATATCAGCCACCACAGGAGAAGCCACCATTGAGTTACTTTGACCCCCGCACCCAGGAAGAGGAGAGAGGCACCACAGCACATATTCTGGCATCATATCAGCCACCACAGGAGAAGCCACCATTGAGTTACTTTGACCCCCGCACCCAGGAAGAGGAGAGAGGCACCACAGCACATATTCAGGCATCATATCACACACCACAGGAGAAGGCCTCTTTCAGTGATTTAGGCCTTTGGACCCAGACAGAGGAGAGAGGCACCACAGCACATATTCTGGCATCATATCAGCCACCACAGGAGAAGCCACCATTGAGTTACTTTGACCCCTGCACCCAGGAAGAGGAGAGAGGCCCCACAGCACATATTCTGGCATCATATCAGCCACCACAGGAGAAGCCACCATTTAGTTACTTTGACCCCTGCACCCAGGAAGAGGAGAGAGGCACCACAGCACATATTCTGGCATCATATCAGCCACCACAGGAGAAGCCACCATTTAGTTACTTTGACCCCTTCACCCAAACAGAGGAGAGAGGTTCCACATCAGAGAATCAGGCATCATATCAACCACCACAGGAGTAGGCCACAATTTAGTTTATTTGACCCCTGCACCCAGGAAGAGGAGAGAGGCCCCACAGCACATATTCTGGCATCATACTAACCACCACAGGAGAAGCCACCATTGAGTTACTTTGACCCCTGCACCCAGGAAGAGGAGAGAGGCCCCACAGCACATATTCTGGCATCATATCAGCCACCAAAGGAGAAGCCACCATTGAGTTACTTTGACCCCCGCACCCAGGAAGAGGAGAGAGGCACCACAGCACATATTCTGGCATCATATCAGCCACCACAGGAGAAGCCACCATTGAGTTACTTTGACCCCTGCACCCAGGAAGAGGAGAGAGGCCCCACAGCACATATTCTGGCATCATACTAACCACCACAGGAGAAGCCACCATTGAGTTACTTTGACCCCTGCACCCAGGAAGAGGAGAGAGGCCCCACAGCACATATTCTGGCATCATATCAGCCACCACAGGAGAAGCCACCATTGAGTTACTTTGACCCCCGCACCCAGGAAGAGGAGAGAGGCACCACAGCACATATTCTGGCATCATATCAGCCACCACAGGAGAAGCCACCATTGAGTTACTTTGACCCCTGCACCCAGGAAGAGGAGAGAGGCCCCACAGCACATATTCTGGCATCATACTAACCACCACAGGAGAAGCCACCATTGAGTTACTTTGACCCCTGCACCCAGGAAGAGGAGAGAGGCCCCACAGCACATATTCTGGCATCATATCAGCCACCACAGGAGAAGCCACCATTGAGTTACTTTGACCCCCGCACCCAGGAAGAGGAGAGAGGCACCACAGCACATATTCTGGCATCATATCAGCCACCACAGGAGAAGCCACCATTGAGTTACTTTGACCCCTGCACCCAGGAAGAGGAGAGAGGCCCCACAGCACATATTCTGGCATCATACTAACCACCACAGGAGAAGCCACCATTGAGTTACTTTGACCCCTGCACCCAGGAAGAGGAGAGAGGCCCCACAGCACATATTCTGGCATCATATCAGCCACCACAGGAGAAGCCACCATTGAGTTACTTTGACCCCCGCACCCAGGAAGAGGAGAGAGGCACCACAGCACATATTCTGGCATCATATCAGCCACCACAGGAGAAGCCACCATTGAGTTACTTTGACCCCCGCACCCAGGAAGAGGAGAGAGGCACCACAGCACATATTCAGGCATCATATCACACACCACAGGAGAAGGCCTCTTTCAGTGATTTAGGCCTTTGGACCCAGACAGAGGAGAGAGGCACCACAGCACATATTCTGGCATCATATCAGCCACCACAGGAGAAGCCACCATTGAGTTACTTTGACCCCTGCACCCAGGAAGAGGAGAGAGGCCCCACAGCACATATTCTGGCATCATATCAGCCACCACAGGAGAAGCCACCATTTAGTTACTTTGACCCCTGCACCCAGGAAGAGGAGAGAGGCACCACAGCACATATTCTGGCATCATATCAGCCACCACAGGAGAAGCCACCATTTAGTTACTTTGACCCCTTCACCCAAACAGAGGAGAGAGGTTCCACATCAGAGAATCAGGCATCATATCAACCACCACAGGAGTAGGCCACAATTTAGTTTATTTGACCCCTGCACCCAGGAAGAGGAGAGAGGCCCCACAGCACATATTCTGGCATCATATCACACACCACAGGAGAAGGCCTCTTTTAGTGATTTAGGCCTTTGGACCCAGACAGAGGAGAGAGGTCAGAGATTAGCTTCATATCCCCCAGCACAGCAGAAGACCGCTTTATTTGACTTAGGCCTCAGCACCCAGACAGAAGACAGAGGTAGCATGGCAGAGGTTATGGCTTCATGTCACCCGTTAGTTTAACCGGCCACTTTCATCTGGTTAGGCCCCGGCGCCCAGACAGAGAAGAGTTTCATTCAACTGTGGGTTTCATAAAATTTGTATCAAATAAAGAAGTGGCCCGTAGCACAACAAGACATGTTTTAGGCAGTTAATAAGGACTACTCTGCACAAGGGAGGGACAGGTCCTGTGGGATCCATGCCTGGTTCATCTTTATGAAGGTCAGCTTGTCCACGTTGGCTGTGGACAGGCGGCTGCGCTTGTCAGTAATGACGCCCCCTGCCGTGCTGAATACGCGTTCAGATAAAACGCTGGCCGCCGGGCAGGAAAGCACCTCCAAGGCATAACATGCTAACTCTGGCCACGTGGACAATTTCGAAACCCAGTAGTTGAATGGGGCCGAACCATCCGTCAGGATGTGGAGGGGTGTGCAGACATACTGTTCAACCATGTTAGTGAAATGCTGCCTCCTGCTAACACGTTCCGTATCAGGTGTCGGTGCAGATAGCTGTGGCGTGGAGACAAAACTTTTCCACATTTCTGCCATGCTAACCCTGCCCTCAGATGAGCTGGCCGTGACACAGCTGCGTTGGCGACCTCTTGCCACTCCTCTGCCTTCACCTTCCACCTGTTCCCCTGTGACATGTGGGAATGCTCTCAAGAGCGCCTCTATCAGCGTGCGCTTGTACTCGCGCATCTTACGGTCGCGCTCCAGTTCAGGAATTAAAGTGGGCACATTGTCTTTATACCGGGGATCCAGCAGGGTGGCCACCCAGTAGTCTGCACACGTTAAAACGTGGGCAACTCTGCTGTCGTTGCGCAGGCATTGGAGCATATATTCGCTCATGTGGGCCAGGCTACCCATGGGTAAGGACAAGCTGTCCTCTGTGGGAGGCGTATCGTCATCGTCCACCGTATCCCCCCAGCCACGCACCAGTGATGGGCCTGGGCTGCCACCCCGCTGTGAACCTGCGTCATCCTCGTCCCCCTCCACCTCCTCCTCCTCATCCTCCTCGTCCTCCAGTACAGTGCCTTGGCTGGCGACTTGTGAACCTGTCCTCTGCTGCTTAAACAAACCTCCCTCTGAGCCACTTCGAACAGACTGGCCCGAAAGTGTTAGAAACGAGCCCTCATCCTCCTCCTCCTCCTCCACCTGGGCCACCTCCTCTAACATCATTGCCCTAAGTGTTTTCTCAAGGAGACATAGAAGTGGTATTGTAACGCTGATAACAGTGTCATCGCCACTGGCCATGTTGGTGGAGTACTCGAAACAGCGCAGCAGGGCACACAGGTCTCGCATGGAGGCCCAATCATTGGTGGTGAAGTGGTGCTGTTCGGCAGTACGACTGACGCGAGCGTGCTGCAGCTGAAACTCCACTATGGCCTGCTGCTGCTCGCACAGTCTCTCCAGCATGTGCAAGGTGGAGTTCCACCGGGTGGGCACGTCGCATATGAGGCGGTGAGCGGGAAGGCCGAAGTTCCGCTGTAGCGCAGACAGGCGAGCAGCGGCAGGATGTGAACGGCGGAAGCGCGCACAGACGGCCCGCACTTTATGCAGCAGCTCTGACATGTTGGGGTAGTGGTGAATGAACCTCTGCACCACCAAGTTCAGCACATGCGCCAGGCAAGGGATGTGCGTCAAACCGGCTAGTCCCAGAGCTGCCACGAGATTTCGCCCATTATCGCATACCACCAGGCCTGGCTTGAGGCCCACCGGCAGAAACCACTCGTCGGTCTGTTGTTCAATACCCCGCCACAACTCCTTTGCGCTGTGGGGCCTGTCCCCCAAACATATGAGTTTCAGAATGGCCTGCTGACGTTTACCCCGGGCTGTGCTGAAGTTGGTGGTGAAGGTGTGTGGCTGACCGGATGAGCTGGTGGAAGCAGTGGAGGAGGATGCCGAGTAGGAGGAGGAGGCTACAGGAGGCAGAGAATGATGCCCTGCGATCCTAGGGGGCGGAAGGACGTGCGCCAAGGAACTGTCCGCCGGGGGCCCAGCCGCCACTACATTCATCCAGTGTGCAGTTAGTGAGATATAGCGTCCCTGGCCGTGCTTACTGGTCCACGTATCTGTGGTTAGGTGGACTTTGCCACAAATGGCGTTGCGCAGTGCACACTTGATTTTATCGGACACTTGCATGTGCAGGGAAGGCACGGCTGTCTTGGAGAAGTAGTGGCGGCTGGGAACCACATACTGCGGGACAGCCATGGCCATCAGCTGTTTGAAGCTGTCTGTGTCCACCAGCCGGAATGACAGCATTTCAAAGGCCAGCAGTTTAGAAATGCTGGCGTTCAGGCCAAGGGCTCGAGGGTGACTCGGGGGGAATTTGCGCTTCCTCTCTAAGGTTTGAGATATTGAGAGCTGAACGCTGCTGTGTGATATAGTGGAGACGCTAGTTGACGGTGGCGGTGGTGGTGGTGTCGGTGGCACATCCTCTGTTTGCTGCTCGGCAGGTGGCAACATTCCTCTCGAGGCGGAAGCCGAGGCAGCAGCGGTAGAGGGAGCAGGGGGAGCCTCAGCGAGTGCCTGGTTTTTAAGGTGTGTACCCCACTGCAGTTCATGCTTTGCATGTAGATGCCTGGTCATGCAGGTTGTGCTGAGGTTCAGAACGTTAATGCCTCGCCTCAGGCTCTGATGGCAGAGCGTGCAAGTCACTCGGGTCTTGTCGGTAGGACATTGTTTAAAGAAGTGCCATGCCAGGGAACACTTTGAAGCTGCCTTTGTGGGGCTGGGTCCCTGTTGGCGATGTCCAGTAGCAGGCGAACTCTGGGGGCGGCGGCTCGTCTGCTTTGGCCATCTGCTCCCACTTTGGCTTCGCTGTTGTCTCGGTCTCACCACTACCTCTTCCTCTGAACTGTGAAAGTCATCGCCACGACCTTCAGTCCATGTGGGGTCTAAGACCTCATCGTCCTCTGCATCGTCTTCCACCCAGTCTCCCTCCCTGACCTCCTCCTGTTCAGTCTGCACACTGCAAAAAGACGCGGCAGTGGGCACCTGTGTTTCGTCATCATCAGAGAGTCGGTGACTCTGCTGTGGTGGTATTCCCATGTCCTCTTCATCTGGAGACATAAGTGGTTGTGAGTCAGTGCATGGTATGTCTTCCTCCACTGGGGAAGGGCTAGGTGGACGCCCCTGGGAAACCCTGGAAGCAGAGTCTTCAAACAGAAGAAGAGACTGCTGCATAACTTGTGGCTCAGACCGTTTCCCTGATATGCTTGGGGGTGATGTGACAGACTGATGGGCTTGGTTTTCAGGTGCCACCTGTGCGCTTTCCGCAGAAGACTGGGTGGAAGACCATGTGGTGAACGTGCTGGAAGCACTGTCGGCCACCCAATCGATTAATGCCTGTACCTGCTCAGGCCTTACCATCCTAAGAGCGGCATTGGGCCCCACGAGATATTGCGGTACATTCTGCCGGCTAGTTGAGGGAGTTCGTTCCCTACTGTGTGCGCCTGGGGCCGAACGGCCACGTCCTCTACCAGCAACAGAGGCTCCACGGACACCACCACGACCGCGTCCTCGTCCCTTAATAGTATTTTTCTTCATTGTTGCGATTCAACTCGCACCACAATGAAATATATTATTTTTTATAAGCAAAATCCCCTCACTGGAATACTTTCAGTCTTTTGACTGTATGGATTACAGATGGAATGACTGTTATATGTGAGTACCGCTTTCTTTGACAGATTCTAGTATGGGTACATATATGTTTTCCCAACCCCAGCACATTAGTTTGCTAATTCCAGATGTATGAAACGCAGGCCTAACTGTATCTAGTATATTGAACGCCAGATAAACTAACTTGGCCTTTTTTAAATAAAAAAAAAATTCCCTCACTGGAATACTTTCAGTCTTTTGACTGTATGGATTACAGATGGAATGACTGTTATATGTGAGTACCGCTTTCTTTGACAGATTCTAGTATGGGTACATATATGTTTTCCCAACCCCAGCACATTAGTTTGCTAATTCCAGATGTATGAAACGCAGGCCTAACTGTATCTAGTATATTGAACGCCAGATAAACTAACTTGGCCTTTTTTAAATAAAATAAAAATTCCCTCACTGGAATACTTTCAGTCTTTTGACTGTATGGATTACAGATGGAATGACTGTTATATGTGAGTACCGCTTTCTTTGACAGATTCTAGTATGGGTACATATATGTTTTCCCAACCCCAGCACATTAGTTTGCTAATTCCAGATGTATGAAACGCAGGCCTAACTGTATCTAGTATATTGAACGCCAGATAAACTAACTTGGCCTTTTTTAAATAAAAAAAAAATTCCCTCACTGGAATACTTTCAGTCTTTTGACTGTATGGATTACAGATGGAATGACTGTTATATGTGAGTACCGCTTTCTTTGACAGATTCTAGTATGGGTACATATATGTTTTCCCAACCCCAGCACATTAGTTTGCTAATTCCAGATGTATGAAACGCAGGCCTAACTGTATCTAGTATATTGAACGCCAGATAAACTAACTTGGCCTTTTTTAAATAAAAAAAATCCCCTCACTGGAATACTTTCAGTCTTTTGACTGTATGGATTACAGATGGAATGACTGTTATATGTGAGTACCGCTTTCTTTGACAGATTCTAGTATGGGTACATATATGTTTTCCCAACCCCAGCACATTAGTTTGCTAATTCCAGATGTATGAAACGCAGGCCTAACTGTATCTAGTATATTGAACGCCAGATAAACTAACTTGGCCTTTTTTAAATAAAAAAAATCCCCTCACTGGAATACTTTCAGTCTTTTGACTGTATGGATTACAGATGGAATGACTGTTATATGTGAGTACCGCTTTCTTTGACAGATTCTAGTATGGGTACATATATGTTTTCCCAACCCCAGCACATTAGTTTGCTAATTCCAGATGTATGAAACGCAGGCCTAACTGTATCTAGTATATTGAATGCCAGATAAACTAACTTGGCCTTTTTTAAATAAAAAAAATCCCCTCACTGGAATACTTTCAGTCTTTTGACTGTATGGATTACAGATGGAATGACTGTTATATGTGAGTACCGCTTTCTTTGACAGATTCTAGTATGGGTACATATATGTTTTCCCAACCCCAGCACATTAGTTTGCTAATTCCAGATGTATGAAACGCAGGCCTAACTGTATCTAGTATATTGAACGCCAGATAAACTAACTTGGCCTTTTTTAAATAAAAAAAATTCCCTCACTGGAATACTTTCAGTCTTTTGACTGTATGGATTACAGATGGAATGACTGTTATATGTGAGTACCGCTTTCTTTGACAGATTCTAGTATGGGTACATATATGTTTTCCCAACCCCAGCACATTAGTTTGCTAATTCCAGATGTATGAAACGCAGGCCTAACTGTATCTAGTATATTGAACGCCAGATAAACTAACTTGGCCTTTTTTAAATAAAAAAAAAATTCCCTCACTGGAATACTTTATGGCTTTTCACTGTATGGATTACAGGTGGACTGGTATTAGTAGGGGTGACACAAGCACACCCAAGTCCCTGATGTAGGATTTCTATGGCACAGACCACTATTACAAGTGATTAATGGACGTTGGGAGAGATTGTGCTGCAGCACTAGTCCCAAGATGGCCGCCGCCTATCAGCCCAGTAACATGTGCCACAAAATGGTCTGCACAACCTTTAAAAAAAATAGCCTTGGACTGTGCTTCTAAATCGCTATTGGTCTGAATCCCAGGTGTAGATGTCTGACTTGTTTGGAGCTTTGGAATGCACACTGTGGCAGCTTCTGCTGCAGCACTACAAGTCGCAAAATGGCGGCCGGCGGTCAGCCCAGGTACATGTGGATGGAAAAATCACTCTGGCCACTCTAAAAATAGCCAATCCCTATCAAAAAAGCAGCTCAGCTGCAGTTGTTCAGATGAATCACAGGTGGAGGAGAGAAATTTGCTTCCAGTTATTCAATTATCCCTGCCTATTCTCGCCCTAGCATCAGCTGCGTCTAACCCTGTTCTATTCACATCGGGAGTGAGCACGTCCCGACGCGCGCACAAGCTTATAAAGAGGCTGAGTCACATGCTGCACTTGGCCAATCACAGCCTTGCCAATAGTAGGCATGGCTGCGATGGCATCTTAGGGCAAGTAGTATGATGCATGTTGATTGGCTGCTTTGCAGCCTTTCAAAATGCGCCAAAATACATGCCGAACGACGAACCCGAACCCGAACTTTTACGAAAAAGTTCGGGTTCGGGTCCGTGTCACGAACACCCCAAAATTCGGTACGGACCCGAACTATGCTCGAACTGTTCGCTCAACACTATCGATGAGTCATTGTACACTTCCTTTTGCTGTATGGACTGAATAACGTTGTTGTGGGTCCTGCAGTAAACATAATGAAGATGCTGATGAGAAAACACCAGCAGACTTTGCATTTACCATCTATTCACAATTAAATCAAGCAGCTTCAGTAAGTTGAAAATATCAATGTGTTTTTAACTGCTCTGTCTGCATTCGATCTCCACAGCACACAAGACATGACAGGAGAGCCTCTGCTTTGGAGTCCAAGTGCAGTTTCTTAAGATCAGGAATTCCATCAGAATCGTGTGTAACATTCTTGCTCCTTGTGCAAAGCCATAACAAAAGGACTTTGTAGGCATACACATCAGAGGAAGCTGAATCTCATTGCCCCAATTTTAATTCAGGAGCAGTAAACAGCGTGAAGCAAATAGAGATGGCTGAACTCCGCTGCTCTGTATCTCTTGTGAAGTCAATATCTCCAACTATGCCCCTCTCGCGATTTATAGCAAACACATTATTTTCATGTAGAGATCCAAAAATTATGTTGGAGGCATGCAGTGTATGCAAGCCATGTGCGACACCTCTCATCACACTCACGCTGTTCTGCACCTGGTTTGCCTGGGCGAACTGAGTCACATAAGGGAGGAACTGCTCTGTGTCCTTCAGCAAGAAATGGAATTCTGGCTTTCGCCATGACAACTCAAAATTGGAACTATGGTGACCGACAACGGAAAGAACATGGTGTCTGCACTGCATCAAGGAGGGCTGAGCCATGCGCCCTGGCACATGCAGGGCCGGGCCGACACAGAGGCTGGGGAGGCTCCAGCCTCAGGGCGCAGCCTGGGGTGGGCGGAAAAACAAACCTCTATTTTTTTTTTTTTATCACTTACTTGCTGCCGGGCGCCCTCCCCTCCCCTCCCCAGCCAGTGTTCACTCTAAGCTGCTCTTGTAGATAGGAGCAGGAGGCTGCTGATTGGCCAGTATCAGCTAGCTGGCCTGCCATTGGTCCATCCTTTCACACCCCCTTCTCTCTGGAGCTGAACACAGCAGGAGGCAGGCGTTCTCACAGTGGATCATGTGACCATGAAGGAGCATGTGACCAGTGACATCACAGACCTCCTTCTAACAAATCCATTCTAGCGTCTACCCAGCATGTATGGCAGGACTCTGCTGAGCAAAGACCATGTGCCCAGGTGAGGTGACCACAGAAGTGCCCTGGCATCTGTCTGCTGCTGGAAGCTCAATGTGGAGCTTTATGAATGTAAAAACTAATACCAAAGAGGCTGAACAAAGCCCTGCTTGTCTGCTTCTGACCCTAATTTTAACACATAACGTTCATTTGATTGCAATCTACCCTAACACCTAATGGGATTTGTTTAAAGCCTGCTGTTTCTCTAGGTGACCTTATGTTGATAGTAGTGTTAATAGAGTCTCAAAGGTCTGTAAAAATAGGGTAACTGCTTTTATAGACCCTTGAGACTCTATTAACACTACTATAAACATAAGGTCACCTAGAGAAAGAGCAAGTTTTTAAAATTCTTTTTTCCCTTTAGGTGTTAAAACATAACTTATTTGATTGCTTGAACACCTAAAGGAAAACAAATTAAAAACCTGCTGTTTCTCAAGATGACCTTATGTTGATAGCAGTGGTAATAGTCTGAAAGGTCTATAGAAGCAGTTACCCTATTTTTACAGACCTTTGAGGCTCTATTAACACTACTGTCAACATAAGGTCATCTAGAGACACAGCAGGTTTTTAAAAAGATTTTTCCTTTTAGGTGTTACAGCAATCAAATGAAAGTTATGTTTTAACACCTAAAAAAAAACATAATTAAAAAAACATGCTGTTTCTCTAAATGACCTGATGTTGATAGTAGTGTTAATAGAGTCTCAAAGGTTTGTAAAAATATTGTACCTGCTTCTATAGACCTTTGAGATTCTATTACCATGACTTTTAGCATAAGATCGTCTGGAGAAACAGGTTTTTAAAAAAAATAAAAAATTCTTTAGGTGTTAGAGCAATCAAATGGAGAGGGAGAAATGTGACATGGGTGAGGATGGGGTTACATGATGGGCCGGAGACAATGACTGTAGTCTGTCTGTGCCATGGACGGGGAGAAATATGACACGGAGGGCTGATGGCTGACATGGGGGTCTGATCTGAGGCATTGGGGCTGTGCCAGTGAGCTGAGGTCTAATTAACATTGGGGGTCTGATGGCTGGTCTGACCTGAGGTGGAATGAAAAATATTGTTTCCTATTATCCTCCTCTAAAACCTAGGTGCGTCTTATGGGACGAACCTACATTTTGGCGCACCCCCCCTTCCCCCAGGTGAGCTGAAGGGGGAGGGGGCGCCAAAATGTAGGTTCGCTTGTGTTGGTAAAAAACCTTGCACCGGCCCTGGGCGCAGGCAAGGGGGGGGGGGGGGCGCACTTGGGCAGCTCAACCTCTGTTGGTGGTGGACCTTGTCCCAGCCCTGGGCACATGTGTTCAATCTGGTTGTCAAGCGGCTCCTGAAGTCTTTCACCCATCTGCAAGACATCCTAAAAATGGCCAGGAAACTTTGCAGGCATTTCAGCCACTCGTACACCACAAAGCACACCCTCCATGAGCAAATATTCAATTCACGTGTCATTTCTGTTTTGGATCCACTCCTGTTTTTTTTTGGGCATTAGCAATAGTGATGGATTACTGATAGTGTTAATCGAGCATTCTCGGCCGAACACCTGTTCGGCTCGAGCATCTCGATGCTCAGAACATGGCGGTACTCGGTCGAGTACCGCATGTGCTCGAGCGCCATGCTCGAGTCTCCTCCTCGCACGTTTCTTGGCTGCTACGCAGCCAATAAACGTGTAGGTAAGTACTGCCCTCACTGTAATGCTAGTAGCCATGTTGGCTACTGGCATTACAGTGATTGTCTGGCCGGAACGCGTTATCGGGTGCTATATAGCACCCGATGATGCATGTTCGGCTCATTCGTAGTCAGGGAGAGCTGTGCTAAAGAAGGGACAGAGAGTGTAGAGACTGTAATAGAATTTTTTTTGGTACAAAAACGTTTCAGAGACCCAAAAGTCCTTGTAAGGACTATAGTGTGTGACAGCAGCAATATAAGTTTGTAGCGCAACCTGTGCTAAATTGCTCAGTGTTAGGGAGAGCTGTGCATAGGAAGGGACAATGTAGAGAGTGTAATAGGAAGATTTTTATACAAAAAACTTTTCAGAGACCCAAAAGTCCTTTTTAGGACTATTGTGTGTGACAGCAGCAATATATATTTTTAGCGCATCCTGCGCAAAATATTGTGTAATAGGCCGCTGCAAACAGTTAAATTATTTGCTCCACATCTCCTGTGTAAAGTGTGCGCATCCCTAAAATATCAGTGACATCCAGTGTACTTTTTCCATAGATGGTGTCCGCTGCGGACAGTTAAATTATCCGCGCCACATCTCCTGTTTAAAGTGTGCGCATCCCTAAAATATCAGTGACATCCAGTGTACTTTTTCCGTAGACACTGCGAACAGTGACATTACCTGTGGTACCTGTCCTGTATAACGTTTCATCATCACAAATACCTTTGGAAATTTGTTTGCGCATACACTTCCAAATCCTACGCTACTGTACGTGTGACATACTTTCAAGCATATATCACATTTAAAATGAAGAAGGCGAGCAGTAAGGGACGGGGAAGTGGCCGTGATGCTGATGGTGCACGCAGATGCCGTGGCCCTGGGCGCAGAGAAACTGTGCCTGCTGCAAGAAAAACAATCATCCATGATACCTAGCTTCATGTCCCAGTTTGTAGGGCGGCGCAGGACAACGCTCGTGAAGTCAGCCCAGTGCGAGTAGGTGGTCGGTTGGATTGCAGCAGAAAATGCTTCCAGTCGGTTAAGCACCACCCTGTCTTCCACAAAGTCCAGTCTCAGTAGCCAGGAGTCTGGTCAACAGAATCCTCATCCTGATCCTGCTTCCTCCCACCATGTACAGTCTGGCCAAACAAGTGATCCTACTCTCGGATATTCCGAGGACTAGTGATTAGTGAGTATGCTTGGCCGAATAATTCGAGTTCTCGAATACAATTTAATACAATGGAAGTCAATAGGAGACAACCAGGCAGCCCCTTCTCAGAAGACAAGAAGTTGTCTGGTTCATAAAAAAAGTTAGAAATTTATGGAAACCCCATCAAAATGGTTTGGCAACAGCATTAAGAGGATAGCTGGATGCGTCTTAGACTCCTATTAAGTATGACATACAATAGACAACCACACAAAGGATATATATGCGAAAGCCAAGTATGTGCCCAATCTTTCCATGAGACAGATAACAGCCAGCATACCTTACAATGGCAGCCTTGTGCACTATGAGATATTCCAAATCAGCTCTGATCTGACTAAGAGCCAGTAAACCTCAACATTATTTTGCATCTGTTGGATGGCTTGGGTGAACCTGCACACCTAGATTAATATCATTAGGGCGACAAAAAGTTTTCCGATTGTCCTAACATAATATTCAATAACCTTTCTATACAGTTTTGTCATGAAAAAACTAATTTGCATAAACATGGGCTTATGGGAAAGACATGCAAATGAGCAGAATCTGCCTTGTTTTTCAGCTGTCATAAGACTATTAAAACCAATAGATGGCACTATTGAGTTATGAACAGCGCCCTCTATTGGTTTCATATGAAACCAATAGAGGGTGCTGTTCATAACTCAATAGCGCCCTCTATTGGTTTCATAGTCTTCTGACAAGAATATTAGATATTCTTATGACAAGCTTATTAGCCTTTTGCATGGAAAATTTGCGATTAGAATATTTGCGATTAGAATATTTGCGATTAGAATATTCACGATCTACACTAGGATGATATCTGACACTGGGAAAGCTGGGTAATAACTGAGTGATAAAATCTGACACTGGGAAAGCTGGGTAATAACTCGCGATCTACACTGAGTTATTACCCAGCTTTTCCAGTGTCAGAGATTATCACTGACTTACTGCATAATTATTACATAATATTCGCTATATAGTGCTATATATTCTTTTTTTTAGAATATTACAATATTAATTAATATTATGTAATAATTATGTAGTAAGTCAGTGATAATATCTGACACAGGAAAAGTGTCCTCCTAGTGTAGATCGCGAATATTCTAATCGTGAATATTCTAATTGCGAATTTTCCATGCAAAAGGCTACACTAATAAGATTGTCATAAGAATCAGTCTAATATTTTTGTCAGAAGACTATGAAACCAATAGAGGGCGCTATTGAGTTATGAACAGCGCCCTCTATTGGTTTCATAGTCTTCTGACAAGAATATTAGACTTGTCATAAGACTGTAAAACCAATAGAGGGCGCTGTTCATAAATCCATAGCGCCATCTATTGGTTTTCATAGTCTTATGACAGCTGAAAAACAAGGCAGATTCTGCTCATTTGCATGTCTTTCCCATAAGCCCATGCTTATGCAAATTCATTTTTACATGACAAACTGTATAGAAAGGTTATTGAATATTATGTCAGGACAATAGGAAAACTTTTTGTCGCCCTAATGATATTAATCCAGGTGTGCGGGTCCACCCAAGCCATCCAAGAGATGCAAAGTAACTTTGATATTTACTATCTGTATAGAATAAATCAAGGCAACTGGACATACTGTAGATTTCTTGAAAACGTTTCACTTGTTCTTCTAACGAGCTTTCTCAATTCTGAGTGACTGTACAAGAATTCTCTGGGAATAAATATGTAACTGAATCAACATCTGGTAATTATACCCAGCATGGGGTCAAAGGTGTTGATTCCATTATCCTAATTGGAGTCCGTAGGTGATAAGACTTCCCAGAAAAAGGTGTCAAGACATCATTGTATGTGGCAGACAATAGATGTCTAACCCCCCCGCCTCTATTCAAGCTTGGCTTCTCCATTTTTACGTAGATGGCCTCCTTCACGCCTCGTTTGTAACAATCGGCCTCCTTATCCAAAACACGTACTTGACTGTCTTCAAAGGTGTGACCTGTTTCTTTTAGATGTAAGTACACGGCTGAATCTTGACCAGAGGTTTTGGCTCTTCTATGCTGAGCTATACACTGATGTACAGTACAGACCAAAAGTTTGGACACACCTTCTCATTCAAAGAGTTTTCTTTATTTTCATGACTATGAAGGCATCAAAACTATTAATTAACACATGTGGAATTATATACATAACAAACAAGTGTGAAACAACTGAAAATATGTCATATTCTAGGTTCTACAAAGTAGCCACCTTTTGCTTTGATTACTGCTTTGCACACTCTTGGCATTCTCTTGATGAGCTTCAAGAGGTAGTCCCCTGAAATGGTTTTCACTTCACAGGTGTGCCCTGTCAGGTTTAATAAGTGGGATTTCTTGCCTTATAAATGGGGTTGGGACCATCCATCAGTGGCGTTGAGGAGAAGTCAGGTGGATACACAGCTGATAGTCCTACTGAATAGACTGTTAGAATTTGTATTATGGCAAGAAAAAAGCAGCTAAGTAAAGAAAAACGAGTGGCCATCATTACTTTAAGAAATGAAGGTCAGTCAGTCAGCCGAAAAATTGGGAAAACTTTGAAAGAAAGCGCTATTTGACCATCAAGGACAGTGATGGGGTGCTGCGCCAGATGACCTGGCCTCCACAGTCACCGGACCTGAACCCAATCGAGATGGTTTGGGGTGAGCTGGACCGCAGAGTGAAGGCAAAAGGGCCAACAAGTGCTAAGCATCTTTGGGAACTCCTTCAAGACTGTTGGAAGACCATTTCAGGGGACTACCTCTTGAAGCTCATCAAGAGAATGCCAAGAGTGTGCAAAGCAGTAATCAAAGCAAAAGGTGGCTACTTTGTAGAACCTAGAAAATGACATATTTTCAGTTGTTTCACACTTGTTTGTTATGTATATAATTCCACATGTGTTAATTCATAGTTTTGATGCCTTCATAGTCATGAAAATAAAGAAAACTCTTTGAATGAGAAGGTGTGTCCAAACTTTTGGTCTGTACTGTAGTTGTTGTTTTGTTTCGCCGATATACAGTTCTGAGCATTCCTCATTGCACTGGACTGTACACAATGTTGTCCATCTTGTGTGTAGGCGTTGGGTCTTTGGGGTGAACCAGTTGTTGCCTCAGTGTGTTGCTGGGTTTAAAGCAGACCGGAATGTGATGTTTATTAAAAATCCTTTTGAGTTTCTCAGACACCCCAGCTACATATGGGATAACCCTATTCTTGCGTCTTTCATGTTTCTCTCCATTATTGGTAGTCTTGGTGCTCTTTCTTCTCCTTCCTTCTGTTTTGACAAAGGCCCAAACTGGATACCCACAAATTTTAAGTGCCCCTCTGAGGTGTTTGAATTCCTTTGCCTTGGCCTCTGTGCTGGTGGGGATTTTCTCTGCCCGGTGGTGTAGAGTCTGGATGACTCCCAGTTTGTGGTCTAGAGGATGGTGGGAATCAAATAGCAGCATCCTCTAGACCACAAACTGGGAGTCACCCAGACTCTACACCACCGGGCAGAGAAAATCCCCACCAGCACAGAGGCCAAGGCAAAGGAATTCAAACACCTCAGAGGGGCACTTAAAACTTGTGGGTATCCAGTTTGGGCCTTTGTCAAAACAGAAGGAAGGAGAAGAAAGAGCACCAAGACTTCCAGTGAGGGCGAGAAGCATGACAGACGCAAGAATATAGTTATTCCATATGTAGCTGGGGTGTCTGAGAAACTCAAAAGTATTTTTAATAAACATCACATTCCGGTCTGCTTTAAACCCAGCAACACACTGGGGCAACAACTGGTTCACCTCAAAGACCCAACGCCTAAACATAAGATGAATAACATTGTGTACGCAGTAAGTAAATAGTTAAAATGTTAGTCATTCATCCACACCGGTAAGCAACCGGTGTAGATGAACGACTAACATTTTAACTATTTACTTACCTTTGTGTATAAACCACCCAAACTAAGGTGGTACATAAATGGTATATAAATCAGAGTGATGTAAATATAGATGAATTATCTAAACTAACAGAATGATACACACATACTGAGAGACTTAAACATTTCCACAATTATATATTTCTCTTTATTTGTCTTAAATACCTGGAGTAATGTGAACAAAGTTCAAGTCATTTCATCATATGCTTGTTTAAATATTAGTGTTTGAAAGCAATAGCAACAACTTTCACAATTAAACATTATTTTCAAACTATATCACAGGAAGCTCCAATTGGGATTTTCTTCATTTTTTCATAAAATTTTTTCATTTTAATTATATTTTAATTATTTTTATAGTATATGTACATTTCTTGAAATTATTTCAGCTTTGGGTTTTCAGCTGACTTTTTTAACCTATATATCAGAATAAATGTGGATTTTATTAATTACTTAAATGATATATGTTGGACAAGATGCTTAGTGTCTGCCTACTGTTTTCTATATAGAAAAAACCTTTTGGATCATTAGTGACTGGGTGAGTCACTTCAGTCAGAGCACCAATTCAACAACAGTAGAAGAGGAGAGCCACTATAAAGATATATATAAAAAATGGTTAAGGGGTGCGATATACCTGCTTCCACAAAATACTGATTAAGGGGTTTGATATACCAGCTTCCACAAAATACTGATTGAAGGTTGTGAGAGACCGAATTCCACAAAATATTGATTGAGGGGTGTAATTCACCAGCTTCCACCAAATATAGATTGAGGCCTTCCATACACAACCTTCCACCAAATATTTATTAAGGGGTTTGATATACCTGCTTGCAGAAAATACTCATTAAGGGGTTCTATATGCCTGTTTCCACAAAATACTGATAGAGGGGATTGATATACTGGCTTCAACCAAATATTGATTAAGGCCTGCAATATACCTGCTTCCACAAATACTACTTTTCTATAGGGACTTTATCACAGGGTCATTTTGAAAATGACTGACAGAGGAATAGACAGGACATTCAGCCGGGGTGGTAAGGGTCGGCAGATGCACCAGGCCGGAGCCTAAGTGGGAAGTTGGAGAAGGTACGTGCGATTACGTCAAAGGACGCACCAAAGTTGGTTGAGTGGCTCACTCAGCCTTCCGCTTCTGCACCCTCCTCATCCTCTGTAACAGCACCCTTCTCACTCTCTGCTGCACCCCAAAAGACACCACCACCACCACCACCATAGCCGCTTCACTTGAGTCAGAGGAATTATTTTCCCATCCATTCCCAGACCTTACTGATGCGCAGCCATTCTTGGCATCGGATGAGGAAGAGGAGGTAGCAACGTCCGCCACCCAGCGGTCTGACAGTACCCAGATCAGCCCAAGGACGGAGGTCACCGCTGTTTCTGCCTACTCCAAGATCTGTAATGTCAGTGGTGGTGAAGTTAATGATGATGATGTGTCGATTGATGTCACGTGGGTACCCACAAGAGAGGAAGAGGAGGGGAGTTCAGAGGGAGAGACAGAGCAGAAGATAGGGGGTAGAAGGAGGAGAAGCAGGCAGAACTTGCAGTGCACAGGAGGCAAAAAGCAGACTGCAAATGTATCTGGAGTGAGCCATCTACCATGCACGGTCCCATCTGGCGCTCCCAGGATGCCGGCACATGGCTCCGCAGTGTGGGCTTTTTTGAATGATTCAGCTGATGACAATAGTGTTGCCATCTGCAGCCTGTGCTGTCAACGCTTAAGTCATTCACCTAGGGATGACCGCCTTAAGAAGGCACCTGGCCTCCCATCACCAAGCCCAATTGGAGCAACGCCGTCAGAACCCACAAAGCCACACTCCCAGTGCTCTACGTCCTGCCTCTTCTCCTTCTCCTCTCTCCTCCCATTTGTCCTCCACTCCACCTTCCACCGTGCTGTTGTCGCATTTATCTGGCAAAAGGCAGGCTTCCGTGGCCCAAATGTTCGAGCGTAAAAAGTTGATGACGTCAGATAACCCTCTTGCCCAACCGCTGGCTTGTCGGAACTGCAGCCAACTACTGCCATATAAACTGGTGGACACGGATGCCTTTAGAAAATTTGTGTAGTCAATGGAGTATATTCAGACAATGGTCTTGTTACCAGTGGGGTACCTCAGGGATCTGTTCTGGGACCCATATTGTTTAATATCTTTATCAGCTAAATTGCAGAAGGCCTCGATGGTAAGGTGTGTCTTTTTGCTGATGACACAAAGATTTGTAACAGTATCTGAGGAAAGGGATTTAGGGGTCATTATTTCAGAAGACTTAAAGGTAGGCAGACAATGTCATAGAGCAGCAGGAAATACTAGCAGAATGCTTGGGTGCATAGGGAGAGGAATTACCAGTAGAAAGAGGGAGGTGCCCATGCCGCTCTACAGAGCACTAGTGAGACCTCATTTGGAGTATTGTGCTCAGTACTGGAGACCATATCTCCAGAAGGATATTGATACTTTGGAGAGAGTTCAGAGAAGAGCTACTAAACTGGTACATGGATTGCAGGATAAAACTTACCAGGAAAAATTAAAGGACCTTAACATGTATAGCTTGGAAGAAAGACGAGACAGAGGGGATATGATAGAAACTTTCAAATACATAAAGGGAATCAACAAGGTAAAAGAGGAGAGAATATTTAAAAGAAGAAAAACTGATACAAGAGGACATAGTTTTAAATTAGAGGGGCAAAGGTTTAAAAGTAATATCAGGAAGTATTACTTTACTGAGAGAGTAGTGGATTCATGGAATAGCCTTCCTGCAGAAGTGGTAGCTGCAAATACAGTGAAGGAGTTTAAGCATGCATGGGATAGGCATAAGGCCATCCTTCATATAAGATAGGGCCAGGGGCTATTCATAGTATTCAGTATATTGGGCAGACTAGGTGGGCCAAATGGTTCTTATCTGCCGACACATTCTATATTTCTTTGTTTCTATGATCAGAGTGAGGAAGTGGAAGAGGAGGTGGTGGACGATGATGTCACTGACGCTACCTGGGAAGGTGGAAAGCCGAGCGAGGACAGCAGTACAGAGGGGGAGGGATCTGCAGCACCGCATCAGGCTGCAAGAGGCAGTGGGGTTGCAAAAGGGAGTAGGCGGGCCACACCAAACAGCACCCTCTTGCGGAAATATCCCTTGCCAAGGGGTAGATGTTCTGCAGTATGGCACTTTTTTGAGGAAACTGCGGACGACAAAAGAATAGTAGTCTGCAGCCTGTGCCATACGAAAATGAGCTAGGGCGTGAACCCTAGCAACCTCACCACCAGCATGATCCGCTACATGGCATCCAAGCACCGTAATAAGTGGCGCAAACGCCTGGGTTTACAATCTGTGTCTGCGGGTCATACCACTGTCTCCTCTTCCCCTATGTTACGTGCTGGACAATCCCCTGTCGAAGGCGCAGGCCCGGATGCCTCTTGCCCTGCACCTGAACCTTCGAAAGCACTATCAGCAACCACATCCACTTCAGTGTCCCAGCGCAGCGTCCAAATGTCCTTATACCAGGTCTTTGAACACTAGCGAAGATAACCAGCCACCCACCCACAGACCATAGCACTAAATGCACAGCTTTCCAAATTTCTGGCCCTGGAAATGTTGCCATTTAGGCTTGTGAACACTGAGGCCTTCCGCAGCCTGATGTTGGTGCCCGTCCCGATTTACACAGTCCCCATCCGCCACTATTTTTCTAGGTGTGCTGTGCCCGCCTTACACTAACATGTGTCCCATAACATCACACGTGCCCTGACAAACACAGTTACTGGGAAGGTCCACTTAAACACAGACACATGGACAAGTGCATTCAGCCAGGGATGCTACACTTCCATGACAACACACTGGGTGAATGTTGTGGAGGTCAGGAGCGAGTTGTACCCTGGGTTGGCACAGGTGCTACCGACGCCAAGGATTGCGGGCCCTACGTCAATCAGGGATTCCACCAGCACCTACGTTAGTGGCTCCAACCCCCATTTCTCCTCCTCTGCCTCCTCCTCCACTTCCACCTCTGAATTATCTGCGTGCAGCACCAGTCAGTCATCAGTCGGTAGCTGGAAGCAGAGTAGCACTGCAGTGGCGAAGCGACAACAGGCCGTGCTGAAGCTGATATGCTTAGGGGACAAACAGCACACCGCCGCAGAGATGTGGCAGGGGATAAGAGACCAGACTGATCTGTGGCTCTCACCACTCAACCTACAACCAGGCATGGTTGTGTCTGATAATGGCCGAAACTTTGTGGCGGCTTTGGAGCTTGGCAAGCTCACACATATACCATCCCTAGCCCACGAGTTCAACTTAATGGTTCAGCGGTTTCTCAAAACCTACCCTAATTTGCCTGAGCTACAGGTAAAGGTGCACCGCGTGTGTGCCCATTTCCGAAAGTCATCTATAGCTGCCGCCGGTCTGGCAATGCTGCACCAGCGCTTGCAATTGCCAGCTCACTGACTGTTGTGTGACGTGAGCACACGGTGGAACTCCACGTTCCACATGTTGGCCAGGCTTTGTAAGCAGCATAGGGCAGTAATGGAATACCAGCTGCAACATGGTTGATGCCTTTCCAGTCAGCTTCCGCTCTTCACAAGCGACGAGTGGGCATGGATGTTTGATCTCTATGAGGTTTTATGCAACTTTGAGGAATCAACACAGATGGTGAGCGGAGATGCCTCAATTATCAGCGTAACCATCCCACTTCTATGTCTACTGAAAAGATCGCTGCTCACAATGAAGGTGGACGCTTTGCATGTGGAAAAGGCATAAATGGGGAAGACAGTACACAGGCTGATAGCCAGACCACCCTCATTTCGTTTTCTCAGCGCGAATTGGACGATGAAGAGGAGGAGGAGCTGGAGACAGTTGCCTGCGCTACAGAGGGTAGTACCCATGGAAGTTTAATTCAATCTGTTCAGCGTGGGTGGGTAGAAGAGGAGGAAGAGGATGAAAAGATCGAGAGTGATCCTCCTGTTGATGACAGCAAAGTTTTGCCTGTAGGTACTCTAGCACACATGGCTGAGTTCATGTTAGGCTGCCTCTCCCGCGACCCACGCTTTTCACGCATTTTAGACAACACGGATTACTGGTTGTTCACCCTTCTTGACCCCCACTACAAAGAGAACTTCTCATCTCTCATCCCTCTGGTGGAGAGGACGAGAAAAACGGTGCAATACCAAAAGATCCTTGTTAAATAAATTGCTCCCAAAAAAATTGCTCCAAAACAAAAATTTCCATCTAACAACGCTGGCAGCAGAGTCCATAGTTCCTTGGCCAACCGAGGAGGGGAGACAAGGGGAACACACAGCAGTTCCAACAGAGGCAGGGAAACACTCTACAAAGCCTGGGACAGTTTCATGACAGCCCGTGAGCACCCTCACCCTGATGCGCAGCCTAGTGTCACAAGAAGGGAAAAATTTTGGAAGATGGTTAAGGAGTACATAGCAGACCGTGTAAGCGTCCTCAATGATCCTTCAGTGCCTTACAACTACTGGGTGTCCAAGCTGGACACGTGGCACGAACTAGCGCTCTACACCTTGGAGGTACTGGCCTGCCCAGCCGACAGCGTTTTGTCTGAGCGGGTATTTATTGCTGCTTGCGGCATTATAACCAATAAGTGTATCTGCCTGTCAACTGAAAATGCAGACAGGTTGACTCTTATAAAAATGAACAAGGCCTGGATTGACCATGACTTGTCGACTCCACCAGAGAAAAGCTGATGAACATAAAGGCACTTTAAATGTGTTGTTTATAATGTACTGAATACACTGTATTCCTATGCACCCCTTCCACCACAAACAAGGGTATATGCTTGAACCTTTTCTCATACTCCTTCTCCTCTTCCATCATATCAACACATGCTTATTCGTCGCATATAATGCCCTCGCATATATGCCCTTTGCATATAATGTTTTACAGGGTCAGCTCACCAGCAGGCCCTCACCTACAATGTTTTACAGGGTCAGCTCACCAGTAGGCCCTTGCATATAACTTTTTAGAGGGTCAGCTCACCAGAAGGCCCTCGCATATATTTTTTAGAGGGTCAGCTCACCAGCAGGCCCTGGCATATAATTTTTTAGAGGGTCAGTTCACCAGTAGGCCATCGCATATAATCTTTTACAGGGTCAGCTCACCTGAAGGCCCTCCTATATAATGTTTTAGAGGGTCAGCTCACCTGCAGGCCCTCACCTACAACCTTTTAGAGGGTCAGCTCACCAGCAGGCCCGCACCTCAAATCTTTTACAGGGTCAGCTCACCTGAAGGCCCTCCTCACCTACAACCTTTTAGAGGGTCAGCTCATCAGCAAGCCCGCACCTCAAATCTTTTACAGGGTTAGCTCATCTGGATGCCCTTGCATATAATGTTTTAGAGGGTCAGCTCACCAGCAGGCCCGCACCTAAAATCTTTTGCAGTGTCAGTTCACCAGCAGGCCCGCACCTAAATTCTTTTGCAGGGTCAGCTCAACAGCAGGCCCTCACATATAATTTTTTACAGGGTCAGCTCACCAGCAAGCTTTCACCTAAAATCTCTTATAGGGTTGGCTCACCTGCAAGCCCTAACCTTATTATACCTAATAGGTAATTAGTGTGCATGCTGCCTTGCTTGGATGTGGTAGCCATAGCTGTTTCTCAGGCTCCCTCTCCGGAATTGAACCATGATTCCCCTGTTACACCGTGGTCACCATGGTTTGCACTGAAAATAACATCAATGTTTATAGGGCAGACATCCGAATAGATCGTCGCCATCACAGGTACGTGCGGTCACCAAAGCGGCAGCAGGCCCTCGCCCATAATGTTTTAGATGGTCAGATCAGCAGGCCCTTTCTCCAAATGTTTTTGAGGGTCACCAGCAGGCCATCAATCATAATTTTCCAAGGCTGTGTATGATGCCCTCCTTTATGTGTAACAAAGGGTGTATTGGAGTGCTGGTTTCTTGTAATTTTTGGCAGCCCTTTCACTTACTGCATAGGCTTTATGAGTGTAGGAGTCCCACTACCTGAACAATTGTACCCCAATGTGAATGAGGCCCTCCTTTATGTGATATACAGGTTGTTTCAGATTGCCTCTTCCTTGTAATTTTTGGCAGCACTTGCACTTTATATACAAGTAAATATTCAGGAAAGAATGTTTCCTAACAATTTTTCCTCTAAAATAGATTTTATCTTAGGTTTGGTGTGTATTAATATCAGTCTGTAAAAGTGGCGTACTACTCAGACAACATTGTTTCCAGCAGCGACCTGGGAGTCCAAGATGCATCCAGACATCCTCCCCATGCTGTTTGCGAAACATTTAGGTGGTGTTTCTATTATTTTCTGACCTTTTCCTATGAACCAAGCACCCTCCCCTCTTTAGAGCAGGGGGTGCCTGGTTTAATGCTCGTGTTCTCCTATTGACTTTCATTATACTCGGGTGCTCGGTAGAGCACCCCAGCATCCCGATGTGTTCGGCCAGATCACCCGAGCACCCAAGCACATTGGTGCTCGATGAACCCTAATTACTGACCAAATGCTGACCGAGTGAAGCCGGATGCTCCACAGATAGGATCCGTTTTTTGTGGGTTATTGTTCTGATGGATCAGAGGAAGGACAAAATAATCAGTGACGTCAACACAAACTTACTGCTGACACCCTCTCCACTCTGTTAGGGGGCTCTACTTGTATAAGAGTTTAATAGAACAGATTCTGTAGACATCTATGTGAAATCAGCTGACGACGGTGTGAAAGGAGTGCACTTCTTCTTGACGCTAAGATGGAATTGTAAGGCTGAGTTGATACTTTAGTTATTTGGTCAGTTTTAGCCCCGTGACTGCCCAAATAAGTGAAGTGTGCAGTGATTCTAAGAGCGATGCCTGTAATCAGCATGTCATACGAACTCACAGTATTATTTCACTACCAAAGCAGACTCCCTATGCGTGCTACTGCAAAGCACAGTGTTCTAGACCAGGAAATAGCCTTTTTAAAAAAAAAAAAATTGGCACAAATATATTCATATCGAACTGAATTTTTTTTAAAAAGTTCAGTAAATCGCCGAATCAAATTTTTGAAAAATTTGATCAGCTCTAGTCGTAACCATTGAAACGAGTAGTGCATACTGTGATGGAAAAATGACTCAAGCCAGCAAAGGAGGCAATATGGATAATAACAATACATTAGTAAGGTTCTTGTATTTACTTTCTCTGCATGATAAATGAGAAAGAGGCCGACACTTTCTACCATATATGGTGGCTGTGTCCTCCGGCTATAAAACTGTTTTGGGACAATGTAGGGGATGCACTCTCTGAGGTCTAAAACATACAATTCCAATTCTCTCTGAAGATTGATTTAATTGGGCTATTTGGTGGGATGAAGGTGGCGTCTGATGATAAACGTCTGGGACTTCACCTGTGTGCAGTAGCAAGAACACTAGTGGCCTCCCATTGGAAATCAGAATTGCTGCCATATCTCTTACAGTGGCAGATCAAATGTGATCAGGTCTGTGATCAGGATTTGGGCCCTTTGTTGACAGTATAGACACCTTGTTCTGATTGATTAGTCGATTACTCCCTAACTACATGGCAACCTTCTTAACAGCAGGTCGGTTTCCCGCTCCTCCACATTGTCCTTGTTATGGTTAAGATCACTGTATGATAATATACTGGCTTGGCGTGACGCTCCTCATTGCTATGTCTACTGAATGTGTTACAACACTTATTGATGACAATATTTATTGGCTACTGTATAGAATGAAAATAGCCATCCTTGTACCAGCAATGAATTTCTGATATATATCTAGAAAACTCTACTGTACAATTTTGTTTGCTTGTTATTTTGATCATGATGTCTTTAATAAAATACTTTAAAAACTAAAACCCAAAAAGAATAGTTGCAGCAATAGTATACACTTTCCAGCACAGAACACTACATCAAGCAAATGAAACACTTTTTGTCTGGGTGCTAACGAAACAATATTAAAATTTCCTCACCTATACATAGTAGGACAACACTCAATGGAAGAGATTTATCATGTGTAAAATTATAAAGTTGTTTTCCAAATGTTGCATGGTATTTCATACATTTGGTGCATCTTTAAGTCTAACACTTCTGTCTTGAAATGTTAATGCTCTTTCACACGAGCGGATGTCGTGCGGGTAATCTGCTGCGTGAAAGAGAGCCAAGCCCCATTCTGGACATCAGAGACATGGAGCACTAACATGATTAATAATGCTCCATGCCTCTCTGAACTTACTACAAAATCACAGTGAGATAAAGTTGACACCGTGATTTGTAGTAAAAAGGTCACAGAGATGCAAAGAGCGTTATCAATCATGTTAATGCTCTGTGTCTCTGCTGTCCGGAAAGGGGCTTGGCACTCTTTCACGCAGTGGATTCCACGCACTGGATCCACTTGTGTGAAAGAGCCCTTACTATGCTACTCTTTTAAGATTTATTTATTTATTCAATCGTTTAAGATCATGGCCAGGGGCAGATTGGCAATGCATCTCACCGGGAAAATTCCCTGTGGGCCTATTGCCTTTTACTAGGCAGTGGGCCGCTGGAGTCCAGACTTACTTTTCCAACTTTGCGTCTTAAACGGCCTGGTGCCAATGCACATCGCAGTTTGCCGGCTCTGTGTGCTGTCATTATCATACAATGTGCATGATAATAACAGCACTGACCTGCGATGTGAGAGAGAGTTTTATCTTAACAAAATCTTCTCTGTCCTGTCCCTGGGATCCTCCACATGGTGACATGTCCTTCTCCCACCCGTCGTCTAAGGCTACTTTCACACTAGCGTTCGGAGCGGGTCCGTCTGATGTTTCATCAGACGGATCCGCTCCTATAATGCAAACGCTTGCATCCGTTCAGAACGGATCCGTTTGCATAACAGTTTATTTCAGATCTGATTTTTCATTTCGGAAAACTCAGATCCGACAGTATATTCTAACACAGAAGCGTTCCCATGGTGATGGGGACGCTTCAAGTTAGAATATACTGAGAACTGTGTACATGACTGCCCCCTGCTGCCTGGCAGATGCTGCCAGGCAGCAGGGGGCAGACCCCCCCCCCCCTCCTGTATTTAACTTATTGGTGGCTAGTGCGGCCCCCCCTCCCTCCCCAGTATTAATTGTAACCAGTGCGGCCCCCTCCCTCTATATTCATCGGTGGCCAGTGCGGATATTAAATATGACCAGTGCGGTCTCCCCCTCCCTCCCTCCCCAGTATTAAATATGAGCAGTGCGGTCTCCCCCTCCCTCCCCAGTATTAAATATGAGCAGTGCGGTCTCCCCCTCCCTCCCTCCCCAGTATTAAATATGAGCAGTGCGGTCTCCCCCTCCCTCCCCAGTATTAAATATGAGCAGTGCGGTCTCCCCCTCCCCCCCTCCCTCCCCAGTATTAAATATGATCAGTGCGGCCTCCCCCTCCCTCTATTCATTGGTGGCCAGTGCGGATTCAAAGTATTGTGATCAGTGCGGCCTCCCCCCCCCCCCCATCATTGGTTGCAGCGGAGAGTACCGATCGGAGTCCCAGTTTAAATCGCTGGGGCTCCGATCGGTTACCATGCAGCCAAGACGCTATTGCAGTCTTGGCTGCCATGGTTACTTAGCAACAAATAGAATCATTATACTTACCTGAAGAGCTGCGATGTTTGTGACCGGCCGGGAGCTCCTCCTACTGGTAAAGTGACAGGTCTGTGCGGCGCATTGCCTATAGACCTGTCACTTACCAGTAGGAGGAGCTCCCGGCCGGTCACATAGATCGCAGCTCTTCAGGTAAGTATAATGCTGCTATTTGTTGCTAAGTAACCATGGCAGCCAAGACTGCAATAGCGTCTTGGCTGCCATGGTAACCGATCGGAGCCCCAGCGATTTAAACTGGGACTCCGATCGGTACTCTCCGCTGCCACCAATGATGGGGGGGGGGGGGAGAGGCCGCACTGATCACAATACTTTGAATCCGCACTGGCCACCAATGAATAGAGGGAGGGGGAGGCCGCACTGCTCATATTTAATACTGGGGAGGGAGGGAGGGGGAGACCGCACTGCTCATATTTAATACTGGGGAGGGAGGGGGAGACCGCACTGCTCATATTTAATACTGGGGAGGGAGGGAGGGGGAGACCGCACTGCTCATATTTAATACTGGGGAGGGAGGGGGAGACCGCACTGCTCATATTTAATACTGGGGAGGGAGGGAGGGGGAGACCGCACTGGTCATATTTAATATCCGCACTGGCCACCGATGAATATAGAGGGAGGGGGGCCGCACTGGTTACAATTAATACTGGGGAGGGAGGGGGGGCCGCACTGGCCACCAATAAGTTAAATACAGGAGGGGGGGGTCTGCCCCCTGCTGCCTGGCAGCACCTGCCAGGCAGCAGGGGGCAGTCATGTACACAGTTCTCAGTATATTCTAACTTGAAGCGTCCCCATCACCATGGGAACGCCTCTGTGTTAGAATATACTGTCGGATTTGAGTTTCACGATGTAACTCAAATCCGTTGGTATATTCTAACATAGAGGCATTCCCATGGTGATGGGGACGCTTCAAGTTAAAATATACCATCGGATTGGAGAAAACTCAGATCTGATGGTATAATCCTGACTTTATATTGAAAGTCAATGGGGGACGGATCCGTTTGAAATTGCACCATATTGTGTCAATGTCAAACGGATCCGTCCCCATTGACTTGCATTGTAAGTCTGGACGGATCTGTTTGGCTCCGCACGGCCAGGCGGACACGAAAACGCTGCAAGCTGCATTCGGGTGTCCGCCTGCTGAGCGGAGCGGAGGCCAAACGGTGCCAAACTGATGCATTCTGAGCGGATCCGCATCCACTCAGAATGCATTGGGGCAGTACGGATCCGTTCGGGGCCGCTTGTGAGAGCCTTCAAACGGAACTCACAAGCGGAGCCCCGAACGCTAGTGTGAAAGTAGCCTTAAACTGACAGAGCCTCAGCTTCTACCAAGAAGACCAATACAAGCTAGAATTCTAGCTCGGAGCCTGGGAGCTCTTAGGTAATGAGCGGCAGCCCTCCCCTTCAAGTCCTGGCTCCATTTCCTTTTCTCCACACATGGAGACACAGGGCTTCAAACTGTTATTGGGTATGCTGACCTAACTGCCTGTGACATCATCAGTCCAACAGCCTGGTCCCTGCTCTGTGTGCCATATCCATGCAGTCTATCTATCTATCTATCTATCTATCTATCTATCTATCTATATTATCCTGGTAGGGCTAGCCCTGCAGTATAAATGTATTTTATACCTTTCAGTAGACTACCCCTAGTAATACATTTATACTATAGGACTACCTCTATACCTCTAGTTATACATTTATACTGCAGGACTAGCCCTTCTAAGTATATATATATATATATATATATATATATACATACAGTGGATATAAATAGCCCTGTTAAAATGTCAGATTTCTGTGATGTTAAAAAATGAGACAAAGATAAATCATTTCAGAACTTTTTCCACCGTTTTCCCTAATGTGAGCTATAAACTGTACCACTCAATTGAAAAACAAACTGACATCTTTTAGGTGGAGGAAAAAAAACTAAACTAAAATAATGTGGTTGTATAAGTGCGCACACCCTCTTATAACTGGGGATTAAGCAATCACATTCAAAATCCTGTTAAATAGAAGTCGGCATGCACCTGCAATCATTTAAAGTGCCTCTGATTAACCCCAAATAAACGCTCGGCTGCTCTAGTTGGTCTTTCCTGAAATTTTCTTAGTCGCATCCCACAGCAAAAGCCATGGTCCACAGAGAGCTTCCAAAGCATCAGGGATCTCATTGTTAAAAGGTATCAGCCAGGAGAAGAGTACAAAAGAATTTCCAAGGCATTAGATATACCATGGAAGACAGTGAAGGCAGTCATCATCAAGTGGAGTAAATATGGCACAACAGTGACATTACCAAGAACTGGACGTCCCTCCAAAATTGATGAAAAGACGAGAAGAAAATTGGTCTCGGAGGCTACCAAGAGGCCTACAGCAACATTAAAGGAGCTGCAGGAATATCTGGCAGGTACTGGCTGTGTGGTACATGTGACAACAATCTCCTGCATTCCTCATATGTCTGGGCTATGACGAAAGCCTTTTCTCACGAAGAAAAACATCCAAGCCAGGCTACATTTTGCACAATACATCTGAAGTCTCCCAAAAGCGTGTGGGAAAAGGTGTTATGGTCTGATGAAACCAAGGTTAAACTTTTTGGCCATAATTTCAAAAGATATGTTTGGTGCAAAAGCAACACTGCACATCACCAAAAGAACACCATACCCACAGTGAAGCATGGTGGTGACAGCATCATGCTTTGGGGCTGTTTTTCTTCAGCTGGAACTGCGGCCTTAGTTAAGCTAGAGGGAATTATGAACAGTTCCAAATACCAGTCAATATTGGCACAAAACCTTCAGGCTTCTGCTAGAAAGCTGAACATGAAGAGGAACTTCATCTTTCAGCATGACAACGACCCAAAGCATACATCCAAATCAACAAAGGAATGGCTTCACCAGAAGAAGATTAAAGTTTTGGAATGGCCTAGCCAGAGTCCAGACCTGAATCAGATTGAAAATCTGTGGGGTGATCTGAAGAGGGCTGTGCACAGGAGATGCCCTCGCAATCAAAATGTGCCATGCTGATAGACTCATACCCAAAACGACTAAGTGCTGTAATAAAATCAAAAGGTGCTTCAACAAAGTATTAGTTTAAGGGTGTGCACATGTATGCAACCATATTATTTTATTTTTATATTTTTACTTCCCTCTACCTAAAATATTTCAGTTTGTTTTTCAATTGAGTTGTACAGTTTATAGGTCACATTAAAAGGTGGAAAAAGTTCTGAAACGATTTGTCTTTGTCTCATTTTTTGACATCACAGAAACCTGACATTTTAACAGAGGTGTGTAGACTTTTTTTTTTATATCCACTGTGTATATAAATATATATATATATATATATATATTTTTTTTTTTTATATATACAGTACAGACCAAAAGTTTGGACACACCTTCTCATTCAAAGAGTTTTCTTTATTTTCATGACTATGAAGGCATCAAAACTATGAATTAACACATGTGGAATTATATACATAACAAACAAGTGTGACACAACTGAAAATATGTCATATTCTAGGTTCTTCAAAGTAGCCACATTTTGCTTTGATTACTGCTTTGCACACTCTTGGCATTCTCTTGATGAGCTTCAAGAGGTAGTCCCCTGAAATGGTCTTCCAACAGTCTTGAAGGAGTTCCCAGAGATGCTTAGCACTTGTTGGCCCTTTTGCCTTCACTCTGCGGTCCAGCTCACCCCAAACCATCTCGATTAGGTTCAGGTCCGGTGACTGTGGAGGTCAGGTCATAGTTTTGATGCCTTCAGTGTGAATCTACAATTTTCATAGTCATGAAAATAAAGAAAACTCTTTGAATGAGAAGGTGTGTCCAAACTTTTGGTCTGTACTGTATATATATATATATATATATATATATATATATATGTGTGTGTGTAATCTATATATATTACTAGTGATAGATAGATCGATAGATAGATAGATAGATAGCACATATCACTAGGGCTAGTCCTGCAGTATAAATGTTTAACTAGGGCTAGTCTTGCAGTAGACTACCCCTACTAATACACTTATACTGCAAGACTACTACATATATAGTAAGCATTCAATGGGTGAGGTCATAGATGGCAGGTATGTTTCATTGAGGCTGCTACTCTCAGTGATATTAGTCCCAGAGGTGGGCTGCGACCAGTGATGTCAGATCACTGAGTTTGTGGTAGCTGGAGTTTGGGTCTGGCATTTAGAAGTGACTGAAGAGCTTGGGTAGGAAGGTCACTCTCATACTCGATCCCGGGTGTTCCTACCTCAACCAGGTGGAAAACGAATTAAAAGGCACGCTGCCAGAGAGAAATGTGTGTGTGCTGGTCTGAGAGGAAGACCCATGGACAAGACCACTATGCAAGGTGGAATCTCTAGGTGAAAACCTACTAGCTGTTATTTTGTTTGCTGAAGCAAGCCTGTATCATTTTGCTGTGTATGCCCAATAAACCCTGGGAATGAATGATCCCATCTCACATATGGTGGAGGATGCGTGCACAGTTGGTTGCTAGAAGCAACAGAATGATTACCTGTTATTGGTGAATGTCTTGGGTTAAAGCAGCAGCAGAATTGCAACAAGGGTCTGTTATAACAGAGGATCTCATTAAAAAGATGGTGCAGAGCAATCTGCAGCAGCAACAGGCATTGGAGCAGCAGCAAAGGGCTCATGCAGAGGCTTTACAGGCTCAACAGCAGGCTAATGCACAGCAACTGGAGAGTAACCTCCTACTGACATGGAAAATTGCGGCCCATAATAGACGTTGTGACAGGGCAACAAGTGGTGCATGTGGCTGGGCAAAGTTCTGGTGTGCGGAAAACTGTGCAGTCTGCCTTACAAAGAATGCCAAGGACCATGCGGATGCTTATTTGACTGTCTTTTAGCATATTGCAGACAGAGAAAAACTGCCTGTAGATCAGTGGGCTGAAGTGCTGGCTTCATAATTGACTGGAGAGCCGCAGAAGACTTACTATGACCTCACCTTGCAGGATTCCAAGGACTACCGCAAACTAAAAGCTGAAATACTTGCTGGCCTTGGGGTTAGTCCGACACTCCAGGTCCAGCGTGTACAACAATGGACTTTTTGCAAAGACAAGCTGCCAAGGTCACAGATGTTTGACGATTCCACTTGGTTCGGAAGTGGATGCAACCGGAGTTGTCTTCTCCAGAGCAGTTGGTGGAAAAGGTGGTGATAGATCAATATCTTCACTCTCTTCCTGTGCCAGTACATTGTTGGGTTGCCAAAAGAGATCCCCAGAATGCTGACCAGCTGGTAAACCTTGTGGAGAGGTATACGACAGTGGAGAACCTCCTTGCTGGGGCAGATAAAGTAAAGGCAGCTCCATGTAACCCCAAGGTCTATGCTGAGCCCAGTAAGAGGCGATTTAAACCTAGGGGAGAGCGGGTGCAAGTGCCAGTGGGCAAGAACCGAGAACCACTAGAGACTGGCTCTAAAGCCTAACCCCACCATTTTGTTTGTTGGAGGTGTCAAAACCCGGGGCACATTGCAGAACACTGTCCAATGACGACTAAACCTATGGAGCCAAAGCTCACAATGAGGTGATAGAACAGTTAGTGATTCCAGGGCCCTATAGAAAAATGGTGCTAGACATGGCTCATTCTCATGTATTGGGCGGGTCACCTAGGTACAGACAAAACCCAGGAACGGATATTTGAGAGGTTCTATTGGCCAGGGTGTTATAAGGAAATAGAAGACTACTGTAAATCCTTCCCTACATGCCAGTTAAAGGCCCCGGTGTCTCATTTCAAAAGTCCTTTGGTGCCCCTTTCCATTATTGAGGTGCCATTATAACAGATTGCCATGGACTTAGTGGGACTGTTAGACAAATTGGCTAGGGGACACCAGTATATTTTAGTAGTACTGGATTATGCTACTCGATACCCAGAGGCAGTGCCTTTAAGAAACTCCTCCACAAAGTTTATTGCTCGGGAGTTGTTTCATATATGCTCTAGAGTGGGACTCCCCAAAGAATTCTTGACCAGGGGACCCCATTTATGTCCAGGGTTATGAACAACCTATGTAAAATACTGAAGATTAAACTGTTAAAAACTTCAGTATACCATCTATAAACCGATGGCCTTGTAAAGAGGTTCAATATAACCTTGAAGGCAATGCTGAAAAAGGCCATTGAAAAAGATGGTAAGGATTGGGATTGTTTGTTGCCATATTTGTTGTTCTCAGTCCGGGAAGTTCCTCAAGCCTCTACAGGGATCTCACCTTTTGTTGCTCTATGGTAGACACCCCCGGGGTTTGCTTTATGTAGCTAAGGAGACATGAGAGACTGAAGCCACTCCATACAGAAGTGTAATTGATCATGTTGTTCAAATGCAGTAAAGAATTGCCAAGGTGATGCCCATAGTCAAGGAACATCTCCAGACGGCCCAAGAAGTTCAGAGAAGTGTTTACAACCGCTCTGCCCAAATTAGAGAGTTCAAACCGGGAGATCGGTAGAGAGCAAGTTCTTGGCTACATGGCAGGTTTTTTTTGAGGTGATGGAAAAGGTTGGGGAGGTAAATTACAGAGTTCATCAGCCAGGTAAAAGGAAACCAATGCAGATATATCATGTAAACCTGGTAATGCCTTGGAAAGAACAGGAGTCATTGTCGGCTACGGTCTTCTCTCCTACTGTTTCTGATCCTGAGTTTGAGAAGGTGACAATTGCCAATTCTTTATCTTGTTCCCAAAAACAGGAAACTAAGGAGCTGTTGCAGCAATACAAGGACATATTCTCCAGCTTACCAGGTTGCATTAATGTTGTCAAACATGATATTATTACTGAGCCCCAGGTAAGAGTTAAAGTAAAACCTTACCGCATCTCAGAAGCCTGTAGACAGGCGGTCTCAGAAGGGGTTCAGAGGATGTTAACATTGGGAGTAATTGAAAGGTCTAAAAGTGAATGGTCCAGCCCAATTGTATTAACTGTCGGCCAGTACAGGCCCCAAAAATTAAGCATTCACTTGACAGAAAAGAACTTGTAAAAATGTGGCTTTAGGTACAGTACAGACCAAAAGTTTGGACACACCTTCTCATTCAAAGAGTTTTCTTTATTTTCATGACTATGAAAATTGTAGATTCACACTGAAGGCATCAAAACTATGAATTAACACATGTGGAATTATATACATAACAAACAAGTGTGAAACAACTGAAAATATGTCATATTCTAGGTTCTTCAAAGTAGCCACCTTTTGTTTTGATTACTGCTTTGCACACTCTTGGCATTCTCTTGATGAGCTTCAAGAGGTAGTCCCCTGAAATGGTTTTCACTTCACAGGTGTGCCCTGTCAGGTTTAATAAGTGGGATTTCTTGCCTTATAAATGGGGTTGGGACCATCAGTTGCGTTGAGGTAAAGTCAGGTGGATACACAGCTGATAGTCCTACTGAATAGACTGTTAGAATTTGTATTATGGCAAGAAAAAGCAGCTAAGTAAAGAAAAACGAGTGGCCATCATTACTTTAAGAAATGAAGGTCAGTCAGTCAGCCGAAAAATTGGGAAAACTTTGAAAGTAAGGGTTATTTGACCATGAAGGAGAGTGATGGGGTGCTGCGCCAGATGACCTTGCCTCCACAGTCACCGGACCTGAACCTAATCGAGATGGTTTGGGGTGAGCTGGACCGCAGAGTGAAGGCAAAAGGGCCAACAAGTGCTAAGCATCTCTGGGAACTCCTTCAAGACTGTTGGAAGACCATTTCAGGGACTACCTCTTGAAGCTCATCAAGAGAATGCCAAGAGTGTGCAAAGCAGTAATCAAAGCAAAAGGTGGCTTCTTTGAAGAACCTATAATATGACATATTTGCAGTTGTTTCACACTTGTTTGTTATGTATATAATTCCACATGTGTTAATTCATAGTTTTGATGCCTTCATAGTCATGGAAATAAAGAAAACTCTTTGAATGAGAAGGTGTGTCCAAACTTTTGGTCTGTACTGTACATTAGGTGGTCAATGGATACAAATTTTACTGTAGGCCAGTACAGGCCCCAAAAGTTAGGCATTCACCTGACAGAAAAGGCCTTTCATGCCGCTTTATATACATAAGACAAGGACCATTATTTGTTCTGTGTGGTGGCGGATATGTGTGGGCTGACATGAGGAAATTAAATTAGACGTGGTCGTCACAGGTGTTGAATTCCTCCGAGATTCATGCCTCATTCATTTTTAGAAATGTGAGGTATTCCACACTGTCGTGAGCTAGGCAAGTGCGCTTATCGGTCACGATCCCCCTGCTGCGCTGAATGTCCTTTCGGACAGGACACTCGACGAGGGACAAGCCAAAAGTTCCATGGCAAATTGTGCCAGCTCTGGCAACAGGTCAAACCTTCACATCCAGTAATCCAGGGGTTCCTCGATTCTCAGAACATCCACATTGGCCTTTAACCCGATGTCGTCAGACACCTGTCATTCTAGGCGTTCCCTGAGGGTGTGAATATGCACAAAGAAAAGTCCAGCTCACCCAATTATCCAAACACCTGCGTGCACGGAAAAGGCTGGTGAGCCTGTATATCCTTGATATGAAACACAATGAAATTCCAGCAAATTAGACAGGACATCCACCCACAAGTGTAGCAATTTTAAAGTATAAAGTTGCTACACTTGTGGGTGGATGTCCTGTCTAATTTGTCTACTGCCTGAATAAAAGACGAATATTTTAGCTACCAAAATCGTGAGTGCTGGAATTTCATTGTGTTTCATATCAAAGTTCCCTGAGGGTGGAATCGGATCGCGGCTGTCGATGGGTTGCCTGCAAGAATGATCTCATATCCGAAGTGACCAACACATCTTCAAACCACCCTCTTCTTGCATGCGCGGTAGGATTGGTACCCGCACCCGTTTTGCTGTAGGTGGAAATTCCTCTGCCAGCGCCCGCAACAGCATAATGCAGCATCTCTTGCAGCAAGGCTTGGAAATGCTGCATTCTGACAGCCCTCTGTGATGCTAGTAACATGTCCGCCATTTTGTGTTTGTATCCGGGGTCTAAGTACGTTGCCACCCAGTACTCGTCAAACACTGAAGCATGAAGTCCCCCATTTTCACTAAATTGGAAGCGGTGGAGCACCCTGGCTCCTGTTCATCGCCCAGGAGAAAGTCTCCTTCCCCAGCCACGGACAACAACAGGGATCCCCGAAAAGTTTAAAGTCCCCCTCAAAGCCTGCTCTTCTTGCTCCTCCTCCCCCCAGCCACCATCCTCCTCTGACTCCTCTTCACACTCCTGCTGACTTGTCTCAGATGGAGTAGCCCCCCTGTGAATTCATTCAGCATTGCGACTTCCTCATCTTCCTGCTTCTGCTCCTCGATTGCTTGATCAATGACACAATGCAATGCACGCTCCAGAAAGAAGGCAAAAGGTACGACATCACTGATGGCGCCATGGCTGCGACTGAACAGTTTGGTGATCTCATCAAATGGCCGCAGAAGTCTGCATGCATTGTGCATGAGCAGCCACTGGTGCGGTGAAAAGAAACCAAGCTCCTCAGACCCTGTCCTGCTGCAGAGTTCGTACAGGTAGCCATTAACTGCACGTTACTGCTGGAGCAGCCTATCAGGCATATACAAGGTGGAGTTCCAGCGCGTCGGGCTGTCACAAATCAGACATCTGACGGGCAAGTGGTGTCGCCGCTGAACGTCAGCAAGGCGAGCCATGGCTGTGTAAGATCTTCTAAAACAGCCAGAGATTTTCCTGGCCTGCCGCAAGACGTCCTGGACTCCAGGGTATTTGGCAACGAATCGCTGCACGACTAAGTTCAGGACGTTTGCCATGCACGGCACATGTGTCATTTTGCCCTCTCTCACCGCGCTCAGCAGATTGGCACCGTTGTTGCACACCACTTTACCAACCGTCAAATTGAGCGGGGTTAGCCACTGATCAGCCTGTGACCGCAGAGCTGAAAGCAGTGCAGGACCGATGTGGCTCTTGGCTTCCAGGCACAACAGCTGCAGCACAGCATCGCAACGTCTCACCTGGCACGTCAAATAGGTTCTGGGGAGCTTGGGGGGGGGGGGGGCGCAGCAGAAGAAGTGGTAGCAGTGGAAAAGGAGTAGTCAGCTGAGGAGGAGACGGAGGATGGAGTAGGAGGAGGAGGAGAAGAAGAGGCAGGCTTGCATATAATCCTTGGCAGTAACACCAAATCCACACAAGAGCCAAATACACTGTGTGCCAAAGATACATTCACTTGCTGCTGAACATGGCCATATAGCTCTAAGATGCCCTTCTAGGAGAAATATTTCCTTCCTGGGACCTTCCATTGCGGTGTCAATGGCCACAAATTTTCTAAAGGCCTCCGAGTCCACCAATTTATATGGCAGTAGTTGGGGGCTACCAGTTCTGACAAGCCAGCGGTCAGCCGTTGGGTAAGAGGGTTATCCGGCGTCATCAACTTTTTACGCTAAAACATTTGGGCCATGGAAGACTGAACGCGATGACGGCACGGTGGAAGGTGGAGTGGATGACAAATGGGAGGAGAGAGGAGAAGGAGAAGAGGCAAGATGTGGAGCGCTGGGAGTGTGGTTTTGTGGGTTCTGACAGTGTTGCTCCCACTGGGCTCGGTGATGGGAGGCCAGGTGCCTTCTTAAGGCGGTCGTCCCTAGGTGAGTGTTGGGCTTACCGCGATTTATGCGTTGACAGCACAGGCTGCAGATGGCAACACTGTTGTCAGCAGCTGACACATAAAAAAAAAGCCTGCACTGCGGAGCCATGTGCCGGAATTCTGGGAGCGCCTGAAGTGACCGTGCATGGTGGATGACTCACTCTAGATACATTTTCAGTCTGCTTTTTGCCTCCTGTGCACTGCGAGCTCTGCCTGCTTTTCCACCTTCTCCTCCCTCTCAGCTGCTCTGTCTGTCCCTCTGAACTTCCCTCCTCTTCCTCTCTTGTTGGCACCCTCGTAACGTCCATCGACACGTCATCATCGTCACCTTCACCACCACTGTCATTTGAGATCTCCCTCCCTCCTTGGGCTGATCTGGGTACTGTCGTCAGACCGCTGGGTGGCGGCCGTTGCTACCTCTACTTCCTCATCTGATTCCAAGAATGACTGTGCATCGGTAAGGTCTGGGAATGGATGGGAAAATAATTCATCTGACTCCAGTGGAGGAGCTATGGTGGTGGTGGTGGTGTATTTGGGGGTGCACACAGCAGAGAGTGAGGAGGCTGCAGATACAGAGGATGAGGAGAGTGCAGAAGTGTAAGTGTGAGTGAGCCTTTCAAACAACTCTGGTGCGCCCTTTGAAGTAATCGCACGCGCCTTCTCCAACTTCCCACTTAAGCTCCGGCCTGGTGCACCTGCCCGAACCCTACCACCCCTGCGGAATGGCCTGCCTCCTACTCTGACTGTAATTTTCAAAATGACCCTGTGCCTAAGTCCCTAGAGAAGTGCAGTATTTGTTGAAGCAGGTACATCGCAGGCCTCAATCAATATTTGGTGGAAACAGGTGTATCGAACCCCCTAATCCGTATTTTGTGGAAGCAGGTATATCGCAGGTTTCAATCAGCATTTTGTGGAAGCAGGTATATCAAACCCCTTAATCAGTATTTTGTGGAAGCAGGTATATTGCAGGCCTCAAGCAATATTTGGTGGAAACATGTATATCAAACCCCTTAATCAATAATTTGTGGAAGCAGGTATATCGTAGCCCTCAATCAGAATTTTGTGGAAACAGGTATATCGCAGGCCTCAATCAATATTTGGTGGAAACAGGTATATCGCAGCCCTCAATCAGTATTTTGTGGAAGCAGGTATATCGCAGCCCTCAATCAGTATTTTGTGGAAGCAGGTATATCGTAGGCCTCAATCAATATTTGATGGAAACAGGTATGTCAAACCCCTTAATCAGTATTTTGTGGAAGCAGGTATATGCCCTCAATAAGTATTTTGTGGAAGCAGGTATATCAAACCCTTTCATCAGTATTTTGTGGAAGCAGGCATATCGCAGGCCTCCATCAGTATTTTGTGGAAATAGGTATATTGAACCCCTTAATCAGTATTTTGTGGAAGCAGGTATATTAAACCCGTTAATTACTATTTTGTGGAAGCAGGTATATTGCAGCCCTCAATCAGTATTTTGTGGAAGCAAGTATATCAAACACCTTAATCAGTATTTTGTGGAAGCATGTATATCGCAGACCTCAATCAATATTTGGTGGAAACAGGTATATCAAACCTCTTAATCAGTATTTTGTGGAAGCAGGTATTTTGCAGCCCTCAATCAATATTTGGTGGAAGCAGGTATATCAAACCACTTAATCAGTATTTTGTGGAAGAAGGTATATCACACCCCTCAATCAGTTTTTTTGGGGGGCAACAGGTATATCACACCTGTTGCAATTAGTTGTTCCAATAGTGTTTGTCCCTATATATAGCTGCGGTATCGTAGTAGAACGCACACAACTGCTGCACAATACAAATGCACTATTGTATACTTTCTATGTTAGAAAGTATATTATAAGCATATCACACCCCTCAATATAGCACACCTATTGATAGCACACCTATATAGAGATGTCGCGAACATAAAATTTTCCGTTCGCGAACGGCGAACGCGAATTTCCGCAAATGTTCGCGAACGGGCGAATCGGGCAAACCGCCATAGACTTCAATAGGCAGGCGAATTTTAAAACCCACAGGGACTCTTTCTGGCCACAATAGTGATGGAAAAGTTGTTTCAAGGGGACTACCACCTGGACTGTGGCATGCCGGAGGGGGATCCATGGCAAAACTTCCATGGAAAATTACGTAGTTGACGCAGAGTCGGGTTTTAATCCATAAAGGTCATAAATCACCTAACATTCCTAAATTGTTTGGAATAACGTGCTTTAAAACATCAGGTATGATGTTGTATCGATCAGGTAGTGTAAGGGTTACGCCCGCTTCACAGTGACAGACCAAACTCTGACAGACCAAACTCCCCGTTTAACGCACCGCAAACAACCGCAAACAGTCCATTTGCACAACTGCAAACTCCTTATTTGCACAAGGTTGGATACCAAGCTAGCCATGTCCTGTTACTTGTCCTCACTGACATCATTGAAGGTCTCTTCCTCCACCCAGTCACGTACAACACCAAGGGTCCCCGAAAGGTGACAACAAGCCCCCTGGGACGCCTGCTGTGGTTGGTCTTCCACCTCCTCAAAGCCACCTTCCTCCTCTGACACCTCTTCTTCAGACTCCTCTCTCTGCGTTGCCGCAGGTCCAGCAATTGACGACGACAAGGCTGCTTCTGGTGGTGATGATGGTGACCACAACTCTTCCTCTTCATGCTCATCTACGGCCTGATCCAGCACTCTTGGCAGGGCACGCTCCAGAAAAAACGCATATGGGATGAGGTCGATGATGATGCCTTGGGTTTGACTGACCAGGTTTGTCACCTCCGCAAAAGGACGCATGAGTCTACAGCCATTATGCGTTCAGTAACGTGGCCAAAAAATACCCAGCTCCACAGAGGCTGTCCTCTTTTTTTTTTATTAAAAAAATCTGTTTTTACCAGTTTAATCTCTGTTTTGTCCCCTATCAGGGGCCGGTGTATGAAATCGATTTTAGGAACCGGGAGATGGAAAAAGATGCTTGGTCGGTCCTCTTACTTCCAATTTGGGGCACTGCGTGTGCGCCGTGCAATGTACTGTGCTACCCTATATGAGTGGTATGTTAAGTAGTACTATTCCTATCAGTTTAATCCCTGTTACGTCCCCTATCAGGGGCCGGTGTGGTGTATGGAATAGATTTTAGGAACCGGGAGATGGAAAAAGATGCTTGGTCGGTCCTCTTACTTCCAATTTGGGGCACTGCGTGTGCGCCGTGCAATGTACTGTGCTACTCTATATGAGTGGTATGTTAAGTAGTACTATTCCTATCAGTTTAATCCCTGTTACGTCCCCTATCAGGCCCCTGCCTGTCATTTTTTTTTTAGATTAGTGGTACTATGCGTGCAAGGTACTGTGCCACCCGATATGAGTGGTGGGCAGTGGGCACAGTACACGCTGTGGGCCTGACACACACTGGCAGGCAACTGCAATTATATTACAGAGAAAAAATTGTTTTACTGTTTTAAATGCAAGTTACTGTGACACCAGATATGAGTGGTTGGCACTGGCAGTGGGCACAGTACACTCTGTGGGCCTGACACACGCTGGCAGGCAACTGCAATTATATTACAGAGAATTTTTTTTTTTACTGTTTTAAATGCAAGCTACTGTGACACCAGATATGAGTGGTGGGCACTGGCAGTAGTGGGCACAGTACACTCTGTGGGCCTGACACACATGCTGGCAGGCAACTGCAATTATATTACAGTTAAAAAATTGTTTAACTGTTTTAAATGCAAGCTACTGTGACACCCGATATGAGTGGTGGGCACTGGCAGTGGGCACAGTACACTCTGTGGGCCTGACACACACGCTGGCAGGCAACTGCAATTATATTACAGAGGATTTTTTTTTTTACTGTTTTAAATGCAAGCTACTGTGACACCAGATATGAGTAGTGGGCACTGGCAGTGGGCACAGTATACTCTGTGGGCCTGACACACACTCTGGCAGGCAACTGCAATTATATTACAGATAAAAAATTGTTTTACTGTTTTAGGCTACTTTCACACTAGCGTTCGGGTGTCCGCTCGTGCGCTCCGTTTGAAGGGGCTCACGAGCGGTCCCGAACGCATCCGTCTGGCCCCAATGCATTCTCAGTGGAGGCGGATCCACTGAGAATGCATCCGCCTGCCAGCGTTCAGCCTCCGCTCCGTTCAGTGAGCGGACACCTGAACGCTGCTTGCAGCGTTCGGGTGTCCGCCTGGCCGTGCGGAGGCGAGCGGATCCGTCCAGACTTATAATGGAAGTCAATGGGGACGGATCCGTTTGAAGATGACACAATATGGCTCAATCTTCAAGCGGATCCGTTCCCCATTGACTTTCAATGTAAAGTATGAACGGATCCGCTCAGACAACTTTCACACTTAGAAAATTTTCTAAGTTTTAATGCAGACGCATCCGTTCTGAACGGATGCGAACGTCTGCATTATCGGAGCGGATCCGTCTGATGAAACATCAGACGGATCCGCTCCGAACGCTAGTGTGAAAGTAGCCTGGTGTCCGCTCGTGCGCTCCGTTTGAAGGGGCTCACGAGCGGTCCCGAACGCATCCGTCTGGCCCCAATGCATTCTCAGTGGAGGCGGATCCACTGAGAATGCATCCGCCTGCCAGCGCTCAGCCTCCGGATCCGCTCAGACAACTTTCACACTTAGAAAATTTTCTAAGTTTTAATGCAGACGCATCCGTTCTGAACGGATGCGAACGTCTGCATTATCGGAGTGGATCCGTCTGATGAAACATCAGACGGATCCGCTCCGAACGCTAGTGTGAAAGTAGCCTTAAATGCAAGCTACTTTGACACCAGATATGAGTGGTGGGCACTGGCAGTGGGCACAGTACACTCTGTGGGCCTGACACACGCTGGCAGGCAACTGCAATTATATTACAGAGAAAAAATTGTTTTACTGTTTTAAATGCAAGCTACTTTGACACCAGATATTAGTGGTGGGCACTGGCAGTGGGCACAGTACACTCTGTGGGCCTGATACACATGCTGGTAGGCAACTGCAATTATATTACAGAGAAAAAATAGTTTTACTGTTTTAAATGCAAGCTACTGTGACACCAGATATGAGTGGTGGGCACTGGCAGTGGGCACAGTACACTCTGTGGGCCTGACACACGCTGGCAGGCAACTGCAATTATATTACAGAGAAAATAAAAAAAAAGCAGACTGATGTACTAGCCCTAAAAAGTGCTTTTTGTGGTGCTGTCAGGACGCTGTACTTACAGCAGATCAGATGAGTCTTTGAGGACTGGAGTGGACACAGAACACTGGCCTAGCTAACGATTTCCCTATTAATTCAGCAGCAGCAGCAGCACTCTCCCTGCTCTCACTAACATTGCAGCTTCAGAATGAATCTAAGATGGATGCTGTCCTTGCTTTTTGATAGGAGGTGGGAGGGTCTGGGAGGGAGGGTATGCTGCTGATTGGCTGGAATGTGTCTGCTGACTGTGAGGTACAGGGTCAAAGTTTGCTCAATGATGACGTATAGGGGGCGGACCGAACATTGCATATGTTCGCCCGCCGCGGCGAACGCGAACAAGCGATGTTCGCCGGGAACTGTTCGCCGGCGAATAGTTCGGGACATCTCTACACCTATTCCAGTCCTTAAAAGGACTTTTGCGGCCCTATTAGCTAGCTTTTGGTGTCCCTAACAGCCTGTCCCTGCTCCACAAAGCAACCTTTCCCTACACTGGCAAAACACAGAATGTAAAATGGCTGCCAGATCGTATTCTTTGATAAGGTGGGGGTGTGTCCATGTGCTGAAACGTCTCAATTGGCTGTCCTGTCCCACCTGATGGATTTGTCATGGGTCAAAGTTCGGCACAATGCAAGATAATATGGTGCCAATGGACATCGCCATATGTTCGCATGTTCGGCGAATTGCGAACACGCAAAGTTTGCCACAAAATGACTGCCGGGCAAACCGCAAGGCCATCTCTAGTAGGCAACTTCCCTATTGGTTGCTATGGATGTTGCTAATCTCAGACAAAGACATTGCAGCCTTCTCATTGGCCCACAAGTAAGAAATGAGGTTACTGATAAAAAAAAAAAAATCTAGAATATTTGTAAATACGAATATATAGCATTATATTCAAAATGTAGCGAATTCTTGAAGTGGCGATATTCGCGCTAAAAATTTGCGATTAGAATATTCACACCCAACACTAGAAAAGAGTCACAGCCACCTGAGAAGAGTCATGGTTATTCATGAATTCCTTCCTGTCTTTTCCCACCTGCTGATGACTGACAGGCTTCTACCTAGTTTTCTCCCTTTCTCTCTAGGAGAGAACTGCCAATTATCAGCAGATGGGTCGTGGAGAGCAGGAGATTATGAATAACCATGACTCTTCATCCTGCTATGTACCTCAGTTGAACTGCACACAAGGCTCCTCCTCTCCCCTGCAGGCTCCGGACCCACTTTCCTGCACTGTCGCAGGCGTCGACAGCTTCAGTTGCACCTTGTAGGAGCCGCACGCGTCCTGTTTCTTTAAGGGTTCGTGCACGCCCCTGATTCCGCCTTCTCTCCAATCCCGGCCAGGCACCACCTTTATAAGGGTGCTTCCCCCTTTCTATAATGCCTGAGCAATATTGTAGTATTCTACAGCGAAGGTTCCAGCTCGTAGTTCCTGTTGTTACCCTGCTTCCGATCTTAGCCTGTATCCTGACCTCGTCTCTGCCTGATCCTCCTGTACCTTGCTGCCCTGAATCGTATGATTCGGATTGTCGACCACACCTCTGTCTGCTGTTCAGCTTGTTACACTTGCTGCACCTGAGCTATTCAGCTCTGCTGTTCTAACAGCTATACTTAATCACTAACTCAGCACTGCTTGATCTGACTCTGCTGCTGCGCTTCTTCCATCCAGCAACAGCTTGCTCCACCTGCCTGTATCCCCAGTGCTTGCACTGCGGCATTCTGGCCTGCTCGGCCAGCTGCCACTTAACCGGAATAACTCTTGCGGTAGCGACCTGGTGTCTCCCCTGCAGCTAAGACCAGCTTCCGCATCTTGGGATAAAGGGTGAAGACCAGGGGAACACCTAGATTCCGCTCCCAAGTTTGGCCCAAAGCCAAACCGGTAAGTGGCACAGTGGGTCCACACCCGTTGGATCGTTACAGCTGGCTCTCGGCAACCACTTACTATTAGCTCATGAGTGACACACCGATGAAATCAGCATTTCTGTCACTACTTTATGCTGTCCTCAGTTCTCTTTAAATAAGTGTTTATGACCTCTGTAATTTATAGATAAGGGTTATTAGATGATGGCACAAAGTGAAAGTGGTGTGCACACAGCTAGAAAAACTGTTAACCCTTTGTGACAAAACGGCTCAATATTTTTAAAAAAAGACCAATTGAAAAAAATTATTTTTTAACCCCGATTTCTTAAAATGAAATCATAAAAAAGTTGCCCCCAAAAATGTACATAGCCATGAAAGACCTGACATCAGCCATTCAAGTACGGCAAATGACGAGAAGGGGTTAAACATTTATTTTTCTTTATTTATGATACATCTTGTATCAACTTAATGTAACATTACCTGCAGAACCGATCTGCCCTAAACTAATAAAACAGTACATTCCCATATGTAGTACACAGATTGTCTTGGACTCTTCTATATTTTAAAGAGAACGGGATGGCACAATATGTGTTGGGATCAAAAATATATAAATCCTGCAGTTAAATAAAGAAAAAAGATTACCTATCTTTTTACATTGTAAAACAATCCATCAACAAAATGTATGCACAGGGAGAAATTGCAGATTCTTTGTCTTTAATATTTATGACCTGTTACAGTATTTCACAAGTAATTATTCTAGAGATTTTCTAGTGAAACCAATCTAGCTTGAAAGCACTGCAGGGGTGCTCACACACACACACGTACAGCGGATATATAAAACGTCTACACACTCCTGTTCAAATGTCAGTTTTTTGTCATGTCAAAAATTAGGACAAGACAAATTATTTCAGATTGATTTCCACTTTCAATGTGACCTACAGTCAGGTCCATAAATATTGGGACATGGACACAATTGTAACATTTTTGGCTCTATACACCACCACAATGGATTTGAAATGAAACGAACAAGATGTTTTTTAAAGGGTTTCTACCATCAGAAATACTGTTCTGTAGCTGACTGGCATTAGTGATGTGCTAATTTCAGCACTACATAACAGTATGTTTTTTACATTTCTCAATGCAGCCGTTCTGTAAAAATATGCACTTTTATAATATGCTAATGAGCCTCTAGGTGCTATGTGGGCGTAGAATCAGCACCTAGAGGCTCCGTCTACTCACGCTTTATCCCACCCAGGTCCCCTGTTCTGCCCGCCCCGCTCCTCTTGATTGATGTCACGGTTCGCAGCATCGCTGACGAAATCCCACTCCTGCGCCGTTCACTTCTGTATTCAGCGCAGGCACAGTGAGTGAATGATGCGCTCCTGGTGCCGAATTCCTCACTGCGCCTGCGCCGACTACGCGATGCTGCGAACCGTGACATCAATCAAGAGCAGAGGGGCAGGCAGAACAGGGGACCTGGGCGGGATAAAGGGTGAGTAGACGGAGCCTCTAGGTACTAATTCTATGCCCACATAGCACCTAGAGGCTCATTAGCATATTATAAAAGTGTTTATTTTATCAGAATGGCTACAGGGAGAAATGTAAAAAACATACTGTTATGTAGTCCTGACATTAGAGCATCACTAATGTCAGTCAGCTACATAACAGTATTTCTGATGGTAGAAACCCTTTAACTGCAGACTGTCAGCTAAAATTTGAGGGTATTTACATCCAAATCAGGTGAATGGTGTAGGTATTATAACAGTTTGCATATGTGCCTCCCACTTGTTAAGGAACCAAAAGTAATGGAACAGAATAATAATCATAAATCAAACTTTCACTTTTTAATACTTGGTTGCAAATCCTTTACAGTCAATTACAGCCTGAAGTCTGGAACGCATAGACATCACCAGATGCTGGGTTTCATCCCTGGTGATGCTCTGCCAGGTCTCTACTGCAACTGTGTTCAGTTCCTGCTTGTTCTTGGGGCATTTTCCCTTCAGTTTTGTCTTCAGAAAGTGAAATGCATGCTCAATCGGATTCAGGTCAGGTGATTGACTTGGCCATTGTATAACATTCCACTTCTTTCCCTTAAAAAACTCTTTGGTTGCTTTTGCAGTATGCTTTGGGTCATTGTCCATCTGCACTGTGAAGCGCCGTCCAAAGAGTTCTGAAGCATTTGGGTGAATATGAGCAGATAATATTGCCCGAAACACTTCAGAATTCATCCAGCTGCTTATGTCAGCAGTCACATCATCTATAAATCATAAGTCATATATGCCCACGCCATGACACTACCACGCCATGCTTCACTGATGAGGTGGTATGCTTATGATCATGAGCAGTTCCTTTCCTTCTACATACTCTTCTCTTCCCATCACTCTGGTACAAGTTGATCTTGGTCTCATCTGTCCATAGGATGTTGTTCCAGAACTGTGAAGGCATTTTTTAGATGTCATTTGGCAAACTCTGGCTTTCCTGTTTTTGAGGGTCACCAATGGTTTACATCTTGTGGTGAACCCTCTGTATTCACTCTGGTGAAGTCTTCTCTTGATTGTTGACTTTGACACACATACATCTACCTCCTAGAGAGTGTTCTTGATCTGGCCAACAGTTGTGAAGGGTGTTTTCTTAACCAAGGAAAGAATTCTTCGGGCATCCACCACAGTTTTTTTTTACGTGGTCTTCCGGATCTTTTGGTGTTGCTGAGCTCACAGATGCGTTCCTTCTTTTTAAGAATGTTCCAAGCAGTTGTTTTGGCCACACCTAATGTTTTTGCTATCTCTCTGATGGGTTTGCTTTGTTTTTTCAGCCTAATGATGGCTTGCTTCACTGATATGCACCCACTGCAAGATAAGGGTTACCACATGTACGTGGATAACTTTTATACTAGTATTCCCTTGTTCCAGTCCCTCCGCTTGTTTGACCGTGCGGAAAAATCAACGCGGCCCCCCTACCCACCCCCTCCAGGTGTCCTATCCCCAGGGGTGAGACCCGTGCCCCCACCAGTGGAATCCTGTTGCTGGTCAGATATAAGGACAAGAGGGATGTCCTTCTACTGTCCACAATTCACGGTAACGGCATCACCCTTGTCCCTGTGCGAGATACAATCGGGCTTGAGGACCGTTGCCATGGTATCGTCGACTAGAATCGGTATATGGGAGGAGTTGCCATGCACAAAACCTGGGCAAAAAAGTTGTGGTCTACTTGGTACAGGTTGCCTTGTACAACTCTTTTGTGCTGTCCCGGAGCGCTGGCAACAGAGGGAAATTCCTGCAGTTCTGAGGCAGTCCTCAAGGCCATGATCTTTTCTGACCGGTAAAGAGCAGGCCCGAGTACCTCGGGAACTGGAGGCGCCCGGATCGTCCCTGGCCAACACTTTCCAGGTGTGGTTCCCCCATACTGGAAAGAAGGGACGGACCCAAAAAAGGTGCAGAGTGTGTCACAGGAGGGGGATACGGAAAGACACCACCACTCAGTGTGACACGTGCCCCGATCATCCGGGCCTCAGCATTATTGGCTGCTTCAGGGAGTACCACACTTCCATGGAGTACTAAATTTATAATCCACTTCCCCAATTTTAATTCCATTTAGCCACTGACAATCGGGGGAAAAAAATGGTTTTTAGACTTGAGACACTAAAACAAAAAACATTCTTTTTCTAAAATATTATTTAGTAAAACTAAAATAAATAAAAAAGTAGACATATTAGGTATCGCCACGTCCATAAGAATCTGCTCTATAAAAATACCCCATGACCTAACCCCTCAGATGAACACGGTCAAAAAGAAAAAAACTGCAAAAAAATGTATTTTTTTGTCACCATAAATCACAAATAGTGTAATAGCAAGCGATCAAAAAGTCATATGCCCCCCCTAAATAGTGCCAATAAAACCGTCCTCTCATCCCTCAAAAAATGAGCCCCTACCTAAGATAATCGGCTAAAAACTGAAAGAAAACTGACTCTTAGGCTCCATTCACCTCCGCAAAATGGGTCCTCATCCTTTCCGCAATTTTGCGGAATGGGTGCGGACCCATTCATTCTCTATGGAGACGGAATGGATGCGGACAGCACACAGTGTGCTGTCTGCAGCCGCAATTGCGGAGCGCGGCCCCGATTTTGGGTCCGCAGCTCCGCAAAAAGATAGAGCATGTCCTATTCTTGTCCGCAGCTTGTGGACAAGAATAGGCATTTCTATGGGGGTGACGGGCTGGTGTGTTGCGGACCCGCAATTTGCGGGTCCGCAACACACCGCGGACGTGTGAATGTAGCCTTAGACTATGGAGATACTAAAATTTTTTTTTATTTGTTTATAAAAGGATAATATAGTGTAAAACCTAAATAAATTTAAAAAAGTAGACATATTAGGCATCACCGCGTCCGTAAGAATCTTCTCTATAAACATACCCCATGACCTAACCCCTCAGATGAACACGGTAAAAAAAAAAAAAAGAAAAACTGTGCAAAAAAAGGTATTTTTTGGTCACCTTACATCACAAATAGTGTACTAGCAAGCGATCAAATAGTCATATGCCCCCCAAAATAGTGCCAGTAAAACCGTCCTCTCATCCTGCAAAAAATTAGCCCCTACCTAAGATAATCAGCTAAAAACTAAAAAAAGAACTGACTCTTAGACTATGGAGATAATAAAATGTTTTTTTTTTTTTTTTATAAAAGGATAATATAGTGTAAAACCTAAATAAATAAATAAAAAGTAGACATATTAGGTATCGCTGCATCCATAAGAATCTGCTCTATAAAAATACTCCATGATCTAACCTCTAAGATGAACACAGTCAAAAAAATATATATAAACGGTGCCAAAATTTTGCAAATTTTCCATTTTAAACCGTTTTTTTTCCAGTAACAAAGCAAGGGTTAACAGCCAAACAAAACTTAATATTTATTACTCTGATTCTGAAATTTACAGAAACACCCCATATGTGGTCGTAAAACGGCTGTATGACCAAACGGCAGGGCGCAGAAGGAAAGGAACACCGTATGGTTTCTAGAAGGCAGATTTTAATGGCCTTTTTTTTGGGCACCATTTCCCATTTGAAGAACCCCTGATGCACCCCTAGAGTAGAAACTCCATAAAAGTGATCCAATTTTACAAACTTTATTAACCCTTTAGGTGTTCCTCAACAGTTTATGGCAAATGGAGATGAAATTTCAGAATTTCTACTTTTGGTAACCTTGCCTCACAAAAATGTAATATAGAGCAACCAAAAATCATGTGTACCCTAAAAATAGTCCTAACAAAACTGCAACCTTATCCTGTAGTTTCCAAAATAGGGTCACTTTTATGGAGTTTCTACTCTTGGGGTGCATCAGGGGGGCTTCAAATGGGACATGGTGTAAATAAACCAGTCCAGCAAAATCTGCAATCCAAAAACCATACGGCGCACCTTTCCCTCTACGCCCTACCGTGTTCCCGTACAGTAGTTTACAGCCACATATGAGGTGTTTCTGCAAACTACAGTATCGGGGCAATAAATATTGCTTTGTTACTGTAAAAAATGGATTAAAATGGGAAATTAGCCAAAAAATTGAAATTCTTAAATTTCATCTCCATTTGCCAATAACTCTTGTGGAACATCTAAAGGGTTAATGACGTTTGTAAAATCAATTTTGAATACCGTTAGGGGTGTAGTTTCTTAGATGGGGTCACTTTTATGGAGTTTCTACTCTAGGGGTGCATCAGGGGGGCTTCAAATGGGACATGGTGTAAATAAACCAGTCCAGCAAAATGTGCCTTCCAAAAACCACATGGCGCACCTTTCCCTATATGCCCTACCGTGTGTCCGTACAGTAGCATACTTCCACATCAACAAAAGAATGGCTTCAACTGAAGAAAATCCAAATTTTTGAATGGTTCAGCCAGTGCCTAGACCTGAATCTAATTGAAAATACCTGTATGTGGGTGACCTGAAGAAGGCTGTCCATAGATGACCTAGCAAATGTGACTGATTTGGAGTGCTTTTGCAAGGAAGAGAGAGAATGCCAAGTCAAGATGTTCCATGCTGATAGACTCCTACCACAAAATAATGAATGCTGTCATAAATTCAAAGGTTACTTTAACAAACTATTAGTTTAAGGGTGTGCATATTTATGCAACCAAATTATTTTTCCACCCTATAAGATTTCAGTTTGTTTTTCAATTGGATTGTACAGATTATAAGTGGCATTAAAAGTGGAAAAGTTCTGAAATCATTCTTCTTGGTCAGATTTTTTTCCATGACAAAAAACTGGCATTTTAATGTTTTATTTTATATATACAGTTGCAAGAAAAAGTATGTGAACCCTTTGGAATGATATGGATTTCTGCACAAATTGGTCATAAAATGTAATCTGATCTTCATCTAAGTCACAACAATAAACAATCACAGTCTGCTTAAACTAATAACACACAAAGAATTAAATGTTACCATGTTTTTATTGAACACACCATGTAAAAATTCACAGTGCAGGTTGAAAAAGTATGTGAACCCTCGGATTTAATAACTGGTTGAACCTCCTTTGGCAGCAATAACTTCAACCAAACTTTTCCTGTAGTTGCAGATCAGACGTGCACAACGGTCAGGAGTAATTCTTGACCATTCCTCTTTACAGAACTGTTTCAGTTCAGCAATATTCTTGGGATGTCTGGTGTGAATCGCTTTCTTGAGGTCATGCCACAGCATCTCAATTGGGTTGAGGTCAGGACTCTGACTGGGCCACTACAGTAGGCGTATTTTCTTCTGTTAAAAGGGATTCTGTCACCAGGTTTGACCCCTGTCAGCTAAACATATGCTGATGTTCAGGGCGTCTTCACGATTCCTAATGTGGGCTTATAAATGTCATCTGTGGGCTTATTTAGCTAAAAAACAGCTATTACTAACCTGTCAGTCAAACAAATAAGGTGCCCAAGGGGATGTTAATGGGTGCAAGATGCCCGCCGCACCCACCGCCGTTCGTGCCCAGCGCCGCATTTCCGGACTTCTGCACCACCTCCTAATCCTCTGTGCCGCCTCTCGCTCTCCCTCCCTCCCCCCTCCTCCTGCTGTAAGATCTCGCGCTTACAGGAGTTGAGCGAAGTGCCGGCGCATGCGCACTTCGCTGTAAGAAGCCAAATGGAGAAGTCCACACGGGCGCACCAGGCAGAGCCCTGTGCACAAGCGCGAGATCTTACAGCAGAAGGAGGGGGGAGGGAGGGAGAGCTAGAGGCGGCATAGAGGATTAAGAGGCGGCGCAGAAGTCCAGAAAGGCGGCGCTGGGCACGAACGGCGGTGGCTGTGGCGGGCACCTTGCACCCATTAACATCCCCTTGGGCACCTTATTTGTTTGACTGACAGGTTAGTAATAGCTGTTTTTTTAGCTAAATAAGCCCACAGATGACATTTATAAGCCCACATTAGGAATCGTGAAGACGCCCTGAACATCAGCATATATTTAGCTGACAGGGGTCAAACCTGGTGACAGAATTCCTTTAAGCCATTCTGTTGTTGATTTACTTCTATGCTTTGGGTCGTTGTCCTGTTGCAACACCCATCTTCTTTTGAGCTTAAGCTGGTGGATAGATGGCCTTAAGTTCTCCTGCAAAATGTCTTGATAAACTTGGGAATTCATTTTTACTTCGATGATAGCAATCCGTCCAGGCCCTGACGCAGCAAAGCAGCCCCAAACCATGATGCCCCCACCACCATACTTCACAGTTGGGATGAGGTTTTGCTGTTCGTGTGCTGTGCCTCTTTTTTTTCCACACATAGTGTTATGTGTTTTTTCCAAACAACTCAACTTTGGTTTCATCTGTCCACAGAATATTTTGCCAGTTCTGCTGTGAAACATCCAGGTGCTCTTGTGCAAACTGTAAATGTGCAGCAATAGTTTTTTTGGACAGCAGTGGCTTCCTCTGTGGTATCCTGCCATGAGATCCATTCTTGTTTAGTGTTTTACATATCGTAGATTTGCTAACAGGGATGTTAGCATATGCCAGAGACTTTTGTAAGTCTTTAGCTGACGCTCTAGGATTCTTCTTCACCTCATTGAGCAGTCTGCACTGTTCTCTTGCAGTAATCTTTACAGGAGGGCCACTCCTAGGGAGAGTAGCAGCAGTGCTGAACTTTCTCCATTTATAGACAATTTGTCTTACCGTGGACTGATGAACAGCAAGGCTTTTGGAGATACTTTTATAACCCTTTCCAGCTTTATGCAAGTCAACAATTCTTAATTTTAGGTCTTCTGAGAGCTCTTTTGTGTGAGGCATCATTCACATCAGGCAATGCTTCTTGTGAAAAGCAAACCCTGAACTGGTGTGTGTTTTTTATAGGGCAGGGCAGCTGTAACCAACACCTCCAATCTCATCTCATTGATTAGACTCCAGTTGGCTGACATCTCACTCCAATTAGCTCTTGGAGATGTCATTAGTCTAGGGGTTCACATACTTTTTCCACCTGCACTGTGAATGTTTACATGGTGTGTTCAATAAAAACATGGTAACATTTAATTCTTTGTGTGTTATTAGTTTAAACAGACTATGATTGTCTATTGTTGTGACTTAGATGAAGATCAGATCACATTTTATGACCAATTTGTGCAGAAATCCATACCATTCCAAAAGGTTCACATACTTTTTCTTGCAACTGCAGCTGTAGAAAAAATTAAGCTGATAATTTTTTCTTATATCAGCATATTCACATGTATGGCAGCCATTCCATTCCAGTGTTTGTTGAATTCCATCACAGTCACACCTCATTCAACTTATTGAGGTGCTGATTAGGTGATCCCCTAAACAAAATCTTATTTAACAAGCAACAATAGAAAAACTTCTCCTGTGGTCATCATTAGTCTCTTGTTCTAGAACCAGTAGTACCGGAAAAGTAAATAAAAAAAATAACAACAGACTATGCCTAAAGAGGTGAAAAGAAAAGAGGAAGTAAAAGAGATCTATTTTACCTTTACTGACAGCCAAATACAGTGAGTGTCAGGTTGCTTCCATCCTTAAAATTTCAAAGATAGTAGTTCATAAGAACAAGGTCAAGGCATAAACATTGGTGACAACAAAACTACGGACTGGCACAGGGTGAAAAAGACTCTACTGACTGTGATAACCGCCACCTCATTCGAATTTCACTTAACAAGCATACAATGACATTAAGTGATCTACAAAAAAGAGGGAGCTAGGAAGAAATGCATGGTGAGGATGGTTGGAAGCAGGTTTCGAGAGCCAGGGCTGAAGTTGTACAAAGCTAAAAAAAAACAAAAAAACTCCATGATTGAAAAGAAAAAAAGAAGATCCAAGCTGAAGTTTATAAAAGACCATAAGGATTAAACTGTAGAGGACTGGCGTAAGGTCATCCTCTCCAATGAGTCCTATTTTTAGCTTAGGCCAACACCAGGTCATGTAATGGTTAGACGGAGACAGGGAGAGATCTACAAACCCAAGTGTCTTGAATCTACTGTGAAATTTGGTGGAGGATTGGTGGGGGTCTTTCAGCTAGTCTGTAATGGGGAAGATTTGTATTTATGAAGGACACATGATTCAAGTCAAATATAAAGAAAACTTGCTTCCTTCTGCTTTGACAATGTTTTCCAACTCTGACAATAGATTTTTTACAGGACAATTCCCCATGTCATACAGCCAGGTCAATCAAGGTGTGGATAAAAGATGACCAGATCAAGCTCCTGTCATGGCCAGCCCAAACTGTAGACCTGAACCCCATTGAAAACCTCTGGAATGTGATCAAAAGAAATATGGATGGTCACAAGCCATCAAACAAAGCCGAGCTGCTTAATTTAGTGGCATAGAGTTACCCAACAACCATGTGAAAGCCATGTGAAAGACTGGTGGAAAGCATGCCAAGACGTATGAAAGCTTTGATTAAAAGTCAGGGTTATTCCACAAAATATTGATTTCTGGACTCCATCAAGTTGATATATTATTACTGTGTTTAAAAATATCAACTTTTTATAAGCATTATTTAAGGTCTGATATTTCTGTAACTATTTTGTTTTTTTAACCAGTTGTCAATTAAAAAAAAAAAGATGCTTGAAAATACAATATTTTTATCTGGAATTTGGGAGCAATATCAGTAGTTTATAGAATAAAACAAAACTGTTCATTTTAGGCTACTTTCACACTCGCGTTTGGTGTGGATCCATCATGGATCTGCACAGACGGATCCGTTCAGATAATACAACCGTCTGCATCCGTTCAGAACAGATCCGTTTGTATTATCTTTAACATAGCCAAGACGGATCCGTCTTAAACACAATTGATAGTCAATGGAGGACGGATCCGTTTTCTATTGTGCCAGATTGTGTCATAGAAAATGGATCTGTCCCCATTGACTTACATTGTGTGTCATGACGGATCCGTTTGGCTCAGTTTCGTCAGACGGACACCAAAACGCTGCAAGCAGCGTTATAGTGTCCACCTCCAAAGCAGAATGGAGACGGAACGGAGGCAAACTGATGCATTCTGATCAGATCCTTTTCTATTCAGAATGCAGTAGTGAAAAACTGATCCGTTTTGGACCGCTTGTGAGAGCCCATGATGGATCTCACAAACGGAAAGCCAAAACGCCAGTGGTAAAGTAGCCTTAGTTCAGGGATGTCCAACCTGAGGCTCTCCAGCTGTTGCAAAACTGCAACTCCCATCATGCCCAGACAGTCTACAGCTATCAGCCTACAGCAGGGCACGGTGGGAGTTGTAGTTTTACAACCTATAATTTTGCAGTGGATAATATACTGTATATACTGTATATATATATATATATATATATATATATATATATATACACTCTCCTAAAGAATTATTAGGAACACCTGTTCTATTTCTCATTAATGCAATTATCTAGTCAACCAATCACATGGCAGTTGCTTCAATGCATTTAGGGGTGTGGTCCTGGTCAAGACAATCTCCTGAACTCCAAACTGAATGTCAGAATGGGAAAGAAAGGTGATTTAAGCAATTTTGAGCGTGGCATGGTTGTTGGTGCCAGACGGGCCGGTCTGAGTATTTCACAATCTGCTCAGTTACTGGGATTTTCACGCACAACCATTCCTAGGGTTTGCAAAGAATGGTGTGAAAAGGGAAAAACATCCAGTATGCGGCAGTCCTGTGGGCAAAAATGCCTTGTGGATGCTAGAGGTCAGAGGAGAATGGGCCGACTGATTCAAGCTGATAGAAGAGCAACGTTGACTGAAATAACCACTCGTTACAACCGAGGTATGCAGCAAAGCATTTGTAAAGCCACAACACGCACAACCTTGAGGTGGATGGGCTACAACAGCAGAAGACCCCACCGGGTACCACTCATCTCCACTACAAATAGGAAAATGAGGCTACAATTTGCACGAGCTCACCAAAATTGGACTGTTGAAGACTGGAAAAATGTTGCCTGGTCTGATGAGTCTCGATTTCTGTTGAGACATTCAAATGGTAGAGTCCGAATTTGGCATAAACAGAATGAGAACATGTATCCATCCTCTGATGGCTACTTCCAGCAGGATAATGCACCATGTCACAAAGCTTGAATCATTTCAAATTGGTTTCTTGAACATGACAATGAGTTCACTGTACTAAAATGGCCCCCACAGTCACCAGATCTCAACCCAATAGAGCATCTTTGTGATGTGGTGGAATGGGAGCTTCGTGCCCTGGATGTGCATCCTTCAAATCTCCATCAACTGCAAGATGCTATCCTATCAATATGGGCCAACATTTCTAAAGAATGCTATCAGCACCTTGTTGAATCAATGCCACGTAGAATTAAGGCAGTTCTGAAGGCAAAAGGGGGTCCAACATCGTATTAGTATGGTGTTCCTAATAATTCTTTAGGTGAGTGTATATATATATATATATATATATACATACATACATACATACATACACACACACACATACATACATGCAATATATGTATGCAATTTTTCTATAGCTCTTTTCAACTGATAACATATATTACTCATTAAGCTAGCTATACAATCCCTTGCATAATCTGGACAGTAGGATGTTAAAGGAGGTAATAATAAGAAAATGACTGCTCTCAAATGTTTTTTTTTTTTTGCAAGTATCCTTTAATTAAAATTTCAATAATCCAATAAACATAAAACATATTGCAATCAGAAGGTTCATCTGAGAATCAGTGTTGTGAATACATATCATTAAAGATTGCAAAGAAAAAAGAAAAAAAGTTGCGATGGGGACCCAAATAGAGTATTAGCAAGTTAGTGTCAAACATTGGGCATCCAACACTGTACAATGATAAGAGAGAAAAAAAGAAACAAAAAAACAAAGGAACTTACAAGGAGAAAGGGGGGAGGGACAGGTGAGAAAGATTACCATCACAGGGGAGAATCTGCCTCAGAGATATAATTTTAAAAAGTTGTAGATGTTTGGTATGACATCCAAGCTGTTCAGGTTATTGTAAATCTGGAACATATCCTGGTTTCCCATGCTGACAGTTCTTCAATGTGAAATAGGTTTTCAATCTCATCTGACCGCTTGCACAAACCTGTTTGGCAACGTAATACACTTCCTTCCCAAACACACACAGATACCTCATGCCCTCTCTTATTCTCACCTACTAACACTTTCTCTGCTTCTCCTCATTGCTGGTGATATCTCTCCAAATCCAGGCCCCCCTCAGCAAATCCCCACTACCACCTCTACCTCCTACTACAAATCTCCTTCTACAAATTTCTGCAACCCCTTAAACCTAATAACCGGTCCTCTGACCCCTGCTCCTTTGGTTCCTCTTGCAGGAGCATTCTGGAACACACTCTCTGTCTGTAACAAACTTTCCTACATACATGACCTCTTAATCTCTCGAAAACTTTCCTTTCTGGGTCTCACAGAAACATGGCTGACCCTCTGACACCTCCTCCCCTGCTGCACTCTCCTATAGTGGATTTGATTTCACTAACATTCCCCACCCAACAAAACCCGAAAAATCAACAGACAACCCTGGCACACCAACCTGACCAAAAAACTCAGACAAGCTTCCAGGGCCTAAACAACTTTTTACTCTCCACTCTACTTTCGAGATCACATCTCACCACCTGTGCACTTGACTCAATCCCATACCACCTCATCCCTAACCTCACCACCTTGTTTATCCTAGCCCTAACTTATCTCTTCAACTTATCACTAACCTCTGGCATCTTCCCCTCTGGTTTTCAACATGCTACCATTACACCCATTTTAAAAAAGCCTTAACTTGACCTAACTTCTTTATCCAGTTATCGCCCCATATCACTTCTTCCATATGCCTCAAAGCTACTTGAGCAACATGTTCATTCTGAACTGTCCGCTCAACTCTCCTCTTGCTCCCTCTTTGACTGGCTACAATCTGGCTTCCGACCCCACCACTCAACTGAGACTGCCCTCACCAAAGTCACCAATGACCTACTAACAGCTAAAACCAAAAAAACATTACCCTGTTCTCCTCATTGACCTGTCCTCTGCCTTTGACACTGTCAACCACTCCCTTCTGTTGCAAACTCTCTCATCTCTTGGTATCACTGACCTGGCCCTCCCCTGGATCACATCATACCTCACAGAGCGAACATTTAGCATCTCCCACCCACACCACCTCATCGTCTCATTCCCTCTCTGTTGGTGTCCGACAAGGCTCTGTCCTAGGACCCATGCTCTTCTCTATCTACACTTTCGGCCTGGGACAACTCATAGAGTTCCATGGCTTTCAGTATCACTTTTATGCTGACGAAACACACATATACCTCTCTGGTCCAGACATCACCACCTTACTATCCAGAATCCCACAATGCCTATCTTCCATATCCTCCTTTTTATTTCTAAAGCTTAACATGGATAAAACAGAATTCATCATCTTTTCCCCACCTTGCCTACCCCCACCAACAGACCTATCTATCACGATCAATGGCTGCACACTCTCCCCGGTCAACCAAGTCCGCTGCCTTGGAGTGACCTTGGATTCTGCCCTCTCCTTCCGACCGCACATCACCCACCTCTGCACTTTCCTCGACTTTGAGTCTGTGAAAATGCTTGTACATGCCCTCATCATCTACCGCCTAGACTACTGCAACATCCTACTCTGTGGCCTTCCATCTAGCACTCTCGCACCCATCCAATCTATCCTCAACTCTGCTGCCCAAATACTCAACCTTTCACCCTGTTATTCCTCTGCCTCTCCCCTCTGCCAATCCCTTCACTGGCTCCCCATTGCCCAGCGAATTCAGTACAAAAAACTAACAAATACATACAAGGCTGTCCACAACCTGTCCCCTCCCTATATCTCTGAGCCACTTTCCCGATACATCCCCACACAAAGTCGGCTGGTTTCAATGCTGTGGAATGAGGGCTTTGGCAGTGGAGGTTAGGTATAAGAATAGCCTCCAGCACTTGGGATTACAGAAGACCGAAGTACTCAAAAATTGGATTTGGCTGCTTCGCCGAATTTTACAAAAAAAATTAGCTTTGTGATGAATTGCTTTGTTACAAGGCGCATTTCTTTGTAAGTAGTTGGTGTAATGACAGGGAGTGGTAATTACGCCGCACCCCCCCCCCAACATAGTACCCCTAAGAGGCCGCGTTCATAGCTGATTGCGGCATCTGACAGCAATATTAAATATTTAAGGGAACCTGTCACCTAAAAAATGCCTCCCAAACCACCAGCATAAGCTTAAACTAGCCAGCAGTATGTTCCTAAAAATCCTTTTCTTCCTCCGGCCAGATGCACCAAAATCTTGAAAAATGAACTTTAATCCCCTGCACGCGCTATGTAACAGCAGAGTTTGAATTCAAGGGGATAACGGCCTGCTTACTACAAGTTAAGATAACCACACACCCTTTCCCTGACCCTTCGCTTTTGATTGACAGCAGATAGCTTTCGGCTGTTCAGCAAAGCCAGCCGAGTGTGAAAGTGTGTCAGACGTTCACGTGCGCAGCTGTCAATCAGAGGTGAAGGGGCAGGGGGGGTGTGGTTATCCTGACTTAAAGCGAGGAGGCCACTGCCCCCTTCACTTCAAACTCTGCTGTTACATAGCGCGTGCATGGGATTAAAGTTCGTTTTTCACGATTTTGGTGCATCTGGCCGGAGGAAGAAAAGGATCTTTAGGAACATACTGCTGGATTAGTTGCCCAAACACCAGCCAAAACATGATGAAGGGTGCAGCACTCCTTTATTGATGCCACACAGGCTTTTATAGAAGTCCCCCTGCAAGAGGACCTCCCACAGTATACAAGCATCATCAACACAATCAACAACACAATGATATTGCCTTTGACACAATCAACTACACAATGACATTGCCTGTGACACAATCAACAACACAATGGCATTGCCTGTGACACAATCAACAACACAATAGCATTGCCTGTGACACAATCAACAACACAATGGCATTGCATGTGACACAATCAACAACACAATGGTATTGGCTGTGACACAATCAACAACACAAGAACATTGCCTGTGACACAATCAACAACACAATGGCATTGCCTGTGACACAATCAACAACACAATGGCATTGCCTGTGACACAATGAACAACACAATGGTATTGCCTGTGACACAATCAACAACACAAGAACATTGCCTGTGACACAATCAACAACACAATGGCATTGCCTGTGACACAATTAACAAACTAAAAGTAATGAATCCAGTTTTTTTTTTTTTTGAAGAATACAGTCTGTGGACCAGGCAATAACAGGGGTTCTGTTACAGATGTGAGGTATGATAATGTATCTCAAATGTTACTTTCTGTCTCAACATGACAGTGGAACAGCCACTCAGCGATAGGACAGTTTTAATACAGCAGCCTAGGGTCAAATTGTTGAGCATGTCTTGTGCTACCTTGTCACTGAGTAATTTAGAGTAATTTAGTAATTTGTCTTCCTTGTAGTATTAATAGAAAATACATCAAATAAGCCAAATCTAGATGACCCCTCCATATACATGTGTATTTATAAGGGTAATTTCCCACTAGTGTTAAAGTTTTCCGGTATTGAGTTCCGTCATAGGGGCTCAATACCGGAAAAAATGCATCAGTTTTATCCCAATGCATTCTGAATGGAAAGCAATCCATTCAGTATGCATCAGGATATCTTCAGTTCAGTCCCTTTTATGGTATTTGGCTGGAGAAAATACAGCAGCATGCTGCTGCATTTTCTCCGGCCAAAATTCCGGAACACTTGCCTAATTGAAATGTATTAATGCCAGATCTGGTACCAAGTGTTCTGTAAAAACAGATCCGGTATTGCAATTCATTTTTAGACGGATCCGCATCCGAAAACAAATTATATCAGTTTGCATACGAATGTCCGGATTCGGCAGGCAGTTCCAGCAACGGAACTGCCTGCCGGATTCTTTTAACGCTAGTGTGAAAGTACCCTAACACATAGGAACTCCTCTGGATACAGTTGTAACATAATGTGATAGAACTTTTGAACTTCATAAAGCATTGGTTAAATGTATAAAAATAATAGTATACATGTATAATGTACCTAATATTGGAAGCCATTCAACAAATGACATAGATATACTTGACTTTGCTAAGGTCACAACTGTATTATATAATGTGAAACTGAATGTTTTACTTAACGTTTAGGGGGAGGGTTATCAAACCTGGTGCTTAGGCAAGTGACCTAGTTGCTGATAGCAAACAAACAGATTCCACTTTTCATTTTTCAGAGCTCTTTTAGAAAATAAAAGGGTCAATATAATTGGCTGCTATAGGCAACTAAGGCTACTTTCACACGAGCGTTCGGGTGTCCGCTCGTGAGCTCCGTTTGAAGGGGCTCACGAGCGGCCCCGAACGCATCCGTCTGGCCCTAATGCATTCTCAGTGGAGGCGGATACACTGAGAATGCATCCGCCTGCTAGCGCTCAGCCTCCGCTCCGCTCAGTGAGCGGACACCCGAACGCTGCTTGCAGCGTTCGGGTGTCCGCCTGGCCGTGCGGAGGCGAGCGGATCCGTCCAGACTTATAATGGAAGTCAATGGGGACGGATCCGCTTGAAGATGACACTATATGGCTCAATTTTCAAGCGGATCCGTTCCCTATTGACTTTCAATGTAAAGTCTGAACGGATCCGCTCAGGCTACTTTCTGACTTAGAAAATTTTCTAAGTTATAATGCAGAAGGATCCGTTCTGAACGGATGCAAACATCTGCATTATCGGAGCGGATCCGTCTGATGAAACATCAGACGGATCCGCTCCGAACGCTAGTGTGAAAGTAGCCTAAGCCAGTTTTCCTTTGCAACAGTTTTGGTAAATGGGAGATTTAAACTTTTCTCTTCCATAAACTTATTTATATTCAACAATGATTTCTCTTGTTTTGCTAGAAACCTTATAAACTTAAATAACAGTTTTAAAGTTAAATAAATGTAATAACCCATAGGTTTAGTGCTACCCCCCCCCCCCCCCCCCCAAGATATGTATTTACAACTAAAAAGATAATAGGAGGAATGTATTATGAGGGGAATTTTTAAAGTCTATGTTGTCATAAGTTTAAAATGTAAACACCTTGTTTGATAAACTAAGTGCATCTTAAAACATATCACTTTTGTCTAGTGCTGTTATGCTAGTTTTATATACCATTCCCCTACTGGAGTAAGGATGCACTTTTCTGTAACTTTTTTTTCCAGTTGATAAATCTGCCATACATGCACCTAATTTACGTACCTAGCCATACCAACTTCCCTTCACACAATGGGTCAAGATTGGTGTAAAGACACAAGTTTTTTTTCTTGTGGTATATGTTAAAATATACCCTTTTTTTATTGCCAGAATTCTGGTGCAAATCAAATCAAAAGTGATAACTGATTCTTCCTCTTTCTTTGTGGACCATGAATTTACTTTTGTGTAGGTTAAAGTGTTCACTTTGGACAATTCTTTTTTGATATAAGGAATGCACATTACACAGTACTGTACCTAAAATTAGTGGGCTGCCCTTGTTGGCCTTCTTTCACAATTAGACTTTGCTGGCGTTTTTCTGCATTCTTATGTTTTTAGTGGGTAAAACGCCAGCTCCAGATATTAGCTGAAGGTCTATGAAAAATATGAAACACAGGACACACCGATGTATTTTTCGCGCCTGATATTTTCGCTCATTAGAGGGCTTTTTTTTTTCTTTCTGGCTTCTTTTAAGAAACACAGCATGTTGTAGCTCTTGACATTTTTTCAGGCATTTTCACATCATGTCTGTAGGGGAAGAACATTATGAGGAAAACTATAGTTGGCAAGCACACTGTTTTCCTAAAGAAATGCTACAAAAATGTGGCAAAAAATACAGGTAACTAAATCTAGGCATGCAATTATTCCGGCTTTTTTATAGCAATAAAAAACACAAGTGAAAGTTCATGTGTAAGGACCATAATGTACAAGTGAAAGATGCTCGTTTTAGTCTCTCTCTCCTTTGAATAACAGATAAATGTCCTAAAAAGCGAACACCCTTTTATTTAAAAAAAATATATAATATAAATATATATATATAGAGAACAAAGAAGTAGGACTGCACTCCAAGATAGTGGTTTATTCACCCATAATATGGCAAGTCTTGCGACGTTTCGGCTCACAAGAGCCTTCCTCAAGCATGGTAACAGTGAAAGTGAGAGCATTATAAAGGCATTTACAAAGTGTCCAACCCATAAGGGTGTGGTTACAATCAATTACAATTGCAAACATACGATGCATAGCAATACAAATAAAGTGCATGTGCATAAAGTAAGCAGTGATATACAATTCATGACTAAGGGATGCCATCCCTACAAAGTGTATTAAAATGTATGCGATACTTCATCTAAGCTAAAATCACAATTATATAAGTGCTATATATATATAGTACTAATATGGTCAAAGAGGTCATGGTGTTGATTTTGTCAATTGTATTGTAGACTGTTTTTGCCACCTCTGATGTCACCAACCCTGTTAGTTAGGGCAGTTGTGTTGGCAATATTTGGTTAAATATGTATAGTATATATTGTGATGTGTTAAGTTCTCACTATCTGAAGAAGGAGAGTTGTTTGGAGAATAATAAAGAATTTCCTTTTCCTTCCTGTCATAGTTTGATTCTACAACTTTCATATACTTTGGAGTTGATGTGTTTCTCTTTTTCCTATGGACATATTAACAGTTGACTGTTTTAGTACAACCTATGTTTAATGTGTCACGGGCAGAGTATGTCCCAGTTTATGCGACTCTACTGCTATAAATCTGAATACGTTGGATGTCGTCTCCCAATGTAAAAGCATAAACTGCATGATATATCCATTTTTTGCAGGACCCCTGTGTGTTGAAAATCTATAGACTGCTTTTCAGTGAAGAGAAAAGGATACTGGCATTTACCAAATGCCAAAAGTATACTGACAAGTAAAAATATGCCAAAAGTATACTCCTATAATACTTGTGTCTTTTTGATACATCAGTAATTTATCAGATTAAAAAGGCCTACATTTTAGATTCATAATAAATTTTATTTCACAGATTAGTTATGAATCTAAATAGGAAATATTTTAAGGCTGAATTCACTGTAAGAAAACGAGGGAATCACAGCATTAACGTTTAATGTTGACTGTTTGTCTATACAGCAATACATCAGTGTAATTTATTACTTTTCAAGCACTGTGTTGTTGAGGAACTGCCTCAGTGCTTGCTCTCTTTGGGTCAGTGCCCATAGAAAGTACATGTCAAAGTACTGATCTTAAACCAGTTTCTATAGAGCTTTCCCAGGCAGAATATGCTTTACCAGTGAGAGAAGCACTGTCCCATCAATGGGTGAATGTTTTGCACTGCAACATTAAATTAGCAATTATTCAAAAATTGGAATGGAAGCAATACATTTTAAAGGAATTACACTTTTTCAAAAGTAGGTTCTAGGTATATTATTTAAGGAAATATTAAAGTGATTGTCTGGCTAGTAACAGTTTATAAAAAAAAAAGAAGCTTCCTGAAGCTTCTAATCCCCAATCCTTGACAATTGCTACATCCTGGACCCTCCTGGGACACAATAAATTACCTCTCAGGCAATCACTGGAAGGTGAGTATCATTTGTATAATTTATATTTTTTGATTATGCCATTCTGACCCTTTTAAGAAATTAAAAAAATACTAGCCAGCTAACCCATTCATTGTCTTGTTTACCTCCAGATGTTAGTAGTGTGGCTGAGTTTTCGCACCAAAACTATAAGGCCTCTTGCACACAGCTGTTGCAAGCCCGTGGCCATATTGCGGCCCGCATACGACGGGTCCGCAATACACGGGCACCGGGCCGTGTGCACTCCGCATCACGGATGTGGATCCATTCACTTGCGGACAAGAGTCGGCATTTCTATTATAGGGCAGGGCGTTCCGTTCCACAAAATGCAGAATGCACACAGCTGGTATCCGTATTTTGCAGACCGCAAAATATTATTATTATTTATTTTTATTAAAGCGCCATTCGTTCCATAGCGCTGTGCATATGAAAATGGGTATACATACATAATAGAGACAATTGCACTAAGCATAAACAAGACAAGTTACAAACTGGTACAGAAGGAGAGAGGGCCCTGCCCGTGAGGGTTTACAATCTACATGGTATGGGAGAAAGACACAGTAGATGAGGGTGAAGCTGGTCATGGTGGTATATATGAAGCAGGGTCACTGGTTGTAGGCTTGTCTGAAGAGGTGGATTTTTAGTTTTTTTTTTAAGGATTCCACTGAAGGTGAGAGTCTGATATGTTGGGGCAGCGAGTTTCAGAGTGTGGGGGATGAACGGTAGAGAAATCTTGGAGGCGATTGTGGGAAAAGGTGATAAGAGGAGAGAAGGAGATCTTGTGAGGATCTGAGATTGCGTGTGGGGATGTATCAGGAAAGTAGCTCAGAGATGTAGGGAGAGGATAGGTTGTGGACGGCCTTGTATGCATGCCTTGTATGTATTTGTTAGTATTTTGAACTGAATTCACTGGGCAATGGGGAGCCAGTGAAGGGATTGGCAGAGGGGAGAGACAGAGGATTAACAGGGTGAGAGGTGGATTAGTCGGGCAGCAGAGTTGAGGATAGATTGGAGAGGTGCGAGAGTGCTAGATGGAAGGCCACAGAGGAGAATGTTGCAGTAGTCTAGGCGGTAGATGATGGGGGCATGTACAAGCATTTTCACAGATTCAAAGCTAAGGAAAGGGTGGATGCGGGATATATTTTTGAGTTGGAGGTGGCAGGTGGTGGAAAGGGCTTGATGCGCAGTCAGAAGGAGAGGGCAGAATCCAAACGTCACTCCAAGGCAGCGGACTTGGTTGACCAGGGAGAGTGCGCAGCCCTTGACAGACATTGTGGGATTCTGAATAATAAGGTGGTGATGTCTGGACCAGAGAGGTAGATTTGTGTGTCATCAGCATATGAGTGATATTGAAAGCCATGAGACTCTATGAGCTGTCCCAGGCAAAAAGTGCAAATAGAGAAGAGCAGGGGTCCTAGGACAGAGCCTTGCGGGACACCAACAGAGAGGGAATGAGACGAGGAGGTGGTGTGAGAGTGGGAGACGCTAAACGTCCAGTCTGTGAGGTATGATGTGATCCAGGAGAGGGCCAGGTCAGTGATGCCAAGAGATGAGAGCGTTTGCAACAGACGGGAGTGGTCGACAGTGTCAAAGGCAGAGGACAGGTCAATGAGAAGGAGGACAGAGTAATGTTTTTTTTGTTTTGGCTGTTAGTAGGTCATTGGTGACTTTGGTATGGGCAGTTTTATTTGAGTGGTGGGGTCGGAAGCCAGATTGTAGCCGGTCAAAGAGGGAGCAGGAGGAGAAGTGAGAGGACAGTTCAGAATGGACATGTTGTTCAAGTAGCTTTGAGGCATACGGAAGAAGTGATATGGGGCGATAACTGGACAAAGAAGATGGGTCAAGTTAAGGCTTTTTGAGTATGGGTGTATGGTATCATGTTTAAAAGCAAAGGGGAAGACACCAGAGGTTAGTGATGATAGTGAGGGATGTCGGCAGAAAGAAAGTGTAGTAGCCAGGTGTTAAAGTGGACAAGAAAGATGGTGGCTTGGCCTGGGGGACGGTAAAAGACAGCTACTTGAAGGTTTGAGGGAGAGTAGATGCGAACAGAGTGTACTTCAAATGAAGTGAGCGTAATGGAGGATAGCAGTGGAGTTGGGCTGTGGGAGTAGGTGTCTGATAGGAGAAGGCCAACTCCTCCACCTTGTTTGCAGCCAGGGCGGGGGTGTGAGTTAAATGAAATCCACTATATGAGAGTGCAGCAGGGGAGGAGGTGTCAGAGGGTGTCAGCCATGTTTCTGTGAGAACCAGAAAGGAAAGTTTTTGAGAGATGAAAAGATCATGAATGTAGGACAGTTTGTTACAGACAGAGCGTGCATTACATAATGGTTCTGCAAGAGAAACCAAAGGAGCAGGGATAGGAGGAATGGTTATTAGGTTTAAGGGGTTGCAGAAATTGTAGAAGGAGATTTGTACTGGGACGTGAAGGTTATAGTGGGGATTTGCTGAGTGGGGCCTGAATTTGGAAAGATATTACCAGCAGTAAGGAGAAGCAGAGAAAGTGTTAATAGATGAGAATAAGAGAGGGCATGAGGTATCTGTGTGTGTTTGGGAAGGAAGTGTTTTTGGTTACCAAACAGGTTTGTGCAAGCTGTCAGATGAGAAGGTAAGATAGAGGAGGAGATGAATAGTTCCGTGCTGGGTGAATGAATGTGGGGGCACTTTTGTCTCCTTGATTATGTTTTAAATATTCCGGCCTTATTGCCATCTATGCTTTAGTTTAGTTTATATATTTTTTTTAAATCACTTTTGTTGATATGCAAAGTACCTTGAAAAGGAGCCCAAGGGGCTGTCCCTATCGCCATTGGAGCCCAGACGCGCCCCTTTTCCTGAAGTCCACCACCTCCCTACATACAAATTTTCACTCCCTCCAGCGCTGTAATCCAGAGCATGCGCACTGACATCGCACGTCAGCGCTCACGCTGTCTTCATTCCCTGTGATGGCAGCAGCCTCAGGGAATGAAGCACACATACTTCAGCTGTCTGCGCACTCTGCTCGACTCGACATCTGACTCCGCTCTAACATCTGGTGCATGCGCGTTTCATTCCCTGAGGCTGCCGTCAGGACAGAGAATGAAGACCATACAAGCGCTGATGTGCTGTGTTAGTGTGCATACGCTGGATTACGGAGCTTCGGATCAGTGAGGTCGGTGCTGGAACGAGTGAAAATTTGTATGTGGGGCGGTGTTCCAGAAGAAGGGACGCGGCTGGGCTCCAACGGTTATAGGGACAGCCCCTTACATACTTACGTATGAACAAAAGTGATTGTTTTAGATAAACTAAAGCATAGATGGTAATAAGACTTGTATATTTAAAAGCAAGCTTTTTGTTACTCTGCTTGCTATTAAAATTATCATAGCCACTGAAAGATATACAACACTGAAAAATGTAAGGGAAATGTTAAATATATCTGTAAAGGACTTTAATAATAAAATATAAACTATGTTGATACATTATTTTTAATACTTTGCAAAGAATTATGACATTATCATATTGAAAAACATAAACTATCCAAAGCTTTTATTCTAGGGTCAAACAGCACTTTTTCAGAAAAGACAAAATAATGACATACTGTATACTGTAGAAAGGTTTAAGCGAGTGACTGAGATAATAAGTATATCTGTCCACCTGAGCATGCATCCATGAAGTGATTAAAGTGAAAAGCTTCTTCCCATGGCAAGGGACTGCAAATCATAAAACTATTGCCGCTGCAAGGACTACCTTACATTCATGCTGCTCAGTGATATTTTCATTGACTAAAGAATAGGAAAAATAAAAGTATTAAATATTTTTGTTAAATTTTGGTGGAGCTGAACTAGGTAATAAAAAAAAGTTAACAGCAGGTGTAAAATCCATGTAGCTTTCTTCTCAGTGTATGTATGTGGGGCGGTGTTCCAGAAGAAGGGACGCAGCTGGGCTCCAACGGTGATAGGGACAGACCTCATACACATATGCAAACCAGAAATCCGCAAAATACAGATACTGGCTGTGTGCATCTCGTATTTTTAGCAGGCCCCATTTTAAAACGCCTATTTTTGTCCACAAAACAGACAAGAACAGGGCAAGTTTTATTTTTTTGGGGTGGACGGACATGTGGACATACAGTTGCAGGCAGCACACATTGTGTGCATTTTTGTGGTGTCATTTAAATGAATGGGTCTGCATCTAATCTGCAAAAAATGCATATCGGATGTGCACAGTTGTGCGCATGAGGCCTAACAAGGAACATCAGGGAGTATAACATCAATGTATTTTTTCTTTCCATGGGCACTTCCACATGGTCAGTATTTGGTCAGTGTTTGTATGCTGAAACCAAGAGTGGCTCCAAAACACAGAAGTAGCAAAAATCTTTCCATTATTCTTTTCCTCTGCAGGTTCCACTCCTGGTTTTGGTTTCCAAATAGTGATAGTATAAAACTGGTCTTAGGGTCTGTTCACATCTATGTTGAAGCCTCTGTTGCTGATTTGTCTTATTTCACAGGAAAGTTAGCATTGCAAACTGCATAATTCACCCCTTCCCCTTAAAATTTTGACACCTTAGAAGAATCATATAGACCCCATTGTAATTTTATTTGGTCCACTGGGATCTATCAGGATGTCAGATCCAGCACTGCATTCTGTTTTCTACTTATACCACATACTCTACAAGTCAGATGTCAATAGCACTTTAAGGCTCATTGCCCATAGCAACTAATCAGATTCCACCTTTCATTTTTTATAGCTCCTTTGGAAAATGAAAGATGGAATCTGATTGGTTGCTATGGGCTACTAAGTCAGTTCTACTTTACACCAGATGATAAATTACCCCAATAGTACCTATTAGTCTGAATTATCAACCCTCACTACTCTGTGTGCTACTCAGTACCAATACTTTCAGAGGGAATACAACATATGGTAGCACAATATAAAAAAATAAAATAAACCTTTTTTTACAAAAGTAGACACACCGGCCCACAATCAGGTTTTTGCATGCTATTTTAGAAGCCAGAACCAGGAGTGAATAAAATAAAAAAAAGGAGATCCACTGCTGACAGTGTGGCCATGCACTTACGAGCGATCTAAACAATGGCAGTGCACTTGGCGCCTTATATAAATTTCAATTAGGTTTGTCTGCACAATTTGTGATCTTGGTTTACAATAATTACAAAAGACAAAGTCAGCACATCCTGTTAAATGAAGTAAATGTGCAGGGGCTCATCACTATGGCATAAAAGCAGACCCAATGCAACAACACTCTGCAAATATAGACTATATAAACTAATAATATCTACACTATATAAAATGAATAGTTACTTACCTAATGAGCTACCTATCAAATATATTTTGGTGAAAATTATTTGTGCCTATCCACCACAACAAGGTGACCTCTTTCTGGATAGGAATCCACTCTATATGGTAACTCTCTCTGTGCCAACAGGCCTCAAATTAATTCAGGGAGAGAGTGCATCACATGTTTACTGATTCTGCACTATAAGATAACCTCTCTTTGTGCCAGCCAGCTTCAAATGAATTAAGAGAGGGAAGACTACAGCTATATATACTGCACTAACTAAAAACAGCCTGTGGAAAGGATGGGTTTGTTAGAAGTGCACCTCCAAAATGGATGCAGCCACACCTTTAAATGCATACTGCAAAGACAAAAGGCAAAAGTAGGTTGTGAATACCCAGGTGTGTCATGTGTCATGGCTGAAACTAAAAAAGTAAAAACAAAAACAATGCATAATAAGAATTTTTTAATGTTATTTAACACATCACGGTTTAAAAAGGAGCATATGCTGTAATGACAATGTCGACTGTGTTTTACAAATGAGTTCTCTCAAGCACAGTATAGTATATCGGTCAGAGAAAAACATGGGCACGAACTGTACGTTAGGTACTTGGTTTTCAAGGGTCATTGCCAGAATGCCCTCTGAAAATTTACTTTCAGCAGTGTCCATGGAATATGAATGACATCTAGAGATCAAGAAACAAACACATGGATCTTTCACAGACATCTTCACAGATGAACCACTGACCACCTTGTTATTGATGTTGTCACAGACACAGACATGTAAAAGACGTCTTAGTCCATTAGCTTGGCCCAGAGTATAGCAGTATCTTATGAGGAAGAAAGGCTGACTGAATACTCTTGAATGATCATACAGCATATGCACCACTTTTAGAGGCTCAGCAAGGAATCCACCCAGACTTCACATGTAGTTTCACTTTATTTCCTGTCCACAGAAACACAAATAGAAAATGTATTGCCAGTGTTTCAGCCTTAAATGGCTAATATTAATCCATAAGTAGCCTTTTGTTAGATTTCATCACTAAAAGTAATCTAGTTCTATTAGTAATGGACGAGCATCGTCCGGGACGATTCGCCAATGTGTTCAAATGTTTGCGAACCACAAGTTTGCGGCGGGCCCCATTCACTTTAATGGCAGGCGAACCTTAAAAACCTTCAGGTCATATTTGCAGCCTCCAAATACTTATAGGAAGTGCACAAATCATCCCGCAACATGGACAGTGACATACCAGAGGGGGATCAATGGCAAAAATTCCCCCCAAAAATATGTATTTTAATCAGGGGCCATTTTTATGTGCCTTAAAGGGAAATTCTCAGAAATGTGACCTGTTGGAGCCTAGAAAATTTATATTTTAGGCCACGGGAGTACGGTCCTTAAAAATTAGCCATTCACCTGACATAAAAGAAATTGTGATTATGTGGCTCGAGGTACATTATGCGGTCAATGGATAAAAATTTTAATGTAGGCCACTGGAGTACAGGCCCCAAACATTACGTCACACCTGGCACATCGAATAGGTTCTGGGGAGCTTGGGGGGTGCAGCGGAAGAGGCAGTAGCAGTGGAAAAGGAGAAGTCAGCCAAGGAGGAGACGGAGGATGGAGTAGGAGGAGGAGGAGGAGAAGAAGAGGCAGGCCTGCATGCAATCCGTGGCAGTAACACCAAATCCACACGGGTGCCATGGGTTACATGCTTGACAGCCATCAGAAGGTTCACCCTTTGGGCAGTAAAAGTTATGTACCTTCCCTGCCCATGTTTGCTAGACCACGTGTCTGTAGTCAGATGTATCTTGGCACCGACACTGTGTGCCAGAGATATATTAACTTGCTTCTGAATATGGCCATATAGTTCAGGGATGCCCTTCTGGGAGAAATATTTCCTACCGGGGACCTTCCATTGCGGTGTGTCAATGGCCAAAAAATTTCTAAAGGCCTCCGAGTCCACCAATTTATATTGCAATAGTTGGTGGGCTACCAGTTCCGACAAGCCAGCGGTCAGCCATTGGGCAAGAGGATTATCCGACATCATCATTTTTTTAAGCTCGACCTTTGGGCCATAGAAGCCTGCCTTGTGCCAGATGAACGTGACAACGGCACGGTGAAAAGTGGAGTGGATGAAAAATGGGAGGAGAGAGGAGAAGGAGTAGAGGCAGGACGTGGAGCACCAGGAGTGTGGCTTTGTGGGTTCTGACAAACACATAGGGCAACAGCACTGTACAAACCAAAAGTAGAGTACAAAAGTATATTACATTGTAAATGCTATGCTAATAACTTAGAGATGCAAATACATTTTGCTAAGCATCTCTAAGTTATTAGCATAGCATTTACAATGTAATATACTTTTGTACTCTACTTTTGGTTTGTACAGTGCTGTTGCCCTATGTGTTTGTCAAATGTATATTTGCAGCCACACTAGCGACGTTCACCTGCGCATTGGGATGTGCTGACCCCTCCCTCCCTTTTTGTGTTTGTGGGTTCTGACGGCATTGCTCCCACTGAGCTCGGTGATGGGAGGCCAGGTGCCTTCTTTGTCCCTAGGAGAGTGTTGGGCTTACCGTGACTTATGCGTTGACAGCACAGGCTGCAGATGGCAACACTATTATCAGCAGCTGACAAGTAAAAAAAAAGCCCACACTGCGGAGCCATGTGTCGGAATCCTGGAAGTGCAAAATGTGATCATGCATGGTGGATGGCTCGCTCCAGATACATTTGCAGTCTGCTTTTTTGCCTCCTGTGCATTGCGAGTTCTGCCTGCTTCTCCTCCTTCTCCTCCCTATCTGCTGTTCCGTCTCTCCCTCTGAACTCCACTCTTCCTGTCTTGTGGGCACCCATGTGACGTCCATCGACACGTCATGATTGTCACCTTCACCACGACTGATATTTGAGATCTCCCTCCTTGGGCTGATCTGGGTACTATAATCAGACCGCTGGGTGGTGGCCGTTGCTACCTCCTCTTCCTCATCCGATGCCAAGAATGGCTGCGCATCTGTAAGGTCTGGAAATTGATGTGAAAATAATTTCTCTGACTCGAGTTGAGGGGCTATGGTGGTGATGGTGTCTTTGGGGGGTGCAGACAGCAGAGAGTGAGGAAGGTGCAGATACAGAGGATGAGGAGGGTGCAGAAGCGGAAGGCTGAGTGAGCCACTCAACCAACTCTGATGCGTCCTTTGACGTAATCGCACGTACATTCTCCAACTTCCCACTTAGGCTCCGGCCTGGTTCAACTGCCCGACCCCTACCACCCCTGCGGAATGGCCTGCCTCTTCCTCTGCCTGTCATTTTCAAAATGACCCTGTGACAAAGTCCCCATAGAAGAGCAGTATTTTTGGAAGCAGGTATATAGAACACCTTAATCAGTTTTTTATGGGGGGGCAACTGGTATATCACACCAGTTGCAATTAGTTGTTCCAATGGCGTTTGTCTGTCTGTATAGCTGCGGTATCTCAACAGAACCGCACACAAGTGCTGCACACAACAAATGCACTATATAGAAATTATATTATAGGTATATCACACCCCTGCCTCAATCAGATTTTTTGGGGGGCAACTGGTATATCACACCAGTTGGAATTAGTTGTTCCCATGTCGTGTGTCTATCTGTATAGCTGCGGTATCTCAACAGAACCGCACACAAATGCTGCACAATACAAATGCACTATATAGAAATTATATTCTAGGTATATCGTATCTTTACCTCAATCAGATATTTTTAGGGGGCAACTGGTATATCCCACCAGTTGCAATTAGTTGTTCCAATGGCATTTGTCCCTCTGTATAGCTGCGGTATCTCAGCAGAACCACACACAAATGCTGCACAATACAAATGCACTATATAGAAATTATATTATAGGTATATCAAACCCCTGCTTCATTTATATTTTTTTAGGGGCAACTGGTATAACACACCAGTTGCAATTAGTTGTTCCAATGGCATTTGTCCTTCTGCATAGCTGCGGTATCTCAGCAGAACCGCACACAAATGCTGCACAATACAAATGCGCTATATAGAAATTATATTATAGGTATATCACACCCCTGCCTCAATCAGATTTTTTTGTGGGAAACTGGTATATCACATTAGTTGCAATTAGTTGTTCCAATATTGTTTTTCCCGCTGTATAGCTGCGGTATCTCAGCAGAACCGCACACAAATGCTGCACAAACAAATGCACTATATAGAAATTATATTATAGGTATATCAAACCCCTGCCTCAATCAGATTTTTTGGGGTGCAACTGATATAGCACCCCAGTTGCAATTAGTTGTTCCAAAAGCGTTTGCCCCTCTGTATAGCTGCAGTATCGCAGCAGAACTGCACACAACTGCTGCACAATACAAATGCACTATAATATACTTTCTTTGTTAGAAAGTATATTATAAGTATAATATACCCCTCAGTATGTCACACCTATCGATAGCACAGCTATACCAGTCCTTAAAAGGTCTTTTGTGACACTATTAGCTAGCGTTTGGTGTCTCTATACTCTCTAACAGTCTTTCCCTGCTCCACACAGCAACCTCAACCTACACGGAAAAAACTGAATGTAAAATGGAGGCCAGATCGGGTTTATTTATAGTGTAGGGGGTGTGTCCATGTGATGAAATGTCTCAATTGGCTGTACTGTCCCACCTGATGGATGTGTCATGGGTCAAAGTTTTGCACAATGCAAAGAAACAGAAAACGAGCAAAGTTCGCAGTGAAACGACCGCTGGGCAAACCACAAGACCATCTCTTTTCTTTATAACACAAATATATCTTTACAGTACAAGATCAGACAAGAGCAGACATCATGGTAAATCTCAGAGAAGAATCATTTTATAAGTAGACAGGTGCTTCATCAGAGCCAACAAGTGTCTAATCTTCAATCAGATCTTTGGTTTCTGGTAATTCAGATTATTGATAATGGAAAACCAGAAGATCCATATTGTCATTATTCAGAAGCAGCAAGTACAACACTGCAGACAGGTCATGGAAATGTGTTTCACCTGTTCTAAGATTGGAAAAGTCCTTTCCGGAATTTTAAAGTAATGTCTTGGCTGCTATGTAGAATGGAATAGAGTTAGAATGAACGCTCCACAAACCCTGACAGCATGTTTAACAAGGTGTCTAACATCCCATTTCCCCTGCACTTCCTCTTGCCTTAATCCCTTTATTTGAAACTCACTCAGGAGTAAGCATGTGTGAAATTGAGGAATCTAACACACAGACTCATTGAAACAGAGTATCAGCCCTGTTCCATCAAACAGTGCCAAAGGAAGCCTGTTTAATCAATAAATCTTTTCCTCATGTCTGGAGCACTATTCACAAGTAACATAAAACATCAGTTTATTTGGAAACTCAAAAAAGGAACTTTTGCTAAAAAATAAAACTATGACTGTGGTACTTTGTTACATAAATAGTATGTGTGTCATTGAGGATAGATTTCAATAAATGATACATACATTTGTTAAAGAGGACCTGTCACTATTAAATGTAATCCAATCTGAAAGCACCAAGTTTTAGAGCAGGAGATGCCGAACGGATATAGTTTTTAATAGCACCTTCAATTTGTACTAGAATGTAATTGTTTTGAAAAATTTGGTGAATTGGACGCAAAGTTAATTTCAAGAAATTTGCTTATCTCTGTTTTGGATAAACCTGTTAATCATGGAATTCAAGTGCTTCTTTCAGTTCCATTGCTGTATATAATTAAGCACCTGGCCATGCAGCCTGCTCTTACAAAGATTTGTGAAAGGAAGGGTCATTCTAAAAAGCTCACTGAATTCAATAGTGTTAGTGTAATAGGATGTCACTGTTGCAACAAGTAAGATCAACTGTGAGTGTTATTATTGTAAAGTGAAAGTGTTTAGGAACCATAGCAGCTCATGTAAATTTACAGAGCCAGGCCATTAATGCTGAGGCACACAGGGGCACATTTATTAAGATCAACATTTTAGATGCTGGTCTTAATAAGCCCTATAGCTGGAGGTAGTTGCTGGAGTAGTTAACCCCTTCCCGACTACAATCCGTCTATATACGTGATAACTACAAATGCCCGTGCACCTACCACGTGTATAGAGGTCGGCAGCCTTAAAGAGAGGGAGCGCTACTACACAGCTCTCTGCAGCACTTCCCGGCAATGTACCTGGCTTCCTTCTTCTGCCCAGCCTATAACATCACTTTCTGGGCAGAATAGTATCTGTTGACCACCACGATTTTTGTCCAATCGTGGTGGTCATATGCTTACATGATCCAGCGCTCCCCTTGCTTTTTTCAGCCTCCGCCTCCTCCTCCCCCCTCCTCCTTGACAACGTGATCCAGGAGAAATACATACCCACGATCTACCCGGCTTCCTTCTTCTGCCCAGGGATAACCAAGCCTATAGCATCGGTTTCTGGGCAGAGTAGTATCTGTTGACCACTACGATTGTCCAATCGTGGTGGTCATATGTTTTCATGACCCAGCGTTCCTGTCCTTATTTCAGCCCCCTACTCCTTCCTCCTCCTTCACTTCACAGCGCGATCCAGTGAAGGAGGACTGAAAAAGACACAGTGAAACACTTCTCTATATATCTTTATACATAGTACAGTCGTGGCCAAAACTTTTGAGAATTACATAAATATTGGAAATTGGAAAAGTTGCTGCTTAAGTTTTTATAATAGCAATTTGCATATACTCCAGAATGTTATGAAGAGTGATCAGATGAATTGCATAGTCCTTCTTTGCCATGAAAATTAACTTAATCCCCAAAAAAACTTTCCACTGCATTTCATTGCTGTCATTAAAGGACCTGCTGAGATCATTTCAGTAATCGTCTTGTTAACTCAGGTGAGAATGTTGACGAGCACAAGGCTGGAGATCATTATGTCAGGCTGATTGGGTTAAAATGACAGATTTGACATGTTAAAAGGAGGGTGATGCTTGAAATCATTGTTCTTCCATTGCTAACCATGGTGACCTGCAAAGAAACGCATGCAGCCATCATTGCATTGCATAAAAATGGCTTCACAGGCAAGGATATTGTGGCTACTAAGATTGCACCTCAATCAACAATTTATAGGATCATCAAGAACTTCAAGGAAAGAGGTTCAATTCTTATTAACCACCTCAGCCCCCAGTGCTTAAACACCCTGAAAGACCAGGCCACTTTTTACACTTCTGACCTACACTACTTTCACCGTTTATTGCTCGGTCATGCAACTTACCACCCAAATGAATTTTACCTCCTTTTCTTCTCACTAATAGAGCTTTCATTTGGTGGTATTTCATTGCTGCTGACATTTTTACTTTTTTTGTTATTAATCGAAATTTAACGATTTTTTTGCAAAAAAATGACATTTTTCACTTTCAGTTGTAAAATTTTGCAAAAAAAAACGAGATCCATATAGAAATTTTGCTCTAAATTTATAGTTCTACATGTCTTTGATAAAAAAAAAATGTTTGGGTAAAAAAAAAATGGTTTGGGTAAAAGTTATAGCGTTTACAAACTATGGTACAAAAATGTGAATTTCCGCTTTTTGAAGCCGCTCTGACTTTCTGAGCACCTGTCATGTTTCCTGAGGTTCTACAATGCCCAGACAGTACAAACACCCCACAAATGACCCCATTTCTGAAAGTACACACCCTAAGGTATTCGCTGATGGGCATAGTGAGTTCATCGAACTTTTTATTTTTTGTCACAAGTTAGCGGAAAATGATGATTTTTTTTTTTTTTTTTTTTTTTCTTACAAAGTCTCATATTCCACTAACTTGTGACAAAAAATAAAAAGTTCTATGAACTCACTATGCCCATCAGCGAATACCTTGGGGTCTCTTCTTTCCAAAATGGGGTCACTTGTGGGGTAGTTATACTGCCCTGGCATTCTAGGGGCCCAAATGTGTGGTAAGGAGTTTGAAATCAAATTCAGTAAAAAATGACCTGTGAAATCCGAAAGGTGCTCTTTGGAATATGGGCCCCTTTGCCCACCTAGGCTGCAAAAAAGTGTCACACATCTGGTATCTCCGTACTCAGGAGAAGGTGGGGAATGTGTTTTGGGGTGTCATTTTATATATACCCATGCTGGGTGAGAGAAATATCTTGGCAAAAGACAACTTTTCCCATTTTTTTATACAAAGTTGTCATTTGACCAAGATATTTATCTCACCCAGTATGGGTATATGTAAAAAGACACCCCAAAACACATTCCTCAACTTCTCCTGAGTACGGGGATACCAGATGTGTGACGCTTTTTTGCAGCCTAGGTGGGCAAAGGGGCCCATATTCCAAAGAGCACCTTTCGGATTTCACTCCTCATTTTTTCCTGAATTTGATTTCAAACTCCTTACCACACATTTGGGCCCCTAGAATACCAGGGCAGTATAACTACCCCACAAGTGACCCCATTTTGGAAAGAAGACACCCCAAGGTATTCCGTAAGGGGCATGGCGAGTTCCTAGAATTTTTTATTTTTTGTCACAAGTTAGTGGAAAATGATGATTTTTTTTTTTTTTTTTTTTTTCATACAAAGTCTCATATTCCACAAACTTGTGACAAAAAATAAAAACTTCCATGAACTCACTATGCCCATCAGCGAATACCTTGGGGTCTCTTCTTTCCAAAATGGGGTCACTTGTGGGGTAGTTATACTGCCCTGGCATTCTAGGGGCCCAAATGTGTGGTAAGTAGGTAAATGACCTGTGAAATCCGAAAGGTGCTCTTTGGAATGTGGGCCCCTTTGCCCCCCTAGGCTGCAAAAAAGTGTCACACATCTGGTATCTCCGTACTCAGGAGAAGTTGAGGAATGTGTTTTGGGGTGTCTTTTTACATATACCCATGCTGGGTGAGATAAATATCTTGGTCAAATGCCAACTTTGTATAAAAAAATGGGAAAAGTTGTCTTTTGCCAAGATATTTCTCTCACCCAGCATGGGTATATGTAAAATGACACCCCAAAACACATTCCCCAACTTCTCCCGATTACGGAGATACCAGATGTGTGACACTTTTTTGCAGCCTAGGTGGGCAAAGGGGCCCATATTCAAAAGAGCACCTTTCGGATTTCAAAGGTCATTTTTTACAGAATTTGATTTCAAACTCCTTACCACACATTTGGGCCCCTAGAATGCCAGGGCAGTATAACTACCCCACAAGTGACCCCATTTTGGAAAGAAGAGACCCCAAGGTATTCGCTGATGGGCATAGTGAGTTCATGGAACTTTTTATTTTTTGTCACAAGTTAGTGGAATATGAGACTTTGTATGAAAAAAAAAAAAAAAAAAAAAATAAGCATTTTCCACTAACTTGTGACAAAAAATAAAAAATTCTAGGAACTCGCCATGCCCCTCACGGAATACCTTGGGGTGTCTTCTTTCCAAAATGGGGTCACTTGTGGGGTAGTTATACTGCCCTGGCATTTTCCAGGGGCCCTAATGTGTGGTAAGTAGGTAAATGACCTGTGAAATCCTAAAGGTGCTCTTTGGAATGTGGGCCCCTTTGCCCACCTAGGCTGCAAAAAAGTGTCACACATGTGGTATCTCCGTATTCAGGAGACGTTGGGGAATGTGTTTTGGGGTGTCATTTTACATATACCCATGCTGGGTGAGAGAAATATCTTGGCAAAAGACAACTTTTCCCATTTTTTTTATACAAAGTTGGCATTTGACCAAGATATTTCTCTCACCCAGCATGGGTATATGTAAAATGACACCCCAAAACACATTCCCCAACTTCTCCTGAGTACGGCGATACCAGATGTGTGACACTTTTTTGCAGCCTAGATGCGCAAAGGTGCCCAAATTCCTTTTAGGAGGGCATTTTTAGACATTTGGATACCAGACTTCTTCTCACGCTTTGGGGCCCCTAGAATGCCAGGGCATTATAAATACCCCACATGTGACCCCATTTTGGAAAGAAGACACCCCAAGGTATTCAATGAGGGGCATGGCGAGTTCATAGAAATTTTTTTTTTTTGGCACAAGTTAGCGGAAATTGATATTTTTTATTTTTTTCTCACAAAGTCTCCCGTTCCGCTAACTTGGGACAAAAATTTCAATCTTTCATGGACTCAATATGCCCCTCACGGAATACCTGGGGGTGTCTTCTTTCCGAAATGGGGTCACATGTGGGGTATTTATACTGCCCTGGCATTCTAGGGGCCCTAAAGCGTGAGAAGAAGTCTGGAATATAAATGTCTAAAAAATTTTACGCATTTGGATTCCGTGAGGGGTATGGTGAGTTCATGTGAGATTTTATTTTTTGACACAAGTTAGTGGAATATGAGACTTTGTAAGAAAAAAAAAATAAAATTCCGCTAACTTGGGCCAAAAAAATATCTGAATGGAGCCTTACAGAGGGGTGATCAATGACAGGGGGGTTGATCAATGACAGGGGGGTTGATCAATGACAGGGGGGTGATCAATGACAGGGGGGTGATCAATGACAGGGGGGTGATCAGGGAGTCTATATGGGGTGATAACCACAGTCATTGATCACGCCCCTGTAAGGCTTCATTCAGACGTCCGGATGCGTTTTGCGGATCCGATCCATCTATCAGTGCATCCGTAAAAATCATGCGGACGTCTGAATGGAGCTTTACAGGGGGGTAATCAATGACAGGGGGGTGATCAGGGAGTCTATATGGGGTGATCACCACAGTCATTGATCACGCCCCTGTAAGGCTTCATTCAGACGTCCGGATGCGTTTTGCGGATCCGATCCATCTATCAGTGCATCCGTAAAAATCATGCGGACGTCTGAATGGAGCTTTACAGGGGGGTAATCAATGACAGGGGGGTAATCAATGACAGGGGGGTGATCAGGGAGTCTATATGGGGTGATCACCACAGTCATTGATCATGCCCCTGTAAGGCTTCATTCAGACGTCCGGATGCGTTTTGCGGATCCGATCCATCTATCAGTGCATCCGTAAAAATCATGCGGACATCTGAATGGAGCTTTACAGGGGGGTAATCAATGACAGGGGGGTGATCACCACAGTCATTGATCATGCCCCTGTAAGGCTTCATTCAGACGACCGGATGCGTTTTGCGGATCCGATCCATGTATCAGTGCATCCGTAAAAATCATGCGGACATCTGAATGGAGCTTTACAGGGGGGTGATCAGGGAGTCTATATGGGGTGATCACCACAGTCATTGATCATGCCCCTGTAAGGCTTCATTCAGACGTCCGGATGCGTTTTGCGGATCCGATCCATCTATCAGTGGATCCGTAAAAATCATGCGGACGTCTGAATGGAGCTTTACAGGGGGGTAATCAATGACAGGGGGGTAATCAATGACGGGGGGGTGATCAGGGAGTCTATATGGGGTGATCACCACAGTCATTGATCACGCCCCTGTAAGGCTTCATTCAGACGTCCGGATGCGTTTTGCGGATCCGATCCATCTATCAGTGGATCCGTAAAAATCATGCGGACGTCTGAATGGAGCTTTACAGGGGGTTGATCAATGACAGGGGGGTAATCAATGACAGGGGGGTGATCAGGGAGTCTATATGGGGTGATCAGGGGTGATTAGGGGTGATCAGGGGCTAATAAGGGGTTAATAAGTGACGGGGGGGGGGTGTAGTGTAGTGTAGTGGTGCTTGGTGCTACTTTACTGAGCTACCTGTGTCCTCTGGTGGTCGATCCAAACAAAGGGGACCACCAGAGGACCAGGTAGCAGGTATATTAGACGCTGTTATCAAAACAGCGTCTAATATACCTGTTAGGGGTTAAAAAAAACACATCTCCAGCCTGCCAGCGAACGATCGCCGCTGGCAGGCTGGAGATCAACTCTCTTACCTTCCGTTCCTGTGAGCGCGCGCGCCTGTGTGCGCGCGTTCACAGGAAATCTCGCCCATCGCGAGATGACGCATATATGCGTGACTCTGCGCAGGGCTGCCACCTCCGGAACGCGATCCTGCGTTAGGCGGTCCGGAGGTGGTTAAGAAGGCTTCAGGGCGTCCAAGAAAGTCCAGCAAGCGCCAGGGTCGTCTCCTAAAGAGGATTCAGCTGCGGGATCGGAGTGCCACCAGTGCAGAGCTTGCTCAGGAATGGCAGCAGGCAGGTGTGAGCGCATCTGCACGCACAGTGAGGCGAAGACTTTTGGAAGATGGCCTGGTGTCAAGAAGGGCAGCAAAGAAGCCACTTCTCTCCAAAAAAAAATCAGGGACAGGTTGATCTTCTGCAGAAAGTATGGTGAATGGACTGCTGAGGACTGGGGCAAAGTCATATTCTCCAATGAAGCCTCTTTCCAATTGTTTGGGGCATCTGGAAAAAGGCTTGTCCAGAGAAGAAAAGGTGAGCGATACCATCAGTCCTGTGTCATGCCAACAGTAAAGCATCCTGAGACCATTCATGTGTGGGGTTGCTTCTCATCCAAGGGAGTGGGCTCACTCACAATTTTGCCCAAAAACACAGCCATGAATAAAGAATGGTACCAAAACACCCTCCAACAGCAAGTTCTTCCAACAATCCAACAACAGTTTGGTGAGGAACAATGCATTTTCCAGCACGATGGAGCACCGTGCCATAAGGCAAAAGTGATAACTAAGTGGCTCGGGGACCAAAACGTTGACATTTTGGGTCCATGGCCTGGAAACTCCCCAGATCTTAATTCCATTGAGAACTTGTGGTCAATCCCCAAGAGGCGGGTGGACAAACAAAAACCTACTAATTCTGACAAACTCCAAAAAGTGATTATGAAAGAATGGGTTGCTATCAGTCAGGAATTGGCCCAGAAGTTGATTGAGAGCATGCCCAGTTGAATTGCAGAGGTCCTGAAAAAAAAGGGCCAACACTGCAAATACTGACTCTTTGCATAAATGTCATGTAATTGTCGATAAAAGCCTTTGAAACGTATGAAGTGCGTGTAATTATATTTCACTACATCACAGAAACAACTGAAGCAAAGATCTAAAAGCAGTTTAGCAGCAAACTTTGTGAAAACTAATATATATATATATATATATATATATATATATATATATATATACGTCACATCCAGGTACATTTAAAAAAGTGGTGTCCTTTAGTGATGTTTCAGTTCTTTTACTGGAAGATAATCTGCTTAGCCCCAGTAAGAGAACTGAAACATCACTACTTGGGTGAATAACGGACGCCACTTTTTTGACTTTATCTCGATGTGACACAGATTTTTTTCATATATATAGTGTGTATATATATATATATATATATATATAAAACGAAAATTCAAGGCAGCACAAAATTGTAACCAAAGTATGGATTGCCCGCAATAAGACGCAACCCACCATCTTGAAATACAAAGAAGAAAAGACTACAGCACTTCCAATCGGTGAAAAAAATGTGAGGTCCTTTATTCACCCATGCAACGTTTCAGTCCGCTTTCTGGGACTTGAGAACGGTCCCAGAAAGCAGGCTGAAACGTCGCATGGGTGAATAAAGGACCTCACTTTTTGTGCTGCCTTGAATTTTCCTTTTGATATATATATATATATATATACATATATATATATATACAGGGAGTGCAGAATTATTAGGCAAGTTGTATTTTTGAGGATTAATTTTATTATTGAACAACAACCATGTTCTCAATGAACCCAAAAAACTCATTAATATCAAAGCTGAATATTTTTGGAAGTAGTTTTTAGTTTGTTTTTAGTTTTAGCTATTTTAGGGGGATATCTGTGTGTGCAGGTGACTATTACTGTGCATAATTATTAGGCAACTTAACAAAAAACAAATATATACCCATTTCAATTATTTATTTTTACCAGTGAAACCAATATAACATCTCAACATTCACAAATATACATTTCTGACATTCAAAAACAAAACAAAAACAAATCAGTGACCAATATAGCCACCTTTCTTTGCAAGGACACTCAAAAGCCTGCCATCCATGGATTCTGTCAGTGTTTTGATCTGTTCACCATCAACATTGCGTGCGTGTACTGTTTTCCCTCCTTGTAAATCTCACATTTGATGATGGACCACAGGTTCTCAATGGGGTTCAGATCAGGTGAACAAGGAGGTCATGTCATTAGATTTTCTTCTTTTATACCCTTTCTTGCCAGCCACGCTGTGGAGTACTTGGACGCGTGTGATGGAGCATTGTCCTGCATGAAATTCATGTTTTTCTTGAAGGATGCAGACTTCTTCCTGTACCACTGCTTGAAGAAGGTGTCTTCCAGAAACTGGCAGTAGGACTGGGAGTTGAGCTTGACTCCATCCTCAACCCGAAAAGGCCCCACAAGCTCATCTTTGATGATACCAGCCCAAACCAGTACTCCACCTCCACCTTGCTGGCGTCTGAGTCGGACTGGAGCTCTCTGCCCTTTACCAATCCAGCCACGGGCCCATCCATCTGGCCCATCAAGACTCACTCTCATTTCATCAGTCCATAAAACCTTAGAAAAATCAGTCTTGAGATATTTCTTGGCCCAGTCTTGACGTTTCAGCTTGTGTGTCTTGTTCAGTGGTGGTCGTCTTTCAGCCTTTCTTACCTTGGCCATGTCTCTGAGTATTGCACACCTTGTGCTTTTGGGCACTCCAGTGATGTTGCAGCTCTGAAATATGGCCAAACTGGTGGCAAGTGGCATCTTGGCAGCTGCACGCTTGACTTTTCTCAGTTCATGGGCAGTTATTTTGCGCCTTGGTTTTTCCACACGCTTCTTGCAACCCTGTTGACTATTTTGAATGAAACGCTTGATTGTTCGATGATCACGCTTCAGAAGCTTTGCAATTTTAAGAGTGCTGCATCCCTCTGCAAGATATCTCACTATTTTTGACTTTTCTGAGCCTGTCAAGTCCTTCTTTTGACCCATTTTGCCAAAGGAAAGGAAGTTGCCTAATAATTATGCACACCTAATATAGGGTGTTGATGTCATTAGACCGCACCCCTTCTCATTACAGAGATGCACATCACCTAATATGCTTAATTGGTAGTAGGCTTTCAAGCCTATACAGCTTGGAGTAAGACAACATGCATAAAGAGGATGATGTGGTCAAAATACTAATTTGCCTAATAATTCTGCACGCAGTGTATATATATGTATATATATATATATATATATATATATATATATGAGTATATAAAAAAAAGCAGTGTCACATCTAGGTAAATTGAAAAAAGTGGCTTCCTTTAGTTTCAGTTCTCTTACTGGAAGATAATCTGCTTAGTACCAGTAAGAGAACTGAAATATCGCTACTTGGGTGAATAAAGGATACCACTTTTTTCACTTTATCGTGATGGGACGCTGCTTTTTTTCTCTTTTATACAGCAGATAATTGGTAAGGCACACCATTTATTCCTACACTGAGAGTGCTGCCCTAATTTTCTATATATATATATATATATATATATATATAAAATATTTTTTTTACTAACTTGATTAGGCAGGTATGGAAAAAAAGTGACAGACAGAGTGACAGCAGTTTAGGTGGGATCAACCATCTGACAGTTAAGCCTAATTCACACATCCGTGTCCGTGCTCAAATCCATGAAAATGTGGTCAGTGATGCATCCGTCTTAGTTTTTTCTTTCTAATGATCCACAAAACACGGATGGCATCCTGCATACATGCGTGGAACACTGACGTGTGAATGAGGCTTTAGAGAAGAAAAAAAGCCGCACTATATCCAATTTCAGTAAAAAGAGTAGTGTCCTTTATTCACCCATATAGCTGGTGAATAAAGGACATCACTTTCTTCACTGAAGTTGGATGTGCTGCGGCTTCTTTTTCTTATATAATATACCATATATATCGTTAGTGATACCGTTAAGGGCTCATGCACATGACCGTATGAATTTTGCAGTCCACAAAACAAGGATCCACAAAAAAATTTACATCTGCATAACACCTGTGTTGTATCAATTTTTTTTGCTGATCCATTGTAACAATGTCTGTTCTTGTCCGCAAAAAAGACAAGAACAGGACATGTTCAATTAATTTTTTTGCAGAATGGACATGCGGACATACAGTACAGACACGAAATGCACAAAGTAATTTCTGTTTTTTGTAGCCCCATTGAAGTGAATGGTTCTGCATAAGGGCCACTAAAAAAATTAAACAAAGACAAAAAATTAATTTGTGTGCATGAGCCCTAAGGCCCTTTTACACAAGCGAGCTTCACGCATTGGTCTCTCAGCATATGTCAGCGAGAGTACCCATCCTGACCTTCCAGCACTGACAGGGTCGCATAGCATTATATTGATTTATGATGCAGTGGAACCCTTGCATAATGCTGTCAGTGTTACTGCATACAATACATTCCAGAACTGTAATAAGGTTGAGTTCACACTTCAGTTATTTGATCAGTGATTTCCATCAGTTATTGTGAGCCAAAACTAGTAGTGACGCCTAAACTAGTAGTGGAAGGAGCTGCACCTGTTCTGCGTTTTTGACCAGCACCTGGTTTTGGCTCACAATATCCGATGGAAATAACTGACCAAAAGTCACATAGCGCTAATTAGGTTGCAAGGGGGAAGGGGGTGTCACATAAGCGTTTTGATTTCCGTATAACATGGTTATAATGAGAAATAACAGAACTGGTATAACAGAAAACAAAAGGAACACTTTCTGTTTTAATCCGTCCTAATATAGTTAAATGGAGAATAAATAGTGTGTTCGCTGATAGTTATTTTTAAAATTTTATTTCAGAAATATGTCTCAGAAACTGTACACTGCAGATGAGGCTTACGAACTGCTGTGCTTAGACACTGAGCTGTTTGATAACACTGATAGTGATGTCAGTTTCTGTGGTTTTGATATAAGCGACAGAGAGAGCTCTGACAGTAGTGTGCACGCAGGACGATTATCAAAGAAGTGCAGAACCAACAAGCCACAAAATTCTGACACGCGTACCGCCAGCAGAGACGTGCCAACTACAAGTGCACCAAGTTCTGACACGCCTAGCATTAGCAGAGATATACCAACTTCCAGCAGAGAGGCAGAAGTGCCTGAAATGCCCCCTTAAATTGCCTCTCTGAATTGGCAACCCCCAAGTACAGGCATCCCGTTTGTCCCAGAATTTAATGCTGTACCAGGTATTACACTGGATGTAACTGGATTTGAACCACTACAGTTTTTTCAGCTGTTTGTACCAGACGACCTTTTTGAGCTTTTTGTAAAAGAGACAAATTTATATGGTGTTCAATATATTTCAAATAACCCCTCCTCTTACTATGCCCGGCCTGGACAATGGACACCCACAAATGTGGAAGAAATGAAAAAATGTTTGGCCTTAACATTTGCAATGGGTATCGTAAAAAACCTACAATACGGTCTTATTGGGAGGCAAGTCCCATCCATAGCATCCCAAGTTTTGCAACTGTTATGTTCAGACAACGATATGAAATACTCCTCAAGTTCTTCCATTTCAATGACAACAGTCAGTACCCCTCAAATTCTTCTCCGGATAACGACCGATTATATAAAATTAGGCCGCTTCTAAATGATCTGTCTGAAAAATGTTTAACTGTTTATACCCCCTCTTAAAATGTCTCAGTTGATGAGTCACTTGTTAAATTTAAAGGAAGGTTACATTTCAAGCAATTCCTTCCATCCAAGCGGGCCAGATATGGCATAAAACTTTACAAATTGTGCGAAAGCACAACAGGTTACACTTCTGCATTTCGAGTGTACCAAGGGAGGGACAGCGAATTAAACCCCCAAGGATGCCCAGCTGGTTTAGGAACAAATGCAATAGTTGTCTGGGAACTAATGGGTCCACTGTTACAAAAGGGATACAAATTATTTATAGACAATCATTACACAAGTATTCCCCTTTTCCAGAGCCTGCACGAAGCAAATACGGGAGCATGTGGAACGTTCAAGAGAAATCGCTGAGGTTTTCCACAATCCCTGCTGCAAAAAAACTACAAAGAGGACAATCTGTTGCCCTTCGTAGTGGCAACCTGATGGCTCTACGCTACAAAGACAGAAAATATGTAGTTATGCTAAGTACGATTCACACAGAAGCCACAGTGCCAGTAAGAGAAAGGGAGTCAACCACCGATAAACAAAAACCAACTTGCATACTAGATTACAATAAATACATGGGGGGGCACTGACCTGTCTGATCAGGTACTTAAACCATACGAGCTAATGCGCAAGTCCTATGTCTGGTATAAAACGTTATCCATCTATTTGCTACAGATGGCAATGTACAACTCCGATGTGTTATACAAAAAGTCTGGGGGAACACAAACATTTTCTTTGGTATCAAAAAATAATTATTGAGAAATGAATGTACCCCATTAGAGGCCCCACCCTACCACTGGAAGCAGAAGAAATAAGGAAATTAGTTGAAAGGCATTTTATTGCAGCTATACCCCCAACACTAAACCAAAGACATCCACAAAGGAGGTGCCATGTCTGCTCAAAACGAGGCATTAGACGAGACACAAGATACTTTTGCCCTGACTGCCCCTCTTGCCCAGCACTGTGCATTGGAAACTGTTTTAAAGTGTATCATACACAGGCACGCTTTTAAATTTTCTTGCTGAAGAAAATATATATAATATTGCTGTTCCCTTTTTGTATTTTTGGTACAAGTAGTACACATTCTAGTATTTATTTATTTTTAGTAGTTTGAGCTAAATCAGCAGCATAGTGAAAAAATGCAGTTTTTTATGTTTTGTTACATGTTCCAACAAAAGGTGTAAAAAATGAAAAATTACAATTTTACAATAAACCTCTTGTTTAATACTTTGTATTGTCTATTTTACTCAGTAGCGTCCTTTTTAGGTGATTTTTAATGTTTTTGCTGCATACGGCCAATGCTGGTATCTAAGCTGAAAGGTATGCCTTTACTGCTGGGTGCCATAAAGTGCCCTGGGAATGGGTGACATACACAATTGGGGTGTCTTTTTGCAGGAGTGTTTCCCGCATTGATATTGGGATGCTTTTTCTTGATAGCTTGCAGCATCTTTGCAGTAATTTGGGCTAAATTAGCAGCAAAGTGAAAAAATGGAAAATGGCAATTTTACAATATACCCCTCGTTGAATACTTTAAGACAGGGGTGCACAACCTGCGGCCCGGGGGTCACATGCGGCCCTCAATATCATTCTGTGCGGCCCTCAACCATCTAGTGACAGACATGTATGTCTATGTCTTGTGGCTGCTCACATGCATTTTTCATGTATTCTCCCATTAGATGGGAGTTCTGGATGTGTAAGCAGACATTTATGGTGTATACTGTATGTACAATATGCAATAAATACAGTATATCAGCTGGTAATACCCCTTTAACTTTTATTTTCGGCCCATGGGATTCCTTCAGTCTGACAATGTGGCCCCCAACCAGAAAAGGTTGTGCACCCCTGCTTTAAGATGTCTATTTTACTCAGTAGTTTCCTTTTTAGGTGATTTTTTATGTTTTGGCCTATGGAAAAAAGCTGAAAGGTATGCCTTTACTTCTGGGTGCCATAAAGTGCCCTGGGAATGGGCGACGTACACAATTCAGGTATTCTATACGTCCTGATCAGTAAGGTAATATATTTTGGTATAAATATTTGCATTTGTACTACTAATCAAGGGAGTGTAGTGGCCAAATTAACAAAAAAAGTTTAAAAAATTAGTTTTTTCGCTATTTCTCTGCTCATAATAATAAAAAAAACACAGTAATTTATTAAAATCAGTCAAGAAAATATTAACCCTATGTGTCTTGGAAAAAATAAAGTCAAAACAGTTATGATATGCAAAGCACTGGCCTCTACATAACTTCGGGGCATCCAGTGCTGATTCTAAATGTAAGACTGCTTCCTTGCTGTCTTACATTTAGACCATTTTCTACATCTAAACCAAGTATAGAAAATAATGAATGAGACAGGCCTACCGGCTCGTCCCCTTCCCTGTCCATGCCATGCCCACTTTTTTAGACCTGGAATGAGCGGGGAGGAAGTCACAGGAGAAAGTGTGCCAGATATAGGCCCCCTTTAGTGCCTTGTGACCCCCTTAGTGCATAGTGTTGACATAGTGTTGACTCAATAAACCTCCTCTGGCATTAACACCAGCACAAAAACTGTCTATTGGGAACTTCCATGGCCAAGAAGCTGAATGTTGAGCAGGTAAAAATTCATACACACTCCAAAATCTTGCAGAATGGCTTCCCAGAAGAGTGGAGGTTGTTTTAGCTGCATTGGAGCGGGGCATGGGGCAGGGAGGGAGGGGTTCGGACGACTCCATATTACATGTTTAGGTGCCCCAACACCTTTGTTCATTTATTGTATATACAAATGAATTATAAACAATAACATGAAAAACTACATATCAGTACAAGCATGTCAGTTTCAAAGTCTATTAAAGGGTAACGCTAGAAAAATCTTTCTTCCTACAACTCAGTGGATATTGTGTTCTTCAGATTGCTGGTGATAAATCTCCCCCATAGTTTTCTAATATTATTATTTTTTTTTGTATAGTTAGTGATTATGTCATGTCTTGCATAATACAGTATATTCATGGCCAGATTATATGAGGTAGCAACGGCCGCCACCCAGCGGTCTGACTAAAGAATGACCCAGACAATTCTAATGTGGAGGAAAATTGGAGCTTCAATATGTCATTAAAAGTTCATTAATTTCATTAAAAAGCAGACAAAAGGGAATTTGAAACAAGTGTGGTCTCACAATATTGTAGAGATAGATAAATAGATAGATAGATAGATAGATAGATAGATAGATAGACATCTACCACAAAATTTAAAAAGGAACTACTCTCTGGTCAATTAAAAATGTGAACCTAGGCTTTTTTTCCAATAGGTTCTCTTTTCATTGCCTCTAGATGTCCTAGTGCATGCTAGTTGTGCATATAGTAAAACTGTACTAACAACACAACTATAAGACAACATAAGAACAGTAAATCACTTTTGGTGAACTAACTAATAGCTGTCGCTTTATACAGTACTGTACCTAGTTCTCATGCACCTAAGCGTGACATTGTGTGGGAGAAGTGATAGGTTTGGGAAACTGGATGAATGATAGGACGACTCATCTCAACATCAGGAACATTCTTGTTTTTTCAGGTTAAATGTGTCTCTTTTTCTAATATCTTTTGTCCAAGTTAATTTGGGTAATGTGTCATTTGTTTCACACAGCCACACTAATAGCCATAGTATCTGCTTATAATAGAAATATGATGATGAAAAATACATTGATATTTTATGATATTGTATGTAATGGACTAATATATTTAATGTAGATGTAGAACTATATAATTAAATAGCCAGGCCAATCTAATACCATATTAGACATGTAGTTCCTTTGACACAAAATCACTAAGCACTTTTAATCCCTTCACGACGGGTCTTTAAAGATTGCACCTACTCCGGAGCAGAGTGAGCGCCACAGCCACCGGGTGCCAGCTGTTTCATACAGCATACACTTGCAGCTAATGTCCGTGATCAGCAGTAATGCCGACTGTGGACATTTAACCCCTCCGATGCTGTGGCCATGGCATATGAGAGGGCTAAAACAGGGAAGTGCGTGCTACATGGGCAGGAACACTTTCCCCTGGTGGAGATTGAAGAAAGCTTTCTATGCACTTAATGAGCCTAAACTAGGCTTCCAGGCTCATTATTTGTATATTAGAGTTCAGGCCAGCAGGTGGCAGGACTGAACTGTAATATACCTATTTCTGTATAGGATAATACAGCAAATTAGTTTATAGAAATAAAATCTGATGATTGCAAGTTGGGGTCCAATTGGAGACCTAAAAAAAAGGAAAAAATAAACGTAAAAAAAGTTTTGAAAAATATTTTTAAAAAAAAGAAAAATTCAAATTCAAAAAATTCCTTTCCCCAAAATAAATAAATAATAAAAATATGGGTGAAAATGACAGTACTATTAAAATATAAATGGCGTAACAGAAAAAAAAAAAATATGGCCGATTCACCGCTTTATCATTACTTTACTTCTCCCAAAAATGTAATAAACAATGATCAAAATGTCATACACATCCCCAAATGCTATTAGCAGAAACTACAGATCGTCCCGCAAAAAATGAGTCCTCAGACATTTCCAAAGATATAAATATAAAAAAAAAGTTATGGGGGTCAGAATATGGCGATGACAAGACAAAAGTAAATTTTTTCAAAATGTATTAATTTTTTTTCAGTATTAAAATGCAAGAAAAACTATCGCAATAATAGTACTGTTTCGGAGAATGAAGAGCACAAGTCAGTGTGTAATTACCGGTACATGTACTCACTTAATTCAAAAGAATGGAGCGAGTACTTGTTATTACACTGCACCGCCAAAACTTCTGAGAAGATGGGCAGTATAATGGACAGAAATCAGCACTAACATGGAGTGCTGCCTCCTCTTCAAACAGCTAATCTGCAGGGTGTCGGTTGTCAGAACCCTCGCCGATCAGATATTGATGACCTATCCTGACGACAAGTCATCAATATAAATGGCAGCACAACCCCTTTAAGCAGACAATGGCAACTTCCCCATGTAAAGTAAGCTGTTTGCTTGGGCCACTAGGAGCAGGGTCACTTGATTTCATAGGGGGTTGCCTGTGAATGAATGAAAAGCTGGCCTGTAGACGATAGTTAATTTTTTATACATTTTGTTGACAATACAAAGTTTTAACTGACGATTAGATATTAACTGAATGTATGCTTCAAAGAAAAGTAATAGAAAAAACCTTAGAGCAATATGAAAATGTGCAACCTATTCACACAAAATCTCTAAATGCAACCACTTTCCACAATTTATGATTTAACACATTTTAAAAATCAATTTATCAATATTTGTTTAGGCAAAAAAGAAAAAAAAAATCTCAATTGCATTACTACATTACCAGCATTTACTCGTTTATTTTCTTCTGCGTCTGTTATAGATTCTTCAAATCAATGAGAAATTTTGAGCTTGTTTATATTGATTCATTTACAAAATATTCCCTATGTAAGATGTCATTGTATTGGTGCTATATGTAAAATTTCAGCTCTAAAGAAACAAAGACTTCTATACATGCGCCCACAAGGGACATTAATGATGAGTCTGTCAAGTGTTGTCACTTGTTTATTTGTCTATTAATAAGAGCACTGGGGATAATCACGGAGATGGCTGTAATACTGGTCATTCTAAACAGAATCATTATTGTTTACTTGAAGAAAAGGTTTATTTAAGTCATGGTAGCTCATTTTATCTGTCTTTGCAGCATCCATAAAAGATCTTTTAGTTTTATGGTTGTTTCTGGACAAGAAGTTAGTTTTACAGTATTATATGTTCTGCTATGTACATTACCTCTACATTTCCAGCCCATGCCCAGTAACATTGCATGCTCATGTTTTTGCCAATTGTGGTCATTGCACGTGTAACCATAACCGTCCCTCCGATGCTGCCCAACCATCCACTTAGAAGCAGCAGTACTGTCTCAAGCCTTGCTGGCATGCACAGGCACAATACTTGGATCCAGCACGTCTATTCATTCTCTGTGGAACTTGCTATACTCAGATATCTCTGCCGTCCAACCGAGAATTAATTGAGCGCAGCAGACATGTACTGTACGACTTGCCATTGCATTTACATAGGAGCTGTTTCTCATGATTTGCTCAGGTCCCAGTGTTTGGACCCCGCCAATCAGATACTTTTCCCTGTGGGATCGGACTAGTGCCCCATCTCATCAGAAGCACACGCGTGGCACAGCCTTGTCTCTTGCTAGGCTTGCATACAGATGCTAGTCTAGACTCCAGTAATAGTCAGTGGCAGTGTTTAAGGTATGATGGCTGCCTAAATGACTAGATCAACATGATTGATGCACATGAGGCCCCGGTGGATGACATGGCATTGACTATGTGTGCCCAGAGCATGGGTTCAGCACACTAAAAATAAAGTTGGGGTTCTAGTGGCTGACTGTATGAAGGCAATGAGGGTGCCTGGAAGAAAGTTTGCTTTGGGGCCTATAGGACTCGCTGATTATCATTATAATTTTTTTTAAAGGCCTTCTGTCACCAGTTCCTTAGCATTAGAACAGGCTGATCTTATACCTGTGTTCTGGTAAGCAGAATTGATCTGTCTCGGTCCTATCCCTATATATGGCCACTTGAAAAAATAAGTTTTAATAAATGCAAATGAGGCTCCAAGATCAACAGGAGTATTGCCATTAATTATCCCTGCTGCTACCACGCCTTCTGCATTTTAATTGACAGGGCCAGGCATTGTGAACATCGTGCCTGGTCCTGAATTCTCATAAAGCCTTGAGTCTGCTCTGTGTGGTTCAGCAACCAACGCAGGTGCAGGAAAAAAACTGCCATTCACAATGCTTGGCCCTGTCAAAGTGCAGGGAGCAGTGGTAGGGAGAAAGAAGCCTATAGGAGCAACAGCAATGCCTCTGATGTATAAATTAAAACTAATTTTTCATTTCATTTTCACCAAAATGTGGCCACAGATCGAGATAGGATCAAGACAGATCAGTTCTGCTGACCAGCGCACAGGTCTAAGGTCAAATGCCATGAAACTGGTGACAAAAGCCCTTTCAACTAATGTGAATATACAGTATTATGAAGAAAATACACAATTCATGTCAGAAATGTAATGTCAATACTTTAAAGGGAGTTTATGACAAGCATCCACCCTACTAAAGATGTTATTGGGAACAATGTCTATACGTTGTTTTACAAGTAAACAATTTGTTTGATGAAACTTTATTTTATGACATTGTACATGTACCTTTGAAGGAGTTGTCCCATCTTGCCGTTTCCACAGTGAGATGGGACATGCAATCAGTGCTGGCAGTTCCACACTGTATGGAAAAGCACACTTTTGATACAGACAGTGGTAACACCCAGTTGTCAATATATTGATACATTTCTAAGAGAGATACCAGAAATCTCTAAGAAACACAATTTCACTGTATTAGTAATTGAGAAACTAAATATTTACTTAGGCCTCATGCACACAACCAGATTTTTTACCTGCCGACCCATTTATTTGCACACATCCGTATTTTTTGAGAAACATGCACACTGCACTCTAAACTATCGGTAATTTACCAATCTGTTGTTTGCGGACTGAAAAACGGACACAGCCTAAAACAACTACTATAGCAAGTCAAGCACCTGTATGACCAGGAAAGATTTTTATTGACTAGAAGTACACAGTGAAGCTTCCCATTCAATGGCTACTAATAAAAATATTGAAAATTATGAATGATTAATCCACTGGGGCGGATTTATTAATCCTGTGTAATATTTAGACCATGTAAATTGACTGCATAATCAATACTTTCCTCGGTTAGCACCATGTTGGTTGGCTTACTGTGCAGCAGAATTTTTTTTATCCCAAAATTAGGGGTATGATGTCAGTTCTTAAGCCATGCCCCTTTTACATTCCCTCTTGCCAAGTGAGGTGCATGAAGTGTCTAAAAACATAGTAAGTGTGGTAAAACTAAGTGCACCTTTTTTTTTTGCCACAGATTAAGCTAGAATTCTGGTGCATTTAACTTATTGAATCCCCCCCCCCCCCATATCTATTGGAACATTGTATAACTCATTATAGACTGAATAATCTTATTTGCTAAATACCCCTCTAATACCCTTTAAACAGCAAGCTGCAAATTACTAGTGTAAAATGCCTAATATAAAACTGTTCACTCATGACCAAGTCAACGCTTTATATACTACACTTGTTTCCAAGTTATCAACATCAAAGGAGATAAAATAATTGAAATGTCATTCTCCTACATCTCTCTGTCAGTCCGCATTTGTTTATTTTGGTCAGTAATCAACAATTCCACCCCCTTCTTTTCCCACTTCATTTCATGCTTCTCCGAAACAAGATAATCAGTGGATTTTAGCCTCTTCCCATTTTACTGTGTGCTAATTAGTCTCTGCACTGCACTGTCTCGGGGTTACCTGAGATCTAAGGGAGCTCTAACTCAGCATCCTTTTGGACTGGTTTGATGGAGGAAATGAGTTTAACTACTGTATCTGGACAATTTAGAGATACAGTAAGAGGAAATGAAGATTTTCCCTACTGAGATTTAATCAATTTCTTTCCCGGCATGTTGGTTAAAAAGGTATACCTATTTCCTCTAAAGCTTTATGCCTCTGCCCTATTTAAAGTGAATTCACTGCTACAGAAATATATGTTAAATTGATTTTTCAGGTTCTTTGATCCTTGTGAACTTATTAAAAAAAAGTAATAATTTTGTGGTGCATAATTCATCAAAATCATTTTTTTTTTCTCTTCATGCATGCATGAAGCGATGAGATTGTCACCCCCCTGTTTATTGAATAGTGTATTTACAGCCTGCGATTTACACTTGTTATTACCTGATAAGATAATTTTGTGCATGGCATACATTTTTAGCATTGAATTATGACAAGTAAGAGATCTCCTATGACACCTAAAAGAAGTATAGAAGTTCACAAAGTGTATTTAGAAAACAATATATGTGATTGTGTCATTTCTGTAAATCTGTGACATAATTGTAAAATCACTTTATACATTTATTGAGCTGGACGATCGGCTATATGATAGGCCATATACCTATAGATAATCTGATATACCCATCCTATTATTTTGAAAGAAAAGTATTTGTGACTGTGTAGTTATAACTGTAAATCTGACCTCTGCAGAAAAAAGCCATTGGTGAGAATTACAGTAATTGGACTACGAATAACGGATGCATCATTAAATTTGCTATTGCTTTTTCACATTGTTGGGGTCAGACATTCTAGGTTATGTGCTAGGAACAAGGGTGGCTGTCACAACCAGACAGCTGAGAAGCTCTGACAGGAGCTTTCCAGATCCTCCTCCTTGAGTTTCTTTGTTTTGGTTAAGTTCCTCATCTCGTTAGTCTATCCCAGCTGTCATGCAGTTGGACTGATTGCTTCCCTTTAAGTTCCTCCCCATGGTGCATTAGGTTGCGGCTTATACAACTTCCTGGAGTGTGTGTGCATGCTGTTTCTATTCCTCAGTCCTCTGCAAGATAAGTGCTGTTCCTTTATTTGTGATTTTCTGTCTGCTGGATTTTCAGGTGACCCTGACTCCCTCCGTGTCTTGTGTAGGGAGCCGGTGGTCGTGTCCCCTCACTATTGTAGGGTCTTCAGGTATTAGATAGCCGAGGTACGTGGATATGCGCCCATCCACCTTTGGGGTGTTCGCATAGGCTGAGCAATTAGGGAGAGTGGCAGGTCTCATGTAGGGGTCTCCCTTTTGTTCCTTAGTTGTGGATCCAGTGAGTCATTAATTGTATTGCATTGTCTTGTTTCCTGTACACCATCCGTGACATTATAAGCCGCCAAAACCGTCTCAAGCATGGATCCGGTTTTCACTTTTGGCTGAGCGCTTCCAGGGTCTTTCATTGGAGGTAGCTGATCTCCGTAAGACTTTTTCTCAGTTTCAAGTGACCGGTTCAGCTTGCGTTCATGGAGTTTGTTCTGAGCCTAAGATCTCGCTCCCGGATACGTTCTCCGGGGGTAGTGAGTATTTTGTGCGTTTTAGAGAGGCTTGCAAACTCCATTTTCGCCTTCTTCCCCATTCCTCTGGTGATGAAGAACAGAGGGTGGGGATCATTATATCGCTGCTAAGGGGTAACGCTCAATCCTGGGCCTTTTCGCTGCCGGAGGGGGCACGGCCCCTCCGTTCAGTGGATGAATTCTTTTTAGCCCTGGGTCAGATATATGATGATCCGGATCGTATTGCTCTGGCTGAGTCTAGACTACGTCTGTTATGCCAGGGTAAACAATCCGCAGAGATATACTGCTCAGAATTTCGGAGATGGGCAGCTGATACTGGTTGGAATGATGCTGCACTCCGAAGTCAATTTTGCCATGGTCTTTCAGAGGGATTGAAAGATGCATTTGCCTTTCATGAGAGACCTCCTCCTTGGATTCTGCTATGTCTCAGGCCGTTCGTATTGACAGGCATCTTAGAGAGAGAGGAGAGATCTCTCCTTCCTGTCATACTCAGTCCCGGGACAGTGCAGCGGTCTCTTTCTGTGCGCAGGGGTCTCAGTCGTTGTCAGCCCCTTCTGAGCAGGAGCCCATGCAGCTGGGATTGATTGCCTCTGACAATAGAAGATTCAGCCCGCATGGGAGGGTTTGTTTTTGTTGTAGAGGTATAAATCATTTGGCAAATGTTTGTCCCTCTAGGAGATTCAGGCAGTTTTCTGGGAGTAATAAAGAAACAAAAAGGAAAAAATCTTTAAAAAATGTTCCGTCTGTTACTATTGGCAGGGTTGAGGCGGAAATTGAAGGTTTTCCGTTTGCTTGTAGTTCCCGTTTTGTCCTGCCTGCTAGGGTGGCGCTAGAGAGCAAGAGCATTTTTTGTGAGATTTTTGTGGATAGTGGAGCAGCTGTCAATCTCATTGATAATCAATTTGCAATAACTCATGGTTTCCAGGTATACACTTTGGGAAAGGATATTCCTGTTTTTGCTATTGATTCCGCTCCACTTTCTCAGAAATCATTAAAGGGCATAGTTCACAATATTCGTTTAATTGTGAGTGATGCTCATGTTGAGGATGTGTCATGTTTCGTCCTTAGCGGTTTGCCTACTCCTCTAGTGTTGGGGCTACCCTGGCTCACTAAACATAACCCCACCATTGATTGGCAAGCGAGGCAAATAAATGGTTGGAGTGACTTTTGCAGAAAGAATTGCCTCATGACATCTGTTTCTGAGGTTTCTACTAAGACTGTACCACCTTTCCTCTCTGAATTTTCGGATGTCTTCTCTGAGAGTGGAGTTCAGAATTTGCCCCCGCACAGGGAGTACGATTGCCCTATTAATCTCATCCCAGGCGCCAAACTGCCTAAATCTCATTTATACAATCTTTCCCAACCTGAGAGGTTCGCTATGCGTGCTTATATCTCTGAGAGTCTGAGAAAAGGACACATACGACCCTCGAAGTCACCTGTTGCCGCTGGTTTTTTCTTTGTTAAGAAAAAAGATGGTTCTTTAAGACCTTGTCTGGATTTCAGGGAGCTGAACAGTATCACTATTCGTGACCCTTATCCGCTTCCTCTGATCCCGGACCTGTTTAACCAGGTTGTTGGGGCTAAAGTCTTTTCCAAATTAGACCTAAGAGGGGCATACAACCTGGTCAGGGTCAGAGAAGGAGACGAATGGAAGACGGCTTTCAATACCCCTGAGGGCCATTTTGAGAATTTGGTTATGCCTTTTGGTTTGATGAATGCCCCAGCCGTTTTTCAGCATTTCGTGAACAGCATTTTTTATCATTTAATGGGAAAATTTGTATTAGTGTATTTGGATGACATTTTGATTTTTTCTCCTGATTTCAAGACTCATAAGGAACACTTACGTCAGGTCTTGCTCATCCTGCGGGAGAATAAATTATACGCGAAACTGGAAAAATGTGTGTTTGCGGTTCCAGAAATTCAATTTCTGGGGTTTCTTCTCTCCGCTTCTGGTTTTCGCATGGACCCCAAGAAGGTCCGCGCTGTGCTTGAGTGGGAGCTTCCTGAGAATCAGAAGGCGCTGATGCGTTTTTTGGGCTTTGCCAATTATTACAGGAAATTTATTTTGAATTATTCCTCTGTTGTTAAACCACTCACTGATATGACCAGAAAGGGGGTAGATTTTTCTTCCTGGTCGGTAGAGGCGCGTAAGGCCTTTTCTAATATCAAGGAGAGTTTTGCTTCCGCTCCCATCCTGGTACAACCTGATATTTCGTTACCCTTCATAGTTGAGGTTGATGCTTCTGAGGTAGGGGTGGGTGCGGTCTTGTCTCAGGGTTCCTCTCCTGCCAAATGGCAACCATGTGCCTTTTTCTCGAAGAAACTCTCCTCCGCAGAGAGAAATTATGATGTGGGAGATAGGGAATTGTTGGCCATCAAGTTGGCTTTTGAGGAATGGCGCCATTGGCTAGAGGGAGCCAGACACCCTATTACCGTGTTTATTGACCATAAAAATCTCGCCTACTTGGAGTCAGCCAAGCGTCTGAACCCGAGACAGGCCAGATGGTCTTTGTTCTTTTCAAGGTTTAATTTTGTTGTCACGTTCCGCCCTGGGGTTAAGAATGTGAAGGCAGATGCCCTGTCACATTGTTTTCCGGGAGGTGGGAATTTTGAAGACCCGGGTCCCATTTTGGCCGAAGGTGTGGTGGTCTCTGCTCTTTTTCCTGAATTGGAGGCAGAGGTGCAGGCAGCCCAGTCAGAGGCTCCTGATCTTTGTCCTCCTGGGAGGTTGTTTGTGCCTCTCGCTTTGAGACACAAGATTTTTAAGGAACACCACGATACGGTCCTTGCTGGGCTCCCGGGGGCAAGAGCCACACTGGATCTCATCGCTCGGAGATTCTGGTGGCCTGCGCTTCGTAAGTCGGTTGAGGGTTTTGTGGCAGCTTGCGAGACTTGCGCTCGTGCCAAAGTCCCTCATTCACGGCCATCAGGTCCTCTTCTTCCCTTACCCATTCCTTCCCGTCCTTGGACACATCTGTCCATGGACTTCATAACGGACTTGCCTCGTTCCTCGGGGAAGACTGTGATTCTGGTGGTGGTGGACCGTTTTAGCAAAATGGTGCATTTCATCCCTTTTCCTGGTTTGCCCAATGCTAAGACGCTGGCGCAGGCATTTATTGACCACATTGTCAAATTGCATGGTATTCCTTCAGACATAGTCTCTGATAGGGGCACGCAGTTTGTTTCCAGATTCTGGAAGGCTTTCTGTTCTCGCTTGGGGGTTCGGTTGTCATTCTCTTCTGCTTTCCACCCGCAGTCGAATGGCCAGACAGAGCGCGTCAATCAGAATCTGGAGACATATCTGCGCTGTTTTGTGGCGGAGAATCAGGAGGATTGGTGTTCTTTTTTGCCCCTTGCTGAGTTTGCTTTAAATAACCGTCGTCAGGAGTCCTCTGATAAGTCACCATTTTTTGGTGCATATGGGTTTCATCCGCAGTTTGGGACTTTCTCGGGAGAGGGGTCTTCTGGTTTACCTGATGAGGACAGATTCTCCTCGTCTTTTTCATCTATTTGGCAAAAGATTTAGGATAATCTAAAGAGCATCAGTGAGAGATATAAGCGTGTGGCAGATAAGAGACCTGGACGTGTGCCTGGTCCGGACCTGAATGTTGGTGATCTGGTGTGGTTGTCTACCAAGAATATCAAATTGAAGGTTCCCTCCTGGAAGTTGGGTCCTAGGTTTATTGGGCCTTACAAGATCCTGTCTGTCATCAATCCTGTTGCCTACCGTCTTGATCTTCCGCAGACTTGGAAGATCCATAATGTTTTTCATAAGTCCTTATTGAAACCTTATGTTCAACCTATTGTACCCTTGCCTTTGCCTCCTCCTCCGATTATGGTTGATGGAAATCTTGAATTTCAGGTCTCTAGGATTGTGGATTCTCGTCTTGTCCGCGGTTCCCTCCAGTACCTCGCTCATTGGGAGGGTTATGGTCCTGAGGAGAGGATGTGGGTCCCAGTGACGGACATTAAGGCCACTCGTCTCATCAGGGCTTTCCATAGGTCCCATCCTGAGAAGGTGGGCCCTGAGTGTCCTGAGTCCACTCGTAGAGGGAGGGGTACTGTCACAACTAGACAGCTGAGAAGCTCTGACAGGAGCTTTCCAGATCCTCCTCCTTGAGTTTCTTTTGTTTTGGTTAAGTTCCTCATCTCGTTAGTCTATCCCAGCTGTCATGCAGTTGGACTGATTGCTTCCCTTTAAGTTCCTCCCCATGATGCATTAGGTTGCGGCTTATACAACTTCCTGGAGTGTGTGTGCATGCTGTTTCTATTCCTCAGTCCTCTGCAAGATAAGTTCTGTTCCTTTATTTGTGATTTTCTGTCTGCTGGATTTTCAGGTGACCCTGACTCCCTCCGTGTCTTGTGTAGGGAGCCGGTGGTCGTGTCCCCTCACTATTGTAGGGTCTTCAGGTATTAGATAGCCGAGGTACGTGGATATGCGCCCATCCACCTTTGGGGTGTTCGCATAGGCTGAGCAATTGGGGAGAGTGGCAGGTCTCATGTAGGGGTCTCCCTTTTGTTCCTTAGTTGTGGATCCAGTGAGTCATTAATTGTATTGCATTGTCTTGTTTCCTGTACACCATCCGTGACAGTGGCACATTCAGGATTAGTCACCATGAGTCTGGCTGTTCTTAACCCCTTAAGGACCTGCGCCATACATGTACAGCGCTGGTGGACATGACTTAAGGACCAGCGCCGCACATGTACGGCAGGCTGATTGGGCGGGTGCAGGAGCTGCCACGGTCAGCGCTGACCGCAGCACGTGCGGGATCCTGCTGGGTACGGCGTTGCCATTAGGTCCCCGAGCTACTGTGACTAAATAAATAAAAAAAAGTATATATATATATTAGGTATCGCCGCGTCCGTAAGAACCTGCTGTATAAAATATCACATGACCTAACACCTCAGGTGAACATAAAAAAAGATAAAAAATATTGTTATATTTTAATAGTATGGGCATTTTTGCACGCGGCGATGCCCATGATGTTTATTTTTTTAAATTGGTTAAGTATTTTTATTTTTATTTTATGGAAAGGGGGTGATTTGAACTTTTGTATTTTTTTATATTTGTAAAACTTTTTTACCTTTTTTTTTTACCTTTAAGTCACCTTGGGTGACAATAACTGGCAATCATTCAATTGACCATAGTATTTAGTGATGGCTAAAAAGCCATCATTGAAGACTTAATTTGCACTATATCAATACAAGGCGGCCACCTAGTGGCCTGTATTGATATATACATCTAATTGACTCTGAAGCCTGCTTGAGGCTTTGGTCAATTAGCGCAAGGTAACAGATTCCCCGATCTCATCCGGGGAAAGCTGTTACCGGACCAGAAGTGTGCAACTTCCGGTTCTGGTCTGCGCAGATGCCGTCGTCACATTTGACCACGGCATCTGAAGGGTAAGATGTATGCAATCAGCTTTATGGCTGATCGCATACATGTGTCTCTGTTATTTAAAATAGCAGAAACCCTGCGGCTAAGGTGCCCGCTGCAAGTGCGAGCGGGTGCCATGTTTAGGGATCGGACCCATGATGTACAGCTACGTCATGGGTCTTTAAAGGGTTAAAGAAGTTATGCACTTTAGACTATTTTTGTTAGAATGGAACTATGAGGATAAACTGTCCCACTCCTGAATCAGACAGGATTAGATAAAATGTGCTGGGGAATTTGGCAGCACGTGGTCAGTTCTTCTTCAGCACCAGTCTAGGACAGATAAAGTATTACAGTGCCCATTCATCAATAGTCTGTCTTTGTATTGCAGGAATGTGCCAGTTAGCTGATAGATAAACACTCCTTGTCCCTGCTCTCTATTTAACTTAATTGGACCCCAATTTATTAACTTTGCATTTTATAATAGGGTGGACAGGTAAAAATATCTTTACCAATGCTTTTATTAAAAGCAGCAGTGCATTTAATCTGGAATATGATGCTCCCACAAGTAACCCAAAGGCAGCTGCTCATGCAGAAGTGCTCTAGAGCTGCTTCACAGCCTTCCTCGGTGCTCTAAGAGGAGACATTACACGTTGAGATGCCCTTATTGGTGATGTGGGTGTTCTATTTCTCCTTATAGTGAGCATCTAGTAGGCATAAAAAGTCATTTAGGCCATACAATGCTGTTCTGGGAAAAATATATGCAAATTAGCTCTCATCCTAAAAATAAAAAAGACACCCGTTAAAGGGCAGCTATCCCAGTATCCCAGAAGTAATTGTTCAACCCTTTTAAGCAGGCATTAAAACATAACTTCCAATTTATTATCTGTGCAAAGCAGAGTTTCGAGCATTGCATGGTCTATAAGACTCCTTATGCCTACTAGGCACTCTTCAGGAGAGATAATACCTCCAGATCCTTGACACAGGCCTCTCTTCTAGACAAATCAATTTTCTGCACTGATGAAGGGCAAACACTCATTCAGTAAAACCAGTACTTTCCTCTGCAATGATGAAGGGCAATCACCCTGAAGTAGCAGCTTGCAGTTATCTTCAAATTCAAACCCCAACTTATAGGATAGTTCAACAGGTGGCATTAAAAGGTACAGTTTTTGTTTTTTTATTTTAAGAAAGCAAATTTGAATACCATTTTCCCTCGAGAAGTGGTACATGGCCTTATAAACACTTCTTAGCTAACCTGGCTGAACATGTGTTTTACATATACAAAACTTCAGGATATATATATATATATATATACACTGCTCAAAAAAATAAAGGGAACACTTAAACAACACAATGTAACTCCAAGTCAATCACAGTTCTGTGAAATCAAACTGTCCACTTAGGAAGCAACACTGAGTGACAATCAATTTCACATGCTGTTGTGCAAATGGGATAGACAACAGGTGGAAATTATAGCCAATTAGCAAGACACCCCCAATAAAGGAGTGGTTCTGCAGGTGGTGACCACAGATAACTTCTCAGTTCCTATGCTTCCTGGCTGATGTTTTGGTCACTTTTGAATGCTGGCGGTGCTTTCACTCTAGTGGTAGCATGAGACGGAGTCTACAACCCACACAAGTGGCTCAGGTAGTGTAGCTTATCCAGGATGGCACATCAATGCGAGCTGTGGCAAGAAGGTTTGCTGTGTCTGTCAGCATAGTGTCCAGAGCATGGAGGCGCTACCAGGAGACAGGCCAGTACATCAGGAGACGTGGAGGAGGCCGTAGGAGGGCAACAACCCAGCAGCAGGACCGCTATCTCTGCCTTTGTGCAAGGAGGAACAGGAGGAGCACTGCCAGAGCCCTGCAAAATGACCTCCAGCAGGCCACAAATGTGCATGTGTCTGCTCAAACGGTGAGAAACAGACTCCATGAGGGTGATATGAGGGCCCGACGTCCACAGGTGGGGGTTGTGCTTACAGCCCAACACCGTGCAGGATGTTTGGCATTTGCCAGAGAACACCAAGATTGGCAAATTCGCCACTGGCGCCCTGTGCTCTTCACAGATGAAAGCAGGTTCACACTGAGCACATGTGACAGACGTGACAGAGTCTGGAGATGCCGTGGAGAACGTTCTGCTGCCTGCAACATCCTCCAGCATGACCGGTTTGGCATTGGGTCAGTAATGGTGTGGGGTGGCATTTCTTTGGAGGGCCGCACAGCCCTCCATGTGCTCGCCAGAGGTAGCCTGACTGCCATTAGGTACCGAGATGAGATCCTCAGACCCCTTGTGAGACCATATGCTGGTGCGGATGGCCCTGGGTTCCTCCTAATGAGAGACAATGCTAGACCTCATGTGGCTGGAGTGTGTCAGCAGTTCCTGCAAGACGAAGGCATTGATGCTATGTACTGTCCCGCCCGTTCCCCAGACCTGAATCCAATTGAGCACATCTGGGACATCATGTCTCGCTCTATCCACCAACGTTGCACCATAGACTGTCCAGGAGTTGGCAGATGCTTTAGTCCAGGTCTGGGAGGAGATCCCTCAGGAGACCGTCCGCCACCTCATCAGGAGCATGCACAGGCGTTGTAGGGAGGTCATACAGGCACGTGGAGGCCACACACACTACTGAGCCTCATTTTGACTTGTTTTAAGGACATTACATCAAAGTTGGATCAGCCTGTAGTGTGTTTTTCCACTTTAATTTTGAGTGTGACTCCAAATCCAGACCTCCATGGGTTAAAAAAATTTGATTTCCATTTTTTTATTTTTGTGTGATTTTGTGTGATTTTGAAGTATTTCAGAAGAATATTTAATTAGTTCAGATCTAGGATGTGTAATTTTTGTGTTCCCTTTATTTTTTTGAGCAGTGTATATATATATTTGTGTGAGGCACTTACGGTAGTACAGTGAAGAACCTAGGAAATCAGGGAATAAGCGTAGTCGGTTGTGGTGTGCCGAAACCGAGGATGAGGTAGGCCTGAGAAAGAAGAGGGCCCACCCAAGGAAAGAGATGTGGAAGAAATGAGTTATAAATGAGTGGAGTGGTGGGAGGGTCAAGTTCAGACCTCGGACGGTGCAGGAGCCAGGTAGAGGGGTGCCCTAAATAGGCTGGAGGCGGACCTCAGCCCCTCCCACAAATCCAGGCCAAAGCCTTCACACATATATATATATATATATATATATATATATATATATAAAAAGAAAAAACAGTGGCAGCACCGTCCCTGATGCAAGCTGGTGGGTGCAACAGCCCAATACGGATTAATGCCAATCCACAAATACAAAATAGAAAGGATGGGCAGCACTCCAAAAAGTAAAAAATACAAAAATCTTTATTTACCCCAGTGGGAAATGCGACATTTCGGCTCTAGACAGGAGCCTTCCTCAAGCAGTGACTGCTTGAGGAAGGCTCCTGTCTAGAGCCGAAACATCGCATTTCCCACTGGGGTAAATAAAGATTTTTGTATTTTTTACTTTTTGGAGTGCTGCCCATCCTTTCTATTTTGTATATATATATATATATATATATATATTTATATATATATATATATATATATATATATATATATATATATAAAGTTTTATTGTTTTTCTGTTATGATGTTCTAGTGTTTCAGTGTCTGTTATCTTGAACCCAAAAAATCATATAGTTTATTAGTAAGCAATTTACCTTGATAAAAAAAAAAAAATACCAGAGGAAACTTCGCTGTATTTCAGGAACATAAAGAATCTTGGTTTAGTCAATCAAGCAATTCCTTACAGAGTGATTAAATTAGTCTTTTATTAGTCATGTACATCAATTTAATATCATATATCAAATATATGCAAATATTAACAGAATATTAATTATGTCCAGAGATTTTATAACGCGAATTCCCTGCATTAGACAAGGTTTCTGCGGATGAAACTTATTAAGAAAATGGAGAAGTTAGAGAATCATACATGGATCCTTTCTAGTGTTGATCGAGCTTGCTCGGCCGAACACCAGTTCAGCTCGAGCATCTCGATGCTCGGCACATGGGTGTATTCGGACAAATACTGCATGTGCTCGAGCGCAATGCTCGAGTCTCCTCCCCGCACATTTGTTGGCTTCTACGCAGCCAATAAACGTGCAGGTAAGTACTGCCCTTCACTGTAATGCCATAGCCATGTTGGTTACTGGCATTACAGTGATTGGCTGGCCGGAACGCGTCATCGGGTGCTATATAGCACCCAAATGACACGTGTTCGGCTCAGTGTTAGTCAGGGAGAGCTGTGGTGAAGAAGAAAAAAATAGTGTAGGAAGTGAAATTTTCTTTTTTTCAGTTGAAAAACTTGTCAGAGACCCAAAAGTCCTTTTAAAGACTATTGTTGTGTGTGGCAGCAGCAATATATATTTTTAGCGCAACCTGCGCTAAATTGCTAGAACTTTACAGAACCAAAAGTCCTTTTAAGGACTATTGTGTGTGGCAGCAATATCTATTTTTAGCGCATCCTGCGTTAAATAGCGTGCAATAGTTAGGCTGCTGCAGACATCGACATTATCTGCGCTATATCTCCTGTGTAACGTGTGCGTATCCCAAAAATATCTGTGACATCCAGTTTACTTTTTCCGTAGATGGTGTCCGCTGCGAACAGTGACATTAGCTGCGCTACATCTCCTGTGTAACATGTGCACATCTAAAAAAAATATCAATGACATCCAGTGTACTTTTTCCATAGACTGTGTCCTCTGCGAACAGTGACATTACCTGGGGTACATCTCCTGTGTAACGTTTTCACATCCCAAATACCTGTGACATACCCTGTCATATTTTATTAGCTGCTGGTGACATCAGCGACATTATCTGCAGTATTTCTCCTGTCTAAAGTTTCCACATCCCAAATACCTGTGACATTCCCTGTAATTTTATATTAGCAGCTGATGACATCAGCGACATTATCTGTGGTATATCTCCTGTGTGAAGCTTCCACATCCCAAATACCTTTTTTCATTTTTTTGCGCATACACTTACAAATCCTACGCTACTGTACGTGTGACATACTTTCAAGCATATATAACATTTAATATGAAGAAGGCGAGCAGTAAGGGATGGGGCAGTGGCCGTGATGCTGATGGTGCACACAGAGGCCGTGGCCTTGGTGTGTTGAAACTGTGCCTGCTGGCAGAGCACAAGAAAAAAAAAAATCATCCACGATACCTAGCTTCATGTCCCAGTTTGCAGGGCGGCGCAGGACAATGCTCTCGAAGTCAGACCAGTGCGACCAGGTGGTCGGTTGGATTGCAGCAGATAATGCTTCCAGTCGGTTAAGCACCACCCTGTCTTCCACCAAGTCCAGTCTCAGTAGCCAAGAGTCTGGTCAACACAATCCTCTCCCTGATCTTCCTTCCTCCCACCATGGAGAATCTTGCCAAACAAGTGATCCCACAATCGGATATTCCGAGGAGCTCTTTTCAGCGCCATTCCTTCATTTGGGCCTCTCGACAAGCCCGCTTGAAGAGGAACATGAGATCTTGTGCCCGGATTCCCAAACTCTTGAGCATCTACAGTCAAGAACATGACAGTGGGGAATGGCAATCAGTGTTTCACAAGGTGGATGATGATGATGAGACACAGTTGCCAATAAGTCAACGGCAATTAGTGTCTCAAAAGGTTCATGATGAGAATGAGACACAGTTGTCAATAACTGAGGTTGTTGTTAGGTCAACAAGTCAGGAGAATAAGCAGAGTGAGGAAGTGAAAGAGGAGGCAGTGGACGCTGAAGTCACTGACCCAACCTGGGAAGGTGGCAAGCCGAGCAAGGACAGCAGTAAAGAGGGTGAGGGATCCTCAGCACCGCAACAGGCTGGACAAGGCAGTGGGGTGGCAAGAGGGAGAAGGCGGGCCACACCAAACAGGCTCGCAACTGTTCCCTGGAGCACCCCATTGCGGCAATCTCCCTTGCCAAGGGGTAGGTGTTCCGCAGTCTGGCGCTTTTTTGAGGAAAGTGCGGACGACAAAAGAATTGCAATTTGCAACCTGTGCCATACAAAAATGAGCAGGGGCATGAACCCTAGCAATCTCACCACCACCAGCATGATCCGCCACATGGCATCAAAGCACCGAAATAGGTGGGCCGAACACCTGGGTCCACAATCTGTGTCTGCGGGTCACACCACTGTGTCCTCTTACCCTGTGTTACGTGCTGGCCAATCCCATGTCGAAGGCGCAGGCCCAGATGCCTCTCGCCCTGCACCTGGACCTTTGCAAGCACCATCAGCGACCACATCCATTTAGGCTTGTGGAGACTGAGGCCTTCTGCGGCCTGATGTCAGATTCCGTCCCTCGTTACGCAGTCCCCAGCTGCCACTATTTTTCGACGTTCCACTTGTTGGCCAGGTTTTGTGAGCAGCAGAGGGCAGCAGTGGAATACCAGCTCTAACATGGTCATCACCTTTCCAGTCAGCTTCCGCTCTTCACAAGCGAGTAGTGGGCATGGTTGTCTGACCTCTGTGAAGTTTTAAGAAACTTTCAGGAATCAACACAGATGGTGAGCGGCGAAAATGCTATTATCAGCTCGCTGCTCACAATTAAGGCCGACGCTTTGCATGTGGAAGAGGTGGAAATGGTGGAAGACATTACACAGGGTGATAGCAAGGCCATCCTCAGTTTGTCTTCTCAGCGCAAATTGGATGATGATGATGATGAGGAGGAAACGGTTGCATCCGCTACAGAGGGTAGTACCCATGGAAGTTTAATTCAATCTGTTCAGCGTGGATGGGCAGAAGAGGAGGAAGAGGATGGATTGAGAGTCATCCTCCTGATGACGACAGCAAAGTCTTGCCTGTTGGGACTCTGGCACACATGGCTGACTTTATGTTAGGCTGCCTTTCCCGTGACCTAAGCGTTTTATGCATTTTGGACAACACCGATTACTGGTTGTTCACCCTTTTGGGCCCCTGCTACATTCCTGTGGTGGAAAGGATGAGCAAAATGGTGCAATACCAGAATGTCCTTCTGGAAAAATTGCTTCAAAAACTTCCAGCTGACAACGCTGGCGGCAGAGTACGTAGTTCCTTGGGAAACCGAGGAGGGGACACAGCAGTTCCAACAGAAGCCGGGCAACACTCTCCAAAGCCTGGGACAGTTTCACAACACTCCGCCAGCACTCTCACCCTGATGCGCGGCCTAGTGTCACAAGGAGGTAAAAATTTTGGAGGATGGTGAAGGAGTACGTAGCAGATTGTGTCAACGTCCTCAATGATCCCTCTGTGCCTTACAACTACTGGGTGTCCAAGCTGGACACGTGGCACAAACTGGCACTCTACGCCTTGGAGGTGCTGGCCTGCCCTGCCGGCAGCTTTTTGTCAGAGCGGGTATTTATTGCTGCTGGGGGCATAATAACTGATAAGCGCATCCGCCTGTCAACAAATAAAAATGAACAAGGCCTGGATTGCTCCTGACTTCTCTATTCCACCAGAGGAAAGCGGCTGAACGGCCACTTTAAATGTGTTTTTTTTTTATAATGTACTGAATACACTGTATTCCCATGCACCCCTTCCACCACAAAAAAGGGTATATGATTCAATCTTCCTTTTCTCGTCCTCCTCCTTCTCCTCTTCCATCATATTAACATGCTTATTAGTCTGCCCTCGCTCCTAATGTTTTAGAGGGTCAGCTCACCAGCAGGCCCTCACCTACAAACTTTTAGAGGGCCAGCTTACCTGCAGGCCCTCGCATATAATGTTTTAGAGGGTCAGCTCACCAGCAGGCCCTCACCTACAATCTTTTAGAGCATCAGCTCACCAGCAGGACCTTGCATATAATGTTTTAGAGGGTCAGCTCACCAGCAGGACCTCACCTACAATCTTTTAGAGGGTCAGCTCACTTGCAGGCCCTCACATATATTGTTTTAGAGAGTCTGCTCACCAGCAGTCCATCACCTACAATCTTTTAGAGGGCCCTCCCATATAATGTTTGAGGGTCAGCTCAACAGCAGGCCCTCAACCATAATGTTTTACAGGGTCAGCAGGCCCTCACCTACAATCTTTTAGAGCAGGGGTGTCAAACTCAAATTCATCGGGGGCCGCATCAGCAGTTTGGTCACCCTCAAAGGGCCGGAAAACTTACAGTTACTTGGCTTGGCCCTTGGGGATCTCGGACGCCACTTCCACACTTTGGCCGGGGGCTCGGTGGAGCTGATGAGGTGTTTTATCCTAATGAGAAAGATTTCATAATAAGTATTTGGAGAAGGTGCAGAGGGATAGCAGAGCAGGGAGAGGCTGGTTCTGCTACTAGGGGGTCATACCATGGGGGAGTAATAAAGCCCACCATAATGCCCCCCCCAGTGCCAGTAATAATAGCCCCCTATGCCAGTAATAGCATCCCCCCTGTGCCAGTAATAGCAGCCCCCAGTAATAACAGCCCCCGGTAATAACAGCCCCCGGTAATAAGAGCCCCTCTGTGCCAGTAATAACAGCCCCCAGTAATAAGAGCCCCTCTGTGCCAGTAATAACAGCCCCCAGTAATAAGAGCCCCTCTGTGTCAGTAATAACAGCCCCCAGTAATAACAGCCCCCCTGTGCCAGTAATAACAGCCCCCAGTAATAACAGCCCCTCTGTGCCAGTAATAACAACCCCCAGTAATAAGAGCCCCTCTGTGCCAGTAATAACAGCCCCCAGTAATAACAGCCCCTCTGTGCCAGTAATAACAGCCCCCAGTAATAAGAGCCCCTCTGTGCCAGTAATAACAGCCCCCAGTAATAACAGCCCCTCTGTGCCAGTAATAACAGCCCCCAGTAATAAGAGCCCCTCTGTGCCAGTAATAACAGCCCCCAGTAATAAGAGCCCCTCTGTGTCAGTAATTACAGCCCCCAGTAATAACAGCCCCTCTGTGCCAGTAATAACAGCCCCCCAGTAATAACAGCCCCTCTGTGCCAGTAATAACAGCCCCCAGTAATAACAGCCCATCTGTGCCAGTAATAACAGCCCCCAGTAATAAGAGCCCCTCTGTGCCAGTAATAACAGCCCCCAGTAATAAGAGCCCCTCTGTGTCAGTAATAACAGCCCCCAGTAATAAGAGCCCCTCTGTGCCAATATAACAGCCCCCAGTAATAAGAGCCCCTCTGTGCCAGTAATAACAGCCCCCAGTAATAAGAGCCCCTCTGTGCCAGTAATAACAGCCCCCAGTAATAAGAGCCCCTCTGTGTCAGTAATTACAGCCCCCAGTAATAACAGCCCCTCTGTGCCAGTAATAACAGCCCCCCAGTAATAACAGCCCCTCTGTGCCAGTAATAACAGCCCCCAGTAATAACAGCCCATCTGTGCCAGTAATAACAGCCCCCAGTAATAAGAGCCCCTCTGTGTCAGTAATAACAGCCCCCAGTAATAAGAGCCCCTCTGTGCCAATATAACAGCCCCCAGTAATAAGAGCCCCTCTGTGCCAGTAATAACAGCCCCCAGTAATAAGAGCCCCTCTGTGCCAGTAATAACAGCCCCCAGTAATAAGAGCCCCTCTGTGTCAGTAATAACAGCCCCTCTGTGCCAGTAATAACAGCCCCCGCCAGTAATAACAGCCCCCCCTTTGCCAGTAATAACAGCCCCCGCCAGTAATAACAGCCCCCCCTTTGCCAGTAATAACAAACAACCCCCCCTTTGCCAGTAATAACAGCCCCCGCCAGTAAAAGTATTGTACATAATAAAAAAAACAAAAAAAATACATACTTACCTCCATGTCAGTGATGCGATGCAGGCCTCTTCTGGCCTGTGTCCCACGCTGTATGGCTCAGGCAGCGCGATGACATCATCGCGCCGCCTGCGCCGGCCTCTGATAGGCTGCAGGCACTAGGCCGGCAGCCTATCAGAGGAAGGGAAAGGGACACGCCTCTCCCTCCCCTACCGCAGCACAGGCAGGCATCTGTATCGCTGTCCTGAGGACGGCGATACAGATGACTGGAGATGAGCGCTTCCACAATGGAAGCGCTCATCTCCCTGTGCCCAGCCGCCGCCGCCAGCTCGCTCGCTGCGCGGGCCACATGACGAGGTCTGACGGGCCGGATTCGGCCCGTGGGCCTTGTGTTTGACACCCGTGTTTTAGAGGGTCAGCCCACCTGCAGGCCCTTGTATATAATGTTTTAGAGGGTCAGCTCACCAGTAGGCTCTCACCGACAATCTTTTAGAGGGTCACATCACCTGCAGGCCCTTGCCCATAATTTTTTCGATGCTCAGATCAGCAGCAGGCACTCGCCCCTAATGTTTTAGAGAGTCAGCTCTGCAGCAGGCCCTCACCCGTAATGTTTTAGAGGGTCACCAGCAAGCTTTTGCTCCTAATGTTTTTGAGGGTCACCAGCAGGCCATTAATCATCATTTTTCAAGGGTGTGTATGATGCCCTCCTTTATGTGTAATGAAGGGTGTATTGGAGTGCCGGTTCCTTGTAGTTTTTGGAAGCCCTTTCACTTAGTGCATAGGCTTTATGAGTGTAGGAGTCCCACTACCTGAACAATTGTAGTGCCTCTTCCTTGTAAATATACAGGATAGAATGTTTCCTAACAATTTTTCCTCTAAAATCGATTTTATCTTTGGTTTTGTGCGTATTATTTTCTGTAAAATTGGTGTACTACTCGGACAACATTGTTCCCAGCAGCGACCTGGGAGTCCAAGATGCATACAGACATCCTTCCCATGCTGCTCCCGAACCATTTCAGTGGTGTTTCTATCAATTTCTGACCTTTTCATGTGAACCAGACACCCTCCCCTCTTTAGAGCATGGGGTGCTTGGTTTAATGCTCCGGTTCTCCCATTGACTTCCATTGTGCTCGGGTGCTCGCTAGAGCACCCGAGCATCCCGAGGTGTTCTACTCGAGCACCCGAACACCCAAGCACTTTGGTGCTCGACCAACACTAATCCTTTCCATTCTTTTAAATTTTTTGTTTGTTCATGATTGATAACATTGATATAGTTAATGATATGGTTTAACCATACAATAAGATATTATTGTTGTATACCTAAGACATTCTCAGGAAATACAGAAACATGTTCTTTTTGCAGTCTGATCTATGGTCTTGTGAAGTTTTCGGTTAAGAAAGAAAATTGATCTTTTATAGTGGAAATATCAATCATTATTATTTATAGCCTCCAATGGATCTCTTTGATAACCCAGCAAATGTAAATCAGATAGACATTATTTTTGGAATGCCAGAAAGAGCCTTTTACTCCCCCATTAGAATAGAAAATGTCCTTCTAAATGCACCCTTAATATGTAAAGCTACTCTATCTCGGCTCTAAATAAGCTAGATCTGAAATACATACAAAATAAGGCAGATGAAGAACAGGTCAGGCGAGACTATCGGGCACAGAAATCAATCCTAAACAGCTATTTATATTAATGCAAAAAAGGTACACAGTTCTCTGGCATGATATATACAGCAGTGGGAGATAGCAGAGTCCCACCAGTGAGAATAAGAGCCTGCAATTCTTGATAGGCAAAGTCACATGCGTGAGATAAAAAGCTGTGGAAATAATGTATGTCCCCTGCATGTATTCTCCACTGGATTTTCTTTAGATTTTTAGATGACAGCCAGAAAACACTTATTCAAGGTTAGGTATTGCACTCAGGGCTTGTAGTAATGATTTCTTTACAAGCTAGAGATTGTGTCTATGAATGAGCTTCAATGTATGCTCTTCTCTGTTCGTGCAAAGCATACAACCACTATTTCTGTCCTTTCATGTCCACATGCTTTTGTCACTGTTCACAGTTTCAGTAATTTGATTTTAATAACCTACATGTATAGTAATAACCTGAAGATACAGTACATGTCTATTTGGATCAAGGGCTTAGTGGGACATTAGAAATTCAAAGAATTTATAGAGAATGAAGTTCCAAATTGAATTTTATTAAGTAAGATTGATGTTAAAACAACCTGGAATCTGTCAGAGTACTGAATTATTTATATATATATATATATATATATATATATATATATATATATATATATATATATATATATTCAAAGAATGAAGAGGCAGCACTTCCAGTTGTTAGGTGATAGGGTGACGACCCCAAACTTTATTCCAGCTACGTTTCTGCCTTCTCAATGAGGCCTTTGTCAAGCTACAACAGTGCTACACTGTGGGGTTTATATACCCACAATCCAATACAAATTGGTGCAATTAGTGAAACCACATGTGCACAATAAAATCACATGATCCCAAAGACGTCACATCTCACAAGACTATTTTTGTAAACATATTCTACATGTCAAAATTTTTTTTATACAGAAGTGATAACATATTCAATAGTGAAGTACCTACTTAATAGGTTCTATATATATCATACATAGTGTTCCAATGTGCTGTATCAATATCCCTCGTGTACAGCTTCTAATTACACATATGTGAATACAAAAAGTGCTCCATCCATTAAGGGTTAAAATCAAATACTCGATGCAGCTGCATCATATTAAACTTTAAAAACTTTTTGGGACTAACCGTCATTGATCAGCCCGGCGCGTTGGCATCAGCGTCCCTCCGTCAGCCAGGCGCATGCGCCGCGCCATGCGTCATCCGTCCACCTCCCCACGTCGTCGCGTCATCACGCACGCACCCTGGAACGCAACTTCGCCCAGTGGAGCGCACAGTGAACATAGCGGCGGCGGGGGGAGGGAAAGAGAAGACACATGACCGGACACACTGCCGAGGCGTCAAGGGGGCGTGCCTGTAACCATGGTGACACAGTGGAAATCAATACAAAACAAAAAGAGAGGGACATCGAGGCAGTCACGAGCGCATAATTACCTAGCCAACCTGCATATTGATGTGCAAATGAACCCAGGAGTGGCGGCCACTACAGCATCCATACACTGACCTGACGCAGTGCGCCCCCTAGGTTAATGTGCACATCCAGAGTGAAAAATCTGTGCAGTTGCAATGGGAGGGATCCATCCCATCTCCATGCACTAAAACATGGTATATACACAGCCAACTTCTGGCTTATAGATTCCCGGTCCGGGTTGGCATCAAGTACCATTCTAGTAAAAATTGATGCAGGTCGGGTTGTCCTAACGTGCTACACGTGACTTGTCATCAGCGCCCCTCCTCAGCATAAGCCACTGGTCACCATTATGTCAGCGCGCCGGGGTGGTCCATATACGGAGCAGTCCAATCATGAGACAAAGGTTCATTGTGTTCTTCAAAACTTCCATCTATAAATAAACCAAAGATATATGAGTGTATTTATCATACAAATGATTACAAATAGCACTGTTGTATATCCTCCCCATTCGACTCAACGAATAATATCACCTCCACATCTGATGAGCAAATAACACATTACCTATCCACATAACTCCCATCTGCATTCAGCATTAAGACCATCAGGTCTAAGTGTACGCAATTTGTGTATCCACATGATCTCACGTTGTTTCAACTTTTTCTCCCTGTTACCTCCCCTTTTAAGTGGGGCAATAAAGTCTATCACCCTGAACTTGAGATCCTTTTCCCTGTGTCCAGCCTCTACAAAGTGTTTGGACACCGGGAGGTCTCTCCGTTTCTGACGGATGGAGTACCTGTGATAGTTCATTCTCGTCTTCACATCACAAGTAGTCTCCCCAACATATAGGAGGCTACAGGGGCATGTCAATAAATAGACCACGAATGAACTATCACAGGTCAAGAAATGTCTGATCTCAAACACTCTATTGGTCACTGGGTGTGTAAATGTTTCTCCCTTCAACATATAGTTGCAGTTTACACAGTTCAAACATGGATAGCTTCCAAATCTTTTTCGACCCATGTATGTCTGAACTGCGGTTTTATCACCTGCCACCTCTGCTCTAACCAATTTGTCCCTCAGACTGTCAGCTCTCCTGTAGGACATCAGGGGGGGTGTAGAGAATTCTTTCACATGGCCAAAATTGCTACTCAGTATAGGCCAGTGTTTCCTAATAACCCTTGCTACTTGAACACTTCCTTCAGTGTAGGTGGAAATGAATGGTATTCTAGCTTGTTCAGTCACTCTCTTAGGGTTCCTAGGTTTCAGATCATCCAGATGTTTCTGTATTAATCTCTTGGGATACCCTCTATTTAGAAATTTCTCGGCCATCTCAGACAGTCTTTTATTTTTTACAATAGGATCTTTTACAATGCGCTGGATACGGAGGAACTGGCTCCGTGGCAAAGACTTGACCATAGGCCGCGGATGGCAGCTCTCAAATCTCAAGAGCTTATTGCAGTCCGTCGGTTTAATGTACAAGTCAGTTACCAGCCTCTTATCCTGTTTCCTCACCATAGTGTCCAGAAACTGGACCTGCTCGGTGGAGTGCGTCAGAGTGAACCGGATTTCAGGATCCATATTGTTCAAAAATTCATGGAACTGGGTCAATTCACCCTCAGTGCCCTCCCAGATGACGAACACGTCATCTATGTATCTCCACCACCCCAGCACATGGCTGAAGTGGTGGGACACATAGACGTGTCCGGCCTCCAGGTCTGACATGAAAATGTTGGCATAGGTTGGTGCCATATTTGACCCCATTGCGGTTCCGCGTAATTGGAGGTAGTAGCCATTTTGGAAAGCGAAATAATTGTATCTGAGCACTACACCGAGCAGGTCAGTTATGAACTCCTTACATTCATTATTTGTGGTATTATATATATATATATATATATATATATATACACACTCACCTAAGGAATTATTAGGAACACCTGTTCTATTTCTCATTAATGCAATTATCTAGTCAACCAATCACATGGCAGTTGCTTCAATGCATTTAGGGGTGTGGTCCTGGTCAAGACAATCTCCTGAACTCCAAACTGAATGTCAGAATGGGAAAGAAAGGTGATTTAAGCAATTTTGAGCGTGGCATGGTTGTTGGTACCAGACGGGCCAGTCTGAGTATTTCACAATCTGCTCAGTTACTGGGATTTTCACGCACAACCATTTCTAGGGTTTACAAAGTATGGTGTGAAAAGGGAAAAACATCCAGTATGCGGCAGTCCTGTGGGCGAAAATGCCTTGTGGATGCTAGAGGTCAGAGGAGAATGGGCCGACTGATTCAAGCTGATAAAAGAGCAACGTTGACTGAAATAACCACTCGTTACAACCGAGTTATGCAGCAAAGCATTTGTGAAGCCACAACACGCACAACCTTGAGGCGGATGGGCTACAACAGCAGAAGACCCCACCGGGTACCACTCATCTCCACTACAAATAGGAAAAAGAGGCTACAATTTGCACGAGCTCACCAAAATTGGACTGTTGAAGACTGGAAAAATGTTGCCTGGTCTGATGAGTCTCAATTTCTGTTGAGACATTCAAATGGTAGAGTCCGAATTTGGCATAAACAGAATCCTCTGATGGCTATTTCCAGCAGGATAATGCACCATGTCACAAAGCTCGAATCATTTCAAATTGGTTTCTTGAACCCCCACAGTCACCAGATCTCAACTCAATAGAGCATCTTTGGGATGTGGTGGAACGAAAGCTTCGTGCCCTGGATGTGCATCCCTCAAATTTCCATCAACTGCAAGATGCTATCCTATCAATATGGGCCAACATTTCTAAAGAATGCTATCAGCACCTTGTTGAATCAATGCCACGTAGAATTAAGGCAGTTCTGAAGGCAAAAGGGGTTCCAACACCGTATTAGTATGGTGTTCCTAATAATTCTTTAGGTGAGTGTATATATATATATACGCAGTACAGACCAAAAGTTTGGACACACCTTCTCATTCAAAGAGTTTTCTTTATTTTCATGACTATGAAGGCATCAAAACTATGAATTAACACATGTGGAATTATATACATAACAAACAAGTGTGAAACAACTGAAAATATGTCATATTCTAGGTTCTTCAAAGTAGCCACCTTTTGCTTTGATTACTGCTTTGCACACTCTTGGCATTCTCTTGATGAGCTTCAAGAGGTAGTCCCCTGAAATGGTCTTCCAACAGTCTTGAAGGAGTTCCCAGAGATACTTAGCACTTGTTGGCCCTTTTGCCTTCACTCTGCGGTCCATCTCACCCCAAACCATCTCGATTGGGTTCAGGTGCGGTGACTGTGGAGGCCAGGTCATCTGGCGCAGCACTCCATCACTCTCCTTCATGGTCAAATAGCCCTTACTTTCAAAGTTTTCCCAATTTTTTGGCTGACTGACTGACCTTCATTTCTTAAAGTAATGATGGCCACTCGTTTTTCTTTACTTAGCTGCTTTTTTCTTGCCATAATACAAATTCTAACAGTCTATTCAGTAGCTGTGTATCCACCTGACTTCTCCTCAACGCAACTGATGGTCCCAACCCCATTTATAAGGCAAGAAATCCCACTTATTAAACCTAACAGGGCACACCTGTGAAGTGAAAACCATTTCAGGGGACTACCTCTTGAAGCTCATCAAGAGAGGACTGAAACAAATAAAGGACATTACATTTGATAGAACCTAGGGGTGCTGCAAAATTATTTTACTGTATTGTTTAGACGTTATATTGCGCCAAAAGCTGCTGATACAGTGTCACTGTTCATACACAGTATGTCTTAGATTATATTACCTATACACAGTGCTGCTTAGATTATATTATCTATAAAGTTATCTAAAAGTCCGCAGGTTCACAATTCTTATAGTCTTCAGACGGAGGCAGTTTTTCACCATATGTTTTTGTATGGACCATTTATATTGCTTAATTATGTCCCCTCTTAGACACCTCTCCTCTCCATATTCCTTGTCAGTTTAGTCGCTCTTTTTTGTCCTTTTTCCCTCTCCAGGGCATCCTTTCTATTAACTGAACTGAAAATTGGAGATTAATCTTCTATCTTCATTCAACTGGACCTGCGTAGACGTCACCGCGCTCACCACGTGGTGCGGGCGATTACGTCAAAGATCCTTTTGCAGGTCCTGAAAGATGAAGAAAGAAGACGATGCCGGCTGCGCGAACAAGAGGATGAGGTGAGTAAATGTATTTATTTTTTTAACCCCTCAAGCAACATTTTAGTAAGCATTCTGTATTAAGAATGCTATTATTTTACTTTATAACCATGTTATAAGGGAAAATAATACAGTAAATTGACTTTTATCAATTTACTTACATCATCTCCTAGCAACCATGCGTGAAAATCGCATTGCATCCGCACTTGCTTGTGGATGCTATGCGATTTTCACGCATCCCCATTCATTTCTATGGGGCCTGCATTGCGTGAAAAACGCAGAACATACAACATACTGTGATTTTAACGCAACGGACAAGTTATGCGTGAAAATCAACGCTCATCTGCACAGCCCTATTGAAGTGAATGGGTCCGGATTCAGTGCGGGTGCAATGCGTTCACCTCAAAGACTTTACACCCTGCTCTCCAGATCACATCTCTCCACCTGTGTGCATGATCTGATCCCATCCTACCTCATCTCCAACCTCACCACAATTTTTATCCCAGCCCTAATATATCTTATTAACCTACCACTAACCACTGGAATCTTCCTTCCTGTTTTAAACATTCTACCATCACATCTATCCTTTAACTTCTTAGTGACCACAAACATTTTTTTAAATCGCATTCCAAGAGCTACTGTATAACATTTGGGTTTTTTCATCAATGTACTTGTATGAGGTCTTATTTTTTTGCGGGACAAGTTATAGTTTTTAATGCACCATTTTAGGTATATGTAATCATTGATTAACCCTTAGGATACCAGCACAGAAATCCCACCGCAGCACAGGTATGGTGCGCTGATCAGGCGGGTCCAGGAGCTGCGCCTGCCCGATCAGAGGCAGTGGTCTGGCTGTCACTAATAGCCGGACCCCTGCTCTATGCACCTGCATTGGTGAAAAAATGTATACATATTAGGTATCACAACGTCCGTAACAACCTGCTCTATAAAATTTCACATTACCTAACCCCTCAGGTTAACACCGTAACAAAAAAAAACTGTGCCAAAAAAGCCATTTTTGTCACCTTACATCACAAAAATTGCAACAACAAGCAATCAAAAAGGCGTACGCCCCCCAAAATAGTACAAATTAAACCGTCACCTCATCCCACAAAAAATGAGTCTCTACCTAAGACAATCGGTCAAAAAAAAAAAAAAAAACTATCGCTCACAGACAATGAAGGCACTAAAATATGATTTTTTTTTTGCTTCAAAACTGCTATTGTGCTAAAGTGAGATAAATAAAAAAAGTATACTGTACATATTAGGTATTGCCATGTCCATAACAACCTGCTCTATAAAAATATCATATGACCTAACCACTCAGGTGAGCACCATAATTATTATGAAGGTACTGTAGAACGGAACAAAGCAGCGGCACTCACCCGTGTATAATCAATTCAGCGACTTTATTAATCCAATGCTACATCAGGCAGGGGGCGGACAATTCAAAACACACGCATTGATCAGCTCTGGCTGTGCGTCAATGCGTGTTTACGCATTGCTCCTTTTAAATACTGGCGCAGGACGCTGTCATAGAAATTGACAGGTCAGGCTGCGTCAGCATCAAGGAGATGACTAGGACGGGGATACATATAGAAACAATATAAAAACAATGTCAGTGCAAAGACCAAGGAACATACACAAATTCAGCAACAGAAAGCTTGACATACTAAGGTATTACAAAAAAGGACTTAGATCGTTCCTATCATTAAGTCCTAATTCCCCTAGGGCTTGTGTTCGCAATATCCATTTAGCCTCTCTCTGCAGGAGGAGGCGGTGTCTATCTCCTCCCTGCAGAGGGGCGGACACGGTTTCCAGGCCAGAAAAAGAGACACAACTCGTATCACTATCATGGGCACTTCTAATGTGTTCTATGAACCTGGGACACCCTTTCCCTGTCTTGATAGAGTTAAAATGTTCCCTTACTCGTACGAACAGACATCTGATAGTTTTTCCGATGTAGAAGCGTCCACATGTGCACAATAATAATTATACTAAGTAAGTACTGCGAATTATTAGTGCACAGTGAACAGCTTCCACACCTGTAATTGCCTTTAGGCAAGTTACTTTTTAGCCAATTCTTGCTCTTCTCTTTCTGGAGCCTACTCCTAACGAGTTTGTCCTTGATGGTGTGACTCCTTCTAAAGGAGATGAGGGGTCTCTGTCCTGTCAACTCATTGAGAGTTGTTCTCATGTCCAGAGAATTTTACATCAACGAAGCCCTCAGACAATTGGGTGATACCTCTGTCTATGAATGGATACGGGGGGACCCCCTGCCTAGTACCCAGCAGCTGCTACAATCCCTCGTCAAAAAATACGTGGAGGTTGGTTTTTTACCCAAAAATATGCTGGAGAAACTTGTCCCACTATCTCCGGCAAAGCCATCTTGGTATTTTCTTCCAAAGGTGCATAAGTCACTGAGCCACGCCCCGGGGCGCCCCATCATCGCGGGGATTGGCTCAGTGACTGAGCCTTTATCCAAGTATTTGGACTGGCTTCTGAGACCAGTACTCAGCAGCGCCCCTGCCTATCTCAGGGACACTAATGGTTTTTTGTTGGCCCTGAAAGAAATCTGCTGGCAGAAAGATTACCAACTTGTATCACTCGATGTGGAGAGCCTCTACACCCGCATCCCTCATGATGCGGGTGTTGAGGCGATCCTTGACATTGTGGCAAACGTTGGTAAAGGCCCTGTATATTGTGAGTTTGTTGGGGAGGCGTTGAGGTTCATTTTAATGAACAATGTTTTCCAATTTGGTGACGATTGGTTTAGGCAGAAGCTTGGTACGGCAATGGGGACCCCCGTCTCCTGCACCTTTGCTAACATGTACCTTGCCAGACTAGAAGACAGATATATTTATTCTGTCACTAATCCTTTTCTTTCTAAATTGAAAGCTTATCTGCGTTTTGTAGATGATGTTTTTGTAGTCTGGGAGGGTACAGAAAAAGAGTGCAATGAATTTGTTGATTATTTGAACAAAAATGACATGGGCATGACCTTCACCATGAATTTTGGAGGAAATTGGTTGGAATTCCTGGATGTGGCTGTCCTGGTGGAAGGCGACGAGTTGGTCACGGAGGGCTTTCGGAAGCCCACGGCGACCAACTCCTTGCTCCACCATGACAGCTTCCATCCACGGAGTGTCAAAAAGGCCGTACCATACGGGCAGTTTATTAGACTAAGACGTATTAACAGCAGAAACAGTGGTTATCATAGACAGGCTGATGATCTTAGACAACGCTTAGTAAAAAGGGGTTACCCTGAAGACGCACTAAGCAGAGACATGAAAAGAGTGGAGGAGAATTTCTCACAGGAATGTCTTCTAAATAGTGGCAACAAGAAGAAAGATAGGGGTGTTGATCAAATCAAGGGTGCTAGATTTGCGTTCTCCTTCAAATACAGTCCAATGGCGGATCGCATTCGGTCGGTCATATTCAAAAATTGGGACGTTTTGAGGAGGGACGCAACTCTCAATGAGTTGACAGGACAGAGACCCCTCATCTCCTTTAGAAGGAGTCACACCATCAAGGACAAACTCGTTAGGAGTAGGCTCCAGAAAGAGAAGAGCAAGAATTGGCTAAAAAGTAACTTGCCTAAAGGCAATTACAGGTGTGGAAGCTGTTCACTGTGCACTAATAATTCGCAGAAAAAGAGTATTGTATTTGCTGGTATCCGGCATACTGTCAATAGCTTTATTAACTGTCGCAGTACTTACTTAGTATATTTATTATTGTGCACATGTGGACGCTTCTACATCGGAAAAACTATCAGATGTCTGTTCGAACGAGTAAGGGAACATTTTAACTCTATCAAGACAGGGAAAGGGTGTCCCAGGTTCATAGAACACATTAGAAGTGCCCATGATAGTGATACGAGTTGTGTCTCTTTTTCTGGCCTGGAAACCGTGTCCGCCCCTCTGCAGGGAGGAGATAGACACCGCCTCCTCCTGCAGAGAGAGGCTAAATGGATATTGCGAACACAAGCCCTAGGGGAATTAGGACTTAATGATAGGAACGATCTAAGTCCTTTTTTGTAATACCTTAGTATGTCAAGCTTTCTGTTGCTGAATTTGTGTATGTTCCTTGGTCTTTGCACTGACATTGTTTTTATATTGTTTCTATATGTATCCCCGTCCTAGTCATCTCCTTGATGCTGACGCAGCCTGACCTGTCAATTTCTATGACAGCGTCCTGCACCAGTATTTAAAAGGAGCAATGCGTAAACACGCATTGACGCACAGCCAGAGCTGATCAATGCGTGTGTTTTGAATTGTCCGCCCCCTGCCTGATGTAGCATTGGATTAATAAAGTTGCTGAATTGATTATACACGGGTGAGTGCCGCTGCTTTGTTCCGTTCTACAGTACCTTCATTTTCGCATCTCACTTGTACAGCTGAGCACCGCCGATCGTGTTTGTCCTCTCCAGCCACTCACAGCGTCTTGATTCTGGTGCACTCAGCCGGAGCAGTGGTGCCGCCCCCTACCTCATTTGTTGCAACCATAATTATTATTTTTTTTTAAATGGTCAAAAAACCTTACATCACAAAAAGTGTATTACCAAGCGATCAAAAAGTCATAAAAATAGTACCAATCAAACCATCATCTCATACTGAAAAAAATGAGCCCCTATATAAGACAGTCACCCAATTTATTTATATTTTTTTAACTATGGCTTTCAGAATATGGAGACACAAAAAAAATCATTTTTCAAAAATGCTTTATTATTTAAAACTGAAACAAACAACCAAAAGTCATATTTGGTATTGTCAAATACAACATGATCTAATCCAGGGGTGGCCAACCGTACAGACACAAAGTGCCAAAAAACAACAACTTATGACTACCAAGAGCCACAAACTATACATTTACACACGAGCCACTGTATTTTTCGCCCTACAAGATGCACCTAGATTTTAACAAAAAAATAAGAGAAAAAAATATATTTTTCATCTGATCTGAGGTCTGATAAAAATATATTTTTCTTATTTTTCATTAGCAGAGAAAAAAAGAAAAATATATTTTTCATCAGACCTCAGATCAGACTCCTAAATTAGATCCCCAATCCTCATCTGACCTAAAATAAGATCCCCAAACCTAATCAGACCTCCAAATCAGACCCCCAAAATAAGACCCCCATTGCTCGGATCAGCCAACACAAATCAGACTCCCAGTGTCAGACCCTCAGTGCTCAGATCTCCCCCCCCCATGCTCAGATCTCCCCCCAATGCTCAGATCATCCCCCAATGCTCAAATATGGCCCCCCGATGCTCAAATCTGACCCCTCTGATGCTCAAATCTGATCCCCACATGCTCAGATCTGACCCCCCATGCTCAAATCTGATCCCCACATGCTCAGATCTGACCCCCCCATGCTCAGATCAGAACCTCCCATGCTTAGATCAGACCCCCATGCTCAGTTCTATAATTTTAAATAATCTCTTCCCTCTCCTGATCAGGCACTGGGCTTCTGCTCGGTCTGACACGCTCTCCTCTGTGACCTGATGAGCACAATGTTAGGTCATAGTGCGTGTCTCCATGTACTACGTTCTCACACTGTGTGCATCAGGACATAGTGGAGAGTGAGCTGGAGCTGCAAAGTAGCAACAGTGCCCGATCAGGAAAAAAGATCTGAGCCTGGGGAGGAGAGTGAACCTGCCTGACTGCTTCCCGGCTTCACAGCTAGAGCCGCACTTGAAGAAGCAAAGAGCCGCATGAACACTGCAAATAGCAAAAATTGAAAACGGTGCCAAAACAGCCATTTTTGTTACCTTGCCTCACAAAAAGTGCAATATAGAACAAACAAAAATCATGTACCCTAAAATAATACCAACAAAACTGCCACCTTATCCCGTAGTTTCCAAAATGGGGTAATTTTTTTGGAGTTTCTCCTCTAGGGGTGCACCAGTCCAGCAAAATCTGCCTTCCAAAAACCATATAGCGTTCCTTTCCTTCTGCGCCCTGCCGTGTGCCCATACAGCAGTTTACGTCTACATATGGAGTGTTTCTGGAAACTACAGAATCAGGGCAAAAAAAATTGAGTTTTGTTTGGCTGTTAACCCTTAATTTGTTACTGGGAAAAAAATGAATTAAATGGAAAATCTGCCAAAAAAGTGAAATTCTGAAACTTCATCTCCATTTTTTCATCTCCTGATTGTAAAATCAGTTTTGAATACCTTGAGGGTGTAGTTTCTAAAATGGGGTCATTTTGGGGTGGTTTCTATTATGTAAACCTCACAAAGTGACTTCAGACCTGAACTGGTCCTTAAAAAGTGGATTTTCAAAATTTTCTGAAAAAATTCTGGATTTGCTTCTAAACTTCTATACCTTCTAACGTCCGCAAAAAATAAAATGGCATTCACAAAATGATCCAAACATGAAGTGGACATATGGGGAATGTAAAGTAATAACTATTTTTGGAGTTATTGCTATATATTATAAAAGTAGAGAAATGGAAATTTGCTAATTTTTCCAAATGTTTGGTAAACTTGGTATTTTTTTTATAAATAACAATGAAATTATTTGACTCAATTTTACCACTGTCATGAAGTACAATATGTGACGAGAAAACAATCTCAGAATGGCCTGGATAAGTAAAAGTGTTTTTTAAACTTGTCAGATTTGCAAAAATCGGCCTGGGATTTAAGGTGAAAAGTGGCTCAGTAGTGAAAGGGTTAAAGCCTGTTGTTAAGCTAAAACCCCCTTTGTTTATGTCAGTAAAAGGCGTATTAGTTGTCACTAAGGTGTTAAAGCCTTCCTTTGACCCATACTATTTTTCTAGCTATTGCCCCATATCTCTTCTCCTATATGCATCAAAACTATTTGAGCAACATGTCCACCTTCAACGGTTCGACCAGCTACAATATGGTTTACAACCCCACCACTCAATTTAAACTGCCCCTACCAAACTCAACAATGACCTGCTAAATGCCAAATGACATTACTCTATCCTTCTCCTCCTAGACTTGTCCTCTGCCTTTGACACAGTTGACCACTCCCTTCTGTGACAAATTTGTTCATCTCTTAGCATCACAGACATGACCCTCTTCTGGATCACCTCATCTCAGACCAGACATTTAGTGCCTCCCACCTATACACCACCTCCTCATCTCTCCCCTCCCTCTTTGTTGGTATCCCTTAAGGCTCTGTCCTAGGACCCCTACTCTTCTCAATCTAAAAATTCGGTCTGGGATAGCTCAATGAGTCCCATCAGCATAACTTCTACAAATGTACCTATCTGGTACAGATGTGATCTTCTTACTATCTAGAATACCACAATGTCTTTCTGCTAATATATTCCTTCTCCTCTTACTTTCTAAAACTTAATGCAGCGGGCCGCGCCCTGGGGCCCTATTAGAGGATGTTAGTATCCATGTGTAGGAATGGCCGAGTGGTATAGGGTGGCCTAAAATGCTCCTTCTAGTGTAAGTGAGCATCACAGTGCTCCTACAGGGATACGGTTGGACCCCAGGCGTTGGCTCCGAAGCAAATATGGGTGAATAGTTGAGGAAGTTGAAGAAATAATTGAGTCCAGACCTTATGATGAAGTTTAATAGCAGCTTTACTTTGATAAACTTTCATCAGACACAATCTTCAAACTTTGTCTTGGTACCAGCAGGCTTTGGCATTTGACCTCTGGCAGGCAAACTCAACACTGCTACATCTGTTGCTCTGTAGCCCTGCTGTACTTACAGGCTTGCTGTATAACCTAGATTCTTCTTTATGGTGCAACTTCTCTCTTTGTAGTCTGTCTCTAGATTATGCCAGGTAACTCTCCTCCTGGCTTCTGAGGCTCTAAACTGTGGCCTCAACATCCAGCAGAGCTGAAGGTGCTCTGGCTGGCTTGGCCTGGGCATGTCCAGCAGAAACATGTCCAGCACACCCTCATTCCCCTAGCAGGGGGTAAGCTAGACTAACTAAAACTGATCCCCACCCTTCCTGCAGGAAGTGTTACTCGCCCACTCCTCCACAGAGGGGGGTTAGAATGGAGTTGAAGGTTCCACTCTATCGAACTGTAGCTCTGCCGCATTTGCTGCTACCTGCTGGTGAAGCATGGCTATTACATTTGAGCATAACAGTTGCAAAACATTATTAGGAATGCACAATGTATAGTACCTAAAATAAATGAATAGAAGACATGATATTAGCATACACAGATAGAAGCAGGGCGTAGGAGTGGTAATGCCACTCTGAGGCATTACATGAACATAGTGAAAAAATAATTTATTATCGTCCACCCATCTCACCCAGCCCTGCAACAGACCTATATATCAAAGTCAATGGTTGCATGCTCTCCCACAAATCCGCTGCCTTGGCATAACCTATGATTTTTCTTTCCTTTAAACCACACATCCAAGTCCTTTCTACCTCCTGCCTCCTCAAAATCAAAAATATCTCTCAGATTCACAGATTGCTCGGCCAGGTCTCTGCAAAAATGCTTGTACATGCCCTCATCATCTCATGCTGCCAGACTAATCCACCTCTTCCCCTGTTATTCCTCTGTTTCTTCTATCTGCCAATTCCTTCACTGGCTCCCCATTGCCCAGATAATCCAGTACAAAACACTAACTAGGACATACAAAGCTGTTCACAACCAGACCCCTCCATAAATATGTGACCTGATCTCCCAGTAACTTCCCACACAATCTCCAATCCTCAAAAGACCTCCATCTCTAATCTACTCTTATCTGCTCTTCCCACAATCGACTCCCAAGATTTCTCCCATGCATCCTCTGTACTCTGGAACTCTCTACCCTAACATATCAGACTATTAGCTACAAACCTTCAAAAGAAACCCGAACACCTGTTCAAAAAAGCTTACAAAATACAGTAACCCCACTGCACATATACCACCATATGAGCAGCTTCTAAACTCCGCTACTGTATACTTCCCCATCCCTTATAGATTTTAAACCCTTCCGGGCAGGGTTCTCTCTCCTCCCGTACCAGTTTGCAGCTTTTCTTGTTTATACTTTTTGTATTTGTTTTGTTGTATGAATAATAATAATAATAATAATAATAATAATAATAATAATCATAATCATAATCATAATAATAATAAATAATAATAATTATTATTTTAATACAGTCCTGATCAATAGTTTAAGACCACTTGAAAAATGGCAAAAAATTATATTTAGCATGGCTGGATCTTAACAAGGTTCCAAGTAGAGCTTCAACATGCAACAAGAAGAAATGGGAGTGAGACAAAACATTTTTTGAGCATTCAATTTAATGAAAACAATGAAAAAACTGAAACAGGATGTTTTTCAGCTGATCAAAAGTTTAGGACCACACCTCCAAAAATAAACTAAACCCCCCAAAACAGAAATCCAACTTCCAAACATGAACTCAGTAATGAGTAGCTCCGCCGTTATTGTTTATCACTTAAAAAATTCGTTTTGGCATGCTTGATACAAGCGTTTCCATGAGGTGAGTGGGAACATTTCTCCAAGTGGTGAAGACGGCCGCACGAAGGCCATCTACTGTCTAGAACTGTTGTCCATTTTTGTAAACTTCCCTTGCCATCCATCCCCAAAGGTTCTCAATTGGATTTAGATCAGGGGAACACGCAGGATGGGCCAAAAGAGTGATGTTATTCTCCTGGAAGAAGTCCCTTGTCCTGCGGGCATTGTGTACTGTAGCGTTGTCCTGTTGAAAAACCCAGTCGTTACCACACAGACGAGAGCCCTCAGTCAAGAGGAATGCTCTCTGCAACATCTGGACATAGCCAGCGGCCGTTTGATGCCCCCCTTTAACTTCCTTAAGCTCCACTGAAGGAAAAAGGACCCAGACCACTATAGCGCCCCCTCCACTGTGGCGCGTAGAAAACATCTCAGGTGGGATCTGCTTGTCATGCCAGTAACGTTGGAAACCATCAGGACCATCAAGGTTACATTTTTTTCTTATCAGAGAATAAAACATTCTTCCACCATTGAATGTCCCATGTTTGGTGCTCTCTTGCAAAGTCCAAACGAGCAGTTCTGTAGCGTTCAAGGAGACGAGGTCTTTGAAGACGTTTTTTATGTTTGAAGCCCTTCAGTCTCAGATGCCATCTGATGGTTATGGGGCTGCAGTCAGCACCAGTAAGGGCCTTAATTTGGGTTGAGGATAGTCCAGTGTCTTGGAATTGGATCCTCCGGCTCAGTGCTGATGAAATTTTTTTGGGGTCTTCCACTTGACTTTTTTGTTCCATAACCCTCAGGATCATTTAAAAATTTAAGAAATTCCAAATGACTGTCTTACTGCGTCCCACCTCAGCAGCGATGGCGGGCTGTGAGAGACCCTGCTTATGCAGTTCAACAACCCGACCACGTTCAAAAAGGGAGAGTTTTTTTGACTTTGCCATCACAACGTGTGACTACCTGACAGCAAATGACAATGAATCCACATCTTTGCACAGATTTTGCCTTTTAAAGGCATGTGGTCCTAAACTTTTGATCAGCTGAAAAACAGCCTGTTTCAGTTTATTCATTGTTTTCATTAAATTGAAGGCTCAAAAATTGTTTTGTCTCACTCCCATGTCTTCTTGGTGCATGTTGAAGCTCTACTTGGAACCTTGTTAAGATCCAGCCATGCTAAATATGATTTTTTGCCATTTTTCAAGTTGTCTTAAACTTTTGATCAGGACTGTATATATAGAGCATGCTGCAATTTTTCCTGAATGCAAAGATGGTCAGTGAAAAAGATGCTCATGTTCCCATACCTATTGCAATGAATGAGTCAGGATTTAGTCCAGATGATATCCGTTCACAACATGCATCACATCCAGATAAAAAACTTGCTTGTGTGAAAGAGGTCTTACTGTTAGATGAAGTAACTTTTTTGGTTCATAGGAAAGTTTTGGTTCATGACAGCTGCAGTAAGACAGTAATGTCACAATAAATATAAGTGCTTACAAATAAATAATAAAGTACCCTGGGTCTACTCACTGAGATGGGGCTTGTGAGGGTATTGCAGGCTTTTATTGTATCAACAATAAGGTTTAATCATTTATTTCTGAATCAACTCATAAAGAAGAGACTAGAGGCAATTGCTTTGCTCTGACATCACTTCAAAAAAGGTTGCGTTCTGTTGGACCTTGAACCACTTATAATTACAACTATAAAGCTACATACAAAGTTGCATGCAAATCCATTAGCACTGAAATTCTGGGAAGACATACACATATTATCTACAAGCTAAAATTAATGGATGTGATTTTCACCCAAAATGTAGTAATTGTTAGCGTTGATCACGAATATTCAAATTGCTAATTTTTATTGCGAATATCGGCACTTCAAAAATTTGCGAATATTTAGAATATAGTGATATACACTCACCTAAAGAATTATTAGGAATACCATACTAATACGGTGTTGGACCCCCTTTTGCCTTCAGAACTGCCTTAATTCTACGTGGCATTGATTCAACAAGGTGCTGATAGCATTCTTTAGAAATGTTGGCCCATATTGATAGGATAGCATCTTGCAGTTGATAGAGATTTGAGGGATGCACATCCAGGGCACGAAGCTCCCGTTCCACCACATCACAAAGATGCTCTATTGGGTTGAGATCTGGTGACTGTGGGGGCCATTTTAGTACAGTGAACTCATTGTCATGTTCAAGAAACCAATTTGAAATGATTCGAGCTTTGCGACATGGTGCATTATCCTGCTGGAAGTAGCCATCAGAGGATGGATACATGTTCTCATTCTGTTTACGCCAAATTCGGACTCTACCATTTGAATGTCTCAACAGAAATCGAGACTCATCAGACCAGGCAACATTTTTCCAGTCTTCAACAGTCCAATTTTGGTGAGCTCGTGCAAATTAGCCTCTTTTTCCTATTTGTAGTGGAGATGAGTGGTACCCGGTGGGGTCTTCTGCTGTTGTAGCCCATCCGCCTCAAGGTTGTGCGTGTTGTGTCTTCACAAATGCTTTGCTGCATACCTCGGTTGTAACGAGTGGTTATTTCAGTCAACGTTGCTCTTCTATCAGCTTGAATCAGTCGGCCCATTCTCCTCTGACCTCTAGCATCCACAAGGCATTTTTGCCCACAGGACTGCCGCATACTGGAGGTTTTTCCCTTTTCACACCATTCTTTGTAAACCCTGGAAATGGTTGTGCGTGAAAATCCCAGTAACTGAGCAGATTGTGAAATACTCAGACCGGCCCATCTGGCACCAACAACCATGCCACGCTCAAAATTGCTTAAATCACCTTTCTTTCCCATTCTGACATTCAGTTTGGAGTTCAGGAGATTGTCTTGACCAGGACCACACCCCTAAATGCATTGAAGCAACTGCCATGTGATTGGTTGACTAGATAATTGCATTAATGAGAAATAGAACAGGTGTTCCTAATAATTCTTTAGGTGAGTGTATATTCATAATTTTGAATATTTGAGATTTTTTTTAATCAGTACACATGATCCCTCCCTGCTTCTAGATTGTGGGCCAATGTGAAGGCGGCAATATCTTTGACTTTAGGAGTAGTGTTGATTGCGAATTTTCATAATGCAAATTTTTGTAATGAGAATCAAAGAGATCGTGAAAACTCAGATCCGATGGAATATTCTAACCCCCAGGCGTTCCCATGGTGACGGGGACGCTTGTCGGGGAGGAGTATGCCAAAGTGGAACAACTGTACAGATTTTTTTAAAAAAGACGAATATTCTAAAAAATGAATATATTCGTTTTTTTTAATATTCGGAATATTCTAAAACAAGAATATATAGCAATATAGCGAATATTCGAATAAAAAAACAAATGTAGAACAATTTAGCTAATATAGTGCTGTAATCTTCTTTGTCTAATAGTTGTAATTTTTTTCTCATCTGAACTATAAAAAAAAGGTTATAGCACTATATTAGCTAAATTGTTCTACATTTGTTTTTTTTTATATTCGCTATATTGCTATATATTCTTGTTTTAGAATATTACGAATATTCTAAAAAACTAATATATTTGTTTTTTAGAATATTTGTCTTTTTATTTTTTATCTGTAAAGTTGTTCCACTTTGGCATACTCCTCCCCGACAAGCGTCCCCGTCACCATGGGAACGCCTGGGGGTTAGAATATACCATCGGATCTGAGTTTTCACGATCTCATTGATTCTCATTACGAAAATTCGCATTATGAAAATTCTTAATACAAAAATTTGCATTACGAAAATTCGCAATCAACACTACTCCTAACGAATATTCGAAATATTGCAAATTCGAATATGACCCCTGCCGCTCATCACTAGTAATTGTGTGCTACTGTTATATTGGGTCACAATTTTTTTTTTACATTAAAAAGGTTTTCTAAGATTTTTACTGATGGCTTATCCTCTGCATAGGTGATCAGTATCTGATCGGTGGGGGTCAGACACCTGGGAACCCCGCCAATCAGCTGTTTGGGACGGCACTAGTGCTCACAGTAGTGCGACAATAGCTTTATATGCAGATAGAGTGCTCTAATATATTCGCGATTGCGCAAATCGGCAATTAATAATGCACATATTTTAGGGCAATACAAGCAACTTTACATTTTAGCAGGTCTGACTACATATAACTGATTGGTGCACTAAGTATTGTTGTGAATTTGTGACATCACAGCACTATGTCTGTAGCATGTATGTATGGACAGCAGAACCTATCAGCTACACTATATCGCAGATGACACTAAACTGTGTAAAGTAATTAACACTGAAGAGGACAGTATACTACTACAGAGGGATCTGGATAGATTGGAGGCTTGGGCAGATAAGTGGCAGATGAGGCTTAACACTGACAAATGTAAAGTTATGCACATGGGAAGGAATGATGCAAGTAACCTGTACATACTAAATGGTAAAACACTCGGTAACACTGACATGGAAAAGGACCTAGGAATTCTAATAAACGGCAAACTAAGCTGCAAAAACCATAGTCAGGCAGCTGCTGCCAAGGCCAATAAGATAATGGGTTGCATCAAAAGGGGCATAGATGCCCGTAATAAGAAAATAGTCCTACCACTTTACAAATCGCTAGTCAGACCACACATGGAGTACTGTGTACAGTTCTGGGCTCCTGTAAACAAGGCAGACATAGCAGAGCTGGAGAGGGTCCAGAGGACGGCAACTAAAGTAATAACTGGAATGGGGCAACTACAGTACCCTGAATGATTATCAAAATTAGCATTATTCACTTTAGAAAAAAGATGACTGAGGGGAGATCTAATTACTATTATAAATATATCAGGGGACAGTACAGAGATCTCTCCCATCATCTATTTATCCCCAGGACTGTGACTGTGACGAGGGGACATCCTCTGCGTCTGGAGGAAAGAAGGTTTGTACACAAACATAGAAGAGGATTCTTTACGGTAAGAGCAGTGAGACTATGGAACTCTCTGCCTGAGGAGGTGGTGATGGTGAGTACAATAAAGGAATTCAAGTGGGGCCTGGATGTATTTCTGGAGTGTAATAATATTACAGGCTATAGCTACTAGAGAGGGGTCGTTGATCCAGGGAGTTATTCTGATTGCAGTAGGGAAGGAATTTTTTATTCCCCTAAAGTGGGGAAAATTGGCTTCTACCTCACAGGTTTTTTTTTGCCTTCCCCTGGATCAACTTGCAGGATAACAGGCCGAACTGGATGGACAAATGTCTTTTTTTGGCCTTATGTACTATGTTATTATCTAACCTACACTGACTATCTCCCACTAACTATCTGTATTATATATAAGCTAACTAACTAACTAACTAACTATCTAATGTAATGACACAGCAAAGTACAGAGCACAGCAATGACACTGCTGTCTCTCTCAGAACTGCAAAAAACTGCGGATAATGGCTGTTGGGCAGGTTCTTATATAGTAAGGGGTATGCAACTTTCCTATTGGTTGCTAGGGATGTTGCTAAGCTCATACAAAGATATTGCAGCCTTCTCATTGGTCCACAAGCAAGAAGCAGGGAGGAATCATGGGTTCAGATAAAAAATAAATATATAGAATATTCGCGAATACGAATATACAGCACTATATTCCAAATCTTTGCAAATTCTCAAAGTGGGGATATTTGCGATTACAATTTGCAATTTGAATATTCGCGCCCAACACTATCAGCAAATGTCAACAATCACACTTCTTAAAGGAGCTGGCCAATTTTATTGTTATTAGCACATCAGTTCTATTGTCTTCTTGAGAAGCACTGTTACCTTGTTTAGTTTTCTTCATGACTTTATGGTTCTTTGGTTCTATGCATGGCTGCTGATAGAAGGGCATGTGACCCGACACGTCCAACAGCAGCCTCCATTTAAAATGCTGTCTACAGCAAAGGAAATATATCTGCAAATAAGTCTGCAGACCATGGCACTAGATAGTCATCAATTCTTAAGTTACAGTCTGATAAACAACCTAGAAACTGTTTTAACACGACATTCACTGTCTCACTTATGCCTGTGCTGCTTTTCCCACACTTCTAGTTTTGCCTGTCCTATGATCACACATCAGTCCCTCACCTCTAATGATCTCTTCTCCCAGGATCCCATGTCGACATTAATCTACTGTCCGACAAGCAAAGAAATCTAGCATTTATTAAATATCTGTTGACACAAAAACATCCATGTCAAATATTGTATCTTCTCAGTGACATGACTTTCATTATATTTCTCAAACATTAAGAAATCAGTTCCTAAGGGTTAAATGATACTTACAGAGAGAGCATGATGAAAGCAATATATTATTCATTTGTTACTATATTGCAACCAATCAGCATCCTAAGCAACTTCAAATATCACCTTCAGGTCTTTTCTGTCTTTCCATGTCTATTTTATTGGATAAAATGGTACAGTTTCAAAGTACACATAGCAATTCCCTGCTGTTTGTTCTGATAGTGGATCAGCACATTTTTGAAGACACTAGGATCAATGATCTAATTGTGTAAAGTATTTTTCTTGGTAAGCGTTGTAAGAAAATTAGAATCATTTGGACAAACCACAAAATAATTGTTTTATATAAAATGGTGATACACTGATTTAAATAAGGCAGGACTGTAGAATATCAGCAATACAGACCTGTAGAGACTCTGTGCCACCACCAACATCTTTGGTATTTGGATAAAGCCATAGCCAGTTACTGCCCTGTGATGCAGAATCAGGCCTACTTTTTGGTCCAAATATTATTCATGGATGATATATTAATATAACATGGCTAAATGTAAGTTTCTTTATGGCAATCAATGGCTTGATGTACATGAAGATTGCCTAATGATATATTTATATATTCACAAATATATATGTTTATGCCCATATATGTTGACATGTATATTGCATATCTATAATACATACATATTGTGATATTGCTTTATCAAAAGCTTTTGTGTCCAGGCAATGAAAATGCATAAAAAATAGTGTAGATGCATTTGGGAGTAGTACAATGGTTAGCTCCTTAGTAGAGCCATAAAGAAGTAAACAGTAGGCCTGTATGAAGATCTATTGGGCCCCACAGTGCCATTGTCTTCAAATGGAATTCAAAACAAATTGCTGAGGGCCAGTACATAATTTAAAGACTCACTGCAATTTTATGACTTGCTAATGTTCCTAATTACATGCCCGTGAAAGGCTTAATTAATTGGGGGATGTAGCAAAAAGTGGAGCCTATGTTTGTTATCACGGTTCCACTGCATTGACTTTAATGCCTACTGAGAATTTAGGACCTCTTTATTTGCACAAAGAAAATGCAAGTCTTTTGAAAAAAATGCACATAACGATCAACCCCTTGCTGCTATCTAATATACTTTTCTCTACTTAACCAAAGTGCTTGTAATCATATTTTGTAAATGTTGGTGCTGTTAATTGCATTGTGAGAGAAAATAGGTTCTGCTTGGCTGGTTGTGGAGAATTTGAAGTTTTTTTTTTTCTTTTTCATTCCAAGTGCTCTTAGAAGTAATCATGTAATCAAGTAAAACTGAGTTTCTAGAAAAGTTTTTTTTTCTTAGATTAAACTTCTACAGTTGAGGAGCCCTGTATTTTATTTACAAGTAATGATCCACTTTCCACATCTTTGTGTTTACCCACTTTATATTAAGAAATAAAACCAATTTTTTTTTATAGCAATCCATACCATAACTCTGAGCAAGTCGATTATGTAAAGGCATTTGTTATAACAGTAAATCATTTCATTTAATCTGAAATTAAGCAATTTGGAGGACGTTACTAATGTCAGTTATATCGTTTTGTAACAAATACTTTTAAATTACTGTTGGAGAGAGAAGTAAACTTTTAAAATTGTACATTTTATATGTCAAATTCTAAAATTACATTTATAAAAATGTCAATCTCATCATAAATCTTCCTTAGCCCTCCTATGGTGTATTTAAAAATATGCCAAATATACAATAGGGGTTTTCTATAAAATTTCTAAAACTAAACTAAAAGCAATAATTATACATTAATATTATAAGATAAATGTGTAATTACAGCAGTGTTTTATTCCTGCTATTCCTGTGCCTTAAAGGGGTAGTCTCATGAAAAATATTCTACGGCTTTCAAACCAGCACCTGGATCTGAATACTTTTGTAGTTGCATGGAATAGAAATTTTTCAATAAAATGTATCTGTATAGTGCAACCTGCTCTTTGTTCTTTTTTTATATATTTTTATTTTTTATCTGGCTCATTGAGAAGGCCGCACATGCTCAGTTTCATCCTCCAGCTGCCTCCTGAGCTATGATAGGGAGAGCAATGAATGTGAATATCTCTAGATCCATTTGAGGTACAGGGCTGGTTCTAGCTTTGTTAGAATTTTTTTTTACTATATGTCTGATTTGGATTTTTAACATTAATCATGGTATAACCCCTTTAAATACCTACAAACCATCCCGCAACATACCTTATTGACAGTCACTGACACACCTTTAATGAGGCGAGGTTAGGCAGCCATCTCAGATGGCATTTTCTAGAGGAAAGTGGGGGACGACGGTCTGAAATAATATAATGACAGTTCAGTATGCTATGCCCTAGTGAAACACTTGCCTCACTAATGACTGGAGCGGCACATCCTGACAGACAGCTGCCAGCCTGCACTATATGCCCAGTGCCACCACTCTTGTCTAGTTTACTGCGAGTGCAGTACTGATATGCGCTCACTGTGTCGGTCACTCCCTCTAGCTCAAGACATGCTGCACAGCACACTGCTCTATTGAGGGCAGCACTACTGAGCTCACTCTCTTCTGCCTCTCACTCTGTTGCCAGTGCCCGCTCGGTTCTGTCAAGATGCTGTATGCATCAGGTAAAATATGAGCATTTGGGCAGGTGCAGGCACTGGGTGGCAGCATGAGGAACCCCATGTCACTTCAGTGACAGGACCAAGAGGAGGCGAAAGGGAAGCTACAGATACGGAGACCAAGCAATTCTGTCTGAGCTGCCACCCTATTTCATATACATGAAGAAAAGGTAAGGCTAGCTTCACACTAGCGGCAGCCTTCTCCAGCAGGCTGTTCCCCCACCGGACATGTCGTAGTTCTATTCCGAGGAAAAAAAGAGACAATGCAGCAGCACCCTGCAAATCAGATAAAGTACAATAATGCCAAAAATTATAGTGCTAATGCTACGCTTATTTATAAAGTGAGATGCTTGGCCCATGCATTTTGTACAAAACCATCTGAGCCCGTCTGCCGTACGTCAAGGCGATCTCTATTAGACGGGTCCTAACACTAAATACTACCTGTTATGCTCCATAATGGCCGCCATAAAGTTCAGGGAGTGTTGGATCCACATGCATGCTGGGTCCACTCTGCCTTTTACCATTTTTGGGTTACAAGGGATGCAGGTACCAACATGCATTCCGAGCCCACTCTATACCTTTCCTTGTGCCAGACAGCTTCCAATGAATGTAGTGAGAGCAGGCTACAGCTTTATTCTGAAACTAATTAAAATCAACCTATGGGGCAGACAGGCTAATCAGGAGTGCACGACCCGCTGTAGCTGTAGCCTGCTCTCACTACATTCACTGGAAGCTGTCTGGCACAAGGAAAGGTATAGAGTGGGCTCGGAATGCATGTTGGTACCTGCATCCCTTGTAATGGAGGCCATTATGGCACCAAAAATAGTAAAAGGCAGAGTGGACCCAGCATTCATGTGGATCCAACACTCCCTGAACTTTATGGAGGCCATTATGGCGCATAACAGGTAGTATTTAGTGTTAGGACCCGTCTAACAGAGATCGCCTTGACGTACGGCAGACGGGCTCAGATAGTTTTGTACAAAATGCATTGGCCAAGCATCTCACTTTATAAATAAGCGTAGCATTAGCACTATCATTTTTGGCATTATTGTACTTTATCTGATTTGCAGGGTGCTGCTGCATGGTCTCTTTTTTTCCTCTAGGTCTTTGCCATGGCAGCGCACTGGGAGGTGCCGACTAACCCCCTTTTTTTGTAGTTCTATTCCGGCCGCCTCTTGGCATGTTTTCCGTGCTGTGGCTGGACCTCCGGCCCGCCCCCACTATAGTGAATGAGGCTGGAGCGAACTTACGGTGACACAGTGCACTAGCACGGATCCGGCAGGCTGTTTCCCCACCGGCTGCCACTAGTGTGAAAGTAGCCTGAGTGTAAATATCTGTATAAATGTATATATGTGACTGTGTGTATATTTGTATATTTGTATGTATGTATGTATATGTTTGTGTATATATTGTGTATATGTATATATATATATATATATATGTGTGTGTGTGTGTGTGTGTGTGTGCATGCATTTATGTTTCTAGTATCTGTATATGTGTCTGGATGTGTTTAAATATGTACGTGTATATATATATATATATATAAATATATATATACACACATACATACACACACACATATAAAATGCAGTGTACTGTTACATACTGCTGTATATTATTATTATTATTATTATTTATTTGAAGGCACCATTAATTCCATGGTGCTGTACATCCAGATGGAGTTACACAAATATAAAAATACAATAAACAAGAGCGTATTAACAGACTGGTACAGAGGGGTAGAGGACCGTGCCCTCAAGAACTTACAATCTACAAGGGAAGGGGAGGACACGGTAGGTGAGGCTATAGGCTGCTCATGTGGCTGTGTGGTGGCACCATGCTATTGCAAGTGGTAGGCTTTCCCAAAGAGGTGGGTTTTCAGGTTACTCTTGAAGGATTGGATGTTGGGGGAAAATCTGATATATTGGAGTTCCAGAGTAGGGGAGAGGCAGGTGAGAAATCTTGTAGTCAACTGTGTGAAGAACAGATGAAAGGAGAACAGAGAAGTTATGGAGATGTATCGAGAAAGCAGGTCCGAGATGTAAGGAGGTGACAGGTTGTGGACAGCCTTATATGTAGTTGTAAGTATTTTCAACTGAATTAGCTTGGCAATGGGGAGCCAGTGAAGGGATTGGCAGAGGAGAAATGAGGGGAGAGGTAGATTAACCGGGCAGCGGAGTTGAGAATAGATTGGAGGGGAGCGAGAGTGCTGGATGGGAGGCCACACAGGAGGATGTTGCAGTAGTCTAGGTGGGAGATGACGAGAGCATGCACTAGTATTTTAGTTAACTCAGGGGTGAGGAGGGCGCAAATGCGATTATACACTAATTACATACATTACAAATACTATTATATGAGGTTTAACACTGACAAATGTAAGGTTATCCACATGGGAAGGAATAATGCAAGTCATCCGTACATACTAAATGGTAAAATACTGGGTAACACTGACATGGAAAAGGACCTAGGAATTTTTGTGAAAAGCAAACTAAGCTGTAGAAACCAGTGTCAGGCAGCTGCTGCCAAGGCCAATAAGATAATAGGTTGCATCAAAAGGGGCATAGATGCCCGTGATGAGAACATAGTCCTACCACTTTAGAAATCACTAGTCAGACCACACATGGAGTACTGTGAACAAGGCAGACATAGCAGAGCTGGAGAGGATTCAGAGGAGGACAACTAAAGTAATAACTGGAAAGTGGGGAAAATTGGCTTCTACCTCACAGTATTTTTTTTTGCCTTCCTCTGGATCAACTTGCAGGAACCTGCAGGATAACAGGCTGAACTAGATGGACAGATTTCTTTTTTCAGCCTTGTAAACTATGTTACTATGTATACACTTATATGCTGCTGTATACTGCTATAAACTGTTTTACACACTGTTGTATACTATTATACACTGTTATAAACTGCTGTACACTACTGTATGCTGTTATATAATGCAGTATACTATTTGTAAGGGATTGTCTACTCTTAGGGGGTCGCCATCAACGACTTCCTTACAGACGACAGGATTTAGTGTCCAAACTGTGCTTTTATTTTGACACCAGCAAAGCAAAGAAATCGTAAACATAAACCTCAGCTGTCTGGCCACTGACTACACAGTATAATCTCCCTCTCTAGCGGGATCTGGGTCTACCACCCAGCTCCCCAAAACACAGCAGTGCTCACCCCACAGAGGGTTCTGGCTCCCACAGGCCTTGCCGTAGCCTGTTACTTCCTCAGACAGGGAGCCCTGATTGAGGAGCTCAGCCCACATTTATATGAGCTCCTCAGCAGGATCTGGGTCTACCACCCAGCTCCCTAAAACACAGCAGTGCTCACCCCACAGAGGATTCTGGCTCCCACAGGCCTTGCCGTAGCCTGTTACTTCCTCAGACAGGGAGCCCTGATTGAGGATCTTAGCCCACATTTATACGAGCTCCTCAGCTGTCTGGCCACTGACTACACAGTATAATCTCCCTCTCTAGCGGGTTCTGGGTCTACCACCCAGCTCCCCAAAACACAGCAGTGCTCACCCCACAGAGGGTTCTGGCTCCCACAGGCCTTGCCGTAGCCTGTTACTGCCTCAGACAGGGAGCCCTGATTGAGGAGCTCAGCCCACATTTATATGAGCTCCTCAGCTGGATCTGGGTCTACCACCCAGCTCCCCAAAACACAGCAGTGCTCACCCCACAGAGGGTTCTGGTTCCCACAGGCCTTGCCGTAGCCTGTTACTTCCTCAGACAGGGAGCCCTGATTGAGGATCTTAGCCCACATTTATACGAGCTCCTCAGCTGGATCTGGGTCTACCACCCAGCTCCCCAAAACACAGCAGTGCTCACCCCACAGAGGGTTCTGGCTCCCACAGGCCTTGCCGTAGCCTGTTACTTCCTCAGACAGGGAGCCCTGATTGAGGAGCTCAGCCCACATTTATATGAGCTCCTCAGCTGGATCTGGGTCTACCACCCAGCTCCCCAAAACACAGCAGTGCTCACCCCACAGAGGGTTCTGGTTCCCACAGGCCTTGCCGTAGCCTGTTACTTCCTCAGACAGGGAGCCCTGATTGAGGATCTTAGCCCACATTTATACGAGCTCCTCAGCTGGATCTGGGTCTACCACCCAGCTCCCCAAAACACAGCAGTGCTCACCCCACAGAGGGTTCTGGCTCCCACAGGCCTTGCCGTAGCCTGTTACTTCCTCAGACAGGGAGCCCTGATTGAGGATCTTAGCCCACATTTATACGAGCTCCTCAGCTGGATCTGGGTCTACCACCCAGCTCACCAAAACACAGCAGTGCTCACCCCACAGAGGATTCTGGCTCCCACAGGCCTTGCCGTAGCCTGTTACTTCCTCAGACAGGGAGCCCTGATTGAGGAGCTCAGCCCACATTTATATGAGGTCCTCAGCAGGATCTGGGTCTACCACCCAGCTCCCCAAAACACAGCAGTGCTCACCCCACAGAGGATTCTGGCTCCCACAGGCCTTGCCGTAGCCTGTTACTTCTTCAGACAGGGAGCCCTGATTGAGGAGCTCAGCCCACATTTATATGAGCTCCTCAGCAGGATCTGGGTCTACCACCCAGCTCCCCAAAACACAGCAGTGCTCACCCCACAGAGGATTCTGGCTCCCACAGGCCTTGCCATAGCCTGTTACTTCCTCAGACAGGGAGCCCTGATTGAGGAGCTCAGCCCACATTTATATGAGCTCCTCAGCTGGATCTGGGTCTACCACCCAGCTCCCCAAAACACAGCAATGCTCACCCCACAGAGGGTTCTGGCTCCCACAGGCCTTGCTGTAGCCTGTTACTTCCTCAGACAGGGAGCCCTGATTGAGGATCTTAGCCCACATTTATACGAGCTCCTCAGCTGGATCTGGGTCTACCACCCAGCTCACCAAAACACAGCAGTGCTCAACCCACAGAGGATTCTGGCTCCCACAGGCCTTGCCGTAGCCTGTTACTTCCTCAGACAGGGAGCCCTGATTGAGGAGCTCAGCCCACATTTATATGAGCTCCTCAGCAGGATCTGGGTCTACCACCCAGCTCCCCAAAACACAGCAGTGCTCACCCCACAGAGGGTTCTGGCTCCCACAGGCCTTGCCGTAGCCTGTTACTTCCTCAGACAAGGAGCCCTGATTGAGGAGCTCAGCCCACATTTATATGAGCTCCTCATCAGGATCTGGGTCTACCACCCAGCTCCCCAAAACACAGCAGTGCTCACCCCACAGAGGATTCTGGCTCCCACAGGCCTTGCCGTAGCCTGTTACTTCCTCAGACAGGGAGCCCTGATTGAAGAGCTCAGCCCACATTTATATGAGGTCCTCAGCAGGATCTGGATCTACCACCCAGATCCACAAAACACAGCAGTGCTCACCCCACAGAGGGTTCTGGCTCCCACAGGCCTTGCCGTAGCCTGTTACTTCCTCAGACAGGGAGCCCTGATTGAGGATCTTAGCCCACATTAATCCAAGCTCCTCAGCTGGCTGCTAATTACATTCATTACTAGCCTAGCTGCTGCAGACAGTGGGGAAAACCCAGCCTTTCTTTTTCTCACCAAGCTTCCTCCGGGTGAGATACACCATTTAATGGCCCTCATGTGGCCCTCTGGCAGCTTCACTGCCACATATCCTGCCCCCCTGATAAAGGCTGTAGGACTTTTCACATTACCTAAACCCCCTCCAGGGTCAAAACTTCTATGTTGGGAAACATCTGGGGTCACCTCAGCAGTAGACATACCATGTACATCACCTTCCAGAGGTGTACAAGACACTTGCTTAGACATGGACTTACACCTCCATTTGCTTACTCGCCTCACACGTACATTGATTTTGTGATTTTTCTTGTTACATACATGGTATAATTCCCACTGAGAAATTGTTTTAACACTAACACAAATACCCATCCATGTTGATGGCCTAACAAACTTCTGTACATAGTCTTCTATCACCAATCTGGGGCTTGTCATCTTGATCTTACATTACATGCAGACTGGTTGATAATTAGCTTTTCAGGACCTACACCTGGATCAATTAACTGAGTCTCATTGGCCCTCTTAGACTCACCATTTCTCTCAGATGACTCCAGGACACCAGCTGGCTAAACATCACGTCCAGAACATAGTACTGCACCCTGTGTCACTACAACAGGCATATCACCGCTGTACCTTGTGAACAAGGGTCACAAAGTACATCCTCCCAATATTGGTTATGCTGCCCTAAACCTTCTAGTTGGTCTAGCCCAACGTTGGCAGCACAATAATCCTTAACCTTCTCTGCATTACAACTTTTAGTCAACTCACCCTATAGGTTGGATTGATATCTGCGTTAATCCTGGCAATTCTAAGTTGTTTTCCCAATGCGATTATTTGAACTTAAATTACTCGCATTGCTCTTTTAACTTACAGCTGTCCAGATTTAACTTAACCAACCAATAAAGAGAATCCTGCTCTATTTTCTTATTTGTTAATTCTAATAATCAATTGTTCACATTAGTCGACTTTCCAATTGGTCCCCCACTATAAGTTGTAATCGCTTTCGAATGGAACATTAGAGCTATTAGTCTGATTTACTTTTGGTTGGCTCAATAGAATTAAGTTTCATTCGTACACGAATACAACTTAGAGCAAGGTACCAATATGAAATTTGCCTGGCTATACAGTCTACTATATTTGGTTTGTTATCTCGAGAATACGTCATTTAAATAATCCGGTTTGTGCGTCTGTACATGCGTGCGTCTGTGCGTGCGTGCCTGTCTTTGGATCGGAAAGAGAGTGGAGAGAGACCGATTCTACAGAGACACAGATTTGGAAAACTTAATTCGGAAATGGCAAAAACCAATTTCAATCCAGAAGAGCTGGAATTTATGATCACTGTAAGTAATTCTACCTAACAAGTATGTCACTGTTAAACGGGAGGCCACTGTTGAAGTCACTGTTAAAGGGGACGCCACTGTTCAAGTCACTGTTAAAGGGGAGGCCGTTGTCAAAGTCACTGTTAAAGGGGAGGCCACTGTTCTAGTCATTGTTAAAGGGGAGGCCGTTGTCAAAGTCACTGTTAAAGGGGCGGCCACTGTTCAATTCATTGTTAAAGGGGAGGCCGTTGTCAAAGTCACTCTTAAAGGGGAGGCCACTGTTCAAGTCACTTTTTTTTATTTTATTTAATCTCTTTATTAGTGTATCAAAAGCAAATTACAGTGGACAATAAATTGAATGAACACTCCATATATTTAATAATCTCTTTCTCTCCCCTTATCCCTATTCCCCCACCCTCCACCCCACCCGCCGCCCCAACCCTGTGGTGCGACAACCCTCCCCTCCCCCCTGCCCCGCCCCCAAGAACGGGGGAGGGACACGGGGGGAGGGGAGAGAGGGAAGGGGAAAAAAAGAAAATTTAAGATTACTACAGTCAGTCAATCAGATCTTCCAACCGGCCCATATCCTATTCCACTTCTCCTCCACATTTCTCTGCCTATACAGAATCTGTTCATAGTTTTTTATCTTGTTAACTAGATTTATCCAGGTGTTTAATTCTGGGGTATGCCGAGCAAACCAGGTCCGGCTAACCAAAATTCTAGCTAATTCTAGAAGGATCTTTTGATACTTACGACTACTTATTGTGGAAAGTTCATTGAGCAAACACACTTGAGGTTCAAAGGGGATTCATATTTTGAGTTTATGGATAAGAAAGTTGTTGATGTTAATCCAATATTTTCTAAGTTCTGAGCAGGTCCAGATCATGTGGAGGTAGTCCGCACCTAGAATATCACATCTAGGGCACTTGGATGTGTCTCTTAGCCCACATTTATTTAGCCATATAGGGGTAACATATAGTCTATGGCAGATATTAAAATGTACTAGAACATGGTTAAAGTTCTGGGATAGTGAGCCTGCGTTCGCAAAGATATTCCCCCACCCTTCTAGTTGTATATTCGGACAGTCCAGCTCCCAGGCTCTTTGTCCTGGCGACTGTATGTCACAAAACCGTGCCTTAAGTAAAAGTTTATATATATTTGAAATCTTCATTCTTAGAGTTGTCCTCCCTATCCAGTCATTTAAGAAGGATGAACTATCTATATCCAGCATTAGTTTGTCATCCAAGCTAGATAATGCTGAACGGAGCTGGAAGTACCTGAACCAAGAGAGGTTTTCTACATTTTGTGATAACTCTGTGTATGACTTAATCTCTCTATCCTTCACCACTTGTGAAATATAAAAAATCCTATTCTTTTGCCAAAATGTGTCGGCTGCTATATCATCTAACATCTGTAAGTGTACATTATGCCAAAGAGGCGTGAATGTAAGTGAACCCTGTACCTTCAACCCTGTTCTAGTAGTAGCCCAGACTTTTGAAAGTAGTTTTATAGTCTCTCTATAACCCCGCTCTTGGCTAATCAGTAGCCCGGATTCCAAAAGGGTAAATATATTATTGTGTGAGTAGCTCCTTACTAACCTCCCTAGAAGGGCACTATTTTGCGATTCATAACACATCAATAGCTGGGCAGCAATAAAATACCCTTTAAAATAGGGGAGGTTTAAGCCCCCATATTGCAGAGGTTTATATAGATATTCCAATTTTAGCCGGACTCGTTTTCTTCCCCACACTAAATCATTAATTATTCTTTCCATAAGTTTAAAATATTTATCTTCTATCCAGGTAGGTGTATTCCTAAGCACATGCAAAAATTGTGGTAGTATCACCATTTTGACCAGTGAAACTCGATCAGCTCTGGATAGGGGAAGTCTCAACCAGATCCCTATTTTTGCTCTCGTTTTCGTTATTAGTGGGATCAAGTTTAATTGGACAAAATTTTCATCCCTGGGCAATATAATCAAGCCCAGATATTGAAAGGTGTCAACGATGTCCAGCTCAGTTACAAACGCATCCCTCTGAGGTAACGGGTCTATTGACATCAAACTGGTCTTAGACCAGTTTATAAGAAGGCGGGACACCTCACCAAATAATTTGACCATTTGAATAATTCTGGGGAGAGTTATTTCCGTGTGGTCTATGAAGCAAAGAACATCATCCGCATATAGAGCGATACGGTCTTGCACTCCTAGTTTTCCAAATCCTCTAACCTGATCATCTGCCTAATGGCCAAGGCCAGGGGCTCAATGTAGATATCAAATAATAATGGGGATAATGGACAACCCTGGCGCGTACCTCTATTTAATTCAAAGCTAGTGATCAAGATCCCATTGAGACTCAATTTTGCCGTGGGGGATCTATACAATAGTTTAAGAATGTTTATAAATCTTTCCCCAAAGCCTATCCTTGTCAGAACCTTCCAGAGGAAACGCCACTCCACCCTGTCGAAGGCCTTCGACGCATCCAGTGACAGGATGGAGCGGGTGGTCCCCCCAGGGGCCTGTATGTTGGCAACGAGCCGATGCAGATTGAGATGCGTGCCCTTGTTTTGGATAAAGCCATTCTGATCTGGATGGACAATGGAGGAGATAACCCTGGAAAGCCTTGTGGCCAAGATCCTTGCAAGAAGTTTTACATCTGCGTTAAGCAGTGAGATCGGTCTATACGATCCCAAATCTGCAGGGTCCTTACCCTTTTTTGGAATTAATGTTATTACGGCTTCCATCATTGAGTCTGGCAATTTCCCATCCTCCACCGATTCAGCAAAGACCCCCAACAATCTAGGGAGAATAGACTCCTTATATTTAGTATAAAATTCATATGGGAGTCCATCTGAACCGGGGGTGGAGTTGCCTGAACATAATTTGATTGCCCCCTCAAGTTCCTGAATAGAGAATTCTACCTCAAGTGTTTTCTTTTGGGCCAGAGTAATAGTTGGGAACACAATAGCATCGAGGTAGAAGTCCATCATTTCATCTGTAATCTTAGTATCAGCTTTGTATAAATCTGAAAAATAATCCAGAAAGGTCTTTTCTACAGAACCTTGTCCACTAACCATCCTACCGTTGGCCAGTCGAACATTGTCTATATATTTTTTGGACTCTTGACTCGAAATCACTCTCGATAAGAGTTTTCCAAGTCGCCCTGACTCTGTAAAGTGTTTTTGCCCCTTAAAAAATAGTCTTTGTTGGGCCTTGTCCAGCAGAAAGTTAGAGTATGCTTGTGTACACTTTTGCATATTTTCCCTATTCTCCTCCGTCTTATTTATATAGAAGGATTGTGTAGCTGAGGATGTTAGTTCTTCTAAATTTTTCAGTTTTTTTCCATACTCCTTTCTAAGGTTCGCTATATTACTGACCATTATCCCCCTCATGTAGGCCTTAAAAGTGTCCCATACCACCTGGATTTTAACTGAGCCGTAGTTATTATGCCAAAATTGGTCAATTTCATTTTGTATCATTTCATGTTTCTTTATTAGTGATAGCCAATACGGGTTTAGTCTGAATGGGAGTCTCTCTATATGTTTCTCCTGGGTCACAAATTTCGAGGACTAAGGGTAAATGATCCGAGAATGACCTGGTTTCATACTTCATTCGTTTTGCGAATCTCACATATTTTCTATTCATCAAGGCAAGGTCTATTCTGGACATAGATTGTTTTCGCAATGCGATTATTTGAACTTAAATGACTCGCATTGCTCTTTTAACTTACAGCTGTCCAGAGGTAACCTAACCAACCAATAAAGAGAATCCTGCTCTATTTTTTTATTTGTTAATTCTAATAGTCAATTGTTCACATTAGTCAACTTTCCAATTGGTCCCCCTTTATAAGTTGTAATTGCTTTTGAATGGAACATTAGAGCTATTAGTCTGATTTACTTTTGGTTGGCTCAATAGAATTAAGTTTCATTCGTACACGAATACAACTTAGAGCAAGGTACCAATATGAAATTTGCCTGGCTATACAGTCTACTATGTTTGGTTTATTATCTCGATAATACATCATTTATATAATCGTGTTTGTGCGTCTGTACGTGCGTGCGTCTGTGCGTGCGTGCCTGTCGTTGGATCGGAAAGAGAGTGGAGAGAGACCGATTCTACAGAGACACAGATTTGGAAAACTTAATTCGGAAATGGCAAAAAGCAATTTCAATCCAGAAGAGCTGGAATTTAGGATCACTGTAAGTAATTCTACCTAACAAGTATGTCACTGTTAAAGGGGAGGCCACTGTTGAAGTCACTGTTAAAGGGGACGCCACTGTTCAAGTCACTGTTAAAGGGGAGGCCGTTGTCAAAGTCACTGTTAAATGGGAGGCCACTGTTCGAGTCATTGTTAAAGGGGAGGCCAATGTCAAAGTCACTGTTAAAGGGGCAGACACTGTTCAAGTCATTGTTAAAGGGGAGGCCGTTGTCAAAGTCACTCTGAAAAGGGAGGCCACTGTTCAAGTCACTCTTAAAGGGGCGGCCACTGTTCTAGTCATTGTTAAAGGGGCAGCCACTGTTCTAGTCATTGTTAAAGGAGAGGCCGTTGTCAAAGTCACTGTTAAAGGAGAGGCCATTGTCAAAGTCATTGTTAAAGGGGAGGCCACTGTTCATGTCTTTCTTAAAGGGGCGGCCACTGTTCTAGTCACTGTTAAAGGGGAGGCCACTGTTCTAGTCATTGTTAAAGGGGAGGCCATTGTCAAAGTCACTGTAAAAGGGGAGGCCACTGTTAAAGTCATTGTTTAAGGGGAGGCCATTGTCAAAGTCACTCTTAAAAGGGAGGCCACTGTTCAAGTCACTCTTAAAGGGGTGACCACTGTTCTAGTCATTGTTAAAGGGGCGGCCACTGTTCTAGTCATTGTTAAAGGAGAGGCCGTTGTCAAAGTCACTGTTAAAGGAGAGGCCGTTGTCAAAGTCACTGTTAAAGGGGAGGCCGTTGTCAAAGTCACTGTTAAAAGGGAGGCCACTGTTCAAGTCACTCTTAAAGGGGAGGCCACTGTTAAAGTCACTCTTAAAGGGGCGGCTACTGTTCTAGTCATTGTTAAAGGGGAGGCCACTGTTCAAGTCACTCTTAAAGGGGGGACCACTGTTCTAGTCACTGTTAAAGGGGGGCCGTTGTCAAAGTCACTGTTAAAGGGGAGGCCGTTGTCAAAGTCACTGTTAAAGGGGAGGCCACTGTTCAAGTCACTCTTAAAGGGGCAGCCACTGTTCTAGTCACTGTTAAAGGGGAGGCTATTGTCAAAGTCACTGTTAAAGGTGAGGCCATTGTCAAAGTCACTGTTAAAGTGGCGTCCATTGTGGAGTTTAATTCTTATATTTGCCTTGAATAAAAATCCTTTTATTTTTATTTACTTTTATATAGTTCCATAGGGAACTATATAAATATCTACTCTTTTACGATTTTGATATAAAATTTTATTTTTTATGGTTGAGATGACTATAATTACTAATAATTGTATTTTACAACTTTGGGATTACATCCTTTAATTGTTATCTTGCAGACTATGTTGGAGAAAAAATATGACGAGCTAGGTTCCCGTACAGAGAAACAGGGCATAGTACGGAGAATAGCATACAGGCTGTGGCAGCATCATGGCAGGAGTCATTCTAAAGATGCTTTTTTAAAGAAATGGTCAGACCTTAAAAGACACAGGATGGATCTGATCAAAGAGTTCAGAGACAAAAATCAAGCACCTATTTTTTTTATGTGTTCAGTTATGCAAATAAGTATTTCTATCCCTTTACAACTGATAACTTAGTTCAGTGGTGTTGAACCGATGGAACGGGTGCTAGAGGCGGCACTCAGAGCCCTCTCTGTGGGCCCATACCCTTGAAAAAGTCTAAGGTGTACTAATCGGATTTAGACATTTCCTACCATACAGCTTCGCAGGCACACTATTAACAGCACAGTCAGCATATTGAATGTAGGCAGGCTGTTACAGCAAAATGATAATTGTGTGGAAGATAGACTATACTGGTATTCAGGTACAATTGTAACGTTGGCTATTTGCGATAAATAAATTAGTTGGTTTTCTGTTCTGCCTCAAAATTCTCATGCACGGATTTAGTAAATGCTGGGACACGTAGCTGATTATTCCTTTAAAATATATACATACACTGACAGCGAGATACAGATATATGATGTAGACCCTTTTCCAATGTCAAAACAGTTGACTTGGTCCACCTCAGTTCAATAACCCTGCAACAGTACCTTGCGAACCAATACCCCGCGGTACCTCATCCTAGCTATTTACGTACTCAACTGTAAACCATCTGAAAGACTTCATTTATAGTTTCATCTAACACCAAATCAAGTGAAATCAAACATAGGGGTAATCATTATGCCATCCAGATCCCACTATAGATTATTTTTTGTGTACCGTTCCTTTTTTTTTTTTGCTTTCCTTGTTTATCTTGGTATTTTTGGAAAATTTGTTCATTACAGGGGCTCCTCTTCCAAAAGTACGAGCTAAGCGCTCTAAAAAGAAGGTGGTGGTGGAAGAGAAGGAGATGACGGAGGATGAGGAGCAGGAAGAGGAACAGGCAGGACCATCAGAGCATCAGGCCCATAGCCCACCTGAGGCAGATGATGTCCAGGAAGATGATGAGGAGGAAGAAGACGATCTGGTGACCACCACCCGCCAGGAGGGTGAATATATTCTGTTGATGTTTTAATTAAAAAAAATGTCCCCACACACATACAGGTGTCAGTTTAGTCTTCACCACAGGCAGATTTTATATAAGCAAACAATTATAAACAAGTTCAAGTTCAACCTCAAATTTTTATTCAAACTTCAGATATTGCATAACCTAAAGTTGCGTTCACCTGAACTTTGCGTTCACTCCAAGCAGTGTAACAAAAAGATTAGTATATCACCACTTTTTAGGGTCTGTCAGAGACCATCCTCATTTCTCTGCAGGTTCAGTTTTCACATCTCCTGTCCACACTTGAAAAGAACAGCATTTTTAATCCAAACTTTATAAAAATGCTTGATGGAGTATGGGAGTCTGGGCACTCAGTCCAAAAACCCAGACCCTAATTAAATCCACGAAAAAAGTTTATTTTAAAGCAAGCTGATGTTACTGGTGTACTGATTTCCGTAAAGTATATCAATGAGGCATACAATTTAATTAAGATGTAACGAGCATCCAATACATAAAAATTTTCTTAGACTAAAAAATTAAGTGCACAAAACCATATTAATATTTATCTAAAAAATTGTGTAAAAACTATAAAACAGGCAACAAAAAACATACAACACACAACAGTAATATAAAACATGAACAGTATAAAATAATTAATCTACATAAAAAGCATTAACTTAACTACTAAGTCCATAACCCTAAAGTCAAAAGAACTATTATTAATCCTAAATAAACCAATATATAACAGATTAACATAGTAACATAGTATATAAGGCCGAAAAAAGCAGTTTGTACATCAAGTTCGGCCTGTTATCCTGCAGGTTGATCCAGAGGGACGCAAAAAACCCTGTGAGGTAGAAGCCAATTTTCCCCACTTTAGTGGAATAAAAAATTCCTTCCTGACTCCAATCAGGCAATCAGAATAATTCCCTGGATAAACGACCCCTCTCTAGTAGCTATAGCCTGTAATATTATTACGCTCCAGAAATACATCCAGGCCCCACTTGAACTCTTTTAGTGAACTCACCATCACCACATCCTCAGGCAGAGAGTTCCATAGTCTTACTGCTCTTACCGTAAAAATCCTCTTCTATGTTTGTGTACAAACCTTCTTTCCTCCAGACGCAGAGGATGTCCCCTCGTCACAGTCACAGTCCTGGAGATAAATAGATGATGGGAGTGATCGCTGTACTGACCCCTGATATATTTGCACATAGTTATTAGATCTCCCCTCAGTCGTCATTTTTTCTAAAGTGAATAACCCTAATGTTGATAATCTTTCAGGGTACTGTAGTTGCCCCATTCCAGTTATTACTTTAGTTGCCCTCCTCTGCACCCTCTCCAGCTCTGTTATGTCTGCCTTGTTTACAGGAGCCCAGAACTGTACACAGTACTCCATGTGTGGTCTGACTAGTGATTTCTAAAGTGGTAGGACTATGTTCTCATCACGGGCATCTATGCCCCTTTTGATGCATTCCATTATCTTATTGGCCTTGGCAGCAGCTGCCTGACACTGGTTTTTGCAGCCTAGTTTGCTGTTTATTAAAATTCCCAGATACTTTTCCATGTTAGTGTTAACCAGTGTTTTACCATTTAGTATGTACGGGTGACTTGCATTATTCCTTCCCATGTGCATAACTTTACATTTGTCAGTGTTAAATCTCATCTGCCACTTATCTGCCCAAGCCTCTAATCTATCCAGATCCCTCTGTAGTAGTATACTGTCCTCTTCAGTGTAAATTACTTTACACAGTTTAGTGTCATCTGCAAAAATTGATATTTTACTGTTCAAGCCTTCTACAAGATCATTAATAAATATATTGAAGAGAATAGGGCCCAATACTGACCCCTGAGGTACCCCACTAGTGACAGTGACCCAATCTGAGTACGTACCGTTAATAATCACCCTCTGTTTTCTATCACTCAGCCAGTTACTTACCCACATACAGACATTTTCTCCCAGTCCAAGCATTCTCATTTTATATACTAACCTTTTATGTGGTACAGTGTCAAATGCTTTGGAGAAGTCCAGATATACGACATCCATTGATTCGCCGCTGTCAAGTCTAGAACTTACCTCCTCATAGAAACTGATTGAATTAGTTTTGCATGATTGATCCCTCATTAAGCCATGCTGATATGGCGTTATTTGCTTATTTCCGTTGAGATGATAGCATCTCTTAGAAAACCTTAAAACAGTTTACCCACAACAGATGTTAAACTTACCGGCCTATAGTTTCCGGGCTCTGTTTTTGTACCCTTTTTGAGTATTGGCACTACATTTGCTATGCGCCAATCCTGTGGGACACTCCCTGTCAGTATAGAGTCCGCAAATACCAGAAATGAGGGTCTGGCTATGACATAACTTAATTCCCTTAGGATACGGGGGTGTATGCCATCCGGTCCTGGCGATTTGTCTATTTTAATCTTTTGAAGTCGCTGATGTACTTCTTCCTGTGTGAGACAGGACTTCATCTGCTTTATACACCAATCAATGATTGTCTTTTAAAGTACATTAAAAATGTTTATTTCCTTTACTCTTACAGCTCACAACAACATGATTAAAAAAATAAAAAAAAGTGCAGCGGGAGCAGCGCGAAAGAATGCAGAAGTTCAGGGCGCTGCAGATGATAAAGATAAGGGAGCTGAAGCTCCAATTATCCCATCAGCTCAACCTGATGGAGGAGGCCAACCAAAAGGCCCTTGATGAACTGCTCCTAGAGCAGAAAAAAATTTAAAGTTTACCATCATTTTTTTCATATTTTTTTTTTGTTATTTATGTTATTAATATTTTCCTTTATTTAAAGATTGTTTTATTAAACTTTATTGTTCTATAAAAATTTTGTGTTTTGTTTTATTGTAACCAATGGGGTTACAGTACGGACAATTTAGTCAGGGCCAAAGTAATAATTCATTATCATTACATACAGCAGCCGCCGTTACATGGAAACAGGGTAATAGACATGGCGCCGCTTATGGTCGCACCACTTATTTACTATGACTATTTTCTTGTGCCGGTGGTCATGTGTGTGCCACAATTCAAACCGAATACTGCGGACTATGGCGCTCTTAGCAGCACATGTGACGGGACCAGGTCCAATCATAGACCTTGTACAACATACATACATGTAATCCAAAACTTTTAAAATACAAGTATTAGTAATTAATGTGATCATGTCATCAAAATAAATAAAAAATTATGGCTATAAATGGAAAATATTTGAGTTTAGGTTACCATTATAACATTACATTGTATTTAAATTGTAGGTGTGTGGGGTATGAGCAATGGGGTATTGGCCAATGGCCATCTGAGGAGAGGTGTACCTGTGTAGTGAAGTGATGGTACGGTATGGGGTGTACAGCTGGTTCGCCTCTACGTGGTGCACCCTGGGTTATGGTAAATGAACCAGCGAATACTGAAATATTGGAGGTCGATCATTACTTCTCAAACTGTGTGTGAGTGAGGAGGTGGGGGGGGACGTGATGGAGGGAGGTTTAAGGTGGTGGAGGGTTTAAGGGGGGAGGGGGGGCTGGTGTGGGTTTTATAGTGTGGAATATACAATGTGTAGCACGTAAATAGAGGTGCTATGTGCATATGAGAGATATTTGTCTGCTATCCATACATACATGTTACAGAGAATGTAGTGTGATGTAACCACTATAATTTGTGCCATAATCATTTACCGCTTCACACCCAATGACGTAGCTATACTTCATCCAGCAGAATAATTAAACATGGATCAATCCTTATGCGGGCGCCGTGGCCACCTGCTTTGTGTGGCTGCATAAACCCACGGCTAATGTCCGTGACCGTCAGTAATACCGATGGTGGACATTTAACCCATAAGATGTAGTGGTCACTTGTTAACTATAACAATACAAGCAATACGAATCTTTTAGCAATAGTGTTAGATTCGAAATGCAACTAATATTATTGCATTGCAATTCCAGCTTTTGCGATATTGCTACAGGTGGTATTGTTAGAATTAACTAATAAAACAAATATAGTACTGTATGTCAGAATAATGCATTATAAAAGTTGGATTCGAAATGTGGTTGATAATAATAGCAAATATTATCACATTGTGATTATAAATTAGCACTGCTAGATTCCATATTAGTTAAGTTCGTTAATTCTAGAAAGCTGACCCATTCCATTAGAGACCCAGCAGCAGCCTCAAGTTAAAATCGCAATGCGATTAATATAACTTGAATTAATCGCATTGCGATTTCAACTTAGACCTGGTTTACTATGGTTGGCTTGGTAGAATTAGCGAAGATGACGAATATGACGAATGTATTCGTCATATTCCTCAAAACGAAGTTAACAAAATATTCTCCATCTTCGTTTTAGCTCCATATTCTTCAACTTTGCTAATTCTAGCAATCAAATAGGAAAGTGGACTAGAGACAGCTAAGTTTTTAATTCGCTATGCGATATTACTTTGCTTTTTTTTTTAAATAAATAGAATAATCATAAAACTTGATTATTATAATGATTCTATTTTTTTTTTTAAAAAGCAAGGTAATATAATCGCATAGTGAATTAAACACAGCTGTCTCCTAGTCAACCTTCCTATTTGATTGCTAGAATTAGCTCGTTAACTTCGTTTTGAGGAATATGACGAATACATTAGTCATATTCGTCATCTTTGCTAATTCTACCAAGCCAACCATAGCAAACCAGGTCTAAGTTGAAATCACAATGCGATTACTTCAAGTTATATTAATCGCATTGCGATTTTAACTTAGAGCTGTGTTTCTAATGGGTCTGCTTGCTAGAATTAATTAACGAATTTAATGAATATGGAATATAGCAGTGCTAAGTTGCAATTGCAATTCGATTAATTCAAGTTATAATAATCGAATAGCGATTTCAACTTAGAGCTGTGTTTCTAATGGGTTTGCTGGCTAGAATTAACGAAGTTAATGAATATGGAATATAGCAGTGCTAAGTTGAAATCGCAATTCTATTAATTCAAGTTATAATAATCGAATTGCGATTTCAACTTAATTCTCACATCCGACAGTACATTCTAGTATGGAGGCGTTCCCATGGTGATCGGGACGCTCCATGAGCACGGAAGTCGGCAGAAGCGGCAACAGGCACTGACTGGAGCAGCCAGGAAGCCAGGAATCCCCAGGACAGGTAAGAACTACTTTTGGGAAGTGGGAAAGAAAAAAATATAACAATAAAAAAAAACACGAATATTCAAAATAGCGAATTTATAGTGCTATATTCGAAATATTCCCGAATTAGCGAAGTGCCGATATTCGCTAAAAAAATTCGATATTTGAATATTCGCGCTCAACACTAGTGCTGAGCCTCTATCCTCACTTAGCTCTTTACACTCAGTATGACTCACCCCGAGCTCTGCTACCTGAGGGTCCTCACATATAAGCTCATATCTTGGGGCTTCAATCACAACATGTACCAAATCACTCATCATAACCTCATCCTCGTTGTTACCATTGGCCACCTGGTCTACATCGCCTGTAAAATCAGTGACCGGGACACACATTACATCTGCACCCACAGGACCAGTCTTGCCATTCCCTTCGGTGGATTCCCTCTCAACCTGTGAATGAGTGATCTCTACGGGGGTCTCCGCTTCTACATTCCACTTATAACCTGCAAGGGGCAGCATTTCTACTAAACACCCTTCTCTATCATAGACGTCCTCCTTGGCGGTGTTATACTTCAGGTTACTACCGACAACTGACACCTGTAAGGAATTTCCCACAACTATGTCTGGCTCATTACCAGCGAACAACACCACATTCATCAGTGTGCAGACATTACTGTTTTTATCATTCAAGTACTCAAATGTATTATCTTGCACTGCATTCACCCCAGTATGATCCTCCATATCCTGCAACATCTCAGTACTTGACTCAACTGGCTCTGAGGTGTCAGTACATAGGACACCAGTCAACATACAGGGTTTAGCATCACACACAATAGAGAATCCAGGCTCTTTTCAGCATTGACACCTGCTGCACACACAGTCACCTTATCAACGGCCTCCAAGGAGTTCCCTCCATGATCCACCACTGGTTCTGTACACCCTTCCAGCATACAGTCACTACCAGATACTTTCTCTTCCCATATCAAGCTCACAAACTTGACACTCATCTCGTCAGGTACAACTGACTCCCAATTGCCACTAGCAACCACCTTAGTTTCACAGGAAACTGACATGGCAGCCTCGCTCGTTGAGCTGCTATCAGTCACCGCACATACATCACCTATGCCGCTCGTGTCATTATTAATGCTGACCTCTAGGGGCACTGACGAGTTAATCCCCACCTCGGACATTAGCTTATTGACCCTAGAACACTGTGGAGACTGCATATCCACCTCTGGTATGTGTGGTACACCCTCTAGGACTGCCATCATTTCTTGCACGTTCACCAGAGTAGGATCGCTCCACTCTGTATTCACAACATTTATCTGCACTTCTGCATCATTTATATGTTTTCCACCAGGGGGCGCTGCTCCCCTGATCACAACCTGCAACGGAACAGGCATGTCATCATCAACATCATATGACCCCACATTTTCATTATGCACTTCAATTTGCTTGTCAGGTTCACTTTGCACCTAATCTGCACCATTGTATCAATGGCCATTTCACTCACACCACTGTGCTCAATGTGTATCTCTGTCACACTATCATTTAAAGGGATAGGTTCAGGTTCTGAAGGAGTGTTTCCATTTCCCCAGAACAATGGGAAATTACGGCCGAACATTCCCTCAGGCATCAGTGTATTTTTAAACACCAAGTTCATAAGTTCCAGTTCTCACTGGAGTTTCACCCTCAGTGAGAACCACAGGATAGTTCATGCGATCCCTGTCCATGTCCATCACATGGTCCCCAGCTACCAAGCTGGCACGCACCACAGTGCCCAGAGTCCACAAAAGCCTTGACGGCGCAGTCCTTCACCAGAGGACATAATTGTGGCTCAGTCTCTTGTCCCAATAAAGCCACACAAACACAACCCGCATACAGCGACTGTTGCCGTGTAGCATCACACTCTCGGGGCAATGCGGTCAGAGGGCAATGGGCCGCCATGTGTACCCAGTCATGGCACCTCCAGCATTGGAGTATCCCGGATCTCCTCGGCAGGTAGACTTTTCTGGTGTAAGAAACAGTCATTTAATGTCCCCAAGTTTCATTACTCTGTTTAAACTGTGTTAAAATTCTATGTATACAGTGTATATAAAAAGTCTACACACCCCCAAAAAAATGTGATTGCATAAGTGTGCATACCCTCTTATAACTGGGGATTTAGCTGTGTTCAGAATTAAGCAATCACATTCAAAATCATGTTAAATAGGAGTCAGCATACACCTGCCATCATTTAAAGTGCTTCTGATTAACCCTAAATAAAGTTCAGCTGCTCTAGTTGGTCTTTCCTGACATTTTCTTAGTCGCATCCCACAGCAAAAGCCATGGTCCACAGAGAGCTTCCAAAGCATCAGAGGGATCTCATTGTTAAAAGGTATCAGTTAGGAGAAGGGTACAAAAGAATTTCCAAGGCATTAGATATACCATGGAACACAGTCATCATCAAGTGGAGAAAATATGGCACAACAGTGACATTACGAAGAACTGGACGTCCCTCCAAAATTAATGAAAAGAAAAGAAGAAAACTGGTCTTGGAGGCTACCCAGAGGTCTACAGCAACATTAAAGGAGCTGCAGGAATATCTGGCAAGTACTGGCTGTGTGGTACATGTGACAACAATCTCTCGTATCCTTCATATGTTTGGGCTATGGGGTAGAGTGGCAAGACGAAAGCCTTTTCTTACGAAGAAAAACATCCAAGCCAGGCTACATTTTGCAAAAACACATCTGAAGTCTCCGAAAAGCATGTGGGAAAAGGTGTTATGGTCTGATGAAACCAAGGTTAAACTTTTTGGCCATAATTCCAAAAGATATGTTTGGCCCAAAAACAACACTGCACATCACCAAAAGAACACCATACCCACAGTGAAGCATGGTGGTGGCAGCATCATGCTTTGGGTCTGTTTCTATGCATCTGGAACTGGGGCCTTAGTTAAGCTAGAGGGAATTATGAACAGTTCCAAATACCAACCAATATTGGCACAAAACCTTCAGGCTTCTGCTAGAAAGCTGAACATGAAGAGGAACTTCATCTTTCAGCATGACAACGACCCAAAGCATACATCCAAATCAACAAAGGAATGGCTTCACCAGAAGAAGATTAAAGTTTTGGAATGGCCCAGCCAGAGCCCAGACCTGACCGCAAGGCAGGATTCAAGTACAGTACAGCGGACAAGGAGACTGAAGCAAAAACTGGCTTTATTAAGGAGCAAAATGAAACTGCAGGACAACCTGAATAACAATACAGTACAACCACACCAGAGGCACAATGGGTCAAAGACAGGAATGGTATAAACAGGTGAACATAAATTAACAACATTGGCAATAGAATTTTGCATATACACAGAATGAGCTAAACAGCAAGCAGTCAGCTTACAAGCTACTCTCACTACCAATTACCTATCTAGCCCTGCTACCCAGGGGATGCTTCTACAGCGCACTGACTAAGTCCCTGACTCTATAACCTATCACAGAAAAGCACCGGTGCCACTCACAGTTCTGCAGATTCTCCTGGATCCAATAAGATGCAGTCTGGCTCCAGGTCCGGTCGCTTGCTTGTCTGTCTTTCTCTCTCTGGTTACAGCAGATGCAGATCTTCACCTAGTTTCAGCTCTGGCAGGAAGCATCCGGCTTGTACTGGTCTCTGACACACGGTCCCACTCCTCTGGAACACACGGTGAAGTCCTCTGTGTGCTGCTGTACAGCTGTCAGGGAAAACTCAACTATTATAGCTTCCCTTACGTCCTAACCAGTGGCACAAATGGGGTATTCTGCCCCTGTGGACTGGTTAGGACAGGTGGAAGTTTTAATGAAACAATAAAAAAACACTGGCATGCACACACCCTACCTGCCCCCAATAAAGAGGGGTGTGACCCTCCAAACCATGTGTTTTTTTCTGTCCTGTGGACAAGACGGGACGGGTGGTGCACTCCTCCATCCTTGTGGTGGAGAGAGTGTATTTTCCCTTTCTAATTTTGTTCCTTGGGAACTGGGCCGCTCCTCCTATGCGGCCTGAGGATGTCCTCTGGCCTTAGCTGTTGTTTGCTCCCTTGTACAGAGCCCTGTCACTGTGGGGCTTACCTCATTCACGGATGCTGGAGTGCTGGAGCGGTGGTGGCGGCGTCCCGCATGTTCGGCTGGGCGCCGCCATCCTGCGGAAGTGACGTCAGGTGACGTCACTTCCGGGTTTCTCTCCGGCCGATCGGAACGTCGGCCGGAGGTGTATTTTGATGATCTAAGGCCGTGGGGGGCCTTTAAATGTTTCAGGGTCCCTCGCTGGGTCCACAATATATAGTTTTTTCTTTTAGTTCTAAAGATATAAACTTAGAGGTTTACCCCGGCTTTACCCCAGCTTTCTTTTTGGCGCCAACAACCCTATTTAAACTTGGTGAAGCTCCAGGTTCAGTCTCCTGGAGCGCAGCTTGCTGTTAACCTTGAGTGTGGTTTGGTGCTAGAGTGTTTGCTAACCTCTGTGTGCTGAAAATCTTCTTTTGCTTATTATAAGCAATATAATATATTATATTAAGCTCTGTTTTCTTGAATTTTGCTAAATTCATGTCTCTTTTAATTTTCAGCCATGTCGTCTACCAGTGACGGTGAGCGAGAGCGCAGCAGGAAGTCCGCGGGCAAGAGTCGCCACCTGCAGTGCCATGACTGTCAGGTCGTGCTGGAGGACTCCTATGATTTCTCCCGGTGTCCATCCTGTAGGGCCAAGACACTCCCCCAGCTGGAGCCATCTGTCCACGACGTGGTCGATTGGGTGAAGGGGTACATGGAGTCCAACATGAGCCAGGTCAACGCCTCCATACAGGAGCTGAAGAGTACCTTGGTCTCCAAACGTCATCGTCCCTCCTCCCCCCATCGTGCGATGGAGGTCTCGGGGGGTCAGGAGGCGAGAGAGGGTTCAGCCTCTTCCTCCTCGGATGAGGAGGATGGATTCTCATATTTTTTTCCGCTGGAGAAGGCCCAGCGGCTACTAAAATCTATCCGGTCGGGGGACCAGGACGTTGATCCGGGGGAAGCCTCATCCTCTGCCTCTAGGGGGCCTAGGGCCTTTAAAGCAGATGATTCTCTCCTGTCTCTGATGAAAACAGAGTGGAGAAAGCCAGAGAAAGGTCCAGTGTTGACCAAAAGGTTCAAGGCTGTGTTTCCGGTCAAAGAGGATCAGGTATCGTCCTGGGGGCCTGTCCCCAAAGTGGACATGGCGATCGCAAAATTATCCAGAAGGACCCTGATCCCATCAGACGACGGGTCAAGTTTGATGGACCCAATGGACCGGAAGGCGGACTGCGCCCTTAGGCGCGCTTATTCCTCGGCCTCGGCCTCCGCCTCAGTTGCAATTTCCTCGTCCGAAGTGGCGAATTTTCTAAAATCTAGATTTTCCCAAATTCAGTCTGACCTGGACCAAGGGGTCTCTAGGGACGACATTCTGGCCTCATGTAAGACGGCCAGCCTTGCCATTGACTTCTTGTGTGACGCAGCTCCACAACAATTGAAGCTGGCATCCAAGTCCATGGCTCTTTCAACCGCGGGCAGGCGTCCGCTTTAATTGAAACCTTGGAAGGCCGATACGACCTCAAAACATAACCTCTGTGCCATGGCATATGAACCCGGTAAACTCTTTGTTGCAGAGCTTGACCACATAATGGAGGGGCTGTCGGACAAGAAGGGCAAGTCCCTTCCCCAGCAGTCCTTTCGTGGTCGGGGCAAGGGGTATAGTTCCAGAGCGGAACCGCAACCCAGACCCCAGAGGAATTGGGGTTCCCGTAGAGGAGGGAGATCCTCTCGGGGTTCTAGACCCCCCAAGAAGTCCTCGGCGCTCTGATTGCGGGCCTCCTCGAGGCTCTTGGTATTTAGCCGGTCTGACTGGAGATCTCGGGCTCCCTTCTCCCCACATTCCCGTAGGCGGTCGCCTACAGCACTTTCTACCTTGTTGGCAGGATCATATCCAGGACAGTTGGGTCCTGCGTGTAATTTCTCAGTGCTACCTTGTAGACTTGAGCAGTTTGCCTCTGGACAAGTTTGTCCAAACAAGGCTTCTTCCCAGCAACAAGCAGAAGATTCTAGAAAGTTACGTGCTAGAATACTTCCAGAAGGGGGCCTTAGAAGAGGTTCCTCTCCAAGAGAGGGGAACAGGTATCTAATCCCCAGTTTTCCTGGTACCCAAGAGTACCGGAGGTTGGAGGATGATTATAGATCTGAGGTTCTTCAACCGTTTCATAAAACAAAAGAAGTTCCGTATGGAAACTATCCAGTCAGTGACCAATCTTCTTATGCCGGGATATTTCTTGGCAACCTTAGACCTCAAGGATGCTTATCTCCATATTCCCATCCATCCTGGGTCCAGAAGATTCTTAAGGATCGCGGTAAACATCGGGGGGGGGGTCCTAAAACATTTTCAGTTTGTGGCCCTCCCGTTTGGGATTTCTTCAGCCCCACATACTTTCACCAAAGTAGTGGTCTCTGTGGTGGCCGCACTAAGGCTTCAGGGCCTGAGTATAGTTCCATACCTGGACGACTGGCTCCTCAGAGCTCCTTCCCAAGCGATCCTGTCCCAACACATCCAACAGGCTGTTACATTCCTGCATCAGTTAGGATGGATAATCAATTGGGACAAATCCCAACTTCAACCAGCCACCTCGGTAAGGTTCCTGGGGTTCATGGTGGATTCAGTCAGGATGACAATTCATCTCACTCCCGAAAGAAGGCAATCCGTGCAACAGACAGACCGTTCTCTCTCTGTATCAAAACAGGTAACGATTCGAACGTGGATGAGGATGTTGGGACTAATGTCTTCAACCGCAGAGGCGGTACCTTGGGCATTATGGCATCTACGTCCGCTCCAGTCGGAAGTATTAGCCAAGTGGAATCACAGTCCAGTGGGACTCAATTCCGTGCTCTCTCTGCCTTACAAAGTCCGATCCTCTCTGAGGTGGTGGTCCCACCTCACGGACGGCAAGTCCCTGATCCAGCCCTCTTGGATCATACTTACTTCCGACGCATCCCTAGTAGGCTGGAAGGGAACTTGGACACCTCAGGAGAGGTTATTGTCATCGAATCTCCTGGAGATCAGAGCAATCAGACTAGCTCTTCTTCATTTTGCTCCCGTCATTCGAGGGAAGGCAGTGAAGGTACAGTCAGACAGCATGACCGCTGTGCTGTATATCAACAAGCAGGAAGGCACGAGGTCACAAAGTCTCCTGAGAGAGATAAGGGTGATTTTGGATTGGGCAGAACTGAACCTCACCCACTTATCTGCCGTTCACATTCGCGGAGTTCACAATATGATTGCGGATCGCCTGAGCCGAGGTCTTCCAACCGGAGAATGGTCACTTCATCCAGAGGTCTTCAAGGAGATAACGCTCAGGTGGGGCATGCCAGAGATCGATCTCATGGCAACGAGGTTCAACACCAAGGTGGAGAGGTATTGCTCCCTTTACAGGGAGGACAACCCGGTGGCAATAAATGCACTGTCAATACCATGGAGGTTCAGGCTGGCCTACATCTTCCCTAGAGTTGAGCGAACACCTGGATGTTCGGGTTCGAGAAGTTCGGCCGAACTTCCCGGAAATGTTCGGGTTCGGGATCCAAACCCGACCCGAACTTCGTCCCGAACCCCATTGAAGTCGATGGGGACCCGAACTTTTCGGCACTAAAAAGGCTGTAAAACAGCCCAGGAAAGAGCTAGAGGGCTGCAAAAGGCAGCAACATGTAGGTAAATCCCCTGCAAACAAATGTGGATAGGGAAATGAATTAAAATAAAAATAAAAAAAATAAAAATTAACCAATATCAATTGGATAGAGGTCCCATAGCAGAGAATCTGGCTTCACGTCAGCAGAGAATCAGTCTCTTCATGCCATAGCAGAGAATCTGGCTTCATGTCAGCAGAGAATTAGTCTTCATGTCATAGCAGAGAATCAGGCTTCACGTCACCCACCACTAGAACAGGCCACTGGCACATATTTAGGCCCAGGCACCCAGGCAGAGGAGAGAAGTCCCGTAACAGAGAATCTGGCTTCATGTCAGCAGAGAATCAGTCTTCATGTCATAGCAGAGAATCAGGCTTCACGTCACCCACCACTGGAACAGGCCACTGTCACATATTTAGGCCCAGGCACCCAGGCAGAGGAGAGAGGTCCCATAACAGAGATTAAGGCTTCATGTCAGCAGAGAATCAGTCTTCATGTCATAGCAGAGAATCAGGCTTCACTTTACCCACCACTGGAACAGGCCACTGTCACATATTTAGGTCCCGGCACCCAGACAGAGGAGAGAGGTCCCGTAACAGAGAATCTGGCTTCATGTCAGCAGAGAATCAGTCTTCATGTCATGTCAGGCTTCACGTCACCCACCACTGGAACAGGCCACTGTCACATATTTAGACCCAGGCAGAGGAGAGAGGTCCCGTAACAGAGAATCTGGCTTCATGTCAGCAGAGAATCAGTCTTCATGTCATAGCAGAGAATCAGGCTTCACGTCACCCACCACTGGAACAGGCCACTGTCACATATTTAGGCCCAGGCACCCAGGCAGAGGAGAGAGGTCCCATAACAGCGATTCAGGCTTCATGTCAGCAGAGAAATCAGTCTTCATGTCATAGCAGAGAATCAGGCTTCATGTCACCCACCACTGGAACAGGCAACTGTCAGATATTTTTAGGCCCCGGCACCCAGACAGAGGAGAGGTTCATTCAACTTTGGGTTGCCCCGCAATATAATGGTAAAATGAAAATAAAAATAGGATTGAATGAGGAAGTGCCCTGGAGTACAATAATATATGGTTAAGGGGAGGTAGTTAATGTCTAATCTGCACAAGGGATGGACAGGTCCTGTGGGATCCATGCCTGGTTCATTTTTATGAACGTCAGCTTGTCCACATTAGCTGTAGACAGACGGCTGCGTTTGTCTGTAATGACGCCCCCTGAGATGGAGAGCTGAACGCTGCCGTGTGACATGGTTGAGATGCTTGGTGACGCAGGTGGTGGTGTTGGTGGTACATCCCATGTTTGCTGGGCGGCAAGTGCCAACGTCCCTCCAGAGGCGGAGGAAGAGGTTGAGGCGGCGGCATCAGCAGAAGAGGCAGAGGCGGCAGCAGCAGAAGAGGTAGCAGGGGGAGCCTGAGTGACTTCCTTGTTTTTTAGGTGTTTACTCCACTGCAGTTCATGCTTTGCATGCAGGTGCTTGGTCATGCAGGTTGTGCTAAGGTTCAGAACGTTAATGCCTCGCTTCAGGCTCTGATGGCACAGCATGCAAACCACTCGGGTCTTGTCGTCAGCACATTGTTTGAAGAAGTGCCATGCCAGGGAACTCCTAGAAGCTGCCTTTGGGGTGCTCGGTCCCAGATGGCGGCGGTCAGTAGCAGGCGGAGTCTCTTGGCGGCGGGTGTTCTGATTTTGCCCACTGCTCCCTCTTTTGCTACGCTGTTGGCTCGGTCTCACCACTGCCTCTTCCTCTGAACTGTGAAAGTCAGTGGCACGACCTTCATTCCATGTGGGGTCTAGGACCTCATCGTCCCCTGCATCGTCTTCCACCCAGTCTTGATCCCTGACCTCCTGTTCAGTCTGCACACTGCAGAAAGACGCAGCAGTTGGCACCTGTGTTTCGTCATCATCAGAGACGTGCTGAGGTGGTATTCCCATGTCCTCATCATCAGGAAACATAAGTGGTTGTGCGTTAGTGCATTCTATCTCTTTCACCCCTGGGGAAGGGCTAGGTGGATGCCCTTGGGAAACCCTGCCAGCAGAGTCTTCAAACAGCATAAGAGACTGCTGCATAACTTGAAGCTCAGACAGTTTCCCTGATATGCATGGGGGTGATGTGACAGACTGATGGGCTTGGTTTTCATGCGCCATCTGTGCGCTTTCTGCAGAAGACTGGGTGGGAGATAATGTGAACGTGCTGGATCCACTGTCGGCCACCCAATTGACTAATGCATGTACCTGCTCAGGCCTTACCATCCTTAGAACGGCATTGGGCCCCACCAAATATCCCTGTAAATTCTGGCGGCTACTGGGACCTGAGGTAGGTTGAACACTAGGACGTGTGGCTGTGGCAGAACGGCCACGTCCTCTCCCAGCACCAGAGGGTCCACTAACACCACCACAACCATGTCCACGTCCGCGTCCACGTCCCTTACTAGATGTTTTCCTCATTGTTACCGTTAGCTGTTACCTCTGCAAAGCGAGTTGGGGAACTCCAGGCTTTTTCTGCCTTTGAGCCATATACGAAGTTCCTACCGGATCGGGTACTTCTAAAATTTTTACCTACCTTCATCCCAAAGGTTCCTTCCTTTGACAATATTAATCAGGTGATCTCCCTACCAACATTGGCTCCACCCCCCTCCTCTGAGGAAAGAGGGTTCCATTCCCTCGATATTGCGAGATGTCTTAGGATTTACCTGGAATGCTCCAAGGTATTTAGGAACGATGAAAACCTCCTTATCCTTTTTTCCGGTACCCATAAGGGGAGGAAAGCCTCTAAGCCCTCCATCAGTCGCTGGATTAAAGAGGCAATTCGGGAGTCTTATATGTCTCAGGGCTCGGAGCCCCCTGAATTTGTAAGGGCCCACTCTACTCGAGCAGTGGCCACTTCTTTTGCAGAGAGAAGCTCGATCCCATTGGACGTGATCTGTAAGTCAGCTTCTTGGAGTTCTCACTCCACTTTTATCTCACACTATAGAGTGGATACCAGAATACATAGTTATTCCTCATTTGGCCGGACAGTGTTATCTTCCGCCAGGCATGAGGGCCCTCCCATGGGGGTTTCTACTTGCTAAATCCCCATTTGTGCCACTGGTTAGGATGTAAGGGAATCGTTAATTTCTAACGATAATTTGTTTTCCCTTAGTCCTAACAGTGGCACACAAATTTCCCCCCTATGTTTATTAATTGTGATTATGTTTGTCTACTTGTAATTACACATGGTTTGGAGGGTCACACCCCTCTTTATTGGGGGCACGGAGGGCGTGTGAATGCCAGTGTTTATTTATTGTTTCATTAAAACTTCCACCTGTCCTAACCAGTCCACAGGGGCAGAATACCCCATTTGTGCCACTGTTAGGACTAAGGGAAAACAAATTATCGTTAGAAATTAACGACTCCTGCTGCTCCAGTCTTTTACTGTTATCTCTCAGGAGTACATCTCTCCCTGTTATCTCAGGAAGGCCCAGCAACTACTAGAACAGCCCGGGAAAAAATTCTTAACTCTTTCTTAGCCTCTGACCAGCACAACTCAGGTTCCTGTTCAGTCACAGTGGCCTCTGGTGGCCGGAGGGAAACATGACAGTCTGCATAGATATAAGTGCTGGAAATGCTGCTGGTTGATTCAGGGCTGCCTCTTACAGCTACTCCCAGGCTTATGGTCTTGGGTGGCTTATAAAAAGCAGTCAGCTTTATCAGGTGGGGTGGATTATCCTCCATCTGACAGAAAAGCTGTGAAGTACTCTGTGCTGAGGACTGCAAACAGGTGTGCAGGCCGCCTGGAAGCCTGCTAGTAAACTTGTCTGTGGCTGAGCATTTAGCCGGGTGGGAACTGACACCAATGATTCCAGGTGACCATTGTTATGTTTTGCTGTGTGTGAACAAGCACCAGGACTGGGATGTTTTTGCTGAGTGTGAATAAAACACTGAAGTTGATTTAAAACCTGGTTCCTTGCCTCTATACTGTGTCCGCTAACCCGTCTACCAGATCAAATCACCACAATATACACACATAATATGGAGGGCATTGGTTGTGGAGTATTATCTTTATTGGGGGTTAATGTAGGCAGCACTATTACTAGAGATGAGCAATTTTTCTAAAACGTTTATTCTCCAGTTCGCCAATTTTTTGGGGAAAAATTTGGTTCGATCCAAATAAATTTGCGGCGAATTACATTAAAAATGGCTTTTTCCTGGCTGCAGAGAACCCTCATAGTGGTGTATAACACTGTGCCTTGCAGTAACACGCATAGGGAGTCTGCTGTGATAGTGAAATAATACTGTGAGTCCATATGACATGCAGATGACTGGCGTCGCAGTTAGAATCACTGCATACTTCAGTTATTTGGGCAGTCATGGGGCCACAACTGACCAAATAACTCACATATGAACTCGGCCTTACAGGTCAATGTTAGCACCAAGAAGAAGTGCACTCCTTTTACACCGTCATCAGCCGATTCCACATAGATGTATACAGACCCTCTTCTATTAACTGCTTATACAAGTAGAGCCCCCTGACAGAGTGGAGAGGGTGTCAGCAGTAAGTTAGTGTTGAAGTCACAGATTATTTTGCCCTTCCTTCGATCCGTCACAACAATAACCAACAAAAAACAGATCCTTTCTGTGGAGCATCTGCCTTCACTTGGTCAGCATTTGGTCAGTAATCCATCAGTATTACTAATGCCAAAAACAACAGGAGTGGATCCAAAACAGAGATGACACGTGGACGGAATATTTGCAAGTCTTCTGTGTTTTGTACCCACTCCTGCTTTTGGCTACCAAATCACAAGCTAATTCTGATGGGACCATACAGGCCTTACAGCTGCTACACAGACAGGATCCGTTGTGCAGCTAATTTTACCTTCCTTCTGACAGATCAGAGGAAGGGTCAAAAAAATGATGATGTCAGCCAAGCCAAAAAGGCTAAATAGTAAACCAGTCATAAAGTGGGGAGGGTGGGAACAGAATGAAGAGACCACAAAGTGGCAAGGTGACAGTGATGAGGTGGAAGAAGCATGAGGAGACCACAGAGTGGCCAAATCACAGTCTGTAGGTGGCGGCAGCATCAGGAGGCCGCAAAGTGGCAAGGTGACATAGTGTGGAGGTGGCAGCAGCATCAGGAGGCCACAGAGTGGCAAGGTGACATAGTGTGGAGGTGGCAGCAGCATGAGGAGACCACAGAGTGTCAAGGTGACATAGTGATGTGGTGGAAGCAGCATAAGGAGACCACAGAGTGGCCAAATCAGAGAGTCTGTAGGTGGCGGCAGCATCAGGAGGCCGCAGAATGGCACAATGAAAGAGTGTGGGGGTGGCAGAAGCATCAGGAGGCCACAAAATGTCAAGATGACATAGTGTGGCAGTGGCGGTAGCATCAGGAGGCCACAGAGTGGCAAGGTGACATAGTGTCAAGGTGTCAGCGGCATGAGGAGTTAAAGGAATCCGCAGCACTCTTCCATTTTGAAAAAAAAAATCTGGTCTATTTATTTAGCTAATGTATGCTGCTTAGCTAAATAAATGCACCAGATTTTTTTGCAAAATGGAAGAGTGTTTATGAGCAGCATGAGGAGACCACAGAATGGCAAGATGACATAGTGGTGAGATGAAAGCAGCATGAGGAGACCATAGAGTGGCCAAATTACAGAGTCTGTAGGTTGCGGCAGCATCAGAAGGCCGTAGAGTGGCACAATGACAGAGTGTGGAGGTGGTGGCAGTATCAGGAGACCACAGAGTGGCAAGGTGTCATAGTGTGGAGGTGGCATCAGCATCAGGAGGCCACATAGTGACAAGGTGACATTGTGTGGCGGTATAGACAGCATCAGGAGGCCACAGAGTGGCAAGGTGACATAGTGTGTAGGTGTCAGCAGCATGAGGAGACCACAGAGTGACAAGGTGACATAGTGGTGAGGTGGAAGCAGAATGAGGAGAGCACATAGTGGCCAAATTACAGAGTCTGTAGGTGGAGGAAGCATCAGGAAGCCGCAGAGTTGCACAATGATATAGTGTGGAGGTGGCGGCAGCATCAGAAGACCACATAGTGGCAAGGTGACATAGTGTGGAGGTGGCGTCAGCATCAGGAGGCCACAGAGTTGCAAGATGACATAGTGTGGCAGTGGCGGCAGCATCAGGAAGCCACAGAGTGGCAAGGTGACATAGTGTCAAGGTGTCAGCAGCATGAGGAGTTAAAGGAATCCGCAGCACTCTTCCATTTTGAAAAATAAATCTGGTGTATTTATTTAGCTAATGTATGCTGCTTAGCTAAATAAATAGACCAGATTTTTTTGCAAAATGGAAGAGTGCTGCGGATTCCTTTAATTTGTATTCTACCAAGGGACCCTTAGCCTGGATATCGATCTGCGAGCACCACGTCTGGACCACAATTAATGGTACAGAATGCAACTGGACTTTTCCCTATGGTGGGGTATGTAGTGCTGCTTACTATGATGTTTATGAGCAGCATAAGGAGACCACAGAGTGGCAAGATGACATAGTGGTTAGATGGAAGCAGCATGAGGAGACCACAGAGTGGCCAAATCACAGAGTCTGTAGGTGGCGGCAGCATCAGGAGGCCACAAAGTGGCACAATGACAGAGTGTGGAGGTGGCTGCAGTATAAGGAGGCCTCATAGTGGCAAGGTGACATAGTGTGGCGGTATAGACATCATCAGGAGGCCACAGAGTAGCAAGGTGACATAGTGTGGAGGTGTCAGCAGCATGAGGAGACCACAGAGTGATAAGGTGACTTAGTGGTGAGGCAGAAGCAAAATGAGGAGACCACATAGTGGCCAAATCACAGAGTCTGTAGGTGGCGGCAGCATCAGGAGGCAGCAGAATGGCACAATGAAAGAGTGTGGAGGTGGCGGCAGCATTAGGAGGTCGCAGAGTGGCAAGGTGACATAGTGTGGAGGTGGCATCAGCATCAGGAGGCCACAGAGTGGCAAGGTGACATAGTGTGGAGATGGGTGGCAACACCAGTAACTGCTGAAGATCGTGGATAAAAGAAGGAGCACTTGGCATCAGATATGTGGCATCAGGCAGGTGGCAGCATTAGAATAGTAGCTGGGGCAGGTAGCCAGAAGAAACCATTCTCTTTTTTCAAAGTGTTGGTGTGGCACCATAGATCTAGTCTGATGCATCAGGAATTGGTGGGGGGAAATCCTGGCTGATCCACAACTGATTCATCTTGACAAAGGTCAGTCTCTTCTTGGGGTAACTATGGCCCCGCCGCACTAAAAACCTGCTCTGATGCCACAATACTGGCCGTGCTTTTCCAGGGCAAACTCGGCCAGTTGCGGCCACAAATCCAGTTTAGGTGCCCAGTTGCCCAGTAGTCCAGCGGATCTTCAAGGTCAGCTTTCAGGATGCACTCCAAGTATGCCGCCACCACCTGCTGGTCCAGGTTCTGCTCTATGTCTAGCTGCTGGTGAGTAGTTTCTTCACTATGCGGGTGAAGAAAGCTGCTCATCAGCGACTCTAGAATCAGGCTGCTGCTGATTGAGCTGGTACTGCTCCTGCCACCCCACCCCTCCCCAGTAGCGGAACGTGAGCACAGAGGGTCCCCCCGGTCAGACCTGGACGATGGTGCAGATAGGCAGTAGCCAACTAACTACATAGGATGTCTCTATAGTAGTTCAGTGTTAGACTGGTAGTGATAGTCCAACAAGGTGGAGATCCAGAAGTCATCCCTCTGCCGAATGGTGACAATTCGGCTTTCACTACTAGTGTTGGGCAAGCATGCTAGGCCGAACACCAGTTCGGCTAGAGCATCGCTATACTCGGCCGAATATGGCGTGTGCTCGAGTGTGTATTTAAATATAATTTAGCCTCTATTTCTGAAAAGTTTCTGGCTGGAAAAAAAAAAGAGAGACATACTAGTAGTAAGTATTCCTATACAGCAGAAGTCTCATATTTACATTTTTTTTGCTAACTGGCCATGCAGCTCTATAGTGTAGTGGTTGACATTCTGGGCTGTAATGTAGGTGAGTTTAAATCCCGCCAGAAACTTTTCAGAAATAGAGGCTGAATTAAATTTATATATTTAATATTTTTTTTAGTAATTGCAAAAAAAGTGCAATTACGAAAAAAAAAAATATATATATATAGGCTTGAGAAAGGCTCCTGGATAGAGCCGAAACGTCGCATGTCCTGCTTGGGTAAATAAAGTATTTTTGTAATTTTTTACTTCTTGGAGTGCTGCCCATCCTTTTTTGTCATATATATATATATATATATATATATATACACTCACCTAAAGAATTATTAGGAACACCATACTAATACGGTGTTGGACCCCCTTTTGCCTTCAGAACTGCCTTAATTCTACGTGGCATTGATTCAACAAGGTGCTGATAGCATTCTTTAGAAATGTTGGCCCATATTGATAGGATAGCATCTTGCAGTTGATGGAGATTTGAGGGATGCACATCCAGGGCACGAAGCTCCCGTTCCACCACATCCCAAAGATGCTCTATTGGGTTGAGATCTGGTGACTGTGGGGGCCATTTTAGTACAGTGAACTCAGTGTCATGTTCAAGAAACCAATTTGAAATGATTCGAGCTTTGTGACATGGTGCATTATCCTGCTGGAAGTAGCCATCAGAGGATGGATACATGTTCAAATTCTGTTTACGCCAAATTCGGACTCTACAATTTGAATGTCTCAACAGAAATCGAGACTCATCAGACCATGCAACATTTTTCCAGTCAGAGTGGTTATTTCAGTCAACGTTGCTCTTCTATCAGCTTGAATCAGTCGGCCCATTCTCCTCTGACCTCTAGCATCCACAAGGCATTTTTGCCCACAGGACTGCCGCATACTGGATGTTTTTCCCTTTTCACACCATTCTTTGTAAACCCTAGAAATGGTTTTGCGTGAAAATCCCAGTAACTGAGCAGATTGTGAAATACTCAGACCGGCCCATCTGGCACCAACAACCATGCCACGCTCAAAATTGCTTAAATCACCTTTCTTTCCCATTCTGACATTCAGTTTGGAGTTCAGGAGATTGTCTTGACCAGGAGCACCCCCCTAAATGCATTGAAGCAACTGCCATGTGATTGGTTGACTAGATAATTGCATTAATGAGAAATAGAACAGGTGTTCCTAATAATTCTTTAAGTGAGTGTATATATATATATATATATATATATATACACACTGAAAAAAAAATACAAATTTTTGAATGAGCAGAACGCAAAGATCTGAAACATTTTCTACATACCCATTACTCTCAAATATTGTTCACAAATCTGTCTAAATCTGTGTTAGTAAGCACTTCTCCTTTGACAAAATAATTCATCCCACCTCACAGGTGTGGCATATCAAGGTGCTGATTACACATCATGAACATTGCACAGGGGTGCCTTAGGCCCCTTTCACACGAGCGAGAATTCCGTGCGGGTGCAATATGTGAGGTGAACGCATTGCACCCACACTGAATCCGGACACATTCACTTCAATGGGGCTGTTCAGATGAGCTTTGATTTTCACGCAGCACTTGTGTGAAAATCGCAGCATGTTCTATATTCTGCGTTTTTCACGCAACGCAGGCCCCATAGAAATGAATGGGGATGCGTGAAAATCGCAAGCATCCGCAAGCAAGTGCGGATGCGGTGCGATTTTCACGCATGGTTGCTAGGAGATGATAGGGTTGAGCTACCCCATTAAAGTCAATTTACTGTATTATTTTCCCTTATAACATGGTTATAAGGGAAAATAGCATTCTTAATACCGAATGCTTACTAAAATGTGGCTTGAATAGTTAAAAAGTTAAAAAAATTTTACTCACCTCATCCGCTTGTTCGCACAGCCGGCATGTCTTCTTTCTTCTTCTTTCAGGACCTGCCAAAGGACCTTTGATGACGTAATCGGTAAGCGCGGTTACGTCAGCGCAGGTCCTATCTTCATTCATTAGGACCTGAGCTGACGTCACCGCGCTCACCACGTGGTGAGCCCAATTACATCATCAAAGGTCTTTTGGCAGGTCCTGAAAGAAGAAGAAAGAAGAACATGCCGGCAGCGCGAACAAGTGGATGAGGTGAGTTATTATTATTATTTTTTTTTTTTAACCTCTCATGCCACATTTTAGTAAGCATTTTGTATTAAGAATGCTATTATTTTCCCTTATAACCATGTTATAAGGGAAAATAATAAAATGTACAGAACACCTAACCCAAACTTCAGTGAAGAAGTCCGGGTTTGGGTCTGGGTACCACAATCAGTTTTTTTTCTCATGCGTGTGCAAAACGCATTGCACTCGCACGGAAAAAACTGCACAACGCAACGCAATCGCAGTCAAAATTGACTGAAATTGCGTACACACTCGCACGATTTTCCCTGACCGCAGACGCAACGCATCCGGACCTAATCCGGACACGCTCGTCTGCAAGGGGCCTTAGACTGCCCACAATAAAAGGACACTCTGAAATGTGCACAGTTTTGTTCAATGTATATCGATAAAAATAATACTTCTGATATACAGTATATGAATGCATAATATGTGGGAAACTACTACTGATGTTTTAGCCCTAATATATTTACATATATTATATTATATATTCTAAATATATAATATATGTAAATATATTATGGCTAAAAACTTATATATATGTTTAAATTAAATTTAGCCTCTGTTTCTGAAAAGTTTCTTTGGGGGATTCTAAGGCTAGTTTCACACTTGCGGCAGGACGGATCCGACATGCTGTTCACCATGTCGGATCCGTCCTGTGGCTGTTTCGCCGTGCCCCTGCTCCGTCCACGGTGGTGCACGGAGAAAGCCGCCGGACTAAAAAACCTGACATGCAGTAATTTTAGTCCGGCGGCCTTAAGCCGTGCACCGCCGTGCTGCGCCAGAGCTCCGCCCCCATCCCCATTATAATCAATGGGGACGGAGCAGCGGCCCAGGGGCACGGCGAAACAGCCGCAGGACGGATCCGACATGGTGAACAGCCTGTCGGATCCGTCCTGCCGCAAGTGTGAAAGTACCCTTACTCACAACCTTCTACATTACAGCCCAGAATGTTAACCACTACACTATAGAACTGCATGGCCAGTTACTTAAAAATAAATAAATAAATATGAGACTTCTGCTGTATAGGAATACTTAGTACTAGTATTTATTCCTATATATCAGAAGTCAAATATTTTTTATTTTGTAAAATTTTTATAAGTAACTGGCCATGCAGCTTTATAGTGTAGTGGTTAAGAAAGGTCGTGAGTTCGAATCCCCCAAGAACATTTTCAGAAATAGAGGCTAAATTAGATTTAAATACACTTGATGTCTCCAAGTTCTACTCGAGAACCAGAGCACACGAGCACTTTGGTGTTCGACCAACACTACTCACTACCCAAGCAAGTGAGCATGCAGCGGGCCATTTGCGCAAGTGACTCGGAGGGACTCCCTGCCTCCATCTGCACTGCATATTGCCACGGTGTGTCTAGGTCCTCTGCCTCATCTTCCTCATCACCCTGTACCGCCTCTGGCTGCTCATCCTCTCCTGTCCCCTGTTTAGCAAAACCACCCATTTCGCTAGACATTGCTTGTGCTCCAATGTCCTCCTCCTCTTCCAGTTTAGCCCCCACAGGGCTCATGTGAAGGTCCACGTCTCCAGTCCACTGATCAGCCATATTTACCAGCATTTGTTCCAGGACATGTAGCAGTGGAATGACATTGTTCATCCTGTAGTCCTGGCAACTGACAACTAGAGATGGCCCGAATAGTTCGCCGGCGAATAGTTTCCGGCGAACATAGCTTGTTCGCGCTCGCCGCGGCGGGCGAACATATGCAATGTTCGGTCCGCCCCCTATACATCATCATTGAGTAAACTTTGACCCTGTACCTCACAGTCAGCAGACACATTCCAGCCAATCAGCAGTAGACCCTCCCTCCCAGACTCTCCCACCTCCTGGACAGCATCCATTATAGATTCATTCGGAATCTGCATTCTCAGTGAGAGGAGGGACAGTGCTGCTGCTGCTGATTCAATAGGGAAAGCGTTAGCTAGGGCATTGTTCTGTGTCCACAGACTTATCTGCTGTAAGGACAGCGTCCTGACAGCACCCCAAAAAGCCCTTTTCATTGCTGGTACATCAGTCTGCTTTTTTTTTTTTTTTATATATACATATATTGCAGTTGCCTGCCCGTGTGAGAGGAGGGACAGTGCTGCTGCTGCTAATTCAACAGGGAAAGCGTTAGCTAGGGCATTGTTCTGTGTCCACAGACTCATCTGCTGTAAGGACAGCGTCCTGACAGCACCCCAAAAAGCCCTTTTCAGGGCTGGTATATCAGTTTGCTTTTTTTATTTTATTTTATATATACATATATTGCAGTTGCCTGCCTGTGTGTGAGAGGCTGCAGGCTCAGTCACAGACAGTACTGTGTGCACACCATTCATACAGGGTTTGACAGAAAATACCTCGCAGATAAAAAAAATTCTATTTAATATTTTTCTGTGATCTAATCCCATTTGCAAGCCCGTGTGTGTCAGGGCCACACAGACTGTATTGTGGCCACTGGCTAGTGGCTAGACCTCCACTTATTCCGTTACAGGGTGTCACTCACTCACAAATACCTCGCAGATAAAAAAAAATTCTATTTAATATTTTTCTGTGATCTAATCCCATTTGCAAGCCCGTGTGTGTCAGGCCCACACAGACTGTATTGTGGCCACTGGCTGGTGGCTAGACCTCCACTTATACCGTTACAGGGTATCACTCACTCACAAATACCTCGCAGATAAAAAAAAATTCTATTTAATATTTTTCTGTGATCTAATCCCATTTGCAAGCCCGTGTGTGTCAGGCCCACACGGACTGTATTGTGGCCACTGGCTAGTGGCTAGACCTCCACTTATACCGTTACAGTGTGTCACTAACTCACAAATACCTTGCAGATAAAAAAAATATATATTTAATATTTTTCTGTGATATAATCACAGTTGCAAACCAGTGTGTGTCAGGCCCACACAGACTGTACTGTGCCCACTGCCCACCACTTATATAGGTTGGCACCGTACCTTGCACGCATAGTAACACTTATCTAATAAAAAATGACAGGCAGAGGCAGGCCACGCCGCAGGGGCCGTCGTGTTCCTGGTGCTGTGATTTCCACTGGCCCTGGAATAATGCCCAGTGTTCAGAGGCCACGTACCCTGAACCCAAAATATTCTGAGAAAATAGTTGACTGGCTTACACAGGACACCCAATCTTCAACAGCTTCCGCTAAGAACCTTGATGCACCATCCTCCTCCAGCTCAGCTTTGGTCACCTGCTCTCAAGTTACCACTCTCCCGCCCGCCGCCACCACCACCACTACCACCACAGCCACCACAGCCGCTTCACTTGATCCGCAACCATTATTGCCAGAGGATGGAGATAACAGGGATATGTCTCAGTCAGGCAGCATTACACACATGGACGTACAGTGTGATGATGATGATGATGTTGTACCCGCTGCTGCTTCCTTTGCTGAGGTGTCAGATACAAGTGAATTGGTTGATGATGACGATGTGTCCGTGGATGCCATGTGGGTGCCTGCTCAAAGAGAAGAAGAAGAGGGGGAAAGTTCAGAAGGGGAGACAGAGAGAAGGAGGAGACGAGTTGGAAGCAGAGGGAGGTCATCGCAAGGAGCTAGTGACACAGTCAGACAGCATGTATCGGCACCCGGGGTCAGCCAGACAGCACGCCAGTCAACACATGCTGCTGCCACCACCAGAATGCTGTCATTGCAAAGCTCAGCAGTGTGGCATTTTTTTGGTGTGTCTGCCTCTGACAACAGCGATGCCATTTGCAACCTGTGCCAAAAGAAACTGAGTCGTGGAAAATCCAACACCCACCTAGGTACAACTTCTTTGCGAAGGCACATGATCGCACATCACAAACGCCTATGGGATCAACACATGATGACGAGTAGAAGCAGCACACAACCTCAAAGCCACCATCCTCCTCCTGGTCCAGCATCTTCAGCCACGTCAACCACTGCTGTCCTCCTTGCTCCCTCTCAACCACCCGCCACTCCGCCTCTCACCTTCAGCAGTTCCATCTCATCTGCCCACAGTCAGGTGTCTGTAAAGGAAATGTTTGAGCGTAGGAAGCCAATGTCCCAGAGTCACCCCCTTGCCCGGCGTCTGACAGCTGGCTTGACGGAACTCTTAGCCCACCAGCTTTTACCATACCAGCTGGTGGAGTCTGAGGCCTTCAAAAAATTTGTCGCTTTTGGGACACCACAGTGGAAGGTTGTCGGACGAATTTTTTTTAAAAAAAAGGTAATCCCAAACCTCTACTCAGTGATTGAAAAGGAAGTCATGGCATCTCTGGCATACAGTGCTGGGGCAAGGGTCCATCTGACTACTGATACCTGGTCTTCAAAGCACGGTCAGGGCAGGTATATCACCTACACTGCACATTGGGTCAACCTGCTGACAAGCATGGAATTCGTGTCTCTGCAGCGGAGTTGGTGACACCGCCACGACTTGCAGACAGGCCTACTGCCACCTCCTCTACTCCTCCTACTCCATCCTCTTCCATAACCTCCTCGGCTGAGTCCTCTTCTGCTGCGGCGTTTGGCTGCACATCAACTGAATCCCCCCAGCTCCCCAGGGGCTATTCCACATCCCGGATACGACAGTGTCACGCTGTCTTGGGGTTGACTTGCCTGAAAGCAGAGAGCCACACTGAACCAGCACTCCTGTCCGCCTTGAACGTACAGGTGGATCAGTGGCTGACCCCGCACCAACTGGAGATCGGCAAAGTGGTGTGTGACAATGGAAGCAATTTGTTGGCGGCATTGAATTTGGGCAAGTTGTCACATGTGCCGTGCATGGCACATGTGTTGAATCTCATCGTACAACACTTTGTGTCTAAGTACCCAGGCTTACAGGATGTCCTCAAGCAGGCCAGGAAGGTGTGTGGCATTTCAGGTGTTCCTACACGGCCATGGCGCACTTTTCAGACATTCAGCGCCGAAACAACATGCCAGTGAGGCGCTTGATTTGCGACATCCCGACACGTTGGAATTCCACACTCCTAATGTTCGACCGCCTGCTCCAACAAGAAAAAGCCGTCAACGAGTATTTGTATAACCGGGGTGCTAGGACAGCCTCTGCGGAGCTTGAATTTTTTTTGCCACGTTACTGGACGCTCATGCGCAATTCCTGTAGGCTCATGCGTCCTTTTGAGGAGGTGACAAACCTAGTCAGTCTCACCGAAGGCACCATCAGTGACCTCATCCCATTTGTTTTCTTCCTGGAGCGTGCCCTGCGAAGAGTGCTGGATCAGGCTGTAGATGAGCGTGAAGAGGAAGAGTTGTAGTCACCATCACCACCAGAAACAGCCTTGTCATCATTGCTTGCTGGACCTTCGGCAACGCTGGAAGAGGAGTGTGAGGAAGAGGAGTCAGAGGAGGAATGTGGCTTTGAGGAGGAGGAAGACCAACCACAGCAAGCATCCCAGGGTGCTCGTTGTTGTCACATATCTGGGACCCGTGGTGTTGTACGTGGCTATGGTGAAGAACAGACCGTCAATGACATCAGTGAGGACGAGGAACGGGAAATGAGTAGCTCGGCATCCAACCTTGTGCAAATGGGGTCTTTCATGCTGTCATGTCTGTTGAGGGACCCTCGTATAAAAAGGATGAAGGAGAACGACCTGTACTGGGTGGCCACACTACTAGACCCCCGGTATAAGCAGAAAGTGGCGGAAATGTTACCAACTTACCGAAAGTCAGAAAGGATGCAGCAGTTCAAAACAAAACAAAAAAATATGCTTTACACAGCTTATAAGGGGGATGTCACAGCACAACGGGAATCTAACAGGGTAAGAGGTGAAAGTAATCCTCCTCCTACCACGACCATGGCGGCAAGGACAGGACGCTTTACAGATGTGTTGTTGATGGAGGACATGCAGAGCTTTTTCAGTCCTACACATCGCCACAGCCCTTTGGGATCCAGCCTTAGAGAACGACTCGACCGACAGGTAGCAGACTACCTCGCCTTAACTGCAGATATCGACACTCTGAGGAGCGATGAACCCCTTGACTACTGGGTGTGCAGGCTTGACCTGTGGCCTGCGCTATTCCAGTTTGCGATAGAACTTCTGGCCTGCCCCGCTTCAAGTGTCCTGTCAGAAAGGACCTTCAGTGCAGCAGGAGGCATTGTCACTGACAAAAGAAGTCGCCTCTGTCAAAAAAGTGTTGATTACCTCACCTTCATTAAGATGAATGAGGCATGGATCCCGAAGGGACTGACAGTGGGGGATACGTTTGACTAACAAAGGGCCTGATGACATGCCTTGGCCTCAAAATGGTCCCCACGCTGCTGTATTTAATGTCTGCATACCGGATGACTTTCGTGAATTCTCCGCCACCAACTAGGGTTCAAGCCGCAATGTTTTAGTCACCTTTCTGCCTTGAAAACATAAATTTTTCAGGCATGAGTACATGCCTAATTTTTCTGGCCTCTGGTGCTGCACTGTGGCTGCAAAAAAAAAAAAAAAAAAAAAGGTGATTGTTACCTTGTTGTGGTGAAGGGGCTTGCATATCACAATGAAGCGATCAGCACCTCGATGAGTGTGTTGGCAATGTTGCCACACCCCAGATGATAAGGCCGTTGCTTCATTATGATCAGAACAAAAGCGAAAAAAAAGCGAAAATTTTTTAATATTTTTTTTTAAGTTGTATGGGTGGGTTTTTAATACATAAAATAAAAAAATCATAATAAAGTCTCTTAATAGTTTATTAGAAATAATGCAGACAATTTAAAAAATCCCCATCAATTCCAATACAAAGCAAGTACAAAGCTCAGAACTAAATTATTCCAGGATGTCGTAATGGTTCGTTAATTCGACAATGGTTAATCAATTCGACACACGTCCCCGGATAGGGGACGTAACAGGGATTAAACTGATAGGAATAGTACTAGTTAAGACACCACTTATATAGGGTGTCACAGCACATTTTAGTGCATCAGAGTTTGGTCTGTCACTGTGAAGGCAGTCGAATGTACCCGGCCTAAAATTTTTTTCACAAAAGGCAATCCCACCCTGATATTGGACGTAACAGGGATTAAACTGATGACAATAGTAGTACAGTAAATACCACTCATATCGGGTGGGGCAGTAAATTGCACGGCGCAGACGCAGTGACCGTGGCAAGGATTCAAACAAAGGGGAGGGAGCCAGCATTTTTTTAACCATCTCCCCGTTCGAAAAATCTATTTCATAAATTGACCCCAGATTGGGGACGTAACAGGGATTAAACTGATGAGAAGAGAGAACTACAGAAAATACCACTCATATCGGGTGGGGCAGTAAATTGCACGGCGCAGACGCAGTGACAGTGGCAAGGATTCAAACAAAGGGGAGGGACTCAGCATTTTTTTTAACCATCTCCCCGTTCGAAAAATCTATTTAATAAATTGACCCCAGATTGGGGACGCAACAGGGATTAAACTGATGAGAAGAGAGAACTACAGAAAATACCACTCATATCGGGTGGGGCAGTAAATTGCACGGCACAGACGCAGTGACCGTGGATTCAAACAAAGGGGAGGGAGCCAGCGTTTTTTTAACCATCTCCCCGTTCGAAAAATCAATTAAATTCACCTTTCGGGGACCCTTGGTGTTGTACGTGGCTGGGTGGAGGAAGACACCTTCAATGACATCAACGGTACATGGCTAGCTTGGTATCCAACCTTGAACAAATGGGTAGTTTGCGGTTGGGCAAATGGACTGTTTGCGGTTGTTTGCGGTGCATTAAAAGGGGAGTTTGCTCTATCAATGTCTGTGAAGCGGGCGTAACCCTTACACTACCTGATCGATACAACATCATACCTGATTGTATACACACACTGGCAGTTTTTTAACCACGTTGTTAAAAAAAAATTTGGATTGTTAGGTGATTTATGCCCTTTATGGATTAAAATCCAACTCTGCGTCAACGACATAATTTTCCATGGGAGTTTTGCCATGGATCCCCCTCCGGCATGCCACAGTCCAGGTGTTAGTCCCCTTGAAACAACTTATCCATCACTACTGTGGCTAGAAAGAGTCCCTGTGGGTTTTAAAATTCGCCTGCCTATTGAAGTCTATGGCGGTTCGCCCGGTTCGCCCGTTCGCGAACATTTGCAGAAATTTGCGTTCGACGTTCGCGAACGGAAAATTTTGTTTGCGACATCACTACTGACAACTGACAACGTGGCCTCCTCAAAGGGCCTGAACAAACGGCAGGTGTCATGCATGAGCTGCCACTGGCTGACATCGAAGTTACACAGGATAGTACTCCTGTCTGCTTGGATCATCAGGAAATCATTGATGGCCTTTCTCTGTTCATATAGTCGGTCCAACATATGGAGGGTGGAATTCCAATGGGTGGAAACGTTGCATATCAGCCTATGTTGGGGGATGATGATCTGTCGCTGCAGCTTAAGGAGGGTGTGCTTTGCGGTATACAAGTGGCTGACGTGCATGCAAAGTTTCCTGGACATTTTTAGGATGTCTTCAGAAACTGCTGGACAACCATATTGAACACCTGTGCCACCCAGGGCGCATGGCTCAGCCTTCCTTGATGCATCGCCGACACAATATTCTTCCCATTGTTGGTCACCATAGTTCCGATTTTGAGTTGTAGGGGAGAAAGTCAGGATTCAATTTCTTGATGCATCACACAGAGCAGTTCCTCCCCTGTGTGACTCCATTCGCCAAGGCAAACCAGGTGCAGAACAGCATGACACCGTCGAGCCCTGCACATGTGGTATGCTGGAGGGGCACTGTGAATTGTCCCTGCAGTGGTGGTTGAGGACATAGTGGTAGATGAGGAGGCAGAGGCGGTTGGTGTGGCAACGTGGAGGCGGAAGTGGCGTAACCTGGCCAAGTTGCTGGTGTTTCTGTGCAGGAACCACATTGACCCAGTGGGCTGTAAAGGACATGTATTGCCCTGACCATAGTTACAGCTTCACACGTCGGCGCTGCCGTGCATTTTGGCAGATATTGACAGGCTCAAGGATCTTCTGTTCTACATATTTGTACAGGGCTGGTACTGCTTTTTGGCAAATAAATGACGGCTTGGGACTCTCCACCTTGGCTCAACACAAGCCATCAGTTGTCTGAAAGGTGCAGAGTCCACCACTTGGAAAGGGAGGGACTGCAGCACCAGCAACTTGAACAAGAGCACATTTAGCTTTTGCACTGTTGAATAAGTGCACGCATACTGTTGTCTCTTGGCAATCGCTTCGGTGATCGATTGCTGACAGAATGCATGATGAAGAGTAGGAGAAGCAGGAGCATCAAGACCGGAAAATGATGGGAAGGACAGACAGCTCCCTTCGGCTGAGGTGGTGGAACCTGGACTGCCTGAAACCATGTACAAGTCAGTGGGTGATGCAGCGGTTGCTGCGGCAGGCTGGACCACCACATTGGAGCCACGGTTCTCCCATGCCACTTTATGGCGACGCTGCATATGTTGACACAGGGCCATAGCGCCAACATTGGCACCCTGGCCACGCTTCACCCTCTGCTAACAGATTTTACATACAGCCATGTTCAACTCCTCCGGCTGCTTAAAAACAAGTAGGTGATTTCACCCCCAACTGTCACGACCCATGGTCATGGTCGTGACTCTGGAACCGCATGCAGTTGCCTGCGGTCTTGTCTTGTCGTCAATTACAGGTTGAGGGCTGTAGTATGTTGCCTCACCTGTGGTTGCCGCTGGCAACATAATGTATGTGGCAGTTTAGCAGCCTGAGCTGGTGCTGGGCAGCTTGCTGTCAAATGCATGCGGTTACACCTGGTTTGGTGTGTGTGTATGTATGCACTTTGTATGTCTGTTTGTTGTGCACAAGGTTGTGTTTGTGTGCACTGTGACACCTCCCTTCTCTTGTGGTTGTCCGCGGCAACGTCTGGTGTTGTGTGCATGTGGTGGCAGTGTCTCGGCCTGCTGGCTGTTCCTTAGGACATGATTGCCACGCATGCCGTTGCCGGTGGTAACAGGTGAGTGTGTTTATGTGCTTTTCCCTTTAAGTAGCTTCACTACCTTGCCTGGTGTAGGAAGGGTTAACTTCCTTCTTTCTGTGTGAACACTGGGTGTGTCTGAGTATGGGTGTGGCTACTTTGGGCTATAAAGCCTCAGTTGAGACCTGATGTCTGAGGGGTACTCCAGCCTTGTTTGTAAGCTGGAGGCACCCTCCTTGTATTTACCATCTGCCAGTGAGGGCCACCCTTGTGGTCATAAACTTATGTTAGACATTATTGTTCTTTTATATTATATGTCTAGTGGTGTCTTTATGTTTATTGCAGCGTATGGTTCCTGGGTTCCTGTGTGATGTTTGGTGTGTGCTGTGTCCGTCTATGTTGTTGTGGACTGCAGCACTTGTGCACGGGGTCCAGGCTGTGTGTCTGTGGCAGGTAGGTGTGATACTAGTTTCAACTACCTGCCATTGCCATATGTCTGTATATGTTCCCCTTCTCCTTTATAGCTTGGCCAGTGAGACTCCTGTTGCTCCGTGTCATGGAGGAACAGGTCGTCTTACCCTTCTCCTAGTCCAGGGCCACCCTGAGGGCTAGTAGGAATTACAGGTTGCAGTGTATGAGCCCTCCCACCATCAGGGTCGGCTCATACGGCTAGGAGACAGGGTCAGAATTAGGGATGTGATAGGAGGTGACCAGCTCCCTGATTCCTGTCCTGGCCTAACAGCTATACTTCAAAGAGACATTGCCAGGCTGAGGGTTTCCCCCATCCCCAGCCGTGACACCAACACTACGCACTGACTGACTGGTACCGCCGTTGCCTCCTTGAGCCCCTGCACCGCTACTTCCTGGGCAGGTAGTCTCCCGCGAAGTGGGTGGTCTACCCCGAGTGTGTTTGGCTTTTGACCTCCCACTGCTGCCACCCTGCTGACTCCCAGCCATGCTAGTGACTTGCTGGCTCTGCCGCTGGCTCACGGGCAAGCCGCCACCCTCTTGTCCCGATGATGATGAAGCCCCTTCGTCACCCGTCTCCCAATTGTGATCAGCTACATTATCATCATCGAGTAGTGTCTGCATGTAATTGATGTCCTCCTTAACCGTCTCTGAGTCAGGAGCCTGACCGCTCTCAACACCAGCTCCTACTCCACTCTCCTCATCACTACTTGCCTGCCTAGCGGAGGAAGCGGCGGATGTCTCCTCCACATCTTGGCTGGGCAGTAGCTGCTGACTGTCCTCTAATAGCTCTTCCTCGCTGAAAAGTGGAGCAGAGCCTACTGTATATTATTAGGGTTGAGCGAACCCGAACTGTAAAGTTCGGGTTCGTACCAAACTTTAGGATTTTTGGACCCCGAACCCGAACATTTCTGTAAAAGTGTGGGTTCGGTGTTCAGCGATTTCTTGGCGCTTTTTGCAAGGCTGCAGAGCAGCCAATCAACAAGCTTCTAACTCTGTGCCCTTAGAAGCCATCACAGCCATGTCTACTAATGGCATGGCTGTGATTGGCCAGTGCAGCATGTGACCCAGCCTCTATATAAGCTGGAGTCACGTAGCGCTGCACTCTACTGTGCTTAGTGTAGGGATAGGATGCTGCTGCTGTGAGGGAGAGAATAGGAAAGAAACTTTAATCAGAACTGCAATTGAACTCAGCAATCTACATAGATTTTGTTGTGTGGGTGCATTGCATAATCTTTTTACCCTGCCCTGAGCCCAGTGACAGAGAAAAATAACTTTTATCCGTCTGTTAGTTAGGTGGGCAGCAGCGGCCATTTTATGCAAGCTCAGTGCACCAGCACTGCTTATGTGCTTTTGTGACATTGAAATCCAAACTTGAAATACTGCAATAATAATCTGGGTTTAAAAAAAACATCAATTTTTGGCAATATCCTACATCTGCAACCAGCACTCTGCCCTGTCTCTATGCTGGATATTGAATGAGGCATTGGTGTACATTTTGGCCAAAGCGTAATAAGCCACTCACCACGTCAAGGTCGCCTCTATGAGTGGTCCCTAACACTAGTACCTACCTGTTATGGGCCATGATAGCCACACAAAATCCAGGGAGCGCAGGTACAGCATGGACGCCAGGCACACTCTGCTTTTAACCCCGTCCGGTGCCATTACAGCTTTCATAGGATCCAGGGATGCAAGTACCAACATGCATGCTGAGCCCACTATATACTTCTCCTGGAGCCAAATGGCTACTGGTAGGCGCTGTAGCAGTAGACTCAGTTTTATACTGACTTTAAAACCAGCCTCCAGGGCAGACTAACTGGTCAGGTGTGCATGACTGCATGGAGATCGCCACGCCTCAAATATATACTACAAAGAAAAAATGTGGGGGATTCAGTCAGCACAACCCTGTATGCAGGTACACATCGCTATGGCGAAATACACATACAAAAGCAAAAACACAAATGCAATAGCACTCTGCAACCAGCACTCTGCCCTGCCTCTATGCTGAATATTGAATGAGGCATTGGTGTATATTTTGGCCAAAGCGTAATAAGCCACTCACCACGTCAAGGTCGCCTCTATGAGTGGTCCTAATAGGGATGAGCGAACCCGAACTGTATAGTTCGGGTTCGTACCGAATTTTGGGATGTCCGTGACACGGACCCGAACATTTTCGTAAAAGTCCGGGTTCGGGTTCGGTGTTTGGCGCTTTCTTGGCGCTTTTTGAAAGGCTGCAAAGCAGCCAATCAACAAGCGTCATACTACTTGCCCCAAGAGGCCATCACAGCCTTGCCTACTATTGGCATGGCTGTGATTGGCCAGTGCAGCATGTGACCCAGCCTCTAAATAAGCTTGGGTCACGTAGCGCTGCACGTCACTCTGCTGATTCAAGCATAGGGAGAGGTTGCTGCTGCGACGTTAGGGCGAGATTAGGCAGATTAACTCCTCCAAAAGACTTAATTCAGTGATCGATCTCCAGCTGTGGATCATTGAAGTGCTAATAATTAATTGCTCACTTTTTTTAGGCTGCCCAGAGCGTTTTTATATCACTTTTTTCTGGGGTGATCGGCGGCCATTTTGTGGCTTGTGGTGCGCCAGCACAAGCTACCACCAAGTGCATTTAACCATCAATAGTGTGGTTATTTTTTGCTATATCCTACATCAGCTGCAGGCTGAGCCTGTGTCACCAAAGTGCATTTAACCATCAATAGTGTGGTTATTTTTTGGCCATATACTACATCAGGTGCAGGCTGAGCCTGTGTCACCCAAGTGCATTTAACCATCAATAGTGTGGTTATTTTTTGGCCATATACTACATCAGGGGCAAGTTGAGCCTGTCACCCAGCACCTAAAAAATAGACCTGACATTTATATTCCTCCAAATCAGTACTGTTTTAGCTGGTCAAGTTATTTGAAGTGACCGTAAAAGCACAGTTTTTGTTCTGGGTTGAAAAACTATTCCCAAATTTGCCATTCTCAAAATTAGTAGTTTCTGCTATATCAGGCCTACTTTAAATCTATCCCAAAAAGGATATCTTAGATTCAAGGTGCTTATAGTGTCATTCTGAAAAACTTAACACACACGCTACCGTGCAGATACAAGTCTAATTCTGTGATTAAAGGTATATCTGTCACACAGCGCGTAGAAAATAGGCCTCACATTTTTTATGTTTATATGTTTTAGCTGGTCAAATTATTTGTAGTGACCGTAAAAGCACAGTTTTTGTTCTGGGTTGAAAAACTATTCCCAAATTTGTCATTTTCAAAATTGTGGTGAACGGGAACAATGAGGAAAACATCTAATAAGAGACGCGGATGCGGACGTAAACATGGTCGTGGTGGTGTTAGTGGACCCTCTGGTGCTGGGAGAGGACGTGGCCGTTCTGCCACAGCCACACGTCCTAGTGAACCAACTACCTCAGGTCCCAGTAGCCAGCAGAATTTACAGCGATATTTGGTGGGGCCCAATGCCGTTCTAAGGATGGTAAGGCCTGAGCAGGTACAGGCATTAGTCAATTGGGTGGCCGACAGTGCATCCAGCACGTTCACATTATCTCCCACCCAGTCTTCTGCAGAAAGCGCACAGATGGCGCATGAAAACCAAGCCCATCAGTCTGTCACATCACCCCCATGCATATCAGGGAAACTGTCTGAGCCTCAAGTTATGCAGCAGTCTCTTATGCTGTTTGAAGACTCTGCTGCCAGGGTTTCCCAAGGGCATCCACCTAGACCTTCCCCAGGGGTGGAAGACATAGAATGCACTAACGCACAACCACTTATGTTTCCTGATGATGAGGACATGGGAATACCACCTCAGCACATCTCTGATGATGACGAAACACAGGTGCCAACTGCTGCGTCTTTCTGCAGTGTGCAGACTGAACAGGAGGTCAGGGATCAAGACTGGGTGGAAGACGATGCAGGAGACGATGAGGTCCTAGACCCCACATGGAATGAAGGTCGTGCCACTGACTTTCACAGTTCGGAGGAAGAGGCAGTGGTGAGACCGAGCCAACAGCGTAGCAAAAGAGGGAGCAGTGGGCAAAATCAGAACACCCGCCGCCAAGAGACTCCGCCTGCTACTGACCGCCGCCATCTGGGACCGAGCACCCCAAAGGCAGCTTCAAGGAGTTCCCTGGCATGGCACTTCTTTAAACAATGTGCTGACGACAAGACCCGAGTGGTTTGCATGCTGTGCCATCAGAGCCTGAAGCGAGGCATTAACGTTCTGAACCTTAGCACAACCTGCATGACCAGGCACCTGCATGCAAAGCATGAACTGCAGTGGAGTAAACACCTTAAAAACAAAGAAGTCACTCAGGCTCCCCCTGCTACCTCTTCTGCTGCTGCCGCCTCGGCCTCTTCTGCTGCTGCCGCCGCCTCGGCCTCTTCCTCCGCCTCTGGAGGAACGTTGGCAAACATGGGATGTACCACCAACACCACCACCTGCGTCACCAAGCATCTCAACCATGTCACACGGCAGCGTTCAGCTCTCCATCTCACAAACATTTGAGAGAAAGCGTAAATTCCCACCTAGCCACCCTCGATCCCTGGCCCTGAATGCCAGCATTTCTAAACTACTGGCCTATGAAATGCTGTCATTTAGGCTGGTGGACACAGACAGCTTCAAACAGCTCATGTCACTTGCTGTCCCACAGTATGTTGTTCCCAGCCGCCACTACTTCTCCAAGAGAGCCGTGCCATCTGTGGCAAGGTCCACCTAACCACAGATACGTGGACCAGTAAGCACGGCCAGGGACGCTATATCTCCCTAACTGCACACTGGGTAAATGTAGTGGCGGCTGGGCCCCAGGCGGAGAGCTGTTTGGATCACGTCCTTCCGCCGCCAAGGATCGCAGGGCAACATTCTTTGCCTCCTGTCTCCTCCTCCTCCTACTCAGCTTCCTCCTCCTCTTCTTCCACCTGCTCATCCAGTCAGCCACACACCTTCACCACCAACTTCAGCACAGCCCGGGGTAAACGTCAGCAGGCCGTTCTGAAACTCATATGTTTGGGGGACAGGCCCCACACCGCACAGGAGTTGTGGCGGGGTATAGAACAACAGACCGACGAGTGGTTGCTGCCGGTGAGCCTCAAGCCCGGCCTGGTGGTGTGCGATAATGGGCGAAATCTCGTTGCAGCTCTGGGACTAGACGGTTTGACGCACATCCATTGCCTGGCGCATGTGCTGAATATGGTGGTGCAGAAGTTCATTCGCAACTACCCCGACATGTCAGAGCTGCTGCATAAAGTGCGGGCCGTCTGTTCGCGCTTCTGGCGTTCACACCCTGCTGCTGCACGCCTGTCTGCGCTACAGCGTAACTTCGGCCTTCCCGCTCACCGCCTCATATGCGACGTGCCCACCAGGTGGAACTCCACCTTGCACATGCTGGACAGACTGTGCGAGCAGCAGCAGGCCATAGTGGAGTTTCAGCTGCAGCACGCACGGGTCAGTCGCACTGCGGAACAGCACCACTTCACCACCAATGACTGGGCCTCCATGCGAGACCTGTGTGCCCTGTTGCGCTGTTTCGAGTACTCCACCAACATGGCCAGTGGCGATGACGCCGTTATCAGGGTTACAATACCACTTCTATGTCTCCTTGAGAAAACAATTAGGGCGATGATGGAAGAGGAGGTGGCCCAGGAGGAAGAGGAGTCATTTTTAGCACTTTCAGGCCAGTCTCTTCGAAGTGACTCAGAGGGAGGTTTTTTGCAACAGCAGAGGCCAGGTACAAATGTGGCCAGACAGGGTCCACTACTGGAGGACGAGGAGGACGAGGATGAGGAGGAGGTGGAGGAGGATGAGGATGAAGCATGTTCACAGCGGGGTGGCACCCAAAGCAGCTCGGGCCCATCACTGGTGCGTGGCTGGGGGGAAACACAGGACGATGACGATATGCCTCCCACAGAGGACAGCTTGTCCTTACCTCTGGGCAGCCTGGCACACATGAGCGACTACATGCTGCAGTGCCTGCGCAACGACAGCAGAGTTGCCCACATTTTAACGTGTGCGGACTACTGGGTTGCCACCCTGCTGGATCCCCGGTACAAAGACAATGTGCCCACCTTACTTCCTACACTGGAGCGTGATAGGAAGATGCGCGAGTACAAGCGCACGTTGGTAGACGCGCTACTGAGAGCATTCCCAAATGTCACAGAGGAACCAGTGGAAGCCCAAGGCGAAGGCAGAGGAGGAGCAAGAGGTCGCCAACGCAGCTGTGTCACGGCCAGCTCCTCTGAGGGCAGGGTTAGCATGGCAGAGATGTGGAAAAGTTTTGTCACCACGCCACAGCTAAGTGCACCACCACCTGATACGGAACGTGTTAGCAGGAGGTAACATTTCACTAACATGGTGGAACAGTACCTGTGCACACCCCTCCACGTACTGACTGACGGTTCGGCCCCATTCAACTTCTGGGTCTCCAAATTGTCCACGTGGCCAGAGCTAGCCTTTTATGCCTTGGAGGTGCTGGCCTGCCCGGCGGCCAGCGTTTTGTCTGAACGTGTATTCAGCACGGCAGGGGGCGTCATTACAGACAAACGCAGCCGCCTGTCTACAGCCAATGTGGACAAGCTGACATTCATAAAAATGAACCAGGCATGGATCCCACAGGACCTGTCCATCCCTTGTGCAGATTAGACATTAATTACCTCCCCTTAACAATATATTATTGTACTCCAGGGCACTTCCTCATTCAATCCTATTTTTATTTTCATTTTACCATTATATTGCGGGGCAACCCAAAGTTGAATGAACCTCTCCTCTGTCTGGGTGCCGGGGCCTAAATGTGTGACAGTGGTCTGTTCCAGTGGTGGGTGACGTGAAGCCTGATTCTCTGCTATGACATAAAGACTGATTCTCTGCTGACATGAAGCCTGAATCTCTGTTATGGGACCTCTCTTCTCTGCCTGGGTGCCTGGGCCTAAATATGTGACAGTGGCCTGTTCCAGTGGTGGGTGACGTGAAGCCTGATTCTTTGCTATGACATGAAGACTGATTCTCTGCTGACATGAAGCCTGAATCTCTGTTATGGGACCTCTCTCCTCTGCCTGGGTGCCTGGGCCTAAATATGTGACAGTGGCCTGTTCCAGTGTTGGGTGACGTGAAGCCTGATTCTCTGCTATGACATGAAGACTGATTCTCTGCTGACATGAAGCCTGAATCTCTGTTATGGGACCTCTCTCCTCTGCCTGGGTACATGGGCCTAAATATGTGACAGTGGCCTGTTCCAGTGGTGGGTGACGTGAAGCCTGATTCTCTGCTATGACATGAAGACTGATTCTCTGCTGACATGAAGCCATATTCTCTGCTATGGCATGAAGAGACTGATTCTCTGCTGACATGAAGCCAGATTCTCTGCTATGGCATGAAGAGACTGATTCTCTGCTGATGTGAAGCCCGATTCTCTGCTATGGGACCTCTGTCCAATTGATATTGGTTAATTTTTTTTAATTTTATTTTTATTTTAATTCATTTCCCTATCCACATTTGTTTGCAGGGGATTTACCTACATGTTGCTGCCTTTTGCAGCCCTCTAGCTCTTTCCTGGGCTGTTTTACAGCCTTTTTAGTGCCGAAAAGTTCGGGTCCCCATTGACTTCAATGGGGTTCGGGTTCGGGTCGGGTTCGGATCCCGAACCCGAACATTTCCGGGAAGTTCGGCCGAACTTCTCGAAGCCGAACATCCAGGTGTTCGCTCAACTCTAGTCCCTAACAGTAGTACCTACCTGTTATGGGCCATGATGATTTTGTGTGGCTATCCTTTTGTAATATCCTACATCTGGTGCCTTTGCAGCATCAGTCAGTGTGCAATTTAAGCTAGAAATACAGCTACAATTTTCTGGGTTTTAAAAAAAAAACTTTTTTTGGGCAAAATACTCAATTAATTTACAGCCCTTGCTGCATCTGTACGTGTGAAATTCAATCATTATATACTGCTGTCATATTCTGTTATTCAAAAAACACCCATTTTGGGCAAAATACTTAATATTACATCCTTTGCTGCATCTGTGATTATTAAAATCAAGCTTGAAATACTTCAATAATTTTCTGGCTATGAAAAAACACAGATTTTTGGCAAAACCCTCTATCTGGGGCCTCTGCCGCATTATTCAGTGTGCAATTTAAGCTAGAAATACAGCTATAATTTTCTGGGTTTTAAAAAACACCAACTTGTCTGCATCTGTCAGTGTGAGATACACGCTTTAGATATTGCTGTGCTATTCTGGCTTTAAAAAAACACCCTTTTTGGGCAAAATACTTAATTTGCGACCTTGTCTGCATCTGTCAGTGTAAAATTCAAACGTTATTTACTGCTGTCATTTTCTGGAATAAAAAAAACACACATTTAGGGCAAAAATCTTGATTTTGCATCCTTGTCTGCATCTGTACGTGTGAGATACACCCTTTAGATAATGTTGTTCTATACTGCTATTAAAAAAAAACACCCATTTAGGGCAAAAATCTTAATTTTGCAGCCTTTGCTGCATCTGTCATTGTGAGATACACCCTTTACATACTGCTGTGCTATTTTGGTATTAAATAAACGCCAATTTTGGGCAAAAATCTTAATTTTTGGCCTTGTCTGCACCTGTACGTGTGAGATACACGCTTTAGATACTGCTGTGCTATTCTGGTATTAAAAAATACCCATTTAGGGCAAAAATCGTATTTTTACAGCCTTTGCTGCATATGTCAATGTAAGATACACCCTTTAGATACAGTTGTTCTATTCTGCTATTAAAAAAAACCCATTTTGGTCAAAAATCCTTATTTTCAACCTTTGCTGCATAAGATACTGCTGTGCTATTCTGGTATAAAAAAAAAATACCAATTTTGGGCAAAATTGCGGCCTTGTCTGCATCTGTACATGTGAAATTCAAGCGTTATATACTGCTGTCATATTCTGGTATTAAAAAAACACATTTACGGCAAAAATAATAATTTTGCAGCCTTTGCTGCATATGTCATTGTGAGATACACCCTTTAGATACTGTTGTCCTATTCTGCTATGATGAGTACATGGGAGGACCATCGCAGCACGCCTCGGATGATGACGAAACACAGGTGCCAACTGCTGGGGCTTTGGAAAGTGTGCAGAACGACAAAGAGGGCAGGGGTGAAGACTGGGTGGAAGATGATGTGGAGGACGATGAGTTCAAGGAATCAAGGTCATGTGAGTGACCTGTGTAGTTCGAAGGAAGAGGCGGTGGTCGCACAGAGCCACCAGCACAGCAGAAGAGGGAGCAGGGTGCAAAAGCGGAGCGGCCGTCCCCTAGACAGTACGTCTGCTACTGCCCACCGCACCAAGGGACCGAGTACACCAAAGCCAGCTCCAAGGAGTTCCCTGGCGTGGCAGTTCTTCAGACCATGTGCTGATGACAAGACACAAGTGGTTTGCACGCTGTGCAATCAGAGCCTGAAGCGAGGTATAAACGTTTTAAACCTGAGAACAACCTGCATGACCAGGCATCTAAGTGCAAAGCACGAGCTGCAGTGGAGTAGACCCCTCAAAAACCAAGAAAGGTCTCTGGCTCCTCCTGCTGCTTCCTCTTTGCTGCAGTTTCGGCCTCTTCATCCACCTCTGGAGTGATAGTGCCACCTGCCACCCCGCAAACAGAGGATCTGCCAGAAACACTACCACCTGGGTCACCAAGCATCTCTACAATGTCCCACGGAAGTGTTCAGCTCTCCATCATCCAAACACTGGAGCAGAAGAGGAAGTACCCCCCTACCCAACTGCGATCCCTGGCCCTGAATGCCAGCATTTCCAAATTACTGGCCTTTGAAATGCTGTCATTCCGTCTGGTGGAGACAGAGAGCTTTAAAAGCCTTATGGCACTGGGTGTCCCACAGTAGGTCATGCCCAGCCACCACTACTTTTCCAAGCGTGCCATCCCTTCCCTGCACAACCAAGTGGGAAACAAAATCAGGTGTGCACTACGCAACGCCATCTGTGGCAAGGTGCACCTCACTACAGATACATGGACCAGTAAGCACAGTCAGGGACGTTATATCTCCCTAACAGCACACTGGTTAAATGCAGTGGCGGCTGGGCCTGAGGCGGATAGCAGCTTGGCGCATGTCCTTCCACCACTAAGGATTGCAGGGCGCTTCAGTTTGCCTCCTGTTGCTTCCTCCTCCTACTCCGCTTCCTCATCCTCTACCAGCTCCTCATCCGGTCAGTGTAACACCTTCACCACCAACTTCAGCACAGCCAGGGGTAAATGACAGCAGACAATTTTAAAACGTATCTGTTTGGTGGACAAACCCCACACCGCGCAGGAGCTGTGGACGGGCCTTGAACAACAGACCGATGAGTGGTCGGTGCCAGTGAGCCTCAAGCCCGGCCTGGATAGTGGAGTTTCAGCTGCAGCAAGCATGGGTGAGTCATTCTGCGGAACAGCACCATTTCACCACCAAAGACAAGGCCTTCATGCGAGACCTGTGTTCCTTGTTACGCTGTTTCGAGTATTCCACCAACATGGCCAGTGCCGATAACGCCGTTCTAAGCATTACTAGCCCACTTCTATACCTCCTTGAAAAAACGCTGCTGGACATGATGGAAGAGGAGGTGGCACAGGAGGAAGAGGAGTAAGAGGGTTCATTTCATAGGGTTTCTGGCCAGTCATTCACAAGTGGCTCCGATGGTGGGTTCCTGCACCCACAAACGCCAGGTACACAATTGTCCAGCCAGGGCACAGTTCTGGAGGATGATTAGGTGGAGGATGAGGAGGTGGAGGAACCTGGTTCACAGCAGGGTGGCACCCAGACCAGCTCATGGCCATCACTGGAGCGTGGCTGGGGGGATACAGAGGACACAGACGATACACCTCCCACAGAGGACAGCTTTTTGTTGCCTCTGGGCAGCCTGGCACACATGAGCAATTACATGCTGCAGTGTCTCTGCAACAACCGCCGAGTTGCACGCATTCTAACTTGTGCTGATTACTGGGTGGCTACGCTGCTAGGTCCCCGTTACAAGGACAACGTACCGTCCTTAATTCCCTCACTGGAGCGTGATCGTAAGATGCGCAAGTATAAGCGCACACTGATAGACGCGCTGCTGGTGGCATTTCCAACTGACAGCGGGGGGCACAGTGGAAACACAAGGCGAAGGCAGAGGAGGAGGAAGAGGTCGCCAACGCAGCTGGGGCACCGCCAGCACCTCAGAAGGCAATGTTAGCATGGCCAAAATGTGGAAAAGCTTTGTCAGTACGCCACAACAACCAGCACCACCAGGTGATATGGAACGTCTTAGCAGGAGGCAGCATTTCAGCAGCATGGTGGAGCAGTATGTGTGCACACGCCTACACGTACTGAATGATGGGTCTGCCCCCTTCAACTTCTGGGTCTCCAAATTGGGCACATGGCCTGAGCTTGCCCTTTACGCCTTGGAGGTGCTGGCCTGCCCTGCAGCCAGTGTATTATCTCAACATGTGTTTAGCACGGCAGGGACATTATCACAGAAAAGCGCAGCCGCCTGTCCACAGCCAATGTGGACAAGCTCGCGTTCATTAAAATTAACCAGGCATGGATCCCACAGGACTTGTCCGTACCTTGTGCAGAATAAACATGTATACCGGCCTTAACCAACCATTGTTATACTACAGCGCAATTGCTCAATCTTGTATTTTGGATATTTCACACTCTTTTATAGTGTACCCTAATAAAAAATAATAAAAAAAATAAAAACAAGTGTTGGCTACCTCGTCCTCCTCCACTGCTGTTTCCACCTACACCGCTACGTCTACCTCCTCCTCAAACTCCTACTCCATATGGACCTCCACCTCCTAAATCAAATTTTTTTTTTATTTGTACATATTTTATTTTATTTTATGTAATTTCACTAATTTGTCTGTTATATTTTCGGTTGAAATTCACCAATTTTTGGGTGTGATATACCACTGCTATACCTAGTAGACAGGTAAAAAAAAAAAAAACACTAATTTGTCTGTTACATTTTCGGGGGAAATTCACCAATTTTTGGGTGTGATATACCACTGCTATACCTAGTAGACAGGTTAAAAAAAAAAAACACTAATTTGTCTGTTACATTTTCGGTGAAATTCAGCAATTTTTGGGTGTGATATACCACTGCAATACCTAGTAGACATGTAAAAAAAATTTACTAATTTGTCTGTTACATTTTTGGGTGACATTCAACAATTTTTGGCTGTGATAGACCCCTGCTCTACCTAGTAGACAGGTTAATAAATTTAACAAATTTTTCTGTTACATTGAATAAAGCCCTGCTCTGCATAGGGGACAGGGACTGATTTTTTTTTAAATAATCTGTTCCATTGGTGAGTGACATTAACCCATTTCTGGCGATGAAAAACCCCTGCTCTGCATAGGTGACAGGGACTTAAATTTTTTAAATTTGTCTTTAATTGGCCCTTTCATTTAATCCTTCTGCTTTAATAACTTGTCCCACATTTCCGCTTCATCCCATTGCAGCCATGGACCCCCCTTGGATGAGGTCTCCCTTTCTCACGCTCCCTCTCCGGCGTGGAACCCTGATTCACTGATAACTTGTCACGGTAGGTAAGATAAGGGAAGGAAACAGGAAACGGCAAAGCAAACAAAACAACTGACTAGGCCCCAAAAGCTAGGGAACAAAGGGGTCACCTCCTAGCAATCCCTAAAAGACTTTCCATATGCTGCTATGCCCATGTGCATATCTCGATGGTAGATATGCACATGCCCACATACCTAAGCTGCAACACACTGGACCAAACCCTCAGCAGTAGGGAAAAGGGAAAGAGACTACCAGCTCCTTCAACCACCAAATGAGCTAGCGTCACTCTAGGGGCCTAGTAAAAACAGACACAGAAGGGAAAAAGAAAAGGACTTATCTTTAAATGAGTTGGAGCAGATGATCCACCAAAACTTCCAGCACACATACAAGGAAGAAGTATAACCGACAAAGGCTATAGGATGAGGGAGGAATAAATAGCCCCCCCTAATGACCAAACAAACCACACCTGATAGGTGTTTCAAACCCAAAACAAAACAAACTGTCAGATCGAGTCACATGCAGCAACTGTGACAGATCGTCTCAGAACACCCACAGGGCAGGGCGTGACATAACTGTGATCAACATGGTAGACTCAGAAAAGAACATCAAAAGTTGATAGAGAAAATATCCAAATGGATGGTGGACGTCACAGGGACGTGTGATCAGGCAGAAGTTATCTAGAGTCAACAAAGCGGCAGCAGGGCCTCTCCTGGCTAACGTTTCCAAATCCAAAATACCCCAGTGACATTCCCTATAATTTTTTATTAATCATTCCAATAACAGGGCATCTTAAGAGTCCTGTATTGTTATTTATCGTCACTACCTCCCTGAGTCGAGAGTGGGTAATTGGCACTCTCGACAATTTCATCCATTGATCTCCCTTGGATGCGGTCTCTCTTTCTCACGCTCCCTCTCCGCCGTGGAACCCTGATTCGCCGCTAACCGTTCGCAGAAAAGAACATCAAAAGTTGATAGAGCAGATATCCAATTGGATCGTGAACATCACGGGGACGTGCGACATGGTGGGGCAGTATTGTCACGGATGATGTTGCAGATAGCTGGAACTTATGAATAAATGTCCGACTGGCTTGATCCCAAACTAAGGAGCATATAGGTGAGCCCTATAAAACCCTAAGAGCTCTCCCTGACTGCTATGCCCATGCAAGGGTCTCAATGGTAGATGATTGCATGCCCAAGTATCTAAGACTGTGTGACACCTGAAAACCCTATAATAGTGAGGGGACACGACCACCGGCTCCCTACACTTAATACGGACAGAGTCAGGGTGACCTAGAATCAAGCCAGCAAAGAAACACAATACATGAAAAGTCTTATCTGAGCAAACAGCAGCAGAAGCCTCCAGCAGTGAACACTTCATCCAGGAAGTAGTATAAACTGCAAAGTGAGGCAGTATGGGAGGGAATATAAAGGGAGACAATTAGTCTAAATAGGTGACACCTGGGAGAAGGAAAGGAGATGACAAAGTGAAACCAAAACAAAGAACGTCATGCAAGAGGTAGAGAAGGACGTCTGCCAGACCTTCTCACAGAACTGGCGGTGACAAGTATGTTTGCACACGCCTACACGAACTGACTGATGGTTCTGCCCCCTGCAACTTCTGGGTCTCCAAATTGGGCACATGGCCTGATCTTGCCCTTTACGCCTTGGAGGTGCTGGCCTACCCTGCAGCCAGTGTATTGTCTGAAGGTGTGTTTAGCAGGACTGGAGGGGGTTATCACAGGTAATATTTCCCTTTGTTTTGGGGTGTACCCTAATAAAAAAAATAATAATAATAATTAAAACCAAAAAGCAGTGTAGGTTACCTCCTCCTACTCCACCGCTGCTTCTACCTACACCACCACATCCACCGCCTCCTCAACCTCCTACTCCATATGGACCTCGTCCTCCTAGATCAAGATTATTATTATTTTTAATTTTTATGTATTTTATGTTATTTGAAGTAATTTCCCTATCCACATTTGTTTGCAGAGCACTTGACATGCTGGCATATGCAGCCCTCTAGCCCTGTCCATGACATTTTTACAGCCATTTTAGTTCTCAAAAGTTCGGGCCCCATTGACTTCAATGGTGTTCGGGTTCAGGGTCAAGTTCTGGTCCCGAACTCAAACTTTTTTGTGAATTTCGGCCGAACCTGTCGAACCCGAACATCCAGGTGTCTGCTCAACTCTACATATAATACTTCTCGCGGTGAGGGAACAGAAAAGGACAGAGGCAGGTTGAGGACAGGTGAGGGCACAGGCCCTGCTCCTGGGCCATGCCAACTAATGTATGTGTCTGCAGAACCTACTGACTCTTGGCTGGGGTGTCTCATGTCACTTGCGTCGAAGTCAAAGATCGAGTCAACCATTCAAGAACTGCTGGGTTGCTCGTCACGACACGACCGCTAGCTCACACTGGGAGCTCAGGCCTCTCAAAGTGACTCCTGCTGCCCTGGCCCCTTACTCTGCTGCGACCTCTGCCTGCACCAGAAACATTTAGGCCTCTGCCACTCACCCGTGCAGGGCCTGGCACTTCTCTGCCTGACATACTGTTAGATCAAATAACCAAATGTTAGATCAAATATTTTTTATTTCTCCACTAATACACAGCAAACAGGGCTTTAGAATATATCACTGCACCGCTAAACGGCAAATAGGCACAATTTTTTTTCTGTTTTTACACAAAAGGCTATTCAACAGATAAGTGCAACGATGAAAGGCAAATGTATTTATATTTTACCAGTAATACATGGCAAACTGGGTTTTAAAATATATCACTGCACCGCTGAAAGGCAATTAGGCCCAAATGTTTTTCTATTTTTACACAAAAGGCTTTTTAACAGATAAGTGCAACGATGGAAGGCGAATATATTTGTATTTTGCCACTAATATACAGCAAACTGGGCGGTAAAATATCTCACTGCATCACTGAGCGACAAATATATTGTTCCTTTTTTCACTAATACACGCAAAAAAGGGGTTTAAAACAGGTAACTGCACTGCTGAGCGGCAAATATATTTTACTTTTGCCATTAATACACAACAAAAAGGGCTGTAATTTTCGCACTTCACCACACAACGGCTAATAAGCCTTTTTTTTCCACTAATACAAGCCAAAAAATGCTTTAGAACATATAACTGCACCACACTAAAGAAATCAAAACGTATAAATATTTCCTTGTAATAACCCTTGTTAATGCCTTTATCAAACAACACTTGCACCCTAATAAGAACGGTTTGATGGAATTACAGAGCTGTATAATGGCAATTTGGGTGCCCAGTCAATGCTGCAAGGTTTAATAGGAATGTTCCTATTACGCAGGTTGTCACCTCCCCGAATGAACCCTGTTCAACAGAAATGCTGTGGATTGATTCCTCCTTATTCTTTCCCTACACCTTGAATAATATTTCCCTGCACTTGTAAATCGTTTTTTTTTTTTTGTTCCTGTTGTGATTCCTACACCGTTCACTTGATTTGGATGTAAATACCCTCAAATTAAAGCTGACAGTCTGCAGTTAAAGCATATCTTGTTTATGGGCAGGGCTGAACGCGTCTTGGTCGTGGGTAAGGCATGCCGAACCTGAACTATATGGCTGGGTTGTGCCTGGAGCCACGGGCGTGGGTAGGCCTGGAGAGGGCATACCCTGTTGGAGTGTGTGAGAAAAGGGGATGGGAGGGAGGGGTAAGTGAGTCACACCACTGGAGAACAGGGGAGGCAGGTATATATAGGGTGCCGACGCCCTGCCCACAAATACAGGCTGACCTCAGCCTTAATACTTATGGGCAGGGCTGAACGCGTCTTGGTCGTGGGTAAGGCATGCCGAACCTGAACTATATGGCTGGGTTGTGCCTGGAGCCACGGGCGTGGGTAGGCCTGGAGAGGGCAAAAAGTCAAGGACACTGTGTTGACTAAATCAGTTTATTCGAATTCCTTCCACCATGCATAATCTATAATGCCAATAACTGGAAAGCCTGAGAGATTTCCCTGTGTGGATCGGGGATGTACCTGCTGAAGCAAGACGATCTCCAGCGCCCCATGGACCGGATGACGTGAGCGGGGACCCTGTGCCTTGACGCTGCAGATGCTGCCCCGATGTGGAATGAATGGCCTGAAATGACTTTGGGGTCGTACCCGAGACCGGCCGCCAGGGAGCGGATATGGGATATAAATTGGGTTGAAGAGAGTGGCTTGTTTTTGAACGGCAGGAGAGGACTGTCAGGAGGTGCTGTTCGTAACAGGGACAATAACTTGTTGAGGATCTGGACTGGGCACAAGTTGTTCTGGGCGGGGAAATATTTTATTTCCGTGGGTGGCCCAGTCTGGCTTGTCTTGGTCAGCGGGAGGCTGAGTATGAAATGATTATTGTGCCAAGACAGCTGTTCTTTGCGGAGACAGCCATGGCCCAGCGAGCTGCCAGTGAACTCTCCTGGCCGGAGGAAGCCATAGAAGCTTAGGAACATGGCCGCTTGAATTACCGTGCTAGTGAGGGGCCCAAAAGGGTTGCCGTCCAGGGCGGCAGACAAGTCCCTGAACAACTCGCTGGATACTGGCTGCCTGCCGGTGGGAGCCTGTTTGGCACTTTTTTGGATTCCCCTGAGAGCCGCCTTGATGGCCTGGTTTGAAAAAATGGAAAAGTGACCTGGGTTACTGAGGATGAAGTGATGTTGGAGACCTGCTAGGTATAATTTGATGGTACTGTGTGAAAGTTTTTGTTGGGAGTGACAGAAGGCTATGAACGCCAGAAGGTAGGATATTTCATCCCGGCCGTCCTGAGGATAGCGAAGCTTAAATTGATCGAACGCTTTCAACCCCGCTCTGTAGTTCCTGGACGTATTTGGGGCTAGAGACTGTCCCATGAGGTGTTTCGCCATTGAAACCAAAGCTTCTAACCCATGACTAGGGTGTGGTATGCTGGGACTGAGGCCCCCGTGGGATCCGTGTCGGGCATCTCCTGAAAAAAAAACGTAAAATTAAATCTGGACAGTGCGTCTGCAGCTACATTTTTTTGGCCCTGAATGTGTTCACCTGAAAAACGGAAGTTGAGGGAAAGGGATAGCCATACTAGCCTGCGCAGCAAAGACATGATCCTGGGTGACTTGGCTCTTTGTTTGTCCAGGATGTCGACCAACGCCTGACTATCCGTGACAAACAAGACGGAGGAGTTGGCCCACTGTTCGCCCCAGACTCGAGCGACTATTGGGTATAACTCCAATAGAGGAGATGACTTTAAGGCTTCTGTGTCTGAGCTTAGTTCTAGGGGCCACCCACCTGCCAACCAGTGGTTGCCGAAAATGGCTGCAAACCCGGCTGACCCTGCTGCGTCCGAAAAAACTATGGGTGAGAGCGTGGTTCGAGGGGGGATGAATAAAGCAACGCCATTCCAGTCCGCTAGAAAAGATTCCCACATTGACAGGTCTGCTCTGGCATGACTATCTAGGAGAATGGTGCTGCCTTGATCTTGAGCTTCGGGGAGAAGCTGAAGCAACCTCGACATGAATGATTTGCCTTGAGGCATGACCCTGGTCGCAAAGTTAAGCATCCCCAGAAGAGACTGGAGCTCAGTTTTGGTGACGGAATTTGCGAGTCTGGCTTTAGTTATGACTGTTCGGATCTTGGTCAGTTTTTCTGCTGGGAGCCTGGCTTCCATCCGGACAGTGTCCAGAATTTTGCCTAGGAAGGTGACCTGGGTGGCTGGCCCTTCTGTTTTATTTGAAGCTATCGGAACCTGTAACTGTCTGAAGGTTTCCGTTAGCGTGACTAGGCCGGACGGGTGAGGATGTTGTTTTTCGACTATCAGGAAGTCGTATAAATAGTGGATAACCATTGGCAAGTCACCGTGGTGGACCAAGATCCAGTGGAGCGCTTTCGCCAGCTGGTCAAAAATCCAGGGACTGCTTTTGCATCCGAAAGTGAGACGGTTTGCAAAGTAAAATTTGTTGGACCATCTGATGCCGTAGTAGCCCCAGAGCTGCGGCCGAACAAAATGAGTTGTACTGCCTGGTCGATGGAGGAATAACGCATCGAATACTCGTCTGAAGGTATCAGGGAATTCAGGCTTGGGGTGGAAGAAGCATGTGGAGCGGACAAGTCGTAGATGAGACGTTTTTTATTTGACGCCTGTTTAGACACAATGCCGACTGGATTAATGCGCCAGTGCTGGAAGGGGACATCAGAGAAGGGGCCCAACAAAAAACCCTTAGTGACCTCCGCTTGGAGCAGAGATTCAACCGTTTCCGGGTCCTGACTAGCGGATAGTAGGTTACGACCCTCCCAATTGGTTTGTGGAAGGGCGATTATCCCTGTATGAAACCCTTTGTGGAAGCCAGATATCAGGAACTCCACGAAGGCTCAGTCGTGGTGGTTTTCGAGGAGCCCCGACAGCAATTCGACATTGATGTCGGTTAGTCATAGATGTTTGGACGTCTTCCTAGGGCACGTGGAGCGAGGGTGGGCTCTGAAACATAGTGAACAAATGTGGAGGGCCCTACATGCATTAAAGACACAACTTCCCAGATTAAAGTTGTTGCATAGTTGGCTCTTGCCGAGGTACACTATGGGTCTCCCTAGTTTGTCGGTTGTGCCGGAGTTCCCCTGGGTTCCGGAGGGGCCGGGCCACGCCCCTTGCGGAGTAGCAGGGTTGGAGTTCGGGCACCATTCGGTGGAGTGAAATATGGATTGGCAGCTAGCGCATGTGGGAGCCCGGAGACCCGCAAAGTGCCGGCAGAAAGGTTCCATGTCCATCTCCGCCCAATTAGTGACAAACTGGAATTGGGCGAGCGCTGCTGCTGCTTTGGTGGAAAAGGACCGGTGGAAATCGTAAAAAGCCGATCCACCATATTTCTGGCCCAGGTCGGTGACCCGATATAGGTATTTGTCCAGTTCCTCCCTCCTGTCTGGCTGGGCTGAACATACCACATCCCTGTATATGCTGAAGGCCAGCACGAATTCGGGGATGGTCAACTTTCTATTCATGCGTGCGTCCTTTGCTTTCAGGACTATTGACACGTCCCCGCAATTAATCACTCGACTTTCTGGGGCGTCTTGGGACGCTATCAGGATCGATGCTAGGTTTATATCCCTCCCTGCCAAGATATCCTTTTTGAGGCTATCTGGTAAGAAATGCGATGGGGCAATCTGGGGGGGGGGCATGAGTGTATCTGGAAGAAGCAGGGATGGTGCTGGTGCCTGGGTCTGACCGGACACTGACGGCTGAGATTCCAGGACCCCCACCCTGGACTGGATGTCTGAGATGGAGCTGACTAAGCCATTGATGGAGGACTGGAGTTGGGCCAATGAGAGTTGAATGGACGGAAGGGAGGTTTGTTCCTCTGAGGGCAGTAGCCTTTAAAGTTCGGCTTTCCTGGCAGAAGCTGGATACCGAATCCCTCTTTTGTTCAGCTCCATGATCAGTCTTGGGATGGTCCAGCTCCGGAGGGACCCGTTGTTGGCCCGGCTCGAAATCGAAGAGCCTAGCATAGAACCATTGTCCTCTATGTCGGACACCTGCGACATCATGGACCAGTCTTTTAACCGGTCCAAGACCTGCTCCTAGGTTGTGGAGAACCAACAATAAGAACCAACAAAGTATATACAGACTGGGGTATGCATGGATAGGACCTACCGACGCTTTTACCCTTATTGCGCATTTCTTACCTTGCGGGGCTTTGCCTGAATTGGAGACGATGGTGGTCGGTAGACACTTCTAGGAATCTGAGGAGGAACATTAAGTAGACTGAATAACGTAGCCGTGGAGGCAAGATGCGGACCGTGAGACCCTTCGCCGTCCGGGGGGCTCTTAATTAAAGGCGGGTCAGGATAGCGTGCGGGAGTGTGGAGGGCTCCGCCTGACGTAGTGTGGTAGCCGGGCGGCTGGACCTGGCGGTCTAATTGTCGGCCAAGCGGTTAGTTTGTCTTGGGGAACCCGGGAGCCAAAATAAATGACATGGCGGAGTCAACGGTAGCTGAACCTGGACGATCCAGGTGACGTACAACATTTAACGTGGCCTGGACGATCAAGGTAACGAACAATAACATCACAGATATCTATGGAGGCTAGACCTGGGAGAATTAGGTGACCTACAACATTCAAAACTCGGCCTGGACGATCCAGGTAACAAACAACTGACATAGTTGAGGTCTGCCGCAGCTGGCCCGGCGGGGTCCAGGTGACGTGCAACGTCGAACTCGGCCTGGACGATCCAGGTGACATGCAACATTTAAAACTCGTCCTGGACGATCCAGGTGACATGCAACATTTGAACTCGGCCTGGACGATCCAGGTGACATGCGGCATTACACTCGGCCTGGACGATCCAGGTGACATGCAACATTTAAAACTCGGCCTGGACGATCCAGGTGACGTGCAACATTGGATTCGGCCTGGGCAATCCAGGTAACATGCAATATTACACCCGGCCCGGACGATCCGGGAGCCATGCGACATTGCACATGGCCTGGACGATCCAGGCGGCATGCAACATTGGGTTCGGCCTGGACGATCCAGGTAACATTCAGCATTACATTCGGCCTGGACGATCCAGGTGACATGCAACATTTAAACTCGGCCTGGACGATCCAGGTGACATGCAGCATTTGAACTCGGCCTGGACGATCCAGGTGACATGCAATATTACACCCGACCCGGACGATCCGGGAGCCATGCGACATTGCACATGGCCTGGACGATCCAGGCGGCATGCAACATTGGGTTCGGCCTGAACGATCCAGGTGACATGCAACATTTAAAACTCGGCCTGGACGATCCAGGTGACATGCAGCATTTGAACTCGGCCTGGACGATCCAGGTGACATGCAGCATTTGAACTCGGCCTAGACGATCCAGGTGACATGCAGCATTCGAACTCGGCCTGGACGATCCAGGTGACATGCAGCATTTGAACTCGGCCTGGACGATCCAGGTGACATGCAGCATTTGAACTCGGCCTGGACGATCCAGGTGACATGCAGCATTTGCACTCGGCCTGGACGATCCAGGTAACATGCAGCATTACACTTGGCCCGGACGATCCAGGTGACATGCAACATTGGATTTGGCCTGGACGATCCAGGTGACATGCAGCATTACACTCGGCCTGGACGATCCAGGTGACATGCAACATTGGATTTGGCCTGGACGATCCGGTGACATGCAACATTTAAAACTCGGCCTGGACGATCCAGGTGACGTGCAACATTACGCTTGGCCCGGACGATCCGGGAGCCATGCGATATTGCACATGGCCCGGACGATCCAGGTAACAAAACAGCTGATATTTCAAACTTCAAACCCTGGACTTGTGCCCTGCTGCGGAATGCTGTCCCCCGTCGCTTGCTCCGTCCCTGAAGGAGTGGGCAGCGGACGTGTGTGGGGGGAGTCGCTCGGCGCTCTGCTGGAAGTGCTTGGAGCGCCGGCGGACGTACGTGCGTTCCACCGTGGCCCGCACGCGAGGCATGCAGACTTCTCGCGGGAAGAGATCCCTGGCAGGGACGGAGAATAAGCTGAGGGCTCCGAGCTCCCGGTACTTACTTGGGGCCTGAAGAAATCTGTCCGGAATGGTAGCGCTCTGCGATGCGAGGCTTGCGTGGAGACGAAAGGTGGCTTGCTTGTAACGGCAGCTAGATGTGGCTCCTCCTACTGAAGTAAGTGAGTCACACCACTGGAGAACAGGGGAGGCAGGTATATATAGGGTGCCGACGCCCTGCCCACAAATACAGGCTGACCTCAGCCTTAATACTTGTTTCATTTCAAATCCATTGTGGTGGTGTATAGAGCCAAACATGTTAGAATTGTGTTGATGTCCCAATATTTATGGACCTGACTGTATATCAGTGGAGACCTCACTGGACACATAGGTAGGGTGGGTTCACACTAGCGTTAGGGATTCCGTTATGGCTTTCTGTTATAACATGGTTATAACGGAAATAACGGAATCCATAAGACTTAAGTACGGATCTGTTCTTCTGCCCATAGACTTGTACTATGACGGAATGCAAAATGGAAGCCTTTAAAAGGCATTGCGTCTGCTTTCCGTCCTAATAGAAGTCGATGGGAATCAAAACGGATCCGTCTGGGTCCCGTTATGCAAGACGGAAAACAAAGACCTGTCGACCCAGACGGATCTATTGTGCTTTCCCATAGACTTCTATTAGGACGGAAAGCAAACGTAATGCCTTTTAAAGGCTTCCGTTTTGCATTCTGTCTGGGCATTCTGTTATTTTCCTTTATAACCATGTTATAACGGAAAGCCATAATGGAATCCCTAATGCTAGTGTGAACCCACCCTAAGTGGTGCTCTATTCTCTGTATGTTTTGTTGCGCTGTATGTAATGTCTATAAATCTCTTTAACAGTAGGGCTGGGGAGAGGGGTTAGGTTGAGAAGTGGACTGGGTGGGGGCTTTTTAATTTTCGCCTCAGGCAGCAGAAAGGCTAGGTGCACCCCATTAACAGTGGTTGAGAATTTCCTGTCATTCATAGTCCAATCATGCTAGAGTCATACCTCTAATAGACGGAATCTCATTTCTTTTAAAGAGAACTTGTCACCCATTTGTCTATTATCAGTAATTGATTGCATTTCCTGTGTAAGTGTGTAAACAGAGATAGAGACAGTCATTTATAAAATGGCGCCCATGTATAACTGAACTCAGAAAAAGGAGAGGTCTAAATGTATAAATATCAAGTTTTACTAAATATTTTCCTACAAAACAATGTCAATCTGTTCAGCTCTTCCTGCTCTATAACATGCTGCCTGCAGTTTGCACTACATTTCATGATGTCTGGTTCTCTTTAAGGTTTCAGAGGCCGCCTGGCATAAGAATGTAGTGGAGATGTTCCAACAAATGTCTTTTAATAAATATGTAAATGGCAGGTGGCTCACATATCAGAGGATTGATAAAATCTCCACAAAATGCACGACTCTCTCCTAGTACCCACGGAAAAATTTCAAAAAGTAATAAATGATTGATATGAGAGAACCTATATGCACTGTCAAAGGAGTATTCTTTCTCACATGCCGAGTATGCGTGCACAGTATTGTAGACCAAGTTATGCCCCTAGTATGCCGAGTATGCGTGCACAGTATTGTAGGCAAGGCGATGCCCTCTGGGTTTCTTGGAAAGATATTCAAATTAGCTTTCCTAAATTGGGATGAGTGAACCCGAACTTTACAGCTTCAGGTTCGGCATTCAGGCAGTGGAGAAATCTCATTATGGATTCTGTTATAACAGAATATAACAGAATTCTATGACGGAATGCAAAACTTTTAAGAGGCATTCCATTTTGATCCGTCATAATAGAAGTCTATGGCCATGCATAATGGATCTGTCTTTGTTTTCCTTTTCCTTCTGCATAATGGAAACCAGACGGATCCATTGCTGAGACGTATATGTGCGTGCATGGAGTTTGACGCAAGTACTTTGAAGTCCAAAGTGTCTAATTTTCACTTGGACGCTACTATACCAATATGCTTAACCTAGAATTTATCACAGAATACCAGAAAGCATTCAGTTTAAGTGTTGTTATTCCCAACATTACTACCACGTGGGCACCCATGAACAAATTCTCCCCTTATTTCCATGTAAAAGGGTTTTTAGGGGGAGGGGGTTCTCTCTCTTACCCCATTGGTGCCAATGGTTGCTATGGCAGGCAGAAGCCTTACAAAGGACCCTGGGTCTATAAACTACAGAAGCAGACCCAGGGGCCTTTCTATGGAAGTGTCTGATAGGTGTAGTGTCAGTGTAAAACTGACAGGTTCATTGCATTACAATAAAGTATATATTGTAATTAGAGATGAGCGAAGTTCTTGAAAACTCAATTTGGCTACGTCACCAAATTTGACAAAAAAAATTTGCTTTGTGACGAATTACTTCATCACAAAGCGTGCGTGCAATGACAGGGAACGGCGATTGCGCAGCTCCCTGTCATTGTACCCCGCAGATGCTACGTTCCTCGTTGATTGTGGCATCTGACACAATATTATGGTCTATAATAAAAAATAAATAAAATCATACATCATCTATTTGATCACGAAGAGCTCGCCACCATCTTGATTGAAGATCCAGCACGACATCTCGCACGGCGCATCATGACGTCATCACACCAGCCGGCGTAGTGGCGTCATATGTCAAAACACTATCAACTGCTGTATAACAAGAATAGAGGATAAAAAAATATATATAATGAGTAGAAATAATAGCAGAAGTAATGACTCTGCATCGCCATTGAAATATTTGAAATTATTTATACACATTGTTCAGCTACTGATTAATACATTTACATATTTAGAAAAAATAAATGTTGCTTTTTTCCTTTGGTTATTTGCTAAGGGTTATTTCAATATGGTGCATGATAATATAATTAATGTAACGCATTGCATTAAAATGCAATAAAATAACACTTCTGTAGTATTATTTCATTAGACAAGACCGTATCCAGCTATTATGTTTTATTTTTTTCTTGTTTTAACTACTTTCAATGGAAAAATCCCACCATTTACTATGAAACACCAAAAGTGTAAATTTACTTTAGGACATTTCAATAATAATTTGGCATGTTGATTGTTTTCTTTGGCTGGATGTGAAGGCATTAATAATTTCCTGCTGTTCACACAGGATTAGTAGTTGCTATTACATTTTGCTTTCTTAAACAAGTAAAAGACATCCACTACTATATGCTTCTAATGACATTTACCATGCTAGTAAGCAAAATACAGTAGAACTGAAATGATAAAAGGAAAGGGGGGAAACTACCCTACTAATCAATCACACACAAGTACTTATAAATAGTACATAAAGATCCTAGGTCACTACCGGGAAGGTATTGTGGGTTTGTGTGAGACAGTCTGCCACTTTGTCGATTTTTATCTACAGAGATGTGTAGAAACCTTCCTTTGTTCGTGATACTACAGATGTCCTTAGAAGACTTAATAGCGTACATCTGGATAGTGATATGTTCCTTGTTATGTGCGACGCCGAGTCCCTGTACACGTCCATCTACCACGACCACGTGATACGAGCGTCGAGATTCTTCCTGGAAACAACTAGTCTTCACAGGGACCTCATTGATTTGATCATGACGTTCTTAGAGTTTGCATTGACACATAATGCATTTACATTCAAGGACCGTTTTTTCCTACAGCTCCGGGGAACGGCTATGGGGGTGACTTGTGCGCCCTCATATGCTAATCTTTTCCTGGGGCTGTGGGAGAGAGAGATAGTTTGGGGGTCACGACGCTGTGGTCGAGGTATATTGATGACGTGTTGTTTATCTGGCAGGGTTCGGCGTCACACTTGGAAGAGTTTTTATATGGCCTTAATGACAATAATTATAATATCAAGCTTACTTGGAATTATAATGTGGACCATGTGGAGTTTCTGGACCTTGCGATCGTGGTGGAGGATGGAGGCTTCCTGGGCTGTGATATACACAGAAAGCCTACTGCCACCAAAACCCTGCTGTTTTCTTCCTCCTCTCACCATCCACAGGTTTCTCGATTTATATCCGTTGGCCAGTTCTGCAGAGCTAGGAGAATTTGTTCCAGTGAGGTTAAGTTTGAGCGACAGGCAGTGGACCTATCACAGAGGTTTCTGGAGAGAAGTTATAGCAAAAAAATTATTAATAAAGGCTATGTTAAGGCCAAAAACCTCTCTAGGGAGAATTTGTTGGGTCATGCTAACCATAAAAAAGGAGGAGATTATGGCTTCCCCATGTTTATTACCAACTTCAATGCTCAATGGAGACAACTGCAGGATATCCTCCAGAAACACTGGCAAGTCCTTCGCACAGACAAGGACTTGAAGAGAGTGCCCTCGGAGAGAACACTTCTCACTTGGAAGAGAGCAAATAACCTAAGGCACATGGTGACCAGGAGCCACTATGTGGCCCTGACGAGAGGTGGTCTCTTTGGCGACAAAGGCCCACAATGGGGATCTTTTCCATGTTGCGGCTGTACTGCATGCCGCTATATGGTTAATACAGACAAATTTACCAATTCTGGTAGGGACAAAGAATATAAAATTGTACATCACATCTCCTGCAAAACAGAGGCAGTCATCTATTACGCGGGGTGCCCTTGTAATTTGATCTATATAGGGATGACCACGAGGCCGTTCAAGATTAGAGTATTAGAACATATCCAAGACATCAGGGCAGCAGGTGAGATCACTGAACAAGAGAAACACAAGAAGTTGAAACATTTGCTGGGGGAGGAGACATAAAGCGGTGTCTCCTCCAAAATAACAAAATAGATAGTTCTGCTTAATAAAGTTACTCCTCATGGATTGAATGAGGCTTTGAGTTTTAAATCTTTTCTTTAGGTATATTTTTTATATAGATTTTTAGTGATTCTAATTTTTATATACACTCACCTAAAGAATTATTAGGAACACCATACTAATACGGTGTTGGACCCCCTTTTGCCTTCAGAACTGCCTTAATTCTACGTGGCATTGATTCAACAAGGTGCTGATAGCATTCTTTAGAAATGTTGGCCCATATTGATAGGATAGCATCTTGCAGTTGATGGAGATTTGAGGGATGCACATCCAGGGCACGAAGCTCCCGTTCCACCACATCCCAAAGATGCTCTATTGGGTTGAGATCTGGTCACTGTGGGGGCCATTTTAGTACAGTGAACTCATTGTCATGTTCAAGAAACCAATTTGAAATGATTCGAGCTTTGCGGCATGCTGAGTTATTCTGCTGGAAGTAGCCATCAGATGATGGATACATGTTCTCATTCTGTTTACGCCAAATTCGTACTCTACCATTTGAATGTCTCAACAGAAACCGAGACTCATCAGACCAGGCAACAATTTTCCAGTCTTCAACAGTCCAATTTTGGTGAGCTCGTGCAAATTGTAGCCTCTTTTTCCTATTTGTAGTGGAGATGAGTGGTACCCGGTGGGGTCTTCTGCTGTTGTAGCCCATCCGCCTGAAGGTTGTGCGTGTTGTGGCTTCACAAATGCTTTGCTGCATACCTCGGTTGTAACGAGTGGTTATTTCAGTCAACGTTGCTCTTCTATCAGCTTGAATCAGTCGGCCCATTCTCCTCTGACCTCTAGCATCCACAAGGCATTTTTGTCCACAGGACTGCCGCATACTGGATGTTTTTCCCTTTTCACACCATTCTTTGTAAACCCTAGAAATGGTTGTGCGTGAAAATCCCAGTAACTGAGCAGATTGTGAAATACTCAGACCGGCCCGTCTGGCACCAACAACCATGCCACGCTCAAAATTGCTTAAATCACCTTTCTTTCCCATTCTGACATTCAGTTTGGAGTTCAGGAGATTGTCTTGACCAGGACCACCCCCCTAAATGCATTGAAGCAACTGCCACGTGATTGGTTGACTAGATAATTGCATTAATGAGAAATAGAACAGGTGTTCCTAATAATTCTTTAGGTGAGTGTATTTTCCTTGTAGCCGTATGGCCTTTAGAGATGTCGCGAACATAAAATTTTCTGTTCGCGAACGGAGAACGCAAATTTTCGCAAATGTTCGCGACCTGGCGAACCGGGCAAACCGTCATAGACTTCAATAGGCAGGCGAATTTTAAAACCCACAGGGACTCTTTGTGGCCACAATAGTGATGTAAAAGTTGTTTCAAGGGGACTAACACCTGGACTGTGGCATGCCGGAGGGGGATCCATGGCAAACCTCACATGGAAAATTACGTAGTTGACGCAGAGTCGGGTTTTAATCCATAAAGGGCATAAATCACGTAACATTCCTAATTTGTTTGGAATAACGTGCTTTAAAACATCAGGTATGATGTTGTATTGATCAGGTAGTGTAAGGGTTACGCCCGCTTCACAGTGATAGACCAAACTATGACAGACCAAATGCCCTGTTTAACGCACCACAAACAACCGCAAACAGTCCATTTGCACAACCGCAAACTCCCCATTTGCACAAGGTTGGATACCAAGCTAGCCATGTCCCGTTCCTTGTCCTCACTGATGTCATTGAAGGTCTCTTCCTCCACCCAGCCACGTACAACACCAAGGGTCCCCGAAAGATGACAACAAGCCCCCTGGGACGCCTGCTGTGTTTGGTCTTCCACCTCCTCAAAGCCACCTTCCTCCTCTGACTCCTCTTCTTCAGACTCCTCTCTCTGCATTGCCTCTCTCTGCGTTATTATAAGGTGTGTTAAGTAGTACTATTTCTATCAGTTTAATCCCTGTTATGTCCCCTATCAGGGGACGTGTATGGAATAGATTTTAGGAACCGGGAGATAGAAAAAGATGCTTGGTCGGTCCTCCTACTTCCAATTTGGGGCACTGCGCGTGCAATCTACTGTGCCACCAGATAGGAATAGCACTACTTAACACACCACTCCTATCTGGTGGCACAGTAGACTGCACGCGCAGTGCCCCAAATTGGAAGTAGGAGGACCGACTAAGCATCTTTTTCCATCTCCCGGTTCCTAAAATCTATTCCATATACACGTCCCCTGATAGGGGACGTAACAGGGATTAAAATGATAGGAATAGTACTACTTAACACACCACTCCTATCAGTTTAATCCCTGTTACATCCCCTATCAAGGGACGTGTATATGGAATAGATTTTAGGAACCGGGAGATGGAAAAAGATGCTTGGTCGGTCCTCCTACTTCCAATTTGGGGCACTGCTCATGCAATCTACTGTGCCACCAGATAGGAGTGGTGTGTTAAGTAGTACTATTCTTATCAGTTTAATCCCTGTTACGTCCCCTATCAGGGGACGTGTATGGAATAGATTTAAAACAACCGCAAAGAGTTGGCAATAGTTGACACACTCATGACATAAATTTTATTCCTCTATGCGTCAATCATGGTGTTGTGATGACTGTTCTCGTGCGCACGTTTGGGAGATTGCAGGCGATGGGGTTTTTTCAAAGCCTATGGTCGTGCTGAGGTAGTTCAGTGACAGCTAAGTGACCCAGAAAACAATGAATCTGCAGTGTGGGCCCATTGTTGGCCTAGTAGGCTTTAATGATCACCTTAGATGATCACAAAGAAAATTAATGTTTTTTCTATGCAAAATTATCCAGCCGATCGCTTTTGGTCTGTTCACAATGAAGCAACGACCTTATCATCTGAGGTGTGCCAACATTGCCATTGCCAACACACTCATAGAGGTGGTCGCTTCATTGTGATACGCAAGCCCCTTCACCACAACAAGGTAATAATCACGAAGGGGAATTGACACATGTATGTGCCTTTTTTTTTGTTTTGTTTTTGCAGCCACAGTGCAGCACCAGAGGCCAGAAAAATTAGGCATGTACACATGAGTGAAAAATTAGGTATTGTTGCAGCTGCTGCTGTAGCAGCGGCCAGAAAAACTGATGTTTCCCAGGCAGAAATTGCCCTAAAACATTGCGGCTTGAACCCTAGTTGGTGGCGGATAAGTCACGCAAGTCATCCGGCATTCAGAGATAAAATACAGCAGTGTGTGGACCATTTTTAGCCCAAGGCAGCTCATCTCATCAGGCCTTTTTTAGTCGAATGTATCGCCCACTGTCAGTCCCTTCAGGATCCATGCCTCATTCATCTTCATAAAGGTGAGGTAATCTAGACTTTTTTGACCTAGGCGACTTCTCTTCTCAGTGACAATACCTCCTGCTGCACTGAAGGTCCTTTCTGACAGGACACTTGAAGCGGGGCAGGCCAGAAGTTCTAGCACAAATTGGGATAGCTCAGGCCACAGGTCAAGCCTGCACACCCAGTAGTCAAGGGGTTCATCGCTCCTCAGAGTGTCGATATCTGCAGTTAAGGCGAGGTAGTCTGCTACCTGTCGGTCGATTCGTTCTCTGAGGGTAGACCCCGAAGGGCTGTGGCGATGCATAGGACTTAAAAAGCTCCGCATGTCCTCCATCAACAACACGTCTGTAAAGCGTCCTGTCCTTGCCGACGTGGTCGTGGTAGGAGGAGGATTACTTTCACCTCTTCCCCAGTTAGATTCCCGTTGTGCTGTGACATCACCCTTATACGCTGTGTAAAGCATACTTTTTAATTTATTTTGGAACTGCTGCATCCTTTCCGACTTGTGGTAATTCGGTAATATTTCAGGCACTTTCTGCCTATACCGGTGGTCTAGTAGCGTGGCCACCCAGTACAGGTCGTTCTCCTTCAGCCTTTTTATACGAGGGTCCCTCAACAGGCACGACAGCAAGAAAGACCCCATTTGCACAAGGTTGGATACCGAGCTACTCATGTCCCGTTCCTCGTCCTCAGTGATCTCACTGAAGGTATGTTCTTCCCCCCAGCCACGTACAACACCACGGGTACCAGATAGGTGACAACGAGCACCCTGGGATGCCTGCTGTGGTTGGTCTTCCTCCTCCTCCTCAAAGCCACATTCCTCCTCTGACTCCTCTTCCTCACACTCCTCTTCCAGCGTTGCCGCAGGTCCAGCAAGCGATGCTGATAAGGCTGTTTCTGGTGGTGATGGTGACCACAACTCTTCCTCTTCACGCTCATCTACGGCCTGATCCAGCACTCTTTGCAAGGCATGCTCCAGGAAGAAAACAAATGGGATGATGTCGCTGATGATGCCTTCGGTGCGACTGACTAGGTTTGTCACCTCCTCAAAAGGACGCATGAGCCTACAGGCATTGTGCATGAGCGTCCAGTAACGTGGCAAAAAAATTCCCAGCTCCGCAGAGGCTGTCCTAGCACCCCGGTCATACAAATACTCGTTGACGGCTTTTTCTTGTTGGAGCAGGCGGTCGAACATTAGGAGTATTGAATTCCAACGTGTCGGGCTGTCGCAATCAAGCGCCTCACTGGCATGTTGTTTCGCCGCTGGATATCTGAAAAGTGCGCTATGGCCGTGTAGGAATGCCTGAAATGGTTACACACCTTCCTGGCCTGCTTGAGGACATCCTGTAAGCCTGGGTACTTATGCACAAAGCGTTGTACGATCAGATTACACACATGTGCCATGCACGGCACATGTGTCAACTTGCCCAAATTCAATGCCGCCAACAAATTGCTTCCGTTGTCACACACCACTTTGCCGATCTCCAGTTGGTGCGGAGTCAGCCACTGATCCACCTGTGCGTTCAGGGCGGACAGGAGTGCTGGTCTAGTGTGACTCTCTGCTTTCAGGCAAGTCAACCCCAAGACGGCGTGACACTGCCGTATCCGGGATGTGGAATAGCCCCTGGGGAGCTGGGGGGGTGCCGTTGATGTGGAGCAACACACAGCAGCAGAAGAGGACTCAGCCGAGGAGGTTATGGAAGAGGATGGAGTAGGAGGAGTAGAGTAGGTGGCAGCAGGCTTGCCTGCAAGTCGTGGCGGTGTCACCAACTCCTCTGCAGAGCCACGCATTCCATGCTTGGCAGCCGTCAGCAGGTTTACCCAATGCACAGTATAGGTGATATACCTGCCCTGACCGTACTTTGCAGACCAGGTACCAGTGGTCAGATGGACCCTTGCTCCAACACTGTGTGACAGACATGCCATTATTTCCTTTTGCACAATCGAGTACAGGTTGGGGATTGCCTTTTGTGCAAAGAAATTTCGGGTACCTTCCACTGCGGTGTCCCAATAGCTACAAATTTTTGGAAGGCCTCAGACTCCACCTGCTTGTATGGTAAAAGCTGGCGGGCTAAGAGTTCCAACAAGCCAGACGCCGGGCAAGGGGGTGACTTTGTGACATTGGCTTCTTACGCTCAAACATGTCCTTGACAGACACCTGACTGTGGGCAGATGAGCAGGAACTGCTCAAGGCGAGAGACGGAGTGGCGGATGGTTGAGAGGGGGCAAGGAGGACAGCAGTGGTTGACGTGGCTGAAGATGCTGGACCAGGAGGAGGATGGCGGCTTTGAGTTTGTGTGCTGCTTGTACCCATGTGTTGATCCCATAGGCGTTTGTGATGTGCGATCATGTGCCTTCGCAAAGCAGTTGTACCTAGGTGGGTGTTGGACTTCCCACGACTCAGTTTCTTTTGGCACAGGTTGCAAATGGCATCGCTGTTGTCAGAGGCAGACACACAAAAAAAAATGCCACACTGCTGAGCTCTGCAATGACGGCATTCTGGTGGTGGCAACAGCATGCGTTGATTGGCGTGCTGTCTGGCTGACCCTGGGTGCCGATGCCTGCTGTCTTACTGTGCCACTGGCTCCTTGCGACGACCTCCCCCTGCTTCCAACTCGTCTCCTCCACCTCTCTGTCTCCCCATCTGAACTTCCCCCTTGTTCTTCTTCTCTTCGAGCGGGCACCCACATGACATCCACGGACACATCGTCATCATCAACCGCTTCACTTGTATCTGACAACTCAGCAAAGGAAGCAGCAGCGGTTCAACATCATCATCATCACACCGTACGTCCATGTGTGTAATGCTGCGTGACTGAGACATATCCCTGTTATCTACATCCTCTGGCAATAATGGTTGCGCATCACTAATTTCTTCCAACTGATGTGTAAATAACTCCTTTGACAGATCAAGTGAAGCGGCTGTGCTGCTAATGTTGGTGGTGGCGGCAGGTGGGCGAGTGGTAACTTGAGAGGTGCCCGAAGCTGAGCTGGAGGAGGATGGTGCGTCAAGGTTCTGAGCGGAAGCTGTAGAAGATTGGGTGTCCTGTGTTAGCCAGTCAACTATGTCCTCAGAACTTTTCGAGTTCAGGGTACGTGGCCTCTGAACATTGGGCATTATTCTAGGGCCAAAGGGAATCACAGCACAACGACCACGACGCCCCCTGCGTGGTGGCCTGCCTCTGCCTGTCTTTTTTTATTTTTTAATAGTTTAGTTGTACTATGCGTGCAAGGTACTGTGACACCAGATATGAGTTGCGCTGGTGACACTATGCACTTGCAGCAGGGCCTTAAACACACAAACACGTGTGTGCAACTGACTGCTATTTTTTCACAGTCAAAATTTTTTTTTTTCTTTAAATGTAATCTACTGTTACACCAGATATGAGTAGCGCTGGTGACACTATGCACTTGCAGCTGGGCCTTAAACACACAAACAATGTTCATTACTGCTGTACAATGTCTTTCATATTGCTGCAGATTTTGGGGAAGTGCTCCAGGGATAGAGGTAAATTTTCTCTCTGTTTGCTGTGTATGGGAAACATATAGCAGCTAGTCTCCACCCACTAAGTGAGGGAAATCTGCCAATTAATGATGGAGCTTACAGAGGTGTAAAACTGGTGATGCCCATCTTATAAAAGTCATATAATAGAACAAAAGTAACTGGGCACTCTCAGGATATCTGGACCATTTGAAATGTATTAACATATAATAGCATGAATAACTGTACTTACTGACAATGATAATATAAAACTGTAATAAAATACTATTTTAGGGTACATATGATTTTTGGTTGCTCTATATTACACTTTTTGTGAGGCAAGGTAACAAAAATAGCCGTTTTGGCACCATTATTATTTTTTGTTATTTACAGTGTTTATCTGACAGGTTAGATCCTGTGGTATTTTTCTAGAGCAGGTTAATATGGACGCGACAATACCAAATATGACTACTTGTTTTGGTTGTTTATTTCAGTTTTACATAATAAAGCATTTTTGAAAAAAATATATTTTTTAGTGTCTCCATATTCTGAAAGCCATAGTTCATTTTTTATTTTTTGGGCGACTGTCTTATGTAAGAGCCCATTTTTTTCAGTATAAGATGGTGGTTTGATTGGTACTATTTTAGGGTGCATATGATTGCTTGGTATTACACTTTTTGTGATGTAAGGTGACAAAAAATGGCTTTTCTGACACACTTTTTATTTTTTTACGGTGTTCACCTGAGGGGTTAGGTCATGTAATATTTTTATAGAGCATGTTGTTACGGATGCGGCAATACCTAATATGTCAATTTTATTTATTTCAGTTTAGCACAATAATAGCAGTTTTGAAGCAAAAAAAAAATCATATTTTAGTGTCTCCATTGACTGAGAGTGATAGCTTTTTTATTTTTTGACAGATTGTCTTAGGTAGGGTCTAATTTTTTGAGGGATGAGGTGATGGTATGATTGGTACTATTTGGCTTTTTTGGCACTGTTTTTATTTATTTATTTTTACGGTGTCCACCTGAGGGGTTAGGTCATGTGATATTTTTATACAGCGGGTAATTACGGACATGGAGATACCCAATATGTATACTTTTTTTTATTTATTTAAGTTTTACACAATAACAGCATTTTTGAAACAAAAAAAAATCATGTTTTAGTGTCTCCATAGTCTGAGAGCCATATTTATTTTTTATTTTTTGGGCGATTGTCTCAGGTAGGGGTTCATTTTTTGTGGGATGAGGTGATGGTTAGGTTGGTACTATTTTGGGGGGCATACACCTTTTTGATCTCTTGGTGTTGCACTTTTAGTGATGCAAGGTGACAAAAAAAATATACATTTCTGACGATATTCACCTAAGGAGTTAGGACATGTGATATTTGTATAGAGTCAGTCGATACGGATGCGGCGATACCTAATATGTCTACTTTCCTTTTTTTCCCTATTTTTAAATTTATTTTTACTTGAAACTTGACGCTTTTTTTTACTTGAAACTTTAAATTTAAATAACTTTTAAAATTAAATAATTTATTTTTTTGTTACTTTTTTCACTTTATTTTTTGTCCCACTCTGGGACTTCAACTTTTTGGGGTCTGATACCCTTAACAATGCATCACAATACTTCTTTATTGTGATGCATTGGCTGCAAGTTTATTACCCAAGTAATTAGTGTTTATCACAAATATTCGAATTGCGAATTTTAATCGCGAATTTTGGCACTTCGAGAATTCGCGAATATTTAGAATATCGCAAAATATATTCGTAATCGCGAATATTCGATTTTTAAAAAAATACCAGTTCATGCAAATTTTTATGCGAATTCTTTAGGCGATTTTTATGCGAATTTTTGCAATCAAGAAAATAATGCCTAGAGATCATGAATTTGCGAATTCTCGAATATATGGTGAATATTCACCCAAATCTTCGCGAAATATCGCAAATTCGAATATTGCCCCTGCCGCTCATCACTAAGAGTAATACACTTACATTCTGCTTCCTGTGAGATTCAGGGGGCTGGATCTCAAAGGGTTACATGGAAGGCTGCCACCATTCCTAAGGAAGGCATCAGGCTGCCTTCCATGCAATCGGGTCCGCGTCACAGCAGAGCAGGGACCCGATGGCTGCTCCGATCCCCGCACTGACATCGCATGTGCCACGGTCAGCGTTGACCGCGGCACATCAAGGGTTAATGCACCGGCATCAGTGTTTTCACGGATGATGGCGCATACATCAGGGGTCTGGCTATCAGTGAATGCCGGACCCCGCCGCTAATCGGGCGGGCACAGCTCCTGCACCCGCCCGATCAGTGTGGCGTAATAGTTCTGCGCTGGGTGGAAAGTCACGTCCCACTGCGCCGTACTATTTTGTCGCTGGGCAGGAATGGGTTAAATGACTGACATTACAGGGGATGGCTATTTGCTGATTGGCTAGCTGCATAGCATTATGGGTCATATCACAATATCGGGCTTCTTACTTTCACTTGTCACATGTGTAGCTGCCATTTTAGGAAAAATATATATTTGTTTCTGCGAAGCGCTAGAAAATTCAGATTTATTATGAATCAAATTTTTCCTAAACTTCGGATCAAAATTTCACTTCGGATGCTTCATTTCGCTCAACACTACTTCCTTCATCACAGTATACCGCAAGGCTTAACATTTTGAAGATCAGCAAAAGGCTATTCAATGAAGAACTAGTATTCATTTTCTGTGGTTATACTGACTGTAATAAAAATGTCTCCATGTCAATACATCATTTCAGGACTATGCATGACAGATGATCTTCTAGGTGTTAGGAATAGAGAGGTCAGACATGCTATGAAATGCAATGCATTGTCTTCAGAGCTGCTGGTAAAATGATTTGTAAAGAATCAATACACCTAAGAAATCATGCCAGCTAATGTGTGCATTCTATTCAGATGCCGATTCTTTAGTTCTTCCCTTAGAGAAAATACAATAAAATTCATTACATACAAAACAAAGTTTAAAATGATAAAAACAGAACCAAATCCATTCCTTAAAATATGAGAAAACTGTCACGTCAAATAATAACTCATCGCCATGTATTTTATTTTATTTTCCATAGTTCAGGTTTGTTTCAGTACACAGCAAATACTTAGTGTTACATAAATTTTAATTTAGCATTAATAAAGGTTTTCATCGCTGAAAATTTTGCGATTTTTTTTGTATGAATATCTGTGTTCTTGATGTCACACAACACTTAATAAAAAATATCATTACACAATCTTTATCAACATTGGTAGGAGTGTGCCTCCATCTTGAAATGACATGCACTGACAAGTGTGCAGCTCTTTAACTCCTTCCTGAACTGTGCTGTACATGTATAGCACTGTAGGAAGTGAATTCCCGAACAACGCTGTAATAGTATGGAGAGCTGAGCAGGTGGGCACAGCAGCTGTGCCTGCCCAATCAGCAGTAGGGGCCTTGACCGCGGTCAATGCTGATCACCTCATCTAAGGGATTTTCAAAGGGAGGGGGCTCCCTCTTTCAACCCATCACTCCCTGCGATTTGATCGTGGGGTGCAGATGGTTGCTACTGCAACCCAAGGCCTCAGGGCCTGCTAGCTATGGAAACCTATGAGGCCCAGGCTGGGTCTCATAGGTGACTATTAGTGTAATACTTACAGTAACCATTAAAATGCACTGTATATTGTAATGCATTGTAAAAGTGCATTAAGTCCCTTAGTGATCCAAAAACAAAGAGTAAACAAAATGCTAAAAAAGTGTTTATTAAAAATTAAATAAACTAAAGTTTCAAGTGTAAAAAAAAAAATCACCACATTCCCATCTTCAAGCCATTTACTAATGAAAAAAAAAATGCATATTATGTACTGTCATGTCTATAATGACTGGCTCTATGAAAATAAAAATAAAAATCTATACAGATGAACACTGAAAAAAAAAAAAAAATTAAAAAGTTACCAGAATAAAAGCAAAAAAAGCATAAAACGGAGCGATCAAAGTCATATACTGTATATCCCAAAATGGTACCAATGAAAACGTCTCCTCTTCCCACAAAAAGCAAGTCCTCACACAAGACCATCAATAGAAAAAAATATATATACACTCACCTAAAGAATTATTAGGAACACCATACTAATACGGTGTTGGACCCCCTTTTGCCTTCAGAACTGCCTTAATTCTACGTGGCATTGATTCAACAAGGTGCTGATAGCATTCTTTAGAAATGTTGGCCCATATTGATAGGATAGCATCTTGCAGTTGATGGAGATTTGAGGGATGCACATCCAGGGCACGAAGCTCCCGTTCCACCACATCCCAAAGATGCTCTATTGGGTTGAGATCTGGTAACTGTGGGGGCCATTTTAGTACAGTGAACTCATTGTCATGTTCAAGAAACCAATTTGAAATGATTCGAGCTTTGCGGCATGCTGCATTATTCTGCTGGAAGTAGCCATCAGATGATGGATACATGTTCTCATTCTGTTTACGCCAAATTCGTACTCTACCATTTGAATGTCTCAACAGAAACCGAGACTCATCAGACCAGGCAACAATTTTCCAGTCTTCAACAGTCCAATTTTGGTGAGCTCGTGCAAATTGTAGCCTCTTTTTCCTATTTGTAGTGGAGATGAGTGGTACCCGGTGGGGTCTTCTGCTGTTGTAGCCCATCCGCCTGAAGGTTGTGCGTGTTGTGGCTTCACAAATGCTTTGCTGCATACCTCGGTTGTAACGAGTGGTTATTTCAGTCAACGTTGCTCTTCTATCAACTTGAATCAGTCGGCCCATTCTCCTCTGACCTCTAGCATCCACAAGGCATTTTTGCCCACAGGACTGCCGCATACTGGATGTTTTTCCCTTTTCACACCATTCTTTGTAAACCCTAGAAATGGTTGTGCGTGAAAATCCCAGTAACTGAGCAGATCGGGAAAAACTCAGACCGGCCTGTCTGGCACCTAACAACCATGCCACGCTCAAAATTGCTTAAATCACCTTTCTTTCCCATTCTGACATTCAGTTTGGAGTTCAGGAGATTGTCTTGACCAGGACAACACCCCTAAATGCATTGAAGCAACTGCCATGTGATTGGTTGACTAGATAATTGCATTAATGAGAAATAGAACAGGTGTTCCTAATAATTCTTTAGGTGAGTGTATATGGCTTTCAGAAAATGGTGATAGTAAAATCAAAAGAAAATACATGGATCACATATAGCTCAGAACAAGTCATAAAACTCTACCGTGATCAGAGAGACAAAGAAAATTAATAGGGTACGAAAACTTGGAGCGTGCGGATATCACTGTTAAAATAAAGTCTATTTAAAATAGGATCAGTTTTGACAGATAAACCTCACCACTAAACGGGTGATACTCAGTCTCTCCTCCTGATAAGCCAGGCTGCATTGCTGGCCAAATTCCAGTGGTCTTTACAGCTTATTCCCTCCGGGCATTCAATATGGTAATCCACCCTCGTCGGGAAAGAAAACTTTAAAATGACGTCACTTATAGCTATTTTGCAGACCCTCGTGCAAAAGTCAGGAGAGAAAATAGAGAGAGAAAACATCTTGTGCAGGATGTAACAGTAAAAGAGTTTGTCTTATTCATTTATCCTCACAAAAGTGAATCTTTTAAAAAACATCATGATAAAAATGTACAGTCAGGTCCATAAATATTGGGACATCGATACAATTCTAACATTATGGCTCTATACACCACCACAATGGATTTGAAATGAAACAAACAAGATGTGCTTTAACTGCAGACTGTCAGCTTTAATTTGAGGGTGTTTATATCCAAATCAGGTGAACGGTGTAGGAATTACAACAGTTTGCATATGTGCATCCCACTTGTTAAGGGACCAAAAGCAATGGGACAGAATAATAATCATAAATCAAACTTTCACTTTTTAATACTTGGTTGCAAATCCTTTGCAGTCAATTACAGCATGAAGTCTGGAATGCATAGACATCAGGCCTCTACTGCAACTGTCTTCAGTTCCTGCTTGTTCTTGGGGCATTTTCCCTTCTGTTTTGTCTTCAGCAAGTGAAATGCATGCTCAATCGGATTCAGGTCAGGTGATTGACTTGGCCATTGCATAACATTCCACTTCTTTCCCTTAAAAAACTCTTTGGTTGCTTTTTCAGTATGCTTTGGGTTATTGTCCATCTGCACTGTGAAGCGCCGTCCAATGAGTTCTGAAGCTTTTGGCTAAATAAGAGCAGATAATATTGCCCAAAACACTTCAGAATACATCCTGCTGCTTTTGTCAGCAGTCACATCATCAATAAATACAAGAGAACCAGTTCCACTGGCAGCCATACATGCCCACGCCATGACTCTACCACCACCATGCTTCACTGATAATGTGGTATGCTTAGGATCATGAGCAGTTCCTTTCCTTCTCCATACTCTTCTCTTCCCATCACTCTGGTACAAGTTGATCTTGGTCTCATCTGTCCATAGGATGTTGTTCCAGAACTGTGAAGGCTTTTTTAGGCTACTTTCACACTTGCGTTCGGGGTTTCGCTTGTGAGTTCCGTTTGAAGGCTCTCACAAGCGGCCCCGAACGGATCCGTACAGCCACAATGCATTCTGAGTGGATGCGGATCCGCTCAGAATGCATCAGTTTGGCACCGTTTGGCCTCCGTTCCGCTCAGCAGGCGTACACCCGAACGCAGCTTGCAGCGTTTTTGTGTCCGCCTGGCCGTGCGGAGCCAAATCCGTTTGACGTTGACACAATATGGTGCAATTTCAAATGGATCCGTCCCCCATTGACTTTCAATGTAAAGTCAAGAGTCCCCTATTAATATACCATCAGATCAGAGTTTTCTCCAATCCGATGGTATATTTTAACTTGAAGCGTCCCCATACCATGGGAACGCCTCTATGTTAGAATATACCATCGGATTTGAGTTAGATCGTGAAACTCAGATCCGACAGTATATTCTAACACAGAGGCGTTCCCATGGTGATGGGATGCTTCAAGTTAGAATATACTGAGAACTGTGTACATGATTGCCCCCTGCTGCCTGGCAGGTGCTGCCAGGCAGCAGAGGGCAGACCCCCCCTCCCCCCCCAGTATTTAACTCATTGGTGGCCAGTGCGGCCCCCCTCCCTCCCCAGTATTAAATGTGACCAGTGCGGCCCCCCTCCCTCTATATTCATTGGTGGCCAGTGCGGCCCCCCCCTCCCTCCCTCCCCAGTATTTAATGTGACCAGTGCGGCCCCCCTCCTTCTATATTCATTGGTGGCCAGTGCAGCCCCGCCTCAATCCCTCCCCAGTATTAAATGTGACCAGTGCGGCCCCCCTCCCTCTATATTCATTGGTGGCCAGTTCGGCCCCCCCTCCCTCCCTCCCCAGTATTAAATGTGACATGTGCGGCCCCCTTCCCTCTATATTCATTGGTGGCCAGTGCGGATTCCCAGTATTAAATGTGACCAGTGCGGCCTCCCCTCTTCCCCCCCCCTAATTTAAATCCCCCCCCCATCATTGGTGGCAGCGGAGAGTACCGATCGGAGTCCCAGTTTAATCGCTGGGGCTCCGATCGGTTACCATGGCAGCCAAGACGATATTGCAGTCTTGGCTGCCATGGTTACTTAGCAATAAATAGAAGCATTATACTTACCTGCGATGTCTGTGACCGGCCGGGAGCTCCTCCTACTGGTAAGTGAAAGGTCTGTGCGGCGCATTGCTTATAGCACAGACCTGTCACTTACCAGTAGGAGGAGCGCCCGGCCGGTCACAGACATCGCAGCTCACAGGTAAGTATAATGCTTCTAAAAATTGCTAAGTAACCATGGCAACCAGGACTGCAGTAGCATGGTTACCGATCGGAGCCCCAGCGATTAAACTGGGACTCCGATCGGAACTCTCCGCTGCCACCAATGATGGGGGGGTGATTTTAATTAGGGTGGAGGAAGAGGGGAGGCCGTACTGGTCACATTTAACACTGGGAATCCGCACTGGCCACCAATGAATATAGAGGGAGGGGGCCGCACTGGTCACATTTAATACTGGGGAGGGAGGGAGGGGGGGACGCACTGGCCACCAATGAATATAGAGGGAGGGGGGCCGCACTGGTCACATTTAATACTGGGGAGGGAGGGGGGGCCGCACTGGCCACGAATGAATATAGAGGGAGGGGAGCCGCACTGGTCACATTTAATACAGGGGAGGGAGGGGGTCTGCCCCCTCCTGCCTGACAGCACCTGATCTCTTACAGGGGGCTATGATTCGCACAATAATTGTGCGGATCACAGCCCCCTGTAAGAGATTGGGTGCTGCCAGGCAGCAGGGGGCAGTCATGTACACGGTTCTTTTAGTATATTCTAACTTGAAGCGTCCCCATCACCATGGGAACGCCTCTGTGTTAGAATATACTGTCGGATCAGAGTTTTCACGAAGTGAAAAATCAGATCTGTAAAAACCAGTTATGCAGACGGATCCGTTCTGAACGGATGCAAGTGTTTGCATTATAGGAGCGGATCCGTCTGTGCAGACACCAGACGGATCCGCTCCAAACGCAAGTGTGAAAGTAGCCTTAGATGTCGAGGTGGATGTAGGTGGAAGCGGCGGTGGATGACGAGGAGGTAGCCTACACTGCTTTTTGGTTTTAAATTTATTTAAATTTTTTTAATTAGGGTACACCCCAAAACATTGGGAAATATAACCTGTGATAACCCTCTCCAGTCGTGCTAAACACAAGTTAAGAAAATACAGTGGCTGCAGGGCAGGCCAGCACCTCCAAGGCGTAAAGGGCAAGCTCAGGCCATGTGCTCAATTTGGAGACCCAAAAGTTGCAGGGTGCAGAACCATCAGTCAGTTCGTGTAGGCATGTGGAAACATACTGCCCTACCATGTCGCACGTCCCCGTGATGATCACGATCCAATTGGATATCTGCTCTATCAACTTTCGATGTTCTTTTCTGCGCTTACCATGTTGATCACGGTTAGCGGCGAATCAAGTTTCCACCCCGAAGAAGGAGCTTGAGAAAGAGAGACCACATCCAAGGGAGATCGATGGATGAAATTTAATTGTGATCAAGAAATTTGGGAGAAGCTATTAAAACAGAAGAATTGAAGGAAAGGAGGGGGCGGGCGGCAATTACACACTCCCGACTCGGGGAGGTAGTGATGATAAATAACAATACATGACTCTTAAGATGCCCTGTTATTTGAATGATTAACTAAAAATTACAGGGAATGTCACTGCGGTATTTTGGATTAGGAAACGTTAGACAGGAAAGGCCCTGCTGCCGCTTTGTTGACTCTAGATAACTTCTACCTGATCGCACGTCCCTGTGACGTCCACCATCCATTTGCATATGTTCTCTATCAACTTTCGATGTTCTTTTATGAGCCTACCATGTTGAACACAGTTGTGGTCGAATCAGCTATCAGAAAGGTGAACCTAACCTAACTACAACAAGCAGTAGAGTTATGCCATAACTGCTGTGGTAGGGCAGCCTAAAGGGGGCCACCCTAATGTGAAGTGACTGTAAGAAGGTGTGGGTGGGTGGGTGAAATCAGCTGAATCGGCATCAGCCTGGGCCCACATGTGCCTATAAATAGCCTAGTAATCAGCCAGCCTGGGCCCACAGGTACGTATAAATAGCCATGTAATCAGCCTCCCCTCCCACAAATGCAGCAATATCTTGCTTATACTTTTGGTCGGATCGGCTATCAGAAAGGTGAACCTAACCTATCTAACCCTATCTACAACAAGCAGTAGAGTTATGCCATAACTGCTGTGGTAGGGCAGCCTAAAGGGGCCAAAAAGAGCAGACCTTAGTTTAGAGTAAATATACACATACCGTTACGACACCCACTTTTGAACGGAAAAGACCTTTCACGATGGAGGTGCGGAATATGCTGTATATATCACAGTGACTTCCTTCTACATTACCTCTGTCATGTGCACCGGCACATCGTTCTTGGAGATGGTTAATGCTGATGTGATTGAAAGAGTGGCCGGTAACCAGAAACGATTTACTCCTATGTTGACTAACAACATATGACCATATAACGAGAAGGTCTGAATCCTGAGAGCTGCAGACTGAAACAAACAATGGTGAATCTGTTGGAAGGGCCTAAATGAACTCCAACCATCCGCCAAGGGCCCTGATCGGGCACCGACTGTTCCTGGTGGCAAAATACTTCACCTCTACTATTTTTTTTTTTTTTCATATTAAGGACCCAAAAGTTAGAACATGGGGTATGCCGTCGTACTGTAGTAGTAGATTAAGTGAAATGTGTAAACTCACCAGGCCTGGGGAACCATAAACAGGAATACATGGCTATTTCGATTAACGAGCTAATGTTTCCTGTAATAAGGACAGAACGTACACACAATACCTGCAGTTGTGACAGAAAATAAGCTTAAGGTCGCGATAAACTATGTATGCTGCGCCTGTAGTCGTGATAGGACTTGTCGTGTCTGTAGACATGACAGACTTCGTAAAGTCTGCCTTATTACTGAACCTCCTACTGGAAGACAGACCGATACCCAGGACTTAGGACGGACACCAACACCCTCAGCCCAAGTATGTAGATGAAGTAAGCATGCCTGAGAGAAGATGATGTCCGCCAAGGCAGGCTTGGGATGACTGCTTATAAAGAAAACAATGAAGATCCAACAACCTAGAAAATAAAAGTAAGAAAACAATAACTTGAGTGAGACTCTAATGGCACAAGCCACGCATGCGAGCCACCACAAGAAAATTGTATTGCGAGCCACAGATGACCGAGCCATGCGAGCGGGTCTGAAGGCAGAAAAAGACATAGAACCTACTTGTTGTGGGACCACCCAGCCGACCTCGAATGGCGGAGTTATGTGTGTAAAATTTAAACGGAGAAGACATGCGTAAGAGACTAATGGCGGAGCCATGCGTGAGAGACTAATGGCGGAGTTATATGTGTTACGCTAAAATGGAGAAGCCATGTGTGAGACACTCTAATGGCGGAGTCATATGTATAAAACTCATAAAAATATGGATAGGGCACTCAAAGAAATCCGGGACCATGTGCTCATAAAGGAAATATATTTATTTGTGCTAAAAGTTCAGCAGTCAATAAAAGGAATAGAGCATACTACATATAGTTATAAAAACTACTTCTAAACATAAACAGTAATTAATACCAACAGGATAAGGCAATGTGACATACAGTGAAGATAGCAGCAAGTTTCGATCGGAGGGATAAATCTAATATTTGATTCGAATGGAGGCAAACCCGATGGTATTGGCTCAATAATAGAGGCCCGACGGAATGCCAAAATTTGACCTAGAAATCTTCGACCTGAAAAATAATCGGCCCAAAATATACGGAAATGGTAAATGTCCACTATTAATAATCGATGAATTAGCTCCAAAGTATTATGCTCAATTTTATCAAGACCAATCTGTCCTGGAACATGAATGGAAGTTCATATCATTATGTGACCACACCTGATTACAGCGGCGTCCCGCTAAAACAGGGTAGGTAGCGGCGTCCCGCTACTGAACAACTTGCAAGTAATTGTTAGTTACCTCTAAATCGACTTCGAACTTTTGCCAAACCTTGAGATGTTTTCGCTCCCTGTATCGTGCCTCCGTTGTTGTAGCACTGTAGTATCGGGAGTTTATTATAGGTGAAGACCACGCTGACGGACTCTTGATCGACACGTGGGCCAATGATATGTCAGGCCCTCTGTTCGTTTGTCCTCAAAAATCGAGTTGGTAACTTTCGACGGTATTAAATCACACTCTTCTGGTCAATGGCAGTCGATAGTAGGTAATAGTCTCTGGACACAAATAGCGGGGGATGTGGCACCAGACGCGTTTCGGGATACTTATGTTCACCCCTTCCTCAGTGGTAGACATCCCCCTTTTGAAATTTCTCTTTTATGGTGGTACTCGTGCGTAATTCATGGTCTCATTGGCTAATTGTCGAGCGTCAGATCCGGTTTCCAAAATATATGTATTAACTCAGATTGGTATGGAGCACAAGTGTCTATTGTTAGTCCATCTCTACTAACCAAAATATAAAAAATAGCCAATCTTCATCCTTTAGCAATTAGCTAAATGTCTATAATTCCAAACATTTGTTCATGATAGGCCGTATATCATATATGAAAATAACACACCCATGCATATTGTGTTATTGATGCGGCATATGTGCGCTTTTTCTTTTTCTGTGTCTGAAATAGCAAGACACCTCATCTATCACTACTTGAATGAACAATATCGTAAGCAATTAATAGAACATTGTCAAACGAGATATTTGTTGAGCATAATCTTGTAGAATTGCACTCAACAAGTCCAATGTAGAATGCAAATCAAGGGTACAATAAAAAACAATAAAATGCAATGTAAAAATTGTACTTTAAAATCAGTTATAGATCAATTGGCCTAGTATGTATAAAACAAAAACGGAGAAGCCATGCGTGAGCGACTCTAATGGCGGAGCCATGCGTGCGAGACTAGTGACAGTTGTTTTTTTATTTTATTTATTTAAGTCCCTGTCATCTATGCAGAGCAGGGGTTTATATCCAGCAAAATTGGTAAAATGTCACCTGACAATGTAACAGACGATTTTTTTTTATTTATGTTCCTGTCACCTATGCAGAGGTGCCCCCGTGATGTCCACCATCCATTTGGATATCTTCTATATCAACTTTCGATGTTCTTTTCTGAGCTTATAATGGCGGAGTCATATGTGTAAAAAACTAAAACGGAGGACCCATGCGTGAGAGACTCTAATGGCGAAGTCATATGTGTAAAACTAAACGGAGAAGCCATGCGAGAGAGACTCTAATGGCGGAGTCATATGTGTAAAACTAAACAGAGAAGCCATGCGTGAGAGACTCTAATGGCGAAGTCATATGTGTAAAACTAAACGGAGAAGCCATGCGAGAGAGACTAATGGCGGAGTCATATGTGTAAAACTAAAACGGAGAAGCCATGCGTGAGAGACTATAATGGCGGAGTCATATGTTTAAAAAACTAAAACGGAGGACCCATGCGTGAGAGACTCTAATGGCGAAGTCATATGTGTAAAACTAAACGGAGAAGCCATGCGAGAGAGACTAATGGCGGAGTCATATGTGTAAAACTAAAACGGAGAAGCCATGCGTGAGAGACTCTAATGGCGGAGTCATATGTGTAAAACTAAACAGAGAAGCCATGCTTGAGAGACTCTAATGGCCGGAGCCATGTGTGAAAGACTCTAATGGCGGAGTCATATGTGTAAAACTAAAACGGAGAAGCCATGCGAGAAAGACTCTAATGGCAGTTGTTTTTTTATTTTTTTATTTAAGTCTCTGTCATCTATGCAGAGCAGGGGTTTATATCCAGCAAAATTGGTAAAATGTCACCTGACAATGTAACAGACAATTTTTTTTCCAATTTATGTTCCTGTCACCTATGCAGAGGTGCCCCCGTGATGTCCACCATCCATTTGGATATCTTCTCTATCAATTTTCGATGTTCTTTTCTGAGCTTACCATGTTGATCACGGTTATCGGCGAATCAGGGTTCCACGCAGGAGAGGGAACGTAAGAAAGAGAGACCATATCCAAGGGAGATAAATGGATGAAATTTAATTTTGATCAAGCGGAAATATGGGAAAAGTTATTAAAGCAGAAGGATCGAATGAAAAGGACCAATTGAAGACAAATTTTAGAAAATTAAGTCCCTGTCATCTATGCAGAGTAGGGGTTTTTCATCGCCAGAAATGGGTTAATGTCACCCTCCAATGAAACTGATTATTTGTAAAAATTTTGGTCCCTGTCACCTATGCAGAGCAGGGGTTTATTCACATCAAAAATTGTAAAATGTCAACGCAAGAATGTAAAAGAAAAATTAGTGAAATTTATTAACCTGTCTACTAGGTAGAGCAAGGGTTTATCACACCCAAAAATTGTTTAATGTCACCCAAAAATGTAAAAGAAAAATTAGTGAAATTTATTAAGCTGTCAACTAGGTAGAGTAGGGGTATATCACAGCCTAAAAAATTTGTTAATTTCACCCGAAAATGTAACAGACAAATTTGTGATTTTTTTTACCTGTCTACAAGGTATAGCAGTGGTATATCACAGCCAAAAATTGGTGAATTTCACCCGAAAATGTAACAGACAAATTTGTGATTTTTTTTTACCTGTTTACTAGGTAGAGCAGTGGTATATCACACCCAAAAATTGGTGAATTTAACCCGGAAATGTAAGAGACAAATTAGTGAATTTTTTTAACCTGTCTACTAGGTATAGCAGTGGGATATCACACCCAAAAATTGGTGAATTTTACCCTAAAATGTAACAGACAAATTAGTGAAATTTTTTCACCTGTCTACTAGGTATAGCAGTGGTATATCACACCAAAAAACTGGTGAATTTCACTCGAAAATGTAACAAACCAATTAGTGAAATGACATAAAATAAAATACGTACAAATAATAAAAAATACTTGACTTATGGAGGAGGTGGAGGTCCATATGGAGTAGGAGTTTGAGGAGGCGGTGGATGTAGCGGTGTAGGGGAAAGTGGCGGTGGAGGAGGACGAGGTAGCCAACACTGGTTTTTGGTTTTAATTTATATATTTATTTTATTTTATTAGGGTACATCCCAAAAGAGTGGGAAATATCAAAAATACAACAATGAGCAATTGCGCTGTACAGTAGTATAACAATGGCTGGGAAAGGCCGGTACACATGTCTATTCTGCACAAGGTACGGACAAGTCCTGAGGGATCCATGCCTGGTTTATTTTAATAAACGTGAGCTTGTCCACATTGGCTTTGGACAGGCGGCTGTGCTTGTCTGTGATAATGCCCCCTGCTGTGCTAAACACACGTTCAGATAATACACTGGCTGCAGGGCAGGCCAGCACCTCCAAGGCGTAAAGGGCAAGCTCAAGCCATGTGCCCAATTTGGAGACCCAGAAGCTGAAGGGGGCAGACCCGTCATTCAGTACGTGTAGGCGTGTGCACACATACTGCTCCACCATGTTGGTGAAATGCTGCCTCCTGCTAAGACGTTCCATATCAGCTGGTGGTGCTGGTTGTTGTGGCGTGCTAACAAAGCTTTTCCACATTTCGGCCATGCTAACCCTGTCTTCTGAGGTGCTGGCGGTGCCCCAGCTGCGTTGGTGACCTCTTCCTCCTCCTCTGCCTTCGCCTTGTGCTTCCATTGTGCCACCGCTGTCAGGTGGGAATGCCACCAGCAGCGCGTCTACCAACGTGCGCTTGTACTCGCGCATCTTACGCTCACGCTCCAGTAACGAAATTAAGGATGGTATGTTGTCCTTGTAACGGGGATCCATCAGCGTGGCCACCCAGTAATCAGCACAAGTTAGAATGTGGGCAACTCGGCAGTCGTTGCGGAGACACTGCAGCATGTAATCGCTCATGTGTGCCAGGCTGCCCAGAGGCAACGACAAGCTGTCTTCTGTGGGAGGTGTATCGTCTGTGTCCTCTGTATCCCCCCAGCCACGCACCATTGATGGCCATGAGCTGTTCTGGGTGCCACCCTGCTGTGAACAAGGTTCCTCCTCCTCCATCTCGTCATCCTCCAGAACTGTGCCCTGGCTGGACAATTGTGTACCTGGCGTTTGTGAGTGCAGGAACCCACCCTCGGATCCACTTGTGAATGACTGGCCAGAAACCCTACGAAATGATCCCTCTTCCTCCTCCTCCTGTGCCACATCCTCTTCCATCATCACCAGCAGCGTTTTTTCAAGGAGGCATAGAAATGGGATAGTAACGATGAGAATGGCGTTATCGGTACTGGCCATGTTGGTGGAGTACTCGAAACAGCGCAACAAGGAACACAGGTCTTACATGGAGGCCCAGTCATTGGTGGTGAAGTGGTGCGGTTCAGCAGAGCGACTCACCCGTGCTGCAGCTGAAACTCCACTATCGCCTGCTGCTGCTCGCACAGTCTGGCCAGCATGTGCAAGGAGGAGTTCCACCTTGTGGGAACGTCGCATATGAGGCGGTGAGTGGGAAGGCCGAAGTTACGCTGCAGCGCTGACAAGCGAGCAGCAGCAGAGTGAGAACTCGGAAAGCGTGCACAGACGGCCCGCACTTTATGCAGCAGCTCTGACATATTGGGGTAATTTTTAAGGAACCTCAGCATCACCAAATTCAGCACATGCGCCAGGCAAGGGATGTGCCTCAAACCGGCTAGTCCCAGAGCTGCTACGAGATTTCGCCCATTATCGCACACCACTAGGCCAGGCTTGAGGCTCACTGGCACCAACCACTCATCGGTCTGTTGTTCAAGGCCCGTCCACAGCTCCTGCGCGGTGTGGGGTTTGTCCCCCAAACAGATAAGTTTTAAAACTGCCTGCTGCCATTTACCCCTGGCTGTGCTGAAGTTGGTGGTGAAGGTGTTTGTTGCACTGACCGGATGAGGAGCCGGTAGAGGATGTGGAAGCAACAGGAGGCAAACTGAAGTGCCCTGCAATCCTCGGTGGTGGAAGGACATGCGGCAAACTGCTATCTGCCTCAGGCCCAGCCGCCACTGCATTTACCCAGTGTGCTGTTAAGGAGACATAATGTTCCTGACTGTGCTTACTGGTCCACGTATCCGTAGTCAGGTGCACCTTGCCACAGATGGCATTGCGCAGTGCACACCTGACTTTGTCCCCCACTTGGTTGTGCAGAGAAGGGATGGGACGCCTGGAAAAGTAGTGGCGGCTGGGCACAACGTACTGTGGGACAGTCACCGCCATAAGGCTTTTAAAACTCTCGATCTCCACCAGATGGAATGACAGCATTTCAAAGGCCAGTAATTTTGAAATGCTGGCATTCACGGCCAGGGATCGCGGGTGGGTAGGGGGGTACTTTCTATTCCGCTCCACTGTTTGGGAGATGGAGAGCTGAACGCTTCCATGGGACATTGTGGAGATGCTTGGTGACCCAGATGGTGGTGTTGCTGGAAGATCCTCTGTTTGCTGGGTGGCAGGTGGCACTGTCACTCCAGAGGTGGATGAAGAGGCCGAGACTGCATCAGAAGAGGAAGCAGGAGGAGCCAGAGACCTTTCTTAGTTTTTGAGGTGTCTACTCCACTGCAGCTCGTGATTGCACTTAGATGCCTGGTCATGCAGGTTGTGCTCAGGTTGAGAATGTTTATGCCTCACTAAACGACTCGTTTCTTGTCATCAGCACATTGTCTGAAGAACTGCCACGCCAGGAAACTCCTTGTAGCTGGCTTTGGTGTGCTCGGTCCCCTGCTGCGGTGGGCAGTAGCAGGCGTACTGTCTAGGGGACGGCCGCTTCGCTTTTGCACCCTGCTCCCTCTTCTGCTGTGCTGGTGGATCTGTGCAACCACCGCCTCTTCCTCCAAACTACACAGGTCACTCGCATGACCTTGATTCCATGTGGGGTCGAGGACCTCATCGTCCTCCGCATCATCTTCCACACAGTCTTCACCCCTGCCCTCCTTGTCAGTCTGCACACTTTCGAAAGCCACAGCAGTTGGCACCTGTGTTTCGTCATCATCCGAGACGTGCTGCGATTGTCCTCCCATGTACTCATCTTGAAACATAAGTTCTCAATCTATTCCACTTCTGGGGCAGGGCTAGGTGGATGGCCCTCGGAAACCATGCTAACAGAGTGTTATCAAAAAGCAGAAGAGACTGCTGCATAACTTGGGGCTCAGACTGCTTGGCTGATTTGCAAGGGGATGATGGACATCGTCTGCAGGTGCCAACTCTGATCTTTCAGCAGGAGACTGGGTGGGAGACAATGTGAAGGAACTGGAGGCACTGTCAGCAACCCAATCTACTATCACCTGTATTTGTTCTGGCCTCACCATTTGTAGAGCCGCTTTAGGCCTGACCAAATACCGCTGCAGGTTCTGTCGCCTACTCGCACCTGAAGAAGGGGTTTCACTTGTGCGTGCAGCTGGCACAGATCGATCAAGTCCTCTCCCTGCAACAGGAGCTCCACCAGCAGAACTACAATCGGGGACATGTCCCTTATTTGAAGCTCTCCTCATATTTCTCAAATTTAGGATCTTGCCCTAAATGGGTTTTTTATTAATAGCAGAATAGAACAACAGTATGAAAAGGGTGTATCTCACACATACAGATGCAGACTAGGCCTATAAGATAGGGCCGGGGGCTATCCATAGTATTCAGTATATTGGGCAGACTAGATGGGCCAAATGGTTCTTATCTGCCGACACATTCTATGTTTCTATGTTTCTATGTTTCTAGGCCGCAATTAAAGATTTTTGCCCAAAATGGGTGTTTTTCAAATAACAGAAAAGAACCATATTATCTAAAGGGTGTATCTCACAATGACATATGCAGCAAAGGCTGCAAAATTAAGTTTTTTGCCCAAAATGGGTGTTTTTTTAATAACAGAATATGACAGCAGTATATAATGCTTAAATTTTCACACGTGCAGATGCAGCAAGGGCTGTAAAATTGCACAAAAAGTTTTTTTTTTTTTAAATCCAGAAAATTATAGCTGTATTTCTAGCTTAAATTGCACACTGACTAATGCGGCAGAGGCCCAAGATGAAGGTTATTGCCAAAAAGTGGTGTTTTTTCAAAGCCAAAAAATTATTGAAGTATTTCAAACTTGTGTTTAACAATCACAGATGCAGCAAGGGCTGCAATATTAAGTTTTTTTTACTATAAGAATATGATAGCTGTATATAACGCTTGAATTTCACACGTGCAAATGCAGCAAGGGCTGTAAAATTGTGTATTTTGCCCGAAAAAGGTGTTTTTTTTAAAACCCAGAAAATTATAGTTGTATTTCTAGCTTAAATTGCACACTGACTAATGCTGCAAAGGCACCAGATGTAGGATATTGCCAAAAAAGGGTGTTTTTTTTAAACCAGATTATTATTGCAGTATTTGAAGCTTGGATTTGAATGTCACAAAAGCACAGATGCAGTGCTGGTGCTCCGAGCTTTCATAAAATGGCCGTCGTGGCCCACCTAACAGACGGATAAAAGTTATTTTTCTCTGTCACTGGGCTCAGGGCAGGGTAATAAAACTAAACAACTAAATCTATGTAGATCACTGAGTTCAATTGGAGTTCTGATTAAAAATTCTGTCCTATTCTCTCACTCACAGCAGCAGCATCCTTTCTCTACACTAAGCACAGCAGAATGACATGCAGCGCTATGTGACTCCAGCTTATATAGGGGCTGGGTCACAAGCTGCACTGGGCAATCACAGCCATAAAGTTCGGTACGAACCTGATTTTTACAGTTCGGGTTCGCTCAACCCTACCTGAGAGCTGAAAAACCAGAAGTGCTGCGCTTCCAGGCCTGGAACAGCATCCCCACGCGGAGATCGTGGAGCCATTCTTTATTTTATTCAGACTACCAGTCCTTTCACATGTATATTCCAATGTAGTTCTGCAGGTGGCTGTACTTTATTGGAATATATAGAATTTTCTATTTAGCAATGTATTTAATTCCATTACTAAATATAAATGGACAATTTCATGTTGTTAGACCTAAAAAAAAAGAGAAAAAAAAAGAGTAGAAACAAAGTTTCAAAAAGTCATACACACTCCAAAATAGTATTAATAGAAGCGACATATTGTCCCACAGTATATGAGCCCCCACACACACAGGTCTGTATACATAACTATAAAACTTATAGTTATTGGGCTCAGAATATGGGCTAAAAAAATATTAATATATTTTTTTTATTCACTTTCATTTTTTTTTACACAAGAAAAATTATATAATTGTGGTATCATTGTAATTGTACTGACTCAGATAATAAAGGGCATGAGTTAGGTTTATTACATAGGGAAGACTGTAAAAACAAAACCCATAAAACTGCAGAATGGGATATTTTTTTCCATATCCAACCAATTTAGAATTTTTGTTCCAGCTTCCCACAACATCCTATGCTAAAGTAAATAGTGCCATTAGAAAGTACAACTTGTCCCACAAAAAACAAGCCCTTATACAGCTATGTGAATGGAAAAGTAAAAAAGTTATGGCATTAGGAAGGCAGGGAGTAAAAAACAAAAAAAATGGAAAATCACACGTTCCTTACCAGAGTGAGGTGCAGCACTCTTTAGAATATCAGCCACTCATTTAATCAGGGCATAATAAAGATATTATATTGCCAATTTCTCTAGGTTTAGAATACAAAATATATTTTTATACAATTTTTACAATGTTATTATAATACAATATGGTAACACAATATAGAATTTAAAATGTTTTTTTTGCCTTACTTCTGTGTTGTGAGGAATAAAACATTTGACAGTAAAAAATGGCAAGATTAGATGTGTTATGTTTTATTTTGTATTAAAGGTATACTATATAATAATACAAAAACAATTATATTATGCCTTTATCTTGAAGTTAGTCAGCTACAATGATAATCTCCATCACCAAGTCCTATACTTTGACATATATTTATTCTTAGACACAGTTCATTATACAGAGCTTTAAATCTGGCCTGACATAGAGACATACTCCTCTATCTTCCACTTAATTGCCCTATGCTGCGCAATTATGCGTATCATCATTTCTAAGCAATCCTAATTATATCATAGAGCTCATTATACTTTAATAACTCCTTCAATTTGCTTGCTAAGCGGTTTACATTTGCATAGATTTAAAGTTACTATGGCTTTAATTCTAACTCTTTTTCCTTTTGAATGGTAATCTGTGGACACTACAAAGTTACACATAAACATCAAAGCCAATTGCTAAAAACTATGTCATTGTGGTGTCTTTCTAAAAACTGAACATCTAAAGAAATATTACCAATGATTGTAGTGTAGATAATTTGAGGAAGATTTCCAACCATAATTGAAGTAGGCAAACAATTATCAGCAAGATCAATTGCTAAAAAGATATTTTAACAATGACTACCAATATGGTTATGGGTTCTCTTGTCACATGCAAAATCTCCATATCTAGAGTAGAGATGAGTAAAGTTTTAAAAAATTTGATTTGGTCGCTTCACCAAATGTTTCAAAAAAAGTATCTTCAATTTGAATCAATTTATCACGAACATGTTAAATCACGTCTATCCCGGCTCGCAGTTAAATTACTGTTACTGTTACATCACTATGCAGTGCAGCAACATGCATAACTAGTCCTTTCTGGTAGTGAAACAATTACTGTGAGTCTGAATGACTGGCAGGTCACATATATGGATGTGCATATCATTGTGTAAGCAACATTCCTAGCTAACCCGTAGCTAAACAAACAAACAAAAAAAGCATACAGAATACTTCAGTAAAGCCAAAAAAAAAAAAAGATGTGCGCCCAGCAGATGTCCTAATGAAGCTTTAGTGGAACAAAAGAAGGACATGGAGGCAGCACCAATAAAGTAGTGGAGACAAAAAAAGTCTCTTTTAATCCATGTTATATGTTTGAATCTCTTCTGTTAGATGACGGTGCGTCACTATTAGGCTTAGTTCACACTTCACTTCACTTATTCTGTGTTTTGGACCCACTCCTGCTTTGGGCTTCCAAATCATGATCAAATCCTGATGCAAAATACAGACAGTGTGATAGAGGCCTCATGCTCAATTTGCATAAGTTTTAGTAATTTGCCTCTGAAATCAGCTTTATTCAGATGGAAAAGAAGTCCTGCATGCAGAACTTTAATGGCCTCTATCACATGGTTAGTATTTTGTCATTTTTTTCCACCTCTATTTCATCAGTATTGGTAAGGAAAAAACAGAGATAACATGTGATGGAAATATTTGCATTTATTCTGTGTTTTGGACTCACTCCTGCTTTTGGCTTCCAAAAATCCTGATACAAAATACTGACCATGTGATAGAGGCCTTCTGGACGCTCAAACGGCAGGACCAGGTTTATTTTTGTTATTTTTCTATTTTTCTAATGGATCAATAAAAATAAACAGTGATGTCAACACGGCCAAACAAGGACACTGGTGGCCCCTTAACAGAGTGGTGAGCGTGGAAACAGCATGAAGAGTCACAATAGTGGCCTCGTGACAAAGTGGTGAGGGTGGCAATAGCATGAAGATTCACAACAGTGGACCTGGAACAGACTGGTGAGGGTGGCAACAGCATGCAGAATAACAATACTGGCCCCGGAACAGAGTGGTGAGGGTAGCAGCAGCAGCATGAAGAGTCTCAATAGTGTCTCCGGTACAGAGTGGGGGGGGGGGGGGGTGACACAACAGCACAAGATGGTGCCAGATCACAATAGGGTCAGATGGCAGTAGAGGCAGCAGGCGTGTGTGGCAAGTACAGCACTATGAAGTGCCTTTTGTGTTGTGGCATTAGAAGAATTTTGATATCTCTGACTTTTATTTGACTGTCTATTACTCTGTAATTTTTCTAGCGCCGTTCTATGGAAACAGTAGGTTAAAGAGCACACCAAATGCTTCAAATAACTTCTTTATTAAATTCAATTTTTCTTCATATATAACACTGCCGTCTCCGCAGCAGGTAGTCCATGTACAAAGCACGTGTTGAATAAAGTATCATAAAATGGCGGTATGCATAAGATAGTGGTTCAACTGTTCAATCTTGTCATACAACATAAAATGGTGGATATATTTCTCTCTTCAGTATCTGTACTCTCACTTTAAGTTATTAAAGCACTTTATGATCTCTCAGAGAGGTATATCTGAGGTCTAACTAATAGTTCACTTGCAGTATGCAGTTAGCAGTGACTATTTGCAGATTGGTTGAGTATGATCTGGTATGGTTGTAATTGATGGAACTGTAAGTAAACACATATATATACAGGGAGTGCAGAATTATTAGGCAAGTTGTATTTTTGAGGATTAATTTTATTATTGAACAACAACCATGTTCTCAATGAACCCAAAAAACTCATTAATATCAAAGCTGAATATTTTTGGAAGTAGTTTTTAGTTTGTTTTTAGTTTTAGCTATTTTAGGGGGATATCTGTGTGTGTAGGTGACTATTACTGTGCATAATTATTAGGCAACTTAACAAAAAACAAATATATACCCATTTCAATTATTTATTTTTACCAGTGAAACCAATATAACATCTCAACATTCACAAATATACACTTCTGACATTCAAAAACAAATCAGTGACCAATATAGCCACCTTTCTTTGCAAGGACACTCAAAAGCCTGCCGTCCATGGATTCTGTCAGTGTTTTGATCTGTTCACCATCAACATTGCGTGCAGCAGCAACCACAGCCTCCCAGACACTGTTCAGAGAGGTGTACTGTTTTCCCTCCTTGTAAATCTCACATTTGATGATGGACCACAGGTTCTCAATGGGGTTCAGATCAGGTGAACAAGGAGGCCATGTCATTAGATTTTCTTCTTTTATACCCTCTCTTGCCAGCCACGCTGTGGAGTACTTGGAAGTGTGTGATGGAGCATTGTCCTGCATGAAAATCATGTTTTTCTTGAAGGATGCAGACTTCTTCCTGTACCACTGCTTGAAGAAGGTGTCTTCCAGAAACTGGCAGTAGGACTGGGAGTTGAGCTTGACTCCATCCTCAACCCGAAAAGGCCCCACAAGCTCATCTTTGATGATACCAGCCCAAACCAGTACTCCACCTCCACCTTGCTGGCGTCTGAGTCGGACTGGAGCTCTCTGCCCTTTACCAATCCAGCCACGGGCCCATCCATCTGGCCCATCAAGACTCACTCTCATTTCATCAGTCCATAAAACCTTAGAAAAATCAGTCTTGAGATATTTCTTGGCCCAGTCTTGACGTTTCAGCTTGTGTGTCTTGTTCAGTGGTGGTCGTCTTTCAGCCTTTCTTACCTTGGCCATGTCTCTGAGTATTGCACACCTTGTGCTTTTGGGCACTCCAGTGATGTTGCAGCTCTGAAATATGGCCAAACTGGTGGCAAGTGGCATCTTGGCAGCTGCATGCTTGACTTTTCTCAGTTCATGGGCAGTTATTTTGCGCCTTGGTTTTTCCACACACTTCTTGCGACCCTGTTGACTATTTTGAATGAAACGCTTGATTGTTCGATGATCACGCTTCAGAAGCTTTGCAATTTTAAGAGTGCTGCATCCCTCTGCAAGATATCTCACTATTTATGACTTTTCTGAGCCTGTCAAGTCCTTCTTTTGACCCATTTTGCCAAAGGAAAGGAAGTTGCCTAATAATTATGCACACCTAATATAGGGTGTTGATGTCATTAGACCACACCCCTTCTCATTACAGAGATGCACATCACCTAATATGCTTAATTGGTAGTAGGCTTTCGAGCCTATACAGCTTGGAGTAAGACAACATGCATAAAGAGGATGATGTGGTCAAAATACTCATTTGCCTAATAATTCTGCACGCAGTGTATATATATATATATATATATATATAGTTCAGTATACAGTTTTAAACACTCTTGTTCCCATAAAACTCAACTCTCAGTGGAGTGAAAGTCTCTTCCGCTCCTGTCTCTGGTAAATAATGATTCTAGCAGCAGGAGCTGGGGGAATTCCCAGACAGGCTGTCTGTGAGGCTGGCTATGATTGGTGAAAATTCTTGCTGTATGAGAAGCTGGCTGTGATTGGTCTAGGCTTCTGCCCAGTAACAACAGATTAATACTATGCTTTCTGTTGTTTCTGCTGTGTCACTGAGTTTACCTTGCATTACTAAATGAATCTTAAAGGCATATTATCTTTTTCTGCTTCTGTGAACACAAAATATAACAGTAATATGACATCCAAAACATGATGTCACAGTAAATAACTCTGCTTTTGTCTTTAACACATAAACATAGGAACTGCATTAAGGCTATTGGCAGGTTTAGCTGTAAACACAGACAAGCTATATCAGCAACCTAGGACAGGGCTTAGCTGGCCAGCTACAGCATGTGTAATCATGCGGGTGACAGTACCAGAATAGTGGCAGCAGGACGTGGACAGAAGTAACGGACCATTTGTCACAATGTTCTAGTGTGGCAGCACATTACAGTCAGATCATTATTGCCAGAATGATCTAGTCTGTTGTATCAGGCACAGGTGTGTGGAAATTCTGGTTGATCCAGGCCTGATTAATCTCTCAACATTTTGTGTTAAAAGGAGAGTTCTCTTTTGGTTAACTATGCCACCCTGCACACTAAACCCCCAAACAGATGCCACACTACTGGCTGGGCAGGAAAACTGGCCCAGGGCAAACTCAGCCAGTTGCGGCCACAATTCAAGTTTGGCTGCCCAGTACTCCAGAGGATCCTGTACCTGGGGTGACAGGGTGCTGTCCAAGTGTGCCACCATCTGCTTGTTCAGGTTTTGCCCCACATCCTGCCTCTGCTGGGTAGTTTCTTCAGTAGATGGGTGAAGAAAAGTGCTCATCAGAGATTCAAACCTTAAGTTGCTGATGATTGAGCTGGTGCTAATCCTGCCCCCCACCCACCCCCTTCCAACAGTCATGGCAATGGAGCATGAGCTCAGAGGGTTAGACCTTCATGAGGATGGACTATGGTGCGCATAGGCAGCAACCAACCAACTACAATGAATGTCTCAATAGTAGTAGAGTTTTTTAACTCTCTCAGAAGGTGTAAAAAAAAAAACAATTTTTGACCGGTAGCGAGGGTCTAACAGTGGGGAGAGCCAGTAGTTATACCTCTGCTAAATGATAATAATGCGGCTCTCACTACGCAAGCAACTCAGCATGCATCTGGCCATTTGCGCAAGTGATTCGAATGGACTCCCTGCCTCCACCTCCAGTGCATACTTTCCCGATCTGTCTGTGTCATCTGCGTCATCTTTGTCAATGCCCTCTAGCTCCTCCTGCTCCTCTCCTGTTGCTTGGGCAGATAAACCACCTAGTTCTGTATACAATTCCTAGGTATTTATGTCCTCTTCCTCCTCTTCCTCCTTTGCCAGTTCAGCCTCCACAGGGTCCCCTCATCAGTCAAATTTATCAGTATCCCCTCCAGGACATAAAGGAGTGAAATCACATCATTCATCCTGTAGTCCTGGCAATTGACAAATAAAGAGGCCTCCTCAAAGGGCCTGAGCAAACGGCAGGTGTCACGTATCAGCTGCCACTGTTTAAAGTCAAAGTTACATCGGGGAGTAATCCTGTCCGTCTGCATCATGAAGAAATCGGTCACAGGTTTCCTATGCTCATACAGTCGGTTCAACATGTGGAGAGGGGAGTTCCAACATGTGGAAACGTGTGTGCTGCTGGGAGATGCAGCAGTTGCTGTATCAGGCTGTACCACTACATTAGTGCTACGGTAATGGTGCTACAGGCCACTTTATGGTGACGCTCCAAGTGATGACACAGTGCCGTTGTGCCAAAAGTAGCACCTTCGGCCCAAATATCCTGTATACCGCAAGAGATGGCCTTGTGTTTCGCCCAGCGGTCGTTTCACAGCGAACTTTGCATGTTCGCTGTTCGCCGAACATGCAAACATATGGAGATATTCGGGCCCGCCATATTCTTTTACATTGTGAAGAACTTTGACCCATGCCACATCCATCAGGTGGTACAGGACAGCCAATTGAGACGTTTCAGCACATGGACATACCCCCTACCTTATAAATAAACCTGATCTGGCTGCCATTTTACATTCAGTGTTTTGCCAGTGTAGGGAGAGGTTGCTGTGTGGAGCAGGGACAGGCTGTTAGGGACCCCAAACGCTAGCTAATAGGGCCACAAAAGTCATTTTAAGGACTGATATAGGTGTGCTATCGATAGGTGTGATACACAGAGGGGTGCAATATACTTATCATATACTTTTATAATGAGTCAAAAACACATAGATCTATATAGTGATCCCCTGGAAGTCAGGGGCCTAGGGGCTTACTATGACCATTTTTATATAGGGTAAGGTTCCGGACGGGGTCGCTCTTATAAGGTGGGTTGTCTGTGGTTAGGCTATCAGGGCCAGAATAGCACCCCCCTGTAGGGCAATATCAGAGACAGTTCTTTGCCCACCCTGTCCTTCAATACGACATCATTATCTAGCCCAAGGATAGATGTTCTTTGCTTTCCCTCCGGGATTCATGGATGTGCACTGGAATTCCCCGGATTGTGGTAGGACATATGATTTCTGATTTGGTCCCGCTGAGCACCTGATTTAGTGCTGCCAAGCACTTGTAATTGCCTATAACATCTATGCTTTTTGCTTAACTTTAATAATTAAATTTATTTTCATTTTGAGGGATATCTTTTCCATTCACACGTCCGCAAAATGGGTCCGCATCCGTTCCACAATTTTGCGGAACGGGTGCAGCCCCATTCATTTTCAATGGGGCCGGAATGTGCTGTCCGCAACCGCATTTGCGGATCCGCTCTTCCGCATCCGTGCTTCCGTTTCCGCAATTGCAGACAAGATTAGGCATTTTCTATTATAGTGCCGGCGATGTGCGGTCCACAAATTGCAGAATGCACATTGCCAGTGTCCGTGTTTTGCGGATCGGCAAAACACTTATGGACGTGTGAATGGACCCTCATAGTAACATTATTAAAGGTTACGTTTTATCTTTATGTATATTCTAATGGATTGCCTTCCGTGTACAATATTATAATATAATTTCTATGTTAGAAAATATATTATAGTGCATTTGCATTGTGCTGCAGTTGAGTGCGGTTCTGCTGCGATACTGCAGATATATAGAGGGACAAGCGTTATTGGAAAAAATAATTTATACTGGTGTGATATACCAGTCGCCCCCCCAAAAAACTGATTGAAGCGGGGTGTTATATACCAATATACTTTCTTTATAGTGCATTTGGGTACTGTATAGTGCATTTGCACATGCGCGTACGCGAAAATTATATTGCCGATATTTTGCATTGAAAAAAATAATTAATAGAGATCGCAAATTCGAATAATACATCTGGTATGTCACTGTCCATGTTGTGGGACTATTTGTGCACTTCTAGTAATTATTTATTGGCGGCAAATATGAGCTGAAGGTTTTTCAGGTTCGCCTGCCATTAAAATTAATGGGACCCGCCGCGAACTTGCAGTTCGCAAACATTTGATCGTGATTGCGTTCGCGAACTGTCCCAGCAGATGTTCGTCCATCACTATATACCGCCACTAGAGATGAGGGAATTTTTCGAAAATTCGGTTCGCCGAAATTTTGGGGAAAAATTTGGTTCGATCTGAATATATTCGCGGCAAATTACGTAACAAAATGGCTATTTCCTGGCTGCAGAGAGCCTTTATAGTGGTTTAGAACACTGTGTCTTGCAGTAACGCGCATAGGGAGTCTGCTTTGGTAGTGAAATAATACTGTGAGTTCATATGACATGCAGATGACAGGCGTCGCTCTTAGAATCACTGCACACTTCACTTATTTGGGCAGTCACGGGGCCAAAACTGACCAAATAACTCAAACATGAACTCAGCCTTACAGGTCGATGTTAGCGCCAAGAAGAAGCACACTCCTTTTACATCGTCGTCAGCTGATTCCACATAGAGGTCAACAGAACCTGTGCTATTAAATGCTTATACAAGTAGAGCCCCCCTGACAGAGTGGAGAGGGTGCCAGCAGTAAGTTTGTGTTGACGTCCCTGATAAATTTGCCCTTCCTTCAATCCGTCAGAACAATAACCCCCAAAAAACGAATCCTGTCTGTGGAGCATACGCCTTCACTCGGTCAGCATTTGCTCAATAATCCATCAGTATTGCTAATGCCAGAAAAAGAAAAAAAAAAAGGAGTGGATCTAAAACAGAGATGATAGGTGAATGGAATATTTGCATGTCTTCTGTGTTTTGTACACACTCCTGCTTTTGGCTACCAAATCATAAGCCAATTCTGATGGGACCATACAGGCCTTACAGCTGCTACACAGACAGGATCCGTTGTGCATCTTATTTTTCCTTCCTTCTGACAAATCAGAAAAAAGGTCAAATAAATGATGATGTCAGCGAGGCCAAAAGCCAAAATTGTGAACCAGTCATGAAGTGGGGAGGACGGGAACAGCATGAGAAGTCCACAGAGAGGACTTATGACATAGTTGTGAGGTGGAAGCAGCATGAGGAGACCACAGAGTGGCCCAATGACAGGGTCTGGAGGTGGAAGCAGTATGAGGAGGCCACCGAGTGGCAAAATGACAGAGTCTGGAGGTGGCAGCAGCAGCAGTATCAGGAGAAGGCCACTGAGTGGCACAATGACAGAGTCTGGAGGTGGCGGCAGCAGCATCAGGGGAAGCCCACCAAGTGGCACAATTACAGAGTCTGGAGGTGGCAACAGTATGAGGAGGCCACCGAGTGGCACAATGACACAGTCTGGAGTTGGCATCAGTATGAGGAGGCCATCGAGTGGCACAATGACAGAGTCTGGAGGTGGCAGCAGCAGCAGCATCAGGAGAAGTCCACTGAGCGGCACAATGACAGAGTCTGTAGGTGGTAGCAGCATCAAGAGAAGACCACCGAGTGGCACAATGACAGAGTCTGGAGGTGGCAGCAGCAGCAGGAAAAGTCCACTGAGTGGCACAATGACAGAGTCTGGAGGTGGCAGCAGTATGAGGAGGCTACCGAGTGGCACAATGACATAGTCTGGAGTTGTCAGTATCAGGAAAGGGCCACTGAGTGGCACAATGACAGGGTCTGGAGGTGGTGGCAGCATGAGGAGGCCACAGAGTGGCACAATAACCTAGTCTGAAGTTTGCGACAGCAGCAGAATCAGGAGGTACCACAGAGTGGCAAGGTGACATAGTGTGGCTATGGCAGCAGCAGCAGGATACCACAGAGTGACAAGGTGACATAGTGTGGATATGGCAGCAGCATCAGGATACCACAGAGTGGCAAAGTGACATAGTGTGGAGATGGCAGAAGCAGCAGTAGGATACCAGAGAGTGGCAATGTGACATAGTGTGTATATGGCAGCAGCAGCAGCATCAGGATACCACAGAGTGTCAAGGTGACATAGTGTGGAGATGGCAGAAGCAGCAGCAGGATACTACAGAGTGGCAAGGTGACATAGTGTGGATATGGCAGCAGCAGTATCAGAATACCACAGAGTGTGAAGATTACATAGTGTGGAGATGGCAGAAGCAGCATCAGAAGAGCACAAAGTGACCTGGTGACAGAGTGGGATGCTGGGTGTCAATACCAGTACCCGCTGACTAAGGTGGGTGAAAGAAGGAGCACTTGGCATCAGATGTGTGGCATCAGGCGGGTGGCAGCATCAGAGTAGTAGCTGAGGCAGGCAGCCATAAGAAACCGATCTCTTTTTTCAAGGTTTGGGTGAGGCGGCATGGATGATATAATTAGATGCATCAGGCATTGGTGGGTGGAAATCCTGGCAGATCCACGCCTGATTCATCTTGACAAAGGTCATTCTCTCGACATTTTGGGTGGACAGGCGAGTTCTCCTTGGGGTAACTATGGCCTTTGCCGCACTAAACACCCGCTCTGATGCCACACTACTGGCCGGGCAGGACAGCTTTTCCAGGGCAAACTCTGCTCGTTTCAGCCACAAATCCAATTTGGCAGATCTTCAATGTGGCTGGCAGGGAGCTGTCCAAGTATGCTACCACCTGCTGGTTCAGGTCCTTCTCCAGGTCTACCTGCTGCTGGTGAGTAGTTTCTTCACTATGTGGGTGAAGAAAGCTACTCATCAGCGACTCTAGACTTAGGCTGCTGCTGATTGGAGCTGGTACTGCTCCTGCCACCCCACCCCTCTCCATAAGCCATGGCAGTGGAATGTGAGCGCAATGGGCTCCCCCGGTCAGACCTGCCAGAGGATGGACGATGGCGCAGAAAGTCAGCTGCCAACTGACTACATAGGATGTCTCTGTAGTAGTTCAATTTGTCCTCCTTCTCAGTGGGTGTAAAAAAAGGCACCCATTCTGGACCGGTAACGAGGGTCCAACAAGGTGGAGAGCCAGAAGTCATCCCTCTGCCAAATGGTGACAATTCGCCTGTCACTACACAAGCAAGTGAGCATGCATAGGGCCACTTGTGCAAGTGACTCGGAGGGACTCCCTGCCTCCATCTCCACTGCATACTGCCACGGTGTGCCTGGGTCCTCTGTCTCGCCTTCCTCATCGCCCTGTAGCTCCTCTGAATGCTCCTGCTCCTCCTCTGCTTTCAGCTGAGTAGAAAAACCACCCATTTCGCTACACATTGCCTGTGCTCCAATGTCCTCTTCCCCCTCCAAATGCCTCTTCCAGTTCAGCCCACAGGGCTCATGTGGCCGTGAGATCTAAGCGCCACGTCTCCAGTCCCCTGACCAGCCATTGTTATCAGCATCTGTTCCAGGACATGAAGCAGTGGAATGACGTTGTTCATCCCGTAGTCCTGTCGTCTGACAAATAACGTGGCCTCCTCAAATGGCCTGATCAAACAGCAGGTGTCACACATGAGTTGCCACTGGCTGACATCAAATTTACACAGGGGAGTACTCCTATCCGCTTGCATCATCAAGAAATCATTGATGGCCTTTCTCTCTTCGTATAGTCAGTCCAACATATGGAGGGTAGAATACCAACGGGTGGAAAAGTTGCATATCAGCCTATGTTGGGGGATTCCATTCTGCCGCTGCAGCTCAAGGAGGGTATGCTTTGTGGTGTATGAGTGGCTGAAGTGCATTCAAAGTTTCCTGCACATTTTTAAGATGTCTTGCAGATGGGTGGAAGACTTCAGGAACCGCTTGACAACCAGATTGAACACGTGTGTCATGCAAGGTGCATTGCTCAGCCCCCCTTGACGCAGCGCAGACACAATATTCTTCCCCTTGTCTGTCACCATGGTTCCGATTTTGAGTTGTCGGGGAGAAAGCCAGTATTCGACTTCTTGACGAAGGACACAGAGCAGTTCATCCCGTGACTCCGTTCGCCCAGGGAAACGAGGTCCAGAACAGTGTGACACCGATGTGCCCTGCACATGTGGTATGCTGGAGGGGCACTGTGACTTGTCCCTACAGTGGAGGCTGAGGATATGCTGGAGGATGAGGAGGCAGAGGCGGACATTGTCAAAGAACCAACAGGGTGACAACGTGGAGGCGAAAGCGGCGTGACCTGTCCAAGTTGCTGGTGTGGCTGTGCAGGAACCACATTCATCCAGTGGGCCATAAAGGACATCTACTGTCCCTGACCGTAGTTACAGCTCCATACGTCGGCGCTGACGTTCACTTTGGCAGACACCGACAGGCTCAAGGACTGGCCCACCTTCTGTTCTACATATTTGTGCAGGGCTGGTACTGCCTTTTTGGCAAAGAAATGACAGCTTGGGACTCTCCACCTCGGCTCGGCACAAGCCATTAGTTCTCTGAAAGGTGCAGAGTCCACCACTTGGAAAGAGAAGGACTGCAGCACCAACAACTTGGACAGGAGCACTTTCAGCTTCTGCGCCGTTGGATGCATGCACGCATACTGCTCTCTCTTGGCAATCGCTTTGGTGATCGATTGCTGATGGAATGACTGACGAGGAGGAGGAGGAGGAGCAGGAGCATCTGGACCAGCAGAAGATGGGAATGACAGACAGCTCCCTTCGGCTGAGGTGGTGGAGCCTTGACAGGCTGAAACTGGGGGCGTGCCACTGCGTGATGCGGTTGCTGCGGCAGGCTGGACCACCACATTGGAGCCACAGTTCTCCCAGACTAAGTTATGGTGACGCTGCATATGTTGACGCAGGTCCGTGGTGCCAACATTGGCACCCTGGCCATGCTTCACTTTCTGCCCACATATTCTACATATGGCCATGTTAACCTCCTCCGGCAGCTTAACAAAAAACTGCCACACCGCCGAGTAGGTGATTTTCCCCCCAACAATCCACACTGACTGACTGCTACTGCCGCTGCTGAACCTCTGCACGACTACTTCCTGGGCAGGTAGGCTGCTGCAAAGCGGATGGTCTACCCCGGGCACGTTTGGTTTCCAACCTCCCACTGCTGCCACCCTGTTGACTCCCAGCCATGCTACCACCTTGCTGGCTCTGCCGCTGCCTCACGGGCAAGCTACCACCGTTGCCTCACGGGCAAGCTACCACCCTTTTCTCCTGTTGATGATGAAGCCCCTTCTGCACCCATCTCCCAAGTGCGATCGGCTTCATTATCATCAAGTAGTGTCTGCATGCGACTGATGTCCTCCTCAACGATCTCTGGGTCAGGAGCCTGACCGCTCGCAACACCAGCTCCCACGCCACTCTCCTCCTATCCTCATCACTACTTGCCCGCCTAGAAAAGGAAGCGGTGTAAGTCTCCTTCAGATCTTGGCTGGGCAGTAGCTGCTGACTGTCCTCTAGTAGCTCGTCCTCCCTGTACAGTGGAGCTCAGTCCACAGCATGCAATACTTCTGTGGCTGAGGGAACAGCAAAGGACAGAGGCAGGTTGAGGACAGGTGAGGGCACAGGGCCTGCTCCCGAGCCATGCCAACTAAGGGTTGTGTCTGACGAACACACGACTGTTGGCTCGGGGTGTCTGATGTCACTTGGGATGAAGTGGATGACCGAGTTAATTAATCAAGAACTGCTGGGTTGCTGGTCAAGACACGACCTCTAGATGACACCAGGAGCTAAGGCCTCTCGCTGCGACTCCTGCTGTCAAGCCCCGTTACTCTGCTGCGGACTCTGCCTGCGCCAGAAACATTTAGGCCTCTATCACTCCTCTGTACATGGCCTGGCACTTTTCTGTCTGACATACTTTTAGCTGAACAAAATAAATGAAAAGCAAATTAACCACCTCCCGTCCGCCAATAGATGCTATGCGCTTCCTGTTCTGGCCTGGCTGTCATGTGACCGCCGTAGCCGTGTGAGTACAGGAGCTGTGAGTTCTTCTACAAACCTCGATCAGGGCTGATCGAGGTCTGTAGAAGACCTCACAGCTCCTGTACTCACATGGCTCCAACACGGCTCCAGCACTGACACGACTACTATGTCAGCCCCAGTTACAGAAGAAATCAACAGTGAAAAAAAAAAAAGAAGTGAAGTTAAATGTCCCCGCCCCCCAGATTGTGGTAGGACATATGGTTTCTGATTTGGTGCCGCCGAGCACCTGATTTAGTGCCGTTGAGCACTTGTTATTGCCTATCACATCTACAGTATGCTTTTTGCTTAACTTTAATAATTAAATTTATTTTCATTTTGAGGGATATCTTTTCCATTCACACGTCCGCAAAATGGGTCCGCATCAGTTCCGCAATTTTGCGGAACGGGTGCAGACCCATTAATTTTCAATGGGGCCGAAATGTGCTGTCCGCATCCGCATTTGCGGATCTGCACTTCCGCATCTGTGCTCCCGTTTCCGCAAAAAAATAGAACATCTCCTATTCTTGTCAATTGCAATTGCACACAAGATTAGGCATTTTCTATTATAGTGCTGTCCGCAAATTGCGGAATGCACATTGCCGGTGTCCGTGTTTTGCAGATCCACAAAACACTTACGGACGTGTGAATGGACCCTCATAGTAACATTATTAAAGGTTATATTTTATCTTTATGTATATTCTAATTTCTATGTTGGAAAGTATATTATAGTGCATTTGTATTGTGCAGCAGTTGTGTGCAGTTCTGCTGCGATACTGCAGGTATATAGAGGGACAAGCATTATTGGAACAAATACTTTCTACTGGTGTGATATACCAGTCGTCCTCCAAAAAAACTGATTGAAGCAGGGTGTTATATACCAATATACTTTCTTTATAGTGCATTTGGGTACTGTATAGTGCATTTGCGCATGCGCGAAAATCATATTGCCGATATTTCGCATTGAAAAAAATTATGAACGGAGAGCGCAAATTCTAATAATACATCTATTTGTGCATTTCTAGTAATTATTTCTTGGCTGCAAATATGAGCTGAAGGTTTTTCAGGTTCGCCTGCAATTAAAATGAATTTGACCGCATATGCGCAATCGCGTTCGCAAACCGTCCCGGCAGATGTTCGTCCATCAATAATAATCAACACAGTCTCAATCGACCGTCCTTTTTGGCAATGAATAAAAACCCCGCCCCCATAGGAGACACCGAGGGTCTAATATGTCCTTTTTGTAGGCTCTACTTCAAGTAGTCCCTCATAGACTTCCGTTCCGGACCGGGCAAATTATAAATACTACCCCTAGGGTACTTGGATCCCGGAACAAGATTGATGGCACAATCCTATGGTCTATGAGGGGGAAGGAAAATAGCCTCGGACATGGAAAAAACATCAGCAAAGTCACTAATGTATGTGGGAAGAGAGTTTGACTCCGCAGTGACTCCATCCTGAATCACAGGTCACAGGTAGACAGCATGAATCACATTTCACCCCCCATGTCTCTAATTCACCCATGGACCAGTTGATGACTTTATTATGAACCTGGAGCCAAGGTATACCCAGAACTACCTCCACAGGTAAATACTTCAGAATCAAAAAAGAAGTACACTCCATATGACAGAACCCCACAGTCAAGGTCACGACCTGAGTACAATATTCTACTGTCCCACCCACTAAAGGCGTGGAATCAATAGCAATAATATGAATGGAGTAAGCCAGGGACAACATGAGCACACCAAGGGAAAGAGCAAAATTATGGTCAATAAAATTAGAGGCGGACCCAGAATCAATAAATGCCTTCCCAGAAGCTTTACTAGAGCCCAAAAAAATAACCACAGGTAACAATGCTTTTTCTTTAACCACCTTAGGGAATACCTTATCCTTCTGGGCGTCAGTACGTGGAGATCTCCTGGAAGGAGGAACTTTTGGACATTGCCGTAACCAGTGATCCGATGATTCTCCGCATTAAAAGCAGGCACCCTTTTGACGTCTCAGATCCCTCCTGGTCATTCCGAGCTGCATGGGCTCTTCTGGAAGATTCTCCAATTGGACTTTCAAGGGAGAGGAGTCAGGTTTCACCACCACCTGTGGAAACGTCAGTTGTTCTCTTTGTCTTTCCCTAATACGTTGGTCCAGTCTAAAGTCATCGTCTATTCTAAGGTGTCAGGGAAAGGGTAACTGATCAACATATCCATTAAGTCCTTAGAGAGCCCTAACCTGAACTGACATCTAAGCGCTGGATCGTTCCAACCAGAGGAAACACACCATTTCCCGAATTTGGTGCAATATTTCTCCACAGGTCTGTTTCCCTGACTAAGAGACTTTAATTGAGACTCTGCTACAGCCGCCTTATCGAGTTAATCGTGGAGTACACTTAAAGCATGGTCAAGCAAGTTAGGGATGAGTGCAGCCCTAAACTCCACCCACACATCTTTCCCTACCTACTTGCATGGTCCGTCCTAACCGACGGCAGTCCCTAGCTTATGTACATTAGGGGCCTAATGAAAGGAACAACACAGAGAGTACACAATAGAGAAATCACACAGAAGCAACGCTTCCCAGGCCGGCACATAATAGCAATTGGCCAAGGTCAAGGATGGGAGGGTACACAAGCACACAATAAACTATAATTCCAAGTGAGTACAAGCCGAGGTCAAAGCCAGGAGGTTGCGTCAGTACCAGGGGTAACACCAGGTCAGGGTCTAAAAAGAACCAAGGTCAGAAACCAAGATATCGCGACAATACAGGGGGTAGAACCAGATCAGTCAAATACAAGCCGAGGTCAAAAGGTAGAAGTCGCACACACAGAAATCACCAGATATGAAGTAAGACCAATCACAGGCAACCTGTGTCCAGCAGGTTACCTGTTTAAATAGGTTCTCTAAATGGGTCACATGACCCATATCCCACATCTCAGTACAGCTGAGCGCTGATTCATTAATAGAAATGGCCTTGTGGTTCATCCGGCGGTCGTTTCACGGCGAACTTTGCGCAATAGCGATTGGCCTAACATGGAAACATATGTCGATGTCTGCCGGCGCAATATTCTTTTGCATTGCGCCAAACTGACCCATGACACATCCATCAGGTGGGACCGGACAGCCAATTGAGATGTTTCAATACATGAACATACCCCCACCCCCATAAAAGAACCCGATTTGGCAGCCATTTTACATTCTGCGTTTTGCCAGTATAGGGAGAGGTTGCTTTGTGGAGCAGGGACAGGCTGTTATGGACACCAAACGCTAGCCAATAGAGGCCACAAAAGTCCTTTTAAGGACTGGTATAGGTGTGCTATCGGTAGGCATGATATATACTGTGGGATGTGAAATACTTATAATATACTTTCTAACATAGAAAGTATATTATAGTGCATTTGTATTGTGCAGCAGTTGTGTGCGGTTCTGCTGCGATACCGCAGCTATATAGAGGGACAAGCTCTATTGAAACAACTATTTGCAACGGGTGTGATATACCTGTTGCCCCCAAAAAAACTGATTGAGGGGTGTGATATACCTTCTTCCACAAAATACTGATTGAGGGCTACGATATACCTGTTGTCCCAAATAAACAGGGTGATGTGATATAACTGTTGTGGCAAAATAAATTATTGAGGGGTGTGATATACCTGCTTCCACAAAATACTGATTAAGGGGTTCGATATACCTGCTTCCACCAAATATTGATTATGGGGTGCGATATACCTGCTTCCACAAAATACTGATTAAGGGGTTTGATATACCTGCTTCCACCAAATATTGATTGAGGCCTGCGATATACCTGCTTCCACAAAATATTGATTAAAGGGGTTTGATATACCTGCTTCCACAAAATACCGATTGAGGGCTGCGATATACCTGCTTCCACAAAATACTGATTAAGAGGTTGATATACCTGTTTCCACCAAATATTTATTAAGGCCTGCAATATACCTGCTTCTACAAAATACTGATTAAGGGGTTTGATATAAATGCTTCCACAAAATACTGATTGAGGGCTGCGATATGGCTTCTCCCACAAAATACTGATTAAGGGCTACGATATATCTGTTTCCACAAAATACTGATTCAGGGGTTCAATATACTGTTTTCACCAAATATTTATTGAGGCCTGCGATATACCTGCTTCCACAAAATACTGATTAAAGGGGTTTGATATACCTGCTTCCACAAAATACCGATTGAGGGCTGCGATATACCTGCTTCCACAAAATACTGATTAAGGGGGTTGATATACCTGTTTCCACCAAATATTTATTAAGGCCTGCAATATACCTGCTTCTACAAAATACTGATTAAGGGGTTTGATATAAATGCTTCCACAAAATACTGATTGAGGGCTGCGATATGCCTTCTCCCACAAAATACTGATTAAGGGCTACGATATATCTGTTTCCACAAAATACTGATTCAGGGGTTCAATATACTGTTTTCACCAAATATTTATTGAGGCCTGCGATATACCTGCTTCCACAAAATACTGATTAAAGGGGTTTGATATACCTGCTTCCACAAAATACCGATTGAGGGCTGCGATATACCTGCTTCCACAAAATACTGATTAAGGGGTTTGATATAAATGCTTCCACAAAATACTGATTGAGGGCTGCGATATGCCTTCTACCACAAAATACTGATTAAGGGCTACGATATACCTGTTTCCACAAAATACTGATTCAGGGGTTCAATATACCTGTTTTCACCAAATATTTATTGAGGGCAGCGATATATCTGCTTCCACAAAATACTGATTGAGGGCTGCGATATACCTGCTTCCACAAAATACTGAGTAAAGAGATTGATATACCTGCTTCCACAAAATACTGATTGAGACTACGATATACCAGCTTCCACAAAATACTGATTAAGGGGTTTGATATACCTGTTTCCACCAAATCCTGATTGAGGCCTGCGAGATACCTGCTTCCACAAATACTGCTCTTCTGTAGGGACTTAGGGACAGGGTCATTTTGAAAAGGACAGGCAGAGGAAGAGGCGGTAGGGGTCAGGCAGGTGCACCAGGCCGGAGCCTAAGTGGGAAGTTGGAGAAGGTGCGTGCGATTACTTCAAAGGGGCGCACCAGAGTTGGTTGAGTGGCTCACTCAGCCTTCCGATTCTGCACCCTCCTCATCCTCTGTATCTGCACTCTCTTCACTCTCTGCTGTGTGCACCCCCAAAAACACCACCACCACCATAGCCCCTCCACTCGAGTCAGAGGAATTATTTTCCCATCCATTTCCAGACCTTAACGATGCACAGCCATTTTTGACATCGGATGAGGAAGAGGAGGTAGCAACGGCCGCCACCCAGCGGTCTGACGACAGTATTTAAAGAAAGAAGATAGATTATACAGGCTTTTAGAATACAGTTTCAAAATAACACATGGATAACGCACCAATAACGCAGGTGCGGTTTTAGTGGCAAAATAACATTTTAATGGAATAAAGTATATGATGATTTTAAGGAGTTTTAGAAATACGAATATGAGAGTTTTAAATCGAGTTTTTATAGATATGATGCATAGAAGGACCAAATAAATATTATATTGCTTTTAATCAAATTTTTTTAGATTTAGAATACAAAGTAAAATAAAAATAAAATCGACATGATTATATGGAGGTCTGGGAGATATGGAAATATGGAGATGTGGGAACATACACAGGAAATTTGACATAATGAGCATGAGATTAGAAAGATGAAAAGAGAGGTGTCACATTAGTTTTTCTGACTAACGCATGTAAAACGCACCAATAATGCAGGTGATTTTTTTTCAATATAATAATGATATTGTATGTAAAATGAAAAAGTAACAATACAAAGGATATATAAGTGAAAGACAGAAGTAAATGAGGGTGATATTGTGAGCAGAAGGCCAGAAGCTGGATCGCAAATCCAGATTTTGAGGATTACCTATTCTCTAAATCAGCTGTGGGGAAAGAATACAGATCCTATAAAAAGAACATTATCTACCACTGCTGTCTACCAGTGTTTTGTTGGCCCAGAAACGCGTTTTGTAAAGAAGGACAGCAAACAAATTTACAATCCACTTATGCGGCTCGAATATAGGGGCGATTAAGAATCATTTGAATTTTGAACCATCGATCAAACTATTATACTTTCGATACAGCGGAGCGGAGGAGTTTTAGGACCTAGAAAACACGCCCTGCTTCCTGCTGCTGTCACATGGGACGCCACGAGAGGACGGCTGGATCACGTGGGACGCCGCGTAGGTTCTAGCAGGCCAAAGAGGAAGAGATACCCCTGAGAAGCCACATACGGCGTGGAGTGGTAAAGTACATTTATACACATGTAAATTGCGCAATATATAATATCTCTGGATGAGAGTATTGAATAGAGATATACATGTTGAAGAATGGTATTTATTCATTATATGAACAGATGAGCACGGTCGAAACTCAGGTGGACATTTCATCCTAGCCACTGCTGGACATTCATTTTTATACTGCCACTTTGATGCTGCTGGTTCTTCTGTGCTGCTCATTATCTTGTTGCACATAGCATTGCTATTTATGCTGCTGCTCTTAGATTATTTACATTACTGCTGATATATTGCTGCTAACTCATATTTATTATTTTTCATTGCTGCTTGAATATTGCTGCTGATTCATATTTATTGGTTATTTTATTTGATATATTTTATATATTGTTGCTGGCTCATATTTATTATCTCATATTGCTGCCGATTCGTATTTATTGGTGGTTTTATTTTTTAGTATTTCATCTTCACTCCAATTTTATTGTGTGGCGTTTTATGTTTATATTACATTAAGTATAATTTTTAGTAACTTTTATCTGCTTTGATGGATTGATGGTCCATGTGGCCCTGATAATTGAGTGCCCCCACACACATTACTTAAATTTTTAGTATTCAGATCAGCCCAAGGAGGGAGGTCCCCGCTGTTCCTGCCTACTCTGAGATCTCAAATGTGATGATGATGATGTGTCGATGGATGTCACGTGGGTGCCCACAAGAGAGTTAAGAGGGAGAGATGGAGCATTAGAGAAGGAGGAGAAGCAGGCAGAGCTTGCAGGTCATAGGAAGCAAAAAGCAGACTGAAATGTATCTGGAGCGGGCCATCCACCATGCAACGCCAATTCTGGCGCTCCGGGGACCCGGGCACATGGCTCCACAGTGTGGGCTTTTTTTAACGTGTCAGCAGCTGACAATAGTGTTGCCATCTGCTGCCAAAGCATAAGTGGCGGTAAGCCCAACACTCACCTAGGGACGACCGCCTTAAGAAGGCACCTGGCCTCCCATCACCGAGCCCAGTGGGAGCAACACCGTCAGAACCCAGAAAGCCACACTCCCGGCGCTCCACGTCCTGCCTCTTTTCCTTCTCCTCTCTCCTCCCATTTGTCCTCCACTCCACGTTCCACCATGCCATGGTCGCGGTCATCGGGTAGTAGGCAGGCTTCTGTGGCCCAAATGTTCGAGCGTAAAAAGTTGATGACGCAGGATAACCCTCTTGCCCAATGGCTGACCGCTGGCTTGTCATAACTTCTAGCCCGCCAACTACTGCCATATAAATTGGTGGACTCGGAGGCCTTTAGAAAATTTGTGGCCATTGGCACACCGCAATGGAAGTTCCACGGAAGGAAATATTTCTCCCAGAAATGCATCCCAAAGCTATTTGGTCACGTTCAGCGGCAAGTGAATATATTTCTGGCACACAGTGTCGGTGCCAAGATACATCTGACAACAGACACATTGTCTAGCAAACACGGGCAGGGAAGGTATTTTTAATGCCCACTGGGCGAACCCTCTGACAGCTGTCAAGCATTTAACCCGTGGCTTCTGTGTGGATTTGGTGTTACCACCAAGGATTGCATGCATGCCTGCCTCTTCTTCTCCTCCTTCTACTCCATCCTCCGTCTCCTCTTCGACTGACTCCTCCTTTTCCACTGCTATTGCCTCTTCCGCTGTGCCCACCCCCACCCCAAGCTCCCCAGAACCTATTCGACATGCCAGGCGAGACGTTGCCATGCTGTGCTGCGGCTGTTGTTACTGGAAGCCAAGAGCCACACCGGTCCTACACTGCTTTCAGCTCTGCGGTCACAGGCCGATCATTGGCTAACCCCGCTCAATTTGACAGTTGGTAAAGTGGTGTGCGACAACCGTGCCAATTTGCTGAGCGCGTGCAGTGATTCATTGCCATATACCCCGGGGTCAAGGACGTCTTGCGGCAGGCCTGGAAAATCTTTGGCCATTTTAGAAAATCTTACATGGCCATGGCTCGCCTTGCTGACGTTCAGGCGACACCACTTGCCCGTCAGACGTCTGATTTGTGAATGCCCAACGCGCTGGAACTCCACCTTGTATATGCTTGATAGGCTGCTCTAGCAGCAATGTGCCGTTAAAGACTACCTGTACGAACTCTGCAGCAGGACTGGTTCTGGGAGCTTGGTTTCTTTTCACCGCGCCAGTGGCTGCTCATGCACGACGCATGCAGACTTCTGCGGCCATTTGATGAAATCATCAAATTAGTCAGTCGCAGCCAGGGCGCCATCAGTGACATCGTACCTTACGCCTTCATTCTGGAGCATGCATTGCGTCGTGTCATTGATCAAGCCGTCAAGGAGCAGGAGCAGAAATATGAGGAAGTTGCAATGCTGAATGAATTCCCAGGGGGGCTACTCTATCTGAAACAAGTTAGCAGGAGTCTGAAGAAGAGTCAGAGAAGGATGGTGGCCAGGGGGAGGAGGAGCAAGAAGAGCAGGCTTTGAGGAGGATTTTAAACTTTTCGGGGATCTCTAGTGTTGTCCGTGGCTGGTGGGAGGACACCGATGATGACAGTCTCCTGGGCGATGAGCAGGAGCCAGGGCGCTCCACCAATTCCAATTTAGTGCAAATGGGGACTTTATGTTCCAGTGTTTGAAGAGGGACCCCAATATAAAAAGCATAAAGGGCAAGGACCAGTACTGGGTGGCAACGTACTTAGACCCCCGGTACAAACACAAAATGGAGAACATTTTACCCATATCACAGAGAGCTGGAAAAATGCAGCATTTCCAGGCCGCGAGAGATGCTGCATTCTGCTGCTGTGGGCGCCGGCAGAGGAATTTCCACCCACAGCGAAACAGATGTGGGTACCAATCCTACCGTGCCCGCCCTCCGAATCCAGCCTCAGGGAACACCTAGACCGACAGGTGTCCAACTACATCGGGTTAACGGCCGATGTGGACGCTCTGAGAAGCGAGGAACCCCTGGACTACTGGGTGTGCAGGCTTGACCTGTGGCCAGAGCTGGCACAATTTGCCATGGAACTCTCTGCTTGCCCCTTGTCGAGCGTCCTATCCGAAAGGATGTTAAGCGCAGCAGGGGGGAACGTGACCGATAAGCGCACTCCCCTAGCTTACGATAGTGTGGACTACCTCACATTTCTAAAAATGAATGAGGCATGGATCTCAGAGGAATTCAACACCTGTTACGACCACGTGTAATTGAATTTAATTATTCCAGCCCACACATATCCGCCACCACCCAGAACAAACAATGGTCCTTGTCTTATGTGTATATAGCGGCATAAAAGGCCTTTTCTGTCAGGTGAATGCATAATTTTTGGGGCCTTTACTCCAGTGGCCTACAGTAAATTTTGTATCCAGGGACCGCCTAATATACCTCCAGCCGCATCATCACATTTTTTTTTTCTGTCAGGTGAATGCCTAATTTTTGGGGCCTGTACTGGCCTACAGTAAAAATTTTATCCAGTGAACGCCTGATGTACCTCCAGCCACATAATCACAAGTTCTTTTCTGTCAGGTGAATGCCTAATTTTTTGGGCCTGTACTCCAGTGGCCTACAGTAAAATTTGTTTCCAGTGACCGCCTAATGTACCTCAAGCCACATTATCAGAAGTTATTTTCTGTCAAGTGAATGCCTAATTTTGGGGCCTGTACTGGCCTACAGTAAAATTTTTATCCAGTGGCCGCCTAATGTATGTACCTCCAGCCACATCATCACAAGTTCTTTTCTGTCAGGTGAATGCCTAAATTTTGGGGCCTGTACTCCCGTGGCCTAAAATAAAATCTTTCTAGGCTCCAGCAGGACACATTTTTGAGAGTTTCACTTTAAGCCGCATAAAAATGGCCCCTGATTAAAATACATATTTTTGTGGGAATTTTTGGCAATGATCCCCCTCTAGTATGTTACTGTCCATGTTGTGTGACTATTTGTGCACTTCTAGTAAGTATTTGGTGGCTGCAAATATGACCTAAAGATTTTTCAGGTTCGCCTGCCATTAAAGTCAATAGGGCCCGCCGCAAACTTGCGGTTCCCAAACATTTGATTGCGAACGCGCATTCGCGAATCGTCCCTGCTGATGTTTGTCCATCACTACTCCTAACCAGTTTATCCTTTAAAGTATGACACTTCCTAAAAGCCACCAATGGTATTGACCCTTTTACCTCCTTCAAATCATCGTACTTTATACTTTATCCCAATTCTCCCTTAACACTCTCCTAATTTGATCTGCCATAGGACTGAACTTAAAGGAGAAGACAAACCGTTTCTGATTGTCCACTTGTTTTCTAGTTTTCAAATTACCTGTCATTACTGTTTCCCTGTGAATGGATGCTGCTTTTTGCATCGCTTCATTCAAAAGATCTCTAGGATAGCCTCTGACTAATAAACGTTTTTTTTTTTTTAAATCAGAAGACTGTTCCCTATAAGTCTCATCGGTCTTGTTTATCCTTCCCAATCTGACAAATTGTCCATATGGAACAGCTTTTTTCACGCTGCCTGGATGGTAGCTGGAATAATGTATCAACAAATTGGTTGCCGTTGGTTTGTGATAACCCTCGGTAACCAGTTCACCTTCTCTTTCCAAAATCACCACATCTAAAAATTCCAACTTGGACCCCCCAAAATTGTGAGTGAACCTTATATTCATGCTATTCACTGAGTTCAAATATACTACAACCTTCCCCCACTTCCTCCCAGTGTCAGTGCCCACCAACATGAACAGTAAAATGGCGCTGAGTGAATTTGTGTAAAGTTTGCAACTAATCTGTTTCTATTGGAATCAGTTTGCTCATTCTTATCCGTGATCTATGTAAAGTTTATGCAGCTAGGACCTTATTATCATATTGTGGGCACTTAAGGGGCCTCTTACTTTATTGGAGGCATTTAAAGGAACATCCTTCTGTTCTGTGCGAAGGAACGATAAGGACATCACTCTGTGTGGGTGAACATTTAAGGGTGCGTCACTTTTTGAGGGGTCACTTAAGGGCATCACTTTTTTTAGGGTAATTTAAGGGGACATTATCAATATCGGGCACTTGTGTGGGGGACACTTACAGTATGGAGCTTCATTCTGTGTTGGCACTTAATGAAGTATCATAATGTGTGGGGCATCAAAGGGGTCATCATGCTGTTAGGGTACATTCTTCTGTGGGACACCTAGGGGCATCATTTAGTGTAGGGGCATTAAGGGACATCATACTCTGTGGGGAGGCTACTTAAGGGGGCATTATATTGTGTGGGGGGCAATTAGTAGACATCACTTTGTGTGAGAGGCACTAAAGGGGCCTCATTCTATATAAGGGGAACTTAATCGGGTATAATACTGTGTGGGGCACTTAGGGGACATTCTACTGTGAAAGGGGCATTTAGATACATCTTACAGGGTGGGGTTTTAAGAGGCATCATGTGTGGGTAGGAAATTAAAATACATTCCTATGTGTGGGAGGCACTTTAAGGGGCATCACTCTGTGTGGGGGCCATGTAAGGAGTAGTGATGAGTAGCATAGGCAATATTCGTTTTCACAATATTTAACACATTTTTGGCCTAATATTCACAATAAATTAGCAAATTCTAGAATTCGTGATCTCCAGTCATTATTTCACTTGATTGTGAAAATCGGCAATGTTATATGCGCGTATTGCACGCGCAATACAGGCCCACACTTTTGCTACATTTTTCAAGCTGCTAGAAGTTTCCTGAGACTTGAGAAAATGCACAGTACAGTAATTCCTATCACACTACCTAACACCCTGCACTGGAACCTATCAGCTATATCAGGATATAACCTACAATAACTTTCTCCCACTAACTATCTGTATTATATATATAAGCTAACTAACTATCTAATGTATTTGACTCAGCAATGTAAATGACTCAGCAAAGCACAGAGCACAGCAATGTCACCGCTCTCTCTCTTTCTCAGAACTGCAAAAAAAACCTGAAGAAAATGGCTGCTGGGGAGTTTCTTATATAGTAAGCTGTAGGCAACTTTCCTATTGGTTGCTAGGAATGTTTGCTAAGCTCTGACAAAGACATTGCAGCCTTCTCATTGGCCCACAAGCAAGAAGCAGTGAGGGTACTGATGGAAAAAAATCTAAAATATTCACGATTACGAAGATATAGTACTATATTCTAAATCTTCGCGAATTCTCGAAGTGCCGTAATTCACGATAAAAATTGGCAATTAGAATATTCACGATCAACACTAGTAAGGAGACATCATACTGTGTGGAAGCATTTAAATGGCATCACTCTGTTTGAGAGGCACCTGAAGGGATTGTATCACTTCCGCAAATGGCATTTATCGTGTAGACAAAATTAATACAAGGCACTTACTAATGTATTATGATTGCCCATATTGCCTTCTTTGCTCTCTTGATTAATGTTGTCTTCACATTATACACTGATCGTTTCCAGGGGTTACAGTGACCGCTGTAGCACAGATAAGTGGTGGCCGGGACGGGAGCTTCTGCGCATGCATGCCTATTATTGCTCCCACAGTCCCTGTCACCCGGGAGGCCACTGCTTTTTCCTATAGTGTGCAAGCATGGCCACCACTGCTTGATTGCAGGTCATAACCCTTGGTTACAAGCAGTGTATAATGTGATGTAAAAATTATTTAAGCCAGCAGGAGGCAATATGGACAATCACAATACATTATTAATTTTGTCTACACAATCAATGCCATTTGCTGAAGTGAGACAACCACTTGATGGAAGTTTTGAAAAACAGCATATACATATCTTACAATACACAGAGTAGCGGAGGATATCTCTGAGTGATAAAGTGATATACTAGGCTAAAATCTGTTTTATCTCCAGACAGTTCAAATGTTTTTTTTTTTTTGTTGAAGTTTTGAAAAACAGCATATGCTTCTCTTACAATATGTAGGGTAGTAGAGGATAACATGTGTGAGTGGTGATGTGACATACTAGACAAAAATCTCAGGGATACAGAAGTGTTCCAAACAAAAGACCCAGAGCCAGAACCTGGTCAGTAGCAGCACCAGCTATCTGGCCAGAAGTAGCAGTAGTAGTCTTAGTAGGCCGTATTTGACCCTGGCTTCAGAAAGGAGAAAAAAATATCGTTGAGGAAAAAGAGGATGAAATTTTGGATTGAATGGCTCACTCTCTCCTCAGTTATAGCAAGATGACATTGAGGTAACTCTTCCTCCATGCAGCCACCAGAGAAGGCTCTCAGTGGATACCACTAAGTGTTCTATGCCCTTTTCTAGTTAGGTGCTTTCCATTTCTCTAAGAAGTGTCAAGAAAACTCCACCCTGCCCTACAGAAAATAGTCAAGAGAATTTCCCTGTTGATGATTTGTATGAGAACAGTGAGTGTTTGTACTGCTCTAAGGAAGAGATTCAGGAGGATGCTGCAGACCTCAGCGGCTTTAAAGTTTGTAAAAAAAATAAAATAAAATATGTTCCTCCAGTTCAGCCTGTTATCCTGCAAGTTGATCCAGAGGAAGGCAAAAAAAAAACCCTGAGAGGTAGAAGCCAATTTTGCTCATTTTAGGGGAAAAAATTCCTTCCCGACTCCAATCGGGCAGCAGAATAACTCCCTGGATCAACGATCCTACTCCAGAAAATTAATAACTATAACCGTAATGGTATTCCACTCCAGAAATACATCTATGCCGTTCTTGAACTCATTTAGTGAATTCACCATCACCACCTCCTCTGGCAGAGAGATGCATAGTCTCGCAGCTCTTACGATAAAGAATAATCTTCTATGTTTGTGTAGAAACCTTCTTTCCTCTAGGCACACAAGATATACCCTCGTCACAGTCCTGGGAATAAATAGATGAAATTAGCCTAATTTTGATAATCATTCTGGGTACTGTAGTCCACCCATTCCAGTTATTACTTTAGTTGCCCTCCTCTGAACACTCTCCAGCTCTGCTATGTCTGCCTTGTTCACAGGAGCCCAAAACTGAACACAGTACTTCATGTGTGGTCTGACTAGTAATTTGTAAAGTGGCAGGATTATGTTCTCATCATGTGCATCTTTGCCTCTTTTATTGAAACCCAGTATCTTACTAACATTGGCAGCAGCTGCCTGACGCTGGTTTCTATAGTTTAGTTTTCTGTCCACTAAAATGCCTAAGTCCTTTTCATGTCAGTTTTACCCACTGTTTTACCATTTAGTATCTAAGGGTTACTTGTATTATTCCTTACCATGTGCATAACATTACATTTATCAATGTTAAACCTCATCTTGCATGTCTATGCCCAAGGCTCCAAGATAAACAAATCCATCTATAGCAGTATACTGTACTCTTCCATGTTAATTACTTTACACAGTTTAGTGTCATCTACAAAAATTTATATTTTACTATGCAAGCCTTCTACAAGATCATTAATATATATATTGAAGAGAATAGGACCCAATCTGAGTATGTACCATTAATAACCACCCTTTGTTTTCTATCACTGAGCCAGTTACTTACTCACATACAGTGGATATAAAAAGTCTACACACCCCTGTTAAAATGTCAGATTTCTGTGCTGTAAAAAAAAATTATATAAATCACAGAAAAAATGCACCAAACGGATATGCCACTGACTATACTGGCTAGTCATAAATGCAGATATTAAAAGCTGAGACTTTCGCCAATATATTCCTGTCAGGAAAATATCGGAGCCCTTCATGCACCACGTCACGGTCACTCAGCATGGCAAAGGGTCCTACCACTACGCTAACTATGGTGTGAACAAGGTCTGAAGGTGATGTAATCCAGCTCACAGCCAGGCTTCCACACAAACGCCTAGCAGGACAACTAGTGCAATGTGAACAAAGCCAAGACTGCAAGCCACACCCATATCAGACCCTGTGATGGAGGTCACCAGGTGCAAAAGAGTGTTTGAATGCCAGGTAAAAGCACATACACTACATATAAAACAAGACAAAAACACAGAAATATAGTGGCAATACTGGAGGAGCGGCTCAACCCCTAACACTGTAGCGTGTTTTTCATTGGGGGAGCAGCCCCACCGCATGTGGACCGCAGCAAACGACTATCCTCAGAAGAAAATGCATACGGTGGAGGATATCGGCGCGGTCCACATGCACCACAAGGGCATCCTACACAAAACGGAGCATTGTGCGGATGTAAATACAATCATATAAATCACAGAAAAAATGCACCAAACGGATATGCCACTGACTATACTGGCTAGTCATAAATGCAGATATTAAAAGCTGAGACTTTCGCCAATATATTCCTGTCAGGAAAATATCGGAGCCCTTCATGCACCATTGTGGTGCATGTGGACCGCGCCGACATCCTCCACCGTATGCATTTTTTGATGGGGATAGTCGTTTGCTGCGGTCCACATGCGGTGAGGCTGCTCCCCCAATGAAAAACACGCTACAGTGTTAGGGGTTGAGCCGCTCCTCCAGTATTGCCACTATATTTCTGTGTTTTTGTCTTGTTTTATATGTAGTGTATGTGCCTTTACCTGGCATTCAAACACTCTTTTGCACCTGGTGACCTCCATCACAGGGTCTGATATGGGTGTGGCTTGCAGTCTTGGCTTTGTTCACATTGCACTAGTTGTCCTGCTAGGCGTTTGTGTGGAAGCCTGGCTGTGAGCTGGATTACATCACCTTCAGACCTTGTTCACACCATAGTTAGCGTAGTGGTAGGACCCTTTGCCATGCTGAGTGACCGTGACGTGGTGCATGAAGGGCTCCGATATTTTCCTGACAGGAATATATTGGCGAAAGTCTCAGCTTTTAATATCTGCATTTATGACTAGCCAGTATAGTCAGTGGCATATCCGTTTGGTGCATTTTTTCTGTGATTTATATGATTGTATTTACATCCGCACAATGCTCCGTTTTGTGTAGGATGCCCTTGTGGTGCATGTGGACCGCGCCGACATCCTCCACCGTATGCATTTTTTTCTGGGGATAGTCGTTTGCTGCGGTCCACATGCGGTGGGGCTGCTCCCCCAATGAAAAACACGCTACAGTGTTAGGGGTTGAGCCGCTCCTCCAGTATTGCCACTATATTTCTGTGTTTTTGTCTTGTAAAAAAAAATGAGACAAAGATAAACCATTTCAAAACTTTTTCCACCTTTAATGTGATCTATAAACTGTACCACTCAATTGAAAAACAAACTGAAATCTTTTAGGTAGAGGGAAGAAAGCAAAAAAAAAACTAAAATAATGTGGTTGTATAAGTGTGCACACCCTCTTATAACTGGGGATGTAGCTGTGTTCAGAATTAAGCAATCACATTCAAAATCTGGTTAAATAGGAGTCAGCATACAACTGCAATCATTTAAAGTGCCTCTGATTAACCCCAAATAAAGTTCAACTGCTCTAATTGGTCTTTCCTGAAATTTTCTTAGTTGCATCCCACAGCAAATGCCATGGTCCACAGCAAGCTTCCAAAGCATCAGAGGGATCTCATTGTTCAAAGGTATCAGTCAGTAGAAGGGTACAAAAGAATTTCCAAGGCATTAGATATACCATGGAACACAATGAAGACAGTCATCATCAAGTGGAGAAAATATGGCACAACAGTAACACTACCAAGAACTAGACGTCCCTCCAACATTGATGAAAAGACAAGAAGAAAACTGGTTTGGGAGGCTACCAAGAGGCCTACAGCAACATTAAAGGAGCTGCAGGAATATCTGGCAAGTACTGGCTGTGTGGTACATGTGACAACAATCTCCCGTATTCTTCATATGTCTGGGCTATGGGGTAGAGTGGCAAGAAAAAAGCCTTTTCTTACAAAGAAAAACAACCAAGCCAGGCTACATTTTGCAAAAACACATCTGAAGTCTCCCAAAAGCATGTGGGAAAAGGTGTTATGGTCTGATGAAACCAAGGTTGAACTTTTTGGCCATAATTCCAAAAGATATGTTTGGCCCAAAAATAACACTGCACATCACCAAAAGAACATCATACCCACAGTGAAGCATGGTGGTGGCATCATAATGCTTTAGGGCTGTTTATATTCAGCTGGAACTGAGGCCTTAGTTAAGCTAGAGGGAATTATGAACAGTTCCAAATACCAGTCAATATTGGCCCAAAACTTTCAGACTTCTACTAGAAAGCTGAACATGAAGAGGAACTTCATCTTTCAGCATAACAACGACCCAAAGCATACATCCAAATCAACAAAGGAATGGCTTCACCAGAAGAAAACTAAAGTTTTGGAATGGCCCAGCCAGAGCCCAGACCTGAATCCGATTCAAAATCTGTGGGGTGATCTGAAGACGGCTGTGCACAGGAGATGCCCTCGCAATCTGACAGATTTGGAGTGTTTTTGCAAAGAAGAGTGGGCAAAATGTGCCATGCTGATAGACTCATACCCAAAAAGACTGAGTGCTGTAATAAAATCAAAAGGTGCTTCAACAAAGTATTAGTTTAAGGGTGTGCACTATTTTTTCTTCCTTCTACCTAAAAGATTTCAGTTTATTTTTCAAATGAGTGGTACCGTTTATAGGCCACATTAAAGTTCTGAAGTTATTTATCTTTGTCTCATTTTTTTACATCACAGAAACCTGACATTTTAACAGGGGTGTGTAGACTTTTTATATCCACTGTGCACATCCCCCCCCCCCCAGTCTAAGTGTTCTCATTTTATGTACTAACCTTTTATATGACACAGTATCAAATTATTTTTCAATACTGGCACCACATTTGCTAAGTGCCAATCCTGTGGAACAATCCCTGTCAATATAGAGTCATTCAATAACAGAATTAAGGGTCTGCCTATGACATTACTTCATTATTTTAGGATACAGGGGTGTATGCCATCTGGACCTGGTGATTTATCTATTTTAATCTATTTAAGATGCTGCTTTACTTCTTCCTGGGTCAGACAGGCCACTTTTAATGGGACAGTTTATTTTCCTCTGTAAATACAGTGAAAAAAATAAAAAAATAATAGCTTTGCTTTCTCCTCATCGCTCTCTACAACTGTCCCCTAATTATTCTGTTAAGGGCCGACTCCTTCATATTTGTACTTTTTACCATTTATATAATTGAAAAATATTTTAGGGTTAGTTTTACTCTCTTTGGCAATAATCTCATTGTCTCCAGTTTGGCTGCTTTTATTTGTCATTTACATATTCTATTTTTTTTCCTTATAGTTTTCCAGTGCTTACTCGCTACTTTCCTGTTTTGTTGATTTAAATGCTTTCTTTTTGTCATTTATTGCTTCCTTTACATTTCTATTTATCCACATTGTTTTTTTTCTTGTTCCTCACCCTTTTACTATTCCTCACCCTTTTATTATTTTGTGGCTGCATTTTTACTTTTGAGGACATTGTCCCATTTAGTGAGGCATCTCTTAGCTGGTCAAATTTAGATTTTTTGAAGTTTGGTATTTTTGTGTCTCCCTGAATAAATGCTCTTTTGAATGACAATTGGAAGGTCACAATTATTTTATTGTCACAATTTCACAGGTGTCTCCCAACCAGCACATCTGTTGTTCTGTCAGGTCTATTAGTTTGTACTAAGTCCAGTATGGCCATACCTCTAGTTGGGTCCTGAACCAGTTGGATAAGTAATTGTCTTAGGTTATTGCCAAGAACCTGTTTCCTTTATGAGATCTACAGCTTTCAGTTTCCCAGTCTATATCTGGGCAGTTGAGGTCCCCCATAATAACAACCTCATTATGATTTGCGTCTCATCTACCTCCTATATCAATAGATTTTCTGTGGACTCTGGTATATTAGGGGACTTATAACAAACTCATATCAGTATTTCATTATTGTTTTTGCCTCCATGTATTTCTACGCACAGTGGCTCTACATGTCCCTCACTTATATCTTCCCAGAGTGTGGGCTTTAGACAGAACTTTACATAAAGGCAAACCCCTCTCCATTTTTTACTATCCTTTCTGAACACACTGTAACCCAGTACGTTAACCGCCCAGTCATAGCTATCATCCAGCCATGTCTCAGTTATTCCCACTGTCACACACACAGGGGGTGGGAAGGTGACCACTGAGCTCAATCCGCGCCCCTGTCCCTGCTTACTTGCCTCGCAAGTCCTAGTGACAAGGGACAACTGGTTGACAAACCCTCAGCTAGGATAAGTGCAGGGAAGACAGACAAAACATGCAACAGAGAAGTAAAAAAAGCTGAGTTATAAACCAAGAGAGCAGCACGGTACCAGAGGAGCAAGCGGAGGATCATCAGGAGAAGCTGAAGTCAGAACCAGGAGGAAACGCCAAGACCAAGGGATGAGACAGACAGGTAATCAGAAGACAAGCAGGACCAACAAACCAGGTAAGTAATATCGCAGGAAGGACCTCGATAACAGGCAATCTGTGGACAGCAGATTGCCTGTTTAAATAGGGCGCTAGTGGAGTCATGTGACGTGGCCAGTGTCACATCACTCCAGAGTTCCAATACAGCTGAGCGCCGAGTGATCAGCTTGCCACTCACCCCCTGTGTGGTTACTACGGGAACGGGCGACTCCGGGCACGCTGATGACGCAAGCGTGCCTCGGATGTCCCCGCCTTCTGGAACCACGCACAGAGCGCATTGTGACAGTACCCCTCCTCCACGCTGGGCCACCGGACCCAAGACCCCAGACAACAGCTTCTGAGGATGTTCCACATGAAATTTCTTAACAAGTCTAGAGGCATGAACATCCTTAGCTGGTACCCAGGACCATTCCTCCAGTCCGTAGCCTTTCCAGTGCACCAGGTACTGTAAAGAGTTACGGGCTCTCCTAACATCCAAGATCTTGGAAATCACAAACTCCTCGGAATCATTAACCAGTACCGGCGGCGGAGCGGACTGTGAAGGAACAACAGGGGCAATATGTTTTTTAAGCAGAGATTTATGGAAGACGTCATGGATGTGGAAAGATTCGGGCAGCTTCAACCTAAATGATACTGGATTAATTAACTCCATTATCTCGTACGGACCTATAAAGCGAGGTGCAAACTTTTTGGAGGCCACCTTAAGATGCACATTTTTAGAAGATAGCCACACCTTCTCCCCAACCTGAAAATCCATCCCCTTAGAACGTTTCTTATTTGCTTTGATGACCCAGAATGAAAAACGAGGATGGAAACTGTAATTACAAAAGAATGGGGAGACACCAGCAGAGGACTTAGCATGGTTGTTTATCGCAAATTCTGCCAAAGGAAGGTACTTAACCCATAATTGTTGATCATCAGAGACGTATGACCTGAGAAACTGTTCCACAGACTAATTAAGTCGTTCCATCTGCCCGTTAATTTAAGGATGATAGGCAGACTAGAAAGACAATGAGATTTGGCACCTCTGACAGAAGGCTCTCCAAAATCTAGACAGAAACTGGACACCCCTATCAGATGCAATGTTCTCGGGAATACTGTGCAAACATACAATTTGTTCTACAAATACAGAGGCCAGAGTCTTAGCATTAGGAACCTTAGCAAGAGGAACAAAATGTACTATCTTACTGAACCTATCGACCACTACCCAAACCACTGCAGGTGGCAGGTCCGTGATGAAATCTATAAAAATATGAGACCAGGGTCTACTGGGAATGGGTAGGGGTCGCAACTCACCAGCAGGGCGAGTTCTAGGGGTTTTAGACTTGACACACACCTCGCAGGCCAACACATAGGACTTGACATCCTTGAATAGGGTGGGCCACCAGTAAGACCTTGATATCAGCTCTTTAGTACTCTTGATACCAGGATATCTACACAAAACAGAATCATGACACTCACCCAACAGCCGGAGACGGAATCATTCGGGGACAAACAACTTAACTGTTGGTGTGGGTGTGTCGGGGCCAGATGTTGTTCTGCCTTAATAAGAGCAGTAATATCTTGGGACGCGGCTGCTAAAAAGACATTAACTGGCAATATGGTTTCAGGCAGTGCGTCAGTATAGAGATAGAGCATTTGCCTTCACGTTCTTACTTCCTGGTCTGAAAGTGATGGAGAAATATAAACGTGTAAAAAAAAAATGCCCATCTGGCTTGACGGGGATTTAAACTCTTAGCAGACTCAAGAAACATCAGATTTCTGTGATCAGTAACAACGGTGACACAATGTTTAGCCCCCTCAAGAAAATGCCTCCACTCCTCAAATGCCCATTTAATGGCCAGCAATTCACGATTCCCCACATCATAATTTCTCTCGGTTGGAGAAAATTTTCTGGAAAAGAAGGCACATGGCCTTAAATTGGTCTTGTGAGAGGACCGCCCCTACTCCGTCCTCGGAGGCATCCACCTCCACAATGAAAGGTCTCTCTTGATCCGGCTGAATCAAAACAGGAGTGCTATTGAAGGCCTTTTTAAGAGTTTCAAATGCTTCAGTAGCTTCAACAGACCAGTTATCCAGGTCCGCCCAGTCAGTCAAGGGTCTAGCAATTATCAAAAAATTCTTTATAAATCTACGGTAATAATTAACGAACCCTAAAAAACGTTGTAAGGCCTTTAAGGACGATGGCCTTACCCAGTCCATAATTGCTAATACCTTGCTAGGATCCATTTTAAAGGCGTGAGGAGTGAGAACATACCCGAGATACAAAATCTCTTGTACCCCAAAAACACATTTCTCCTGTTTGGCAGCCAATTGATTCTTCCTCAAAACCTCGAACACTTGTTTAACATGAGACACATGACTCTCAAAATCAGGGGAAAAAATCAAAACATCATCAAGGTAGACAATCACGAATTTTCCCAAGAATTCTCTGAAAATATCATTCATAAAATTTCACCGCTGGGGCATTGCTGAGTCCAAAAGGCATTACAAGATATTTAACGTGTCCAGCTGGTGTATTGAAAACTGTCTTCCACTTGTCTCCCTCCTTAATTCAAATTAAGTTATATCCCTACCTGGCTCGCCAATGTAAAGGGGAGATATTAATCATCAATATTTATGCAAATATCAATAATTAATATTCATAAATAGGAGGAGCCATCTTTTGATGACTCCACCTATTTATACCTTTATATTAATAACACAATACTTTCATTATACTTTACGCTAATCACTAAAACTAGCTGCATGCATCTTACTGAACTAACTATCGCCAAGAACCACAAGTTACACAGATAGTTACAAGTAAAACAGGATATTTATTAATACCTACAGTACACTACGCACGCAATACACTAACAATACAGCACTATAAATACAGTACTAAACTACACTACACGGTTCCCAAATTCCACCCACAAAGCTATCTAATACAGTACACAAACACATATATAAACAGCCCACTCCACCTGATACTAATCCTATCCCTAAGGGAACAATGGGGAATAGGGAGCAGGGATGCTCCTACAGGGTTTGGGGAGGGGGATGGTGGTAAGGGTTGGGCAAGGGTTAATACCCTACAAGTGTGTGAGGGGTGCAGAGAGGGGGTAAATATGGGTAGGTGATGGGTAGGGGTATAGCAGGTAGAGGAGAGGATATGGGCAAGGGGTTATTGGTAGCAGGGGTAAGTTAATGCAGGCCACAGAGGACAGGGCCTGCAGGGACTATTGTTGGGGATATAGGGGGTATGTGAGGGGTAGGTAGGGGTTAGACAGGTAGGGGTTAATCAGGACAGCAGTGAAGGGGCTACTGCTGGGGTATACTTAGCCCTTTCAGGGTTCATGAAGCTGCTCTCTCCCATGTGTCTCTGTGTGCATTGGAGATATTCAGGAGATACTCAGGAGGTAATCTGGAGGTGGATACAATCTAAACAAGTAAGATTTGTTTGTTTAAAATCTTTCCCCTCTTTACAATGGCAGATCTGGTTCTGTGCAGGAATTGTTGTGCTTTTATTTCAGGTTCCACTCTTCAAAGGTTTGGATACTGTCTGATCTGTAGACAGCTCTCCATAATGCAGCAGGAAATTACCTTTTTGAAATATGAGATTTTTAAATTAACCACTAAACAAACTCAGGCTGAGAACATTGCAATGCCACTGCCACAGAGGCCCCCTAGAAATGGAAGATGGGTTACTGTAGGTTCAGGTAGACTGAGAGTTGTGGATAGAAGGCATGTCCCACAGTCTGTGGCTCTCCATAATTCATTTGCAGCACTTTCAGAGTGCAAGAGCAACATGGAGGATGGCTCAAGCACAGTGGGTGAGAAACAATCATCTCCCATGCCTAAAGTATGTAAGACTGCAGCCAAAGACAAAAAGGAGAAGGTGAGGATTGATAGTAAGCAGCTGTTGGTGGGCGATTCCATCATAAGAGGTGTGAAGTTTGAGGAGAATAGTGTTGTGAGATGTCTCCCTGGTACTACCGCTAGCAGGGATAGACGACGGATCCTAAATATTGTTAGGCAAGCAAAGCAGGAAAGGGAAGTGGATGTTATTCTCCATCTTGGGACAAACAATCTGGCTTGCAATGAGGTTTCAAAGGTGAAAGAAGCTTTTCATACACTTGGAAAGGATATACGGGAGGTTGCATCAACTGTTTCATTCTCTGCAGTTTTGCCTGTGCATAACCTTCAGCATGACAGGAAGATACGCATTAAGGAATTCAATGAATGGCTTGGTGAATGGTGTCTGAACCAAGGGTTTGGCTTTGTGTCTCATGATAGCTCTTGTTGGAATGGAAAAGAACTGTACAAGAAAGATGGTTTGAATCTTTCTCTCAAGGGAACGAATGTCCTCGGTGAACAGTTCCAAGTATTTGCTAAGAAGCATTTAAACTAGGAAAGGGGGACAAAAGAGTGATAATCCAGCAGTCCGACTGCCCCCCGGAACAATGCCAGAAGAGGCCAGTAGCAAAAAGGTTAAGAAATGACAAGCTCAGAGTCTTGTCTACAAAGGCTCGCAGTCTAGGGAATAAGATCAATGAGCTTGAGTCTATAATGGCATCTGAGAATATAGATGTAGTGGCAGTTACTGAGATGTGGTTCAAGGGGAGTAATGACTGGGATATATCAATACCAGGGTTCTCTCTATACAGGAAAGACAGAGAAGGCAAGAAGGGGGGAGGGGTGGCCCTGTATGTGAAAGATAGCATAAAATCTAATTTGATACAAGTTAGCGAGAACAATTTAGAGTCAGTTTGGGTTACCTTGCAGCTTGATAATCATAAGGTAACTCGTGTAGGTGTTATATATAGACCACCTACCCAAGTCAAAGAATTAGATGATCTACTAGTTGAGGAAATAGCTAAAATGACATTGAAGGGGGAAGTTATCATTATGGGAGACTTCAATCTTCCAGATGTAAACTGGAAAACCAAAATAGCTAGTTCTGCCAAGAGTACAGATATTCTAAAATCCCTACTCGGATTATCTCTACAGCAAGTAGTGGAGGAGCCAACCCGGGAGGAGGCCATTTTAGATTTAGTATTCACAAATGGGAATTTGGTATCTGATATTACTGTAGGGGAAAGCTTGGGATCTAGTGATCACCAGTCAGTGTGGTTTACTATAAGTACAGTGACTGAGTCACACCACACAAAAAGAAAAGTTTTAGATTTGAGAAAAACAGACTTTTCTAAAATAAGATTAGTGGTATACGAGTCCCTATCAGACTGGAACAGTTTAATTGGAGTCCAGGAGAAATGGGACTACTTAAAAGTGGCACTATTGAAGGCAACAGAAGATTGCATTAGGCTTGTCAGTAAAAGCAAAAAAAGGAAGAAACCACTGTGGTACTCAGCAGAAGTGGCCAAAATCATTAAAAACAAAAAGATAGCATTTAGGAATTATAAAAAAAAAAAAAACGAGGATGACAGACAAATTTATAAGATTAGGCAGAGAGAGGACAAACAAGTTATAAGAGCTTCTAAAGCACAGGCAAAAGAGAAATTAGCCCAGTCAGGGAAAAAAGGCGATAAGGCATTCTTCAGATACATAAATGAAAAAAGGAAACTAAAACAAGGAATTACCAAATTAAAAACTAAAGAAGGAAGGTATATGGAAGAAGATAAAGAACTAGCTGACTGCCTCAATGAATACTTCTGTTCAGTTTTTACAAAGGAAAATGAAGGAGAAGGACCTCAGTTGGAAAGAAGACTAATGAATAGGGATGAGCGAACCCGAACTGTATAGTTCGGGTTCGTACCGAATTTTGGGGTGTCCGTGACACGCACCCGAACCCGAACATTTTCGTAAAAGTCCGGGTTCGGGTTCGGTGATCGGCGCTTTCTTGGCGCTTTTTGAAAGGCTGCAAAGCAGCCAATCAACAAGCGTCATACTACTTGCCCCAAGAGGCCATCACAGCCTTGCCTACTATTGGCATGGCTGTGATTGGCCAATGCAGCATGTGACCCAGCCTCTATATAAGCTTGGGTCACGTTGCGCTGCACGTAACTCTGCTGATTTAAGCATAGGGAGAGGTTGCAGCTGCGACGTTAGGGCGAGATTAGGCAGATTAACTCCTCCAAAAGACTTCATTCTGTGATCGATCTGCCGCTGTGAATCATTGAAGTGCTAATATTGACTTGCTCACTTTTTTGAGGCTGCCCAGAGCGTTTTTAGATCACTTTTTTTCTGGGGTGATCGGCGGCCATTTTGTGACTTGTGGTGCGCCAGCACAAGCTATCACCAAGTGTATTTAACCATCAATAGTGTGGTTATTTTGTGCTACTGTATATCCTACATCAGCTGCAGGCTGAGCCTGTGTCACCGAAGTGCATTTAACCATCAACAGTCTGGTTATTTTTTGGCCATATACTACATCAGGGGCAAGTTGAGCCTGTCACACAGCGCAAAAAAAACAGGCCTGACATTTCTATTCAACCAAATCTGTACTGTTTTAGCTGGTCAAGTTATTTGTAGTGACCGTAAAAGCAGACTTTTTGTTCTGGGTTGAAAAACTATTCCCAAATTTGCCATTCTCAAAATAACTAGTTTCTGGTATATGAGGCCTACTTGAAATCTATCCAAAAAAGGATATCTTACATTGAAGGTGCTGATAGTGTCATTCAGAAAAACCTAAGACACACGCTACCGTGCAGATAGAAGTCTGATTCTGTGATTAAACCTATACCTGTCACATAGCGCAAAAAAAAAACAGGCCTGACATTTCTATTCAACCAAATCTGTACTGTTTTAGCTGGTCAAGTTATTTGTAGTGACCGTAAAAGCAGACTTTTTGTTCTGGGTTGAAAAACTATTCCCAAATTTGCCATTCTCAAAATAACTAGTTTCTGGTATATGAGGCCTACTTGAAATCTATCCCAAAAAGGATATCTTACATTGAAGGTGCTGATAGTGTCATTCAGAAAAACCTAAGACACACGCTACCGTGCAGATAGAAGTCTGATTCTGTGATTAAACCTATACCTGTCACATAGCGCAAAAAAAAAACAGGCCTGACATTTCTATTCAACCAAATCTGTACTGTTTTAGCTGGTCAAGTTATTTGTAGTGACCGTAAAAGCAGACTTTTTGTTCTGGGTTGAAAAACTATTCCCAAATTTGCCATTCTCAAAATAACTAGTTTCTGGTATATGAGGCCTACTTGAAATCTATCCCAAAAAGGATATCTTACATTGAAGGTGCTGATAGTGTCATTCAGAAAAACCTAAGACACACGCTACCGTGCAGATAGAAGTCTGATTCTGTGATTAAACCTATACCTGTCACACAGCGCAAAAAAAAAACAGGCCTGACATTTCTATTCAACCAAATCTGTACTGTTTTAGCTGGTCAAGTTATTTGTAGTGACCGTAAAAGCAGACTTTTTGTTCTGGGTTGAAAAACTATTCCCAAATTTGCCATTCTCAAAATAACTAGTTTCTGGTATATGAGGCCTACTTGAAATCTATCCCAAAAAGGATATCTTACATTGAAGGTGCTGATAGTGTCATTCAGAAAAACCTAAGACACACGCTACCGTGCAGATAGAAGTCTGATTCTGTGATTAAACCTATACCTGTCACATAGCGCAAAAAAAAAACAGGCCTGACATTTCTATTCAACCAAATCTGTACTGTTTTAGCTGGTCAAGTTATTTGTAGTGACCGTAAAAGCAGACTTTTTGTTCTGGGTTGAAAAACTATTCCCAAATTTGCCATTCTCAAAATAACTAGTTTCTGGTATATGAGGCCTACTTGAAATCTATCCCAAAAAGGATATCTTACATTGAAGGTGCTGATAGTGTCATTCAGAAAAACCTAAGACACACGCTACCGTGCAGATAGAAGTCTGATTCTGTGATTAAACCTATACCTGTCACATAGCGCAAAAAAAAAACAGGCCTGACATTTCTATTCAACCAAATCTGTACTGTTTTAGCTGGTCAAGTTATTTGTAGTGACCGTAAAAGCAGACTTTTTGTTCTGGGTTGAAAAACTATTCCCAAATTTGCCATTCTCAAAATAACTAGTTTCTGGTATATGAGGCCTACTTGAAATCTATCCCAAAAAGGATATCTTACATTGAAGGTGCTGATAGTGTCATTCAGAAAAACCTAAGACACACGCTACCGTGCAGATAGAAGTCTGATTCTGTGATTAAACCTATACCTGTCACATAGCGCAAAAAAAAAACAGGCCTGACATTTCTATTCAACCAAATCTGTACTGTTTTAGCTGGTCAAGTTATTTGTAGTGACCGTAAAAGCAGACTTTTTGTTCTGGGTTGAAAAACTATTCCCAAATTTGCCATTCTCAAAATAACTAGTTTCTGGTATATGAGGCCTACTTGAAATCTATCCCAAAAAGGATATCTTACATTGAAGGTGCTGATAGTGTCATTCAGAAAAACCTAAGACACACGCTACCGTGCAGATAGAAGTCTGATTCTGTGATTAAACCTATACCTGTCACATAGCGCAAAAAAAAAACAGGCCTGACATTTCTATTCAACCAAATCTGTACTGTTTTAGCTGGTCAAGTTATTTGTAGTGACCGTAAAAGCAGACTTTTTGTTCTGGGTTGAAAAACTATTCCCAAATTTGCCATTCTCAAAATAACTAGTTTCTGGTATATGAGGCCTACTTGAAATCTATCCCAAAAAGGATATCTTACATTGAAGGTGCTGATAGTGTCATTCAGAAAAACCTAAGACACACGCTACCGTGCAGATAGAAGTCTGATTCTGTGATTAAACCTATACCTGTCACATAGCGCAAAAAAAAAACAGGCCTGACATTTCTATTCAACCAAATCTGTACTGTTTTAGCTGGTCAAGTTATTTGTAGTGACCGTAAAAGCAGACTTTTTGTTCTGGGTTGAAAAACTATTCCCAAATTTGCCATTCTCAAAATAACTAGTTTCTGGTATATGAGGCCTACTTGAAATCTATCCCAAAAAGGATATCTTACATTGAAGGTGCTGATAGTGTCATTCAGAAAAACCTAAGACACACGCTACCGTGCAGATAGAAGTCTGATTCTGTGATTAAACCTATACCTGTCACATAGCGCAAAAAAAAAACAGGCCTGACATTTCTATTCAACCAAATCTGTACTGTTTTAGCTGGTCAAGTTATTTGTAGTGACCGTAAAAGCAGACTTTTTGTTCTGGGTTGAAAAACTATTCCCAAATTTGCCATTCTCAAAATAACTAGTTTCTGGTATATGAGGCCTACTTGAAATCTATCCCAAAAAGGATATCTTACATTGAAGGTGCTGATAGTGTCATTCAGAAAAACCTAAGACACACGCTACCGTGCAGATAGAAGTCTGATTCTGTGATTAAACCTATACCTGTCACATAGCGCAAAAAAAAAACAGGCCTGACATTTCTATTCAACCAAATCTGTACTGTTTTAGCTGGTCAAGTTATTTGTAGTGACCGTAAAAGCAGACTTTTTGTTCTGGGTTGAAAAACTATTCCCAAATTTGCCATTCTCAAAATAACTAGTTTCTGGTATATGAGGCCTACTTGAAATCTATCCCAAAAAGGATATCTTACATTGAAGGTGCTGATAGTGTCATTCAGAAAAACCTAAGACACACGCTACCGTGCAGATAGAAGTCTGATTCTGTGATTAAACCTATACCTGTCACATAGCGCAAAAAAAAAAACAGGCCTGACATTTCTATTCAACCAAATCTGTACTGTTTTAGCTGGTCAAGTTATTTGTAGTGACCGTAAAAGCAGACTTTTTGTTCTGGGTTGAAAAACTATTCCCAAATTTGCCATTCTCAAAATAACTAGTTTCTGGTATATGAGGCCTACTTGAAATCTATCCCAAAAAGGATATCTTACATTGAAGGTGCTGATAGTGTCATTCAGAAAAACCTAAGACACACGCTACCGTGCAGATAGAAGTCTGATTCTGTGATTAAACCTATACCTGTCACATAGCGCAAAAAAAAAACAGGCCTGACATTTCTATTCAACCAAATCTGTACTGTTTTAGCTGGTCAAGTTATTTGTAGTGACCGTAAAAGCAGACTTTTTGTTCTGGGTTGAAAAACTATTCCCAAATTTGCCATTCTCAAAATAACTAGTTTCTGGTATATGAGGCCTACTTGAAATCTATCCCAAAAAGGATATCTTACATTGAAGGTGCTGATAGTGTCATTCAGAAAAACCTAAGACACACGCTACCGTGCAGATAGAAGTCTGATTCTGTGATTAAACCTATACCTGTCACATAGCGCAAAAAAAAAACAGGCCTGACATTTCTATTCAACCAAATCTGTACTGTTTTAGCTGGTCAAGTTATTTGTAGTGACCGTAAAAGCAGACTTTTTGTTCTGGGTTGAAAAACTATTCCCAAATTTGCCATTCTCAAAATAACTAGTTTCTGGTATATGAGGCCTACTTGAAATCTATCCCAAAAAGGATATCTTACATTGAAGGTGCTGATAGTGTCATTCAGAAAAACCTAAGACACACGCTACCGTGCAGATAGAAGTCTGATTCTGTGATTAAACCTATACCTGTCACATAGCGCAAAAAAAAAAACAGGCCTGACATTTCTATTCAACCAAATCTGTACTGTTTTAGCTGGTCAAGTTATTTGTAGTGACCGTAAAAGCAGACTTTTTGTTCTGGGTTGAAAAACTATTCCCAAATTTGCCATTCTCAAAATAACTAGTTTCTGGTATATGAGGCCTACTTGAAATCTATCCCAAAAAGGATATCTTACATTGAAGGTGCTGATAGTGTCATTCAGAAAAACCTAAGACACACGCTACCGTGCAGATAGAAGTCTGATTCTGTGATTAAACCTATACCTGTCACATAGCGCAAAAAAAAAACAGGCCTGACATTTCTATTCAACCAAATCTGTACTGTTTTAGCTGGTCAAGTTATTTGTAGTGACCGTAAAAGCAGACTTTTTGTTCTGGGTTGAAAAACTATTCCCAAATTTGCCATTCTCAAAATAACTAGTTTCTGGTATATGAGGCCTACTTGAAATCTATCCCAAAAAGGATATCTTACATTGAAGGTGCTGATAGTGTCATTCAGAAAAACCTAAGACACACGCTACCGTGCAGATAAAAGTCTGATTCTGTGATTAAACCTATACCTGTCACACAGCGCAAAAAAAAAACAGGCCTGACATTTCTATTCAACCAAATCTGTACTGTTTTAGCTGGTCAAGTTATTTGTAGTGACCGTAAAAGCAGACTTTTTGTTCTGGGTTGAAAAACTATTCCCAAATTTGCCATTCTCAAAATAACTAGTTTCTGGTATATGAGGCCTACTTGAAATCTATCCCAAAAAGGATATCTTACATTGAAGGTGCTGATAGTGTCATTCAGAAAAACCTAAGACACACGCTACCGTGCAGATAGAAGTCTGATTCTGTGATTAAACCTATACCTGTCACATAGAGCAAAAAAAAAACAGGCCTGACATTTCTATTCAACCAAATCTGTACTGTTTTAGCTGGTCAAGTTATTTGTAGTGACCGTAAAAGCAGACTTTTTGTTCTGGGTTGAAAAACTATTCCCAAATTTGCCATTCTCAAAATAACTAGTTTCTGGTATATGAGGCCTACTTGAAATCTATCCCAAAAAGGATATCTTACATTGAAGGTGCTGATAGTGTCATTCAGAAAAACCTAAGACACACGCTACCGTGCAGATAGAAGTCTGATTCTGTCATTAAACCTATACCTGTCACATAGCGCAAAAAAAAAACAGGCCTGACATTTCTATTCAACCAAATCTGTACTGTTTTAGCTGGTCAAGTTATTTGTAGTGACCGTAAAAGCAGACTTTTTGTTCTGGGTTGAAAAACTATTCCCAAATTTGCCATTCTCAAAATAACTAGTTTCTGGTATATGAGGCCTACTTGAAATCTATCCCAAAAAGGATATCTTACATTGAAGGTGCTGATAGTGTCATTCAGAAAAACCTAAGACACACGCTACCGTGCAGATAGAAGTCTGATTCTGTGATTAAACCTATACCTGTCACACAGCGCAAAAAAAAAAACAGGCCTGACATTTCTATTCAACCAAATCTGTACTGTTTTAGCTGGTCAAGTTATTTGTAGTGACCGTAAAAGCAGACTTTTTGTTCTGGGTTGAAAAACCATTCCCAAATTTGCCATTCTCAAAATAACTAGTTTCTGGTATATGAGGCCTACTTGAAATCTATCCCAAAAAGGATATCTTACATTGAAGGTGCTGATAGTGTCATTCAGAAAAACCTAAGACACACGCTACCGTGCAGATAGAAGTCTGATTCTGTGATTAAACCTATACCTGTCACATAGCGCAAAAAAAAAACAGGCCTGACATTTCTATTCAACCAAATCTGTACTGTTTTAGCTGGTCAAGTTATTTGTAGTGACCGTAAAAGCAGACTTTTTGTTCTGGGTTGAAAAACTATTCCCAAATTTGCCATTCTCAAAATAACTAGTTTCTGGTATATGAGGCCTACTTGAAATCTATCCCAAAAAGGATATCTTACATTGAAGGTGCTGATAGTGTCATTCAGAAAAACCTAAGACACACGCTACCGTGCAGATAGAAGTCTGATTCTGTGATTAAACCTATACCTGTCACATAGCGCAAAAAAAAAACAGGCCTGACATTTCTATTCAACCAAATCTGTACTGTTTTAGCTGGTCAAGTTATTTGTAGTGACCGTAAAAGCAGACTTTTTGTTCTGGGTTGAAAAACTATTCCCAAATTTGCCATTCTCCAAATAACTAGTTTCTGGTATATGAGGCCTACTTGAAATCTATCCCAAAAAGGATATCTTACATTGAAGGTGCTGATAGTGTCATTCAGAAAAACCTAAGACACACGCTACCGTGCAGATAGAAGTCTGATTCTGTGATTAAACCTATACCTGTCACACAGCGCAAAAAAAAAACAGGCCTGACATTTCTATTCAACCAAATCTGTACTGTTTTAGCTGGTCAAGTTATTTGTAGTGACCGTAAAAGCAGACTTTTTGTTCTGGGTTGAAAAACCATTCCCAAATTTGCCATTCTCAAAATAACTAGTTTCTGGTATATGAGGCCTACTTGAAATCTATCCCAAAAAGGATATCTTACATTGAAGGTGCTGATAGTGTCATTCAGAAAAACCTAAGACACACGCTACCGTGCAGATAGAAGTCTGATTCTGTGATTAAACCTATACCTGTCACATAGCGCAAAAAAAAAACAGGCCTGACATTTCTATTCAACCAAATCTGTACTGTTTTAGCTGGTCAAGTTATTTGTAGTGACCGTAAAAGCAGACTTTTTGTTCTGGGTTGAAAAACTATTCCCAAATTTGCCATTCTCAAAATAACTAGTTTCTGGTATATGAGGCCTACTTGAAATCTATCCCAAAAAGGATATCTTACATTGAAGGTGCTGATAGTGTCATTCAGAAAAACCTAAGACACACGCTACCGTGCAGATAGAAGTCTGATTCTGTGATTAAACCTATACCTGTCACATAGCGCAAAAAAAAAAACAGGCCTGACATTTCTATTCAACTAAATCTGTAGTGTTTTAGCTGGTCAAGTTATTTGTAGTGACCGTAAAAGCAGACTTTTTGTTCTGGGTTGAAAAACTATTCCCAAATTTGCCATTCTCAAAATAACTAGTTTCTGGTATATGAGGCCTACTTGAAATCTATCCCAAAAAGGATATCTTACATTGAAGGTGCTGATAGTGTCATTCAGAAAAACCTAAGACACACGCTACCGTGCAGATAGAAGTCTGATTCTGTGATTAAACCTATACCTGTCACATAGCGCAAAAAAAAAACAGGCCTGACATTTCTATTCAACCAAATCTGTACTGTTTTAGCTGGTCAAGTTATTTGTAGTGACCGTAAAAGCAGACTTTTTGTTCTGGGTTGAAAAACTATTCCCAAATTTGCCATTCTCAAAATAACTAGTTTCTGGTATATGAGGCCTACTTGAAATCTATCCCAAAAAGGATATCTTACATTGAAGGTGCTGATAGTGTCATTCAGAAAAACCTAAGACACACGCTACCGTGCAGATAGAAGTCTGATTCTGTGATTAAACCTATACCTGTCACATAGCGCAAAAAAAAAACAGGCCTGACATTTCTATTCAACCAAATCTGTACTGTTTTAGCTGGTCAAGTTATTTGTAGTGACCGTAAAAGCAGACTTTTTGTTCTGGGTTGAAAAACTATTCCCAAATTTGCCATTCTCAAAATAACTAGTTTCTGGTATATGAGGCCTACTTGAAATCTATCCCAAAAAGGATATCTTACATTGAAGGTGCTGATAGTGTCATTCAGAAAAACCTAAGACACACGCTACCGTGCAGATAGAAGTCTGATTCTGTGATTAAACCTATACCTGTCACATAGCGCAAAAAAAAAACAGGCCTGACATTTCTATTCAACCAAATCTGTACTGTTTTAGCTGGTCAAGTTATTTGTAGTGACCGTAAAAGCAGACTTTTTGTTCTGGGTTGAAAAACTATTCCCAAATTTGCCATTCTCAAAATAACTAGTTTCTGGTATATGAGGCCTACTTGAAATCTATCCCAAAAAGGATATCTTACATTGAAGGTGCTGATAGTGTCATTCAGAAAAACCTAAGACACACGCTACCGTGCAGATAGAAGTCTGATTCTGTGATTAAACCTATACCTGTCACATAGCGCAAAAAAAAAACAGGCCTGACATTTCTATTCAACCAAATCTGTACTGTTTTAGCTGGTCAAGTTATTTGTAGTGACCGTAAAAGCAGACTTTTTGTTCTGGGTTGAAAAACTATTCCCAAATTTGCCATTCTCAAAATAACTAGTTTCTGGTATATGAGGCCTACTTGAAATCTATCCCAAAAAGGATATCTTACATTGAAGGTGCTGATAGTGTCATTCAGAAAAACCTAAGACACACGCTACCGTGCAGATAGAAGTCTGATTCTGTGATTAAACCTATACCTGTCACATAGCGCAAAAAAAAAACAGGCCTGACATTTCTATTCAACCAAATCTGTACTGTTTTAGCTGGTCAAGTTATTTGTAGTGACCGTAAAAGCAGACTTTTTGTTCTGGGTTGAAAAACTATTCCCAAATTTGCCATTCTCAAAATAACTAGTTTCTGGTATATGAGGCCTACTTGAAATCTATCCCAAAAAGGATATCTTACATTGAAGGTGCTGATAGTGTCATTCAGAAAAACCTAAGACACACGCTACCGTGCAGATAGAAGTCTGATTCTGTGATTAAACCTATACCTGTCACATAGCGCAAAAAAAAAACAGGCCTGACATTTCTATTCAACCAAATCTGTACTGTTTTAGCTGGTCAAGTTATTTGTAGTGACCGTAAAAGCAGACTTTTTGTTCTGGGTTGAAAAACTATTCCCAAATTTGCCATTCTCAAAATAACTAGTTTCTGGTATATGAGGCCTACTTGAAATCTATCCCAAAAAGGATATCTTACATTGAAGGTGCTGATAGTGTCATTCAGAAAAACCTAAGACACACGCTACCGTGCAGATAGAAGTCTGATTCTGTGATTAAACCTATACCTGTCACATAGCGCAAAAAAAAAACAGGCCTGACATTTCTATTCAACCAAATCTGTACTGTTTTAGCTGGTCAAGTTATTTGTAGTGACCGTAAAAGCAGACTTTTTGTTCTGGGTTGAAAAACTATTCCCAAATTTGCCATTCTCAAAATAACTAGTTTCTGGTATATGAGGCCTACTTGAAATCTATCCCAAAAAGGATATCTTACATTGAAGGTGCTGATAGTGTCATTCAGAAAAACCTAAGACACACGCTACCGTGCAGATAGAAGTCTGATTCTGTGATTAAACCTATACCTGTCACATAGCGCAAAAAAAAAACAGGCCTGACATTTCTATTCAACCAAATCTGTACTGTTTTAGCTGGTCAAGTTATTTGTAGTGACCGTAAAAGCAGACTTTTTGTTCTGGGTTGAAAAACTATTCCCAAATTTGCCATTCTCAAAATAACTAGTTTCTGGTATATGAGGCCTACTTGAAATCTATCCCAAAAAGGATATCTTACATTGAAGGTGCTGATAGTGTCATTCAGAAAAACCTAAGACACACGCTACCGTGCAGATAGAAGTCTGATTCTGTGATTAAACCTATACCTGTCACATAGCGCAAAAAAAAAACAGGCCTGACATTTCTATTCAACCAAATCTGTACTGTTTTAGCTGGTCAAGTTATTTGTAGTGACCGTAAAAGCAGACTTTTTGTTCTGGGTTGAAAAACTATTCCCAAATTTGCCATTCTCAAAATAACTAGTTTCTGGTATATGAGGCCTACTTGAAATCTATCCCAAAAAGGATATCTTACATTGAAGGTGCTGATAGTGTCATTCAGAAAAACCTAAGACACACGCTACCGTGCAGATAGAAGTCTGATTCTGTGATTAAACCTATACCTGTCACATAGCGCAAAAAAAAAACAGGCCTGACATTTCTATTCAACCAAATCTGTACTGTTTTAGCTGGTCAAGTTATTTGTAGTGACCGTAAAAGCAGACTTTTTGTTCTGGGTTGAAAAACTATTCCCAAATTTGCCATTCTCAAAATAACTAGTTTCTGGTATATGAGGCCTACTTGAAATCTATCCCAAAAAGGATATCTTACATTGAAGGTGCTGATAGTGTCATTCAGAAAAACCTAAGACACACGCTACCGTGCAGATAGAAGTCTGATTCTGTGATTAAACCTATACCTGTCACATAGCGCAAAAAAAAAACAGGCCTGACATTTCTATTCAACCAAATCTGTACTGTTTTAGCTGGTCAAGTTATTTGTAGTGACCGTAAAAGCAGACTTTTTGTTCTGGGTTGAAAAACTATTCCCAAATTTGCCATTCTCAAAATAACTAGTTTCTGGTATATGAGGCCTACTTGAAATCTATCCCAAAAAGGATATCTTACATTGAAGGTGCTGATAGTGTCATTCAGAAAAACCTAAGACACACGCTACCGTGCAGATAGAAGTCTGATTCTGTGATTAAACCTATACCTGTCACATAGCGCAAAAAAAAAACAGGCCTGACATTTCTATTCAACCAAATCTGTACTGTTTTAGCTGGTCAAGTTATTTGTAGTGACCGTAAAAGCAGACTTTTTGTTCTGGGTTGAAAAACTATTCCCAAATTTGCCATTCTCAAAATAACTAGTTTCTGGTATATGAGGCCTACTTGAAATCTATTCCAAAAAGGATATCTTACATTGAAGGTGCTGATAGTGTCATTCAGAAAAACCTAAGACACACGCTACCGTGCAGATAGAAGTCTGATTCTGTGATTAAACCTATACCTGTCACATAGCGCATAAAAAAAACATGCCTGACATTTCTATTCAACCAAATCTGTACTGTTTTAGCTGGTCAAGTTATTTGTAGTGACCGTAAAAGCAGACTTTTTGTTCTGGGTTGAAAAACTATTCCCAAATTTGCCATTCTCAAAATAACTAGTTTCTGGTATATGAGGCCTACTTGAAATCTATTCCAAAAAGGATATCTTACATTGAAGGTGCTGATAGTGTCATTCAGAAAAACCTAAGACACACGCTACCGTGCAGATAGAAGTCTGATTCTGTGATTAAACCTATACCTGTCACACAGCGCAAAAAAAAAACAGGCCTGACATTTCTATTCAACCAAATCTGTACTGTTTTAGCTGGTCAAGTTATTTGTAGTGACCGTAAAAGCAGACTTTTTGTTCTGGGTTGAAAAACTATTCCCAAATTTGCCATTCTCAAAATAACTAGTTTCTGGTATATGAAGCCTACTTGAAATCTATCCCAAAAAGGATATCTTACATTGAAGGTGCTGATAGTGTCATTCAGAAAAACCTAAGACACACGCTACCGTGCAGATAGAAGTCTGATTCTGTGATTAAACCTATACCTGTCACATAGCGCAAAAAAAAAACAGGCCTGACATTTCTATTCAACCAAATCTGTACTGTTTTAGCTGGTCAAGTTATTTGTAGTGACCGTAAAAGCAGACTTTTTGTTCTGGGTTGAAAAACTATTCCCAAATTTGCCATTCTCAAAATAACTAGTTTCTGGTATATGAGGCCTACTTGAAATCTATCCCAAAAAGGATATCTTACATTGAAGGTGCTGATAGTGTCATTCAGAAAAACCTAAGACACACGCTACCGTGCAGATAGAAGTCTGATTCTGTGATTAAACCTATACCTGTCACATAGCGCAAAAAAAAAAACAGGCCTGACATTTCTATTCAACCAAATCTGTACTGTTTTAGCTGGTCAAGTTATTTGTAGTGACCGTAAAAGCAGACTTTTTGTTCTGGGTTGAAAAACTATTCCCAAATTTGCCATTCTCAAAATAACTAGTTTCTGGTATATGAGGCCTACTTGAAATCTATCCCAAAAAGGATATCTTACATTGAAGGTGCTGATAGTGTCATTCAGAAAAACCTAAGACACACGCTACCGTGCAGATAGAAGTCTGATTCTGTGATTAAACCTATACCTGTCACATAGCGCAAAAAAAAAACAGGCCTGACATTTCTATTCAACCAAATCTGTACTGTTTTAGCTGGTCAAGTTATTTGTAGTGACCGTAAAAGCAGACTTTTTGTTCTGGGTTGAAAAACTATTCCCAAATTTGCCATTCTCAAAATAACTAGTTTCTGGTATATGAGGCCTACTTGAAATCTATCCCAAAAAGGATATCTTACATTGAAGGTGCTGATAGTGTCATTCAGAAAAACCTAAGACACACGCTACCGTGCAGATAGAAGTCTGATTCTGTGATTAAACCTATACCTGTCACATAGCGCAAAAAAAAAACAGGCCTGACATTTCTATTCAACCAAATCTGTACTGTTTTAGCTGGTCAAGTTATTTGTAGTGACCGTAAAAGCAGACTTTTTGTTCTGGGTTGAAAAACTATTCCCAAATTTGCCATTCTCAAAATAACTAGTTTCTGGTATATGAGGCCTACTTGAAATCTATCCCAAAAAGGATATCTTACATTGAAGGTGCTGATAGTGTCATTCAGAAAAACCTAAGACACACGCTACCGTGCAGATAGAAGTCTGATTCTGTGATTAAACCTATACCTGTCACATAGCGCAAAAAAAAAACAGGCCTGACATTTCTATTCAACCAAATCTGTACTGTTTTAGCTGGTCAAGTTATTTGTAGTGACCGTAAAAGCAGACTTTTTGTTCTGGGTTGAAAAACTATTCCCAAATTTGCCATTCTCAAAATAACTAGTTTCTGGTATATGAGGCCTACTTGAAATCTATCCCAAAAAGGATATCTTACATTGAAGGTGCTGATAGTGTCATTCAGAAAAACCTAAGACACACGCTACCGTGCAGATAGAAGTCTGATTCTGTGATTAAACCTATACCTGTCACATAGCGCAAAAAAAAAACAGGCCTGACATTTCTATTCAACCAAATCTGTACTGTTTTAGCTGGTCAAGTTATTTGTAGTGACCGTAAAAGCAGACTTTTTGTTCTGGGTTGAAAAACTATTCCCAAATTTGCCATTCTCAAAATAACTAGTTTCTGGTATATGAGGCCTACTTGAAATCTATCCCAAAAAGGATATCTTACATTGAAGGTGCTGATAGTGTCATTCAGAAAAACCTAAGACACACGCTACCGTGCAGATAGAAGTCTGATTCTGTGATTAAACCTATACCTGTCACATAGCGCAAAAAAAAAAAAAGGCCTGACATTTCTATTCAACCAAATCTGTACTGTTTTAGCTGGTCAAGTTATTTGTAGTGACCGTAAAAGCAGACTTTTTGTTCTGGGTTGAAAAACTATTCCCAAATTTGCCATTCTCAAAATAACTAGTTTCTGGTATATGAGGCCTACTTGAAATCTATCCCAAAAAGGATATCTTACATTGAAGGTGCTGATAGTGTCATTCAGAAAAACCTAAGACACACGCTACCGTGCAGATAGAAGTCTGATTCTGTGATTAAACCTATACCTGTCACACAGCGCAAAAAAAAAACAGGCCTGACATTTCTATTCAACCAAATCTGTACTGTTTTAGCTGGTCAAGTTATTTGTAGTGACCGTAAAAGCAGACTTTTTGTTCTGGGTTGAAAAACTATTCCCAAATTTGCCATTCTCAAAATAACTAGTTTCTGGTATATGAGGCCTACTTGAAATCTATCCCAAAAAGGATATCTTACATTGAAGGTGCTGATAGTGTCATTCAGAAAAACCTAAGACACACGCTACCGTGCAGATAGAAGTCTGATTCTGTGATTAAACCTATACCTGTCACATAGCGCAAAAAAAAAACAGGCCTGACATTTCTATTCAACCAAATCTGTACTGTTTTAGCTGGTCAAGTTATTTGTAGTGACCGTAAAAGCAGACTTTTTGTTCTGGGTTGAAAAACTATTCCCAAATTTGCCATTCTCAAAATAACTAGTTTCTGGTATATGAGGCCTACTTGAAATCTATCCCAAAAAGGATATCTTACATTGAAGGTGCTGATAGTGTCATTCAGAAAAACCTAAGACACACGCTACCGTGCAGATAGAAGTCTGATTCTGTGATTAAACCTATACCTGTCACATAGCGCAAAAAAAAAACAGGCCTGACATTTCTATTCAACCAAATCTGTACTGTTTTAGCTGGTCAAGTTATTTGTAGTGACCGTAAAAGCAGACTTTTTGTTCTGGGTTGAAAAACTATTCCCAAATTTGCCATTCTCAAAATAACTAGTTTCTGGTATATGAGGCCTACTTGAAATCTATCCCAAAAAGGATATCTTACATTGAAGGTGCTGATAGTGTCATTCAGAAAAACCTAAGACACACGCTACCGTGCAGATAGAAGTCTGATTCTGTGATTAAACCTATACCTGTCACATAGCGCAAAAAAAAAACAGGCCTGACATTTCTATTCAACCAAATCTGTACTGTTTTAGCTGGTCAAGTTATTTGTAGTGACCGTAAAAGCAGACTTTTTGTTCTGGGTTGAAAAACTATTCCCAAATTTGCCATTCTCAAAATAACTAGTTTCTGGTATATGAGGCCTACTTGAAATCTATCCCAAAAAGGATATCTTACATTGAAGGTGCTGATAGTGTCATTCAGAAAAACCTAAGACACACGCTACCGTGCAGATAGAAGTCTGATTCTGTGATTAAACCTATACCTGTCACATAGCGCAAAAAAAAAACAGGCCTGACATTTCTATTCAACCAAATCTGTACTGTTTTAGCTGGTCAAGTTATTTGTAGTGACCGTAAAAGCAGACTTTTTGTTCTGGGTTGAAAAACTATTCCCAAATTTGCCATTCTCAAAATAACTAGTTTCTGGTATATGAGGCCTACTTGAAATCTATTCCAAAAAGGATATCTTACATTGAAGGTGCTGATAGTGTCATTCAGAAAAACCTAAGACACATGCTACCGTGCAGATAGAAGTCTGATTCTGTGATTAAACCTATACCTGTCACATAGCGCAAAAAAAAAACAGGCCTGACATTTCTATTCAACCAAATCTGTACTGTTTTAGCTGGTCAAGTTATTTGTAGTGACCGTAAAAGCAGACTTTTTGTTCTGGGTTGAAAAACTATTCCCAAATTTGCCATTCTCAAAATAACTAGTTTCTGGTATATGAGGCCTACTTGAAATCTATCCCAAAAAGGATATCTTACATTGAAGGTGCTGATAGTGTCATTCAGAAAAACCTAAGACACACGCTACCGTGCAGATAGAAGTCTGATTCTGTGATTAAACCTATACCTGTCACATAGCGCAAAAAAAAAAACAGGCCTGACATTTCTATTCAACCAAATCTGTACTGTTTTAGCTGGTCAAGTTATTTGTAGTGACCGTAAAAGCAGACTTTTTGTTCTGGGTTGAAAAACTATTCCCAAATTTGCCATTCTCGAAATAACTAGTTTCTGGTATATGAGGCCTACTTGAAATCTATCCCAAAAAGGATATCTTACATTGAAGGTGCTGATAGTGTCATTCAGAAAAACCTAAGACACACGCTACCGTGCAGATAGAAGTCTGATTCTGTGATTAAACCTATACCTGTCACATAGCGCAAAAAAAAAACAGGCCTGACATTTCTATTCAACCAAATCTGTACTGTTTTAGCTGGTCAAGTTATTTGTAGTGACCGTAAAAGCAGACTTTTTGTTCTGGGTTGAAAAACTATTCCCAAATTTGCCATTCTCAAAATAACTAGTTTCTGGTATATGAGGCCTACTTGAAATCTATCCCAAAAAGGATATCTTACATTGAAGGTGCTGATAGTGTCATTCAGAAAAACCTAAGACACACGCTACCGTGCAGATAGAAGTCTGATTCTGTGATTAAACCTATACCTGTCACATAGCGCAAAAAAAAAACAGGCCTGACATTTCTATTCAACCAAATCTGTACTGTTTTAGCTGGTCAAGTTATTTGTAGTGACCGTAAAAGCAGATTTTTGTTCTCGGTTGAAAAACTATTCCCAAATTTGCCATTCTCAAAATAACTAGTTTCTGGTATATGAGGCCTACTTGAAATCTATCCCAAAAAGGATATCTTACATTGAAGGTGCTGATAGTGTCATTCAGAAAAACCTAAGACACACGCTACCGTGCAGATAGAAGTCTGATTCTGTGATTAAACCTATACCTGTCACATAGCGCAAAAAAAAAAACATGCCTGACATTTCTATTCAACCAAATCTGTACTGTTTTAGCTGGTCAAGTTATTTGTAGTGACCGTAAAAGCAGACTTTTTGTTCTGGGTTGAAAAACTATTCCCAAATTTGCCATTCTCAAAATAACTAGTTTCTGGTATATGAGGCCTACTTGAAATCTATCCCAAAAAGGATATCTTACATTGAAGGTGCTGATAGTGTCATTCAGAAAAACCTAAGACACACGCTACCGTGCAGATAGAAGTCTGATTCTGTGATTAAACCTATACCTGTCACATAGCGCAAAAAAAAAACAGGCCTGACATTTCTATTCAACCAAATCTGTACTGTTTTAGCTGGTCAAGTTATTTGTAGTGACCGTAAAAGCAGACTTTTTGTTCTGGGTTGAAAAACTATTCCCAAATTTGCCATTCTCAAAATAACTAGTTTCTGGTATATGAGGCCTACTTGAAATCTATCCCAAAAAGGATATCTTACATTGAAGGTGCTGATAGTGTCATTCAGAAAAACCTAAGACACACGCTACCGTGCAGATAGAAGTCTGATTCTGTGATTAAACCTATACCTGTCACATAGCGCAAAAAAAAACCAGGCCTGACATTTCTATTCAACCAAATCTGTACTGTTTTAGCTGGTCAAGTTATTTGTAGTGACCGTAAAAGCAGACTTTTTGTTCTGGGTTGAAAAACTATTCCCAAATTTGCCATTCTCAAAATAACTAGTTTCTGGTATATGAGGCCTACTTGAAATCTATCCCAAAAAGGATATCTTACATTGAAGGTGCTGATAGTGTCATTCAGAAAAACCTAAGACACACGCTACCGTGCAGATAGAAGTCTGATTCTGTGATTAAACCTATACCTGTCACATAGCGCAAAAAAAAAACAGGCCTGACATTTCTATTCAACCAAATCTGTACTGTTTTAGCTGGTCAAGTTATTTGTAGTGACCGTAAAAGCAGACTTTTTGTTCTGGGTTGAAAAACTATTCCCAAATTTGCCATTCTCAAAATAACTAGTTTCTGGTATATGAGGCCTACTTGAAATCTATCCCAAAAAGGATATCTTACATTGAAGGTGCTGATAGTGTCATTCAGAAAAACCTAAGACACACGCTACCGTGCAGATAGAAGTCTGATTCTGTGATTAAACCTATACCTGTCACATAGCGCAAAAAAAAAAACAGGCCTGACATTTCTATTCAACCAAATCTGTACTGTTTTAGCTGGTCAAGTTATTTGTAGTGACCGTAAAAGCAGACTTTTTGTTCTGGGTTGAAAAACTATTCCCAAATTTGCCATTCTCAAAATAACTAGTTTCTGGTATATGAGGCCTACTTGAACTCTATCCCAAAAAGGATATCTTACATTGAAGGTGCTGATAGTGTCATTCAGAAAAACCTAAGACACACGCTACCGTGCAGATAGAAGTCTAATTCTGTGTTTAAACCTATACCTGTCACATAGCGCAAAAAAAAAAACAAGCCTGACATTTTTATTCAACCAAATCTGTAGTGTTTTAGCTGGTCAAGTTATTTGTAGTGACAGTAAAAGCAGATTTTTGTTCTCGGTTGAAAAACTATTCCCAAATTTGCCATTCTCCAAATAACTAGTTTCTGGTATATGAGGCCTACTTCAAATCTATCCCAAAAAGGATATCTTACATTGAAGGTGCTGATAGTGTCATTCAGAAAAATCTAAGACACACGCTACCGTGCAGATAGAAGTCTGATTCTGTGATTAAACCTATACCTGTCACATAGCGCAAAAAAAAAACCAGGCCTGACATTTCTATTCAACCAAATCTGTACTGTTTTAGCTGGTCAAGTTATTTGTAGTGACCGTAAAAGCAGACTTTTTGTTCTGGGTTGAAAAACTATTCCCAAATTTGCCATTCTCAAAATAACTAGTTTCTGGTATATGAGGCCTACTTGAAATCTATCACAAAAAGGATATCTTACATTGAAGGTGCTGATAGTGTCATTCAGAAAAACCTAAGACACACGCTACCGTGCAGATAGAAGTCTGATTCTGTGATTAAACCTATACCTGTCACATAGCGCAAAAAAAAAACAGGCCTGACATTTCTATTCAACCAAATCTGTACTGTTTTAGCTGGTCAAGTTATTTGTAGTGACCGTAAAAGCAGACTTTTTGTTCTGGGTTGAAAAACTATTCCCAAATTTGCCATTCTCAAAATAACTAGTTTCTGGTATATGAGGCCTACTTGAAATCTATCCCAAAAAGGATATCTTACATTGAAGGTGCTGATAGTGTCATTCAGAAAAACCTAAGACACACGCTACCGTGCAGATAGAAGTCTGATTCTGTGATTAAACCTATACCTGTCACATAGCGCAAAAAAAAAACAGGCCTGACATTTCTATTCAACCAAATCTGTACTGTTTTAGCTGGTCAAGTTATTTGTAGTGACCGTAAAAGCAGATTTTTTGTTCTGGGTTGAAAAACTATTCCCAAATTTGCCATTCTCAAAATAACTAGTTTCTGGTATATGAGGCCTACTTGAAATCTATCCCAAAAAGGATATCTTACATTGAAGGTGCTGATATTGTCATTCAGAAAAACCTAAGACAAACGCTACCGTGCAGATAGAAGTCTGATTCTGTGATTAAACCTATACCTGTCACATAGCGCAAAATAAAAACAGGCCTGACATTTCTATTCAACCAAATCTGTACTGTTTTAGCTGGTCAAGTTATTTGTAGTGACCGTAAAAGCAGACTTTTTGTTCTGGGTTGAAAAACTATTCCCAAATTTGCCATTTTCAAAATAACTAGTTTCTGGTATTTGAGGCCTACTTGAAATCTATCCCAAAAAGGATATCTTACATTGAAGGTGCTGATAGTGTCATTCAGAAAAACCTAAGACACACGCTACCGTGCAGATAGAAGTCTGATTCTGTGATTAAACCTATACCTGTCACACAGCGCAAAAAGAAACAGGCCTGACATTTCTTTTCAACCAAATCTGTACTGTTTTAGCTGGTCAAGTTATTTGTAGTGACCGTAAAAGCAGACTTTTTGTTCTGGGTTGAAAAACTATTCCCAAATTTGCCATTCTCAAAATAACTAGTTTCTGGTATTTGAGGCCTACTTGAAATCTATCCCAAAAAGGATATCTTACATTGAAGGTGCTGATAGTGTCATTTAGAAAAACCTAAGACACACGCTACCGTGCAGATAGAAGTCTGATTCTGTGATTAAACCTATACCTGTCACACAGCGCAAAAAAAAACAGGCCTGACATTTCTATTCAACCAAATCTGTACTGTTTTATCTAGTCAAGTTATTTGTAGTGACTGTAAAAGCACATTTTTTGTTCTGGTTGAAAAACTATTCCCAAATTTGCCATTCTCAAAATTGTGGTGAACGGGAACAATGAGGAAAACATCTAATAAGGGACTACGGACGCGGACGTGGACATGGTCGTGGTGGTGTTAGTAAACCCTCTGGTGCTGGGAGAGGACGTGGCCGTTCTGCCACAGCCACACGTCCTAGTGAACCAACTACCTCAGGTCCCAGTAGCCAGCAGAATTTACAGCGATATTTGGTGGGGCCCAATGCCGTTCTAAGGATGGTAAGGCCTGAGCAGGTACAGGCATTAGTCAATTGGGTGGCCGACAGTGGATCCAGCACGTTCACATTATCTCCCACCCAGTCTTCTGCAGAAAGCGCACAGATGGCGCATGAAAACCAAGCCCATCGGTCTGTCACATCACCCCCATGCATATCAGGGAAACTGTCTGAGCCTCAAGTTATGCAGCAGTCTCTTATGCTGTTTGAAGACTCTGCTGCCAGGGTTTCCAAAGGGCATCCACCTAGCCCTTCCCCAGGGGTGGAAGAGATAGAATGCACTAACGCACAACCACTTATTTTTCCTGATGATGAGGACATGGGAATACCACCTCAGCACGTCTCTGATGATGACGAAACACAGGTGCCAACTGCTGCGTCTTTCTGCAGTGTGCAGACTGAACAGGAGGTCAGTGATCAAGACTGGGTGGAAGACGATGCAGGGGACGATGAGGTCCTAGACCCCACATGGAATGAAGGTCGTGCCACTGACTTTCACAGTTCGGAGGAAGAGGTAGTGGTGAGACTGAGCCAACAGCGTAGCAAAAGAGGGAGCAGTGTGCAAAATCAGAACACCCGCCGCCAAGAGACTCCGCCTGCTACTGACCGCCGCCATCTGGGACCGAGCACCCCAAAGGCAGCTTCAAGGAGTTCCTTGGCATGGCACTTCTTCAAACAATGTGCTGACGACAAGACCCGAGTGGTTTGCACGCTGTGCCATCAGAGCCTGAAGCGAGGCATTAACGTTCTGAACCTTAGCACAACCTGCATGACCAGGCACCTGCATGCAAAGCATGAACTGCAGTGGAGTAAACACCTTAAAAACAAGGAAGTCACTCAGGATCCCCCTGCTACCTCTTCTGCTGCTGCCGCCTCGGCCTCTTCTGCTGCTGCCGCCGCCTCGGCCTCTTCTGCTGCTGCTGCCGCTGCCTCGGCCTCTTCTGCTGCCTCTGGAGGAACGTTGGCACCTGCCGCCCAGCAAACATGGGATGTACCACCAACACCACCACCTGCGTCACCAAGCATCTCAACCATGTCACACGGCAGCGTTCAGCTCTCCATCTCACAAACATTTGAGAGAAAGCATAAATTCCCACCTAGCCACCCTCGATCCCTGGCCCTGAATGCCAGCATTTCTAAACTACTGGCCTATGAAATGCTGTCATTTAGGCTGGTGGACACACACAGCTTCAAACAGCTCATGTCACTTGCTGTCCCACAGTATGTTGTTCCCAGCCGCCACTACTTCTCTAAGAGAGCCGTGCCTTCCCTGCACAAACAAGTGTCTGATAAAATCAAGTGTGCACTGCGCAACGCCATCTGTGGCAAGGTCCACCTAACCACAGATACGTGGACCAGTAAGCACGGCCAGGGACGCTATATCTCCCTAACTGCACACTGGGTAAATGTAGTGGCGGCTGGGCCCCAGGCGGAGAGCTGTTTGGCGCACATCCTTCCGCCGCCAATGATCGCAGGGCAACATTCTTTGCCTCCTGTCTCCTCCTCCTCCTACTCAGCTTCCTCCTCCTCTTCTTCCACCTGCTCATCCAGTCAGCCACACACCTTCACCACCAACTTCAGCACAGCCCGGGGTAAACGTCAGCAGGCCATTATGAAACTCATATGTTTGGGGGACAGGCCCCACACCGCACAGGAGTTGTGGCGGGGTATAGAACAACAGACCGACGAGTGGTTGCTGCCGGTGAGCCTCAAGCCCGGCCTGGTGGTGTCCGATAATGGGCGAAATCTCGTTGCAGCTCTGGGACTAGCCGGTTTGACGCACATCCCTTGCCTGGCGCATGTGCTGAATTTGGTGGTGCAGAAGTTCATTCGCAACTACCCCGACATGTCAGAGCTGCTGCATAAAGTGCAGGCCGTCTGTTCGCGCTTCCGGCGTTCACACCCTGCCGCTGCTCGCCTGTCTGCGCTACAGCGTAACTTCGGCCTTCCCGCTCACCGTCTCATATGCGACGTGCCCACCAGGTGGAACTCCACCTTGCATATGCTGGACAGACTGTGCGAGCAGCAGCAGGCCATAGTGGAGTTTCAGCTGCAGCACGCACGGGTCAGTCGCACTGCGGATCAGACACACTTCACCACCAATGACTGGGCCTCCATGCGAGACCTGTGTGCCCTGTTGCGTTGTTTCGAGTACTCCACCAACATGGCCAGTGGCGATGACGCCGTTATCAGCGTTACAATACCACTTCTATGCCTCCTTGAGAAAACACTTAGGGTGATGATGGAAGAGGAGGTGGCCCAGGAGGAAGAGGAGGAAGAGGGGTCATTTTTAGCACTTTCAGGCCAGTCTCTTCGAAGTGACTCAGAGGGAGGTTTTTTGCAACACCAGAGGCCAGTTACAAATGTGGCCAGACAGGGCCCACTACTGGAGGACGAGGAGGACGAGGATGAGGAGGAGGTGGAGGAGGATGAGGATGAAGCATGTTCACAGCGGGGTGGCACCCAAAGCAGCTCGGGCCCATCACTGGTGCATGGCTGGGGGGAAACTCAGGACGATGACGATACGCCTCCCACAGAGGACAGCTTGTCCTTACCTCTGGGCAGCCTGGCACACATGAGCGACTACATGCTGCAGTGCCTGCGCAACGACAGCAGAGTTGCCCACATTTTAACGTGTGCGGACTACTGGGTTGCCACCCTGCTGGATCCCCGGTACAAAGACAATGTGCCCACCTTACTTCCTACACTGGAGCGTGATAGGAAGATGCGCGAGTACAAGCGCACGTTGGTAGACGCGCTACTGAGAGCATTCCCAAATGTCACAGGGGAACCAGTGGAAGCCCAAGGCGAAGGCAGAGGAGGAGCAAGAGGTCACCAACGCAGCTGTGTCACGGCCAGCTCCTCTGAGGGCAGGGTTAGCATGGCAGAGATGTGGAAAAGTTTTGTCAACACGCCACAGCTAACTGCACCACCACCTGATACGGAACGTGTTAGCAGGAGGCAACATTTCACTAACATGGTGGAACAGTACCTGTGCACACCCCTCCACGTACTGACTGATGGTTCGGCCCCATTCAATTTCTGGGTCTCCAAATTGTCCACGTGGCCAGAGCTAGCCTTTTATGCCTTGGAGGTGCTGGCCTGCCCGGCGGCCAGCGTTTTGTCTGAACGTGTCAGTTTGTGTTACGTTGCAGTTTGCTAACCATGCAGTAACTCGTGTAGGTGTGATATATAGACCACCTAGTCAAGTTAAAGAACTAGATGATCTACTAGTTGAAGAAATAGCTAAAATGACAATGAAAGGAGAAGTTATCATTATGGGAGATTTCAATCTTCCAGATATAAACTGGAAAACCAAAATAGCAAGTTCTACCAGGAGTACAGATATTCTAAATTCCCTACTGGGGTTATCTCTACAACAAGTGGTTGAGGAGCCAACCCGGAGGGAGGCCATTTTGGATTTGGTATTCACAAACGGGGATTCGGTATATGATGTCATTGTAGGCGAAACCTTGGGATCTAGTGATCACCAGTCAGTGTGGTTTAATATAAGAACTGTGAAAGAGTCCCACCACACAAAAACAAAAGTTTTAGATTTTAGAAAAACAGACTTTTCAAAAATGAAATTAGTCATAAATGAGTCCTTATCAGACTGGAACGGATTACATGGAGTCCAGGAGAAATGGGACTACTTAAAAGGTGCATTATTGAAGGCAACAGAAAATTGCATTAGACTCGTCAGTAAAAGCAAAAAAAGGAGGAGACCAATGTGGTACTCAGCAGAAGTGGCCCAAATCATTAAAAAATAAAAAGCTAGCATTTTGTAATTATAAAAAAAAATAGAGCAATGAAGATAAGGAAATCTACAAGATTAGGCAGAGAGAGGCCAAGCAAGTTATAAGAACTTCTAAAGCGCAGGCAGAAGAAAAACTAGCTCAGTCTATGAAAAAAGGGGATAAGACATTCTTCAGATATATAAATGAAAAAAGGAAATTAAAACAAGGAATAACTAAATTAAAAACAAAGGACGGAAGGTATGTAGAAGAGAATAAAGGGCTAGCCGACTGCCTTAATGAATACTTCTGTTCAGTTTTTACAAAAGAAAAAGGAGAAGGACCTCCACTAGAAAGAATGACTATTAAATCGTTTGATGCATGTATCTTTACAGAGGAAGATGTTCTAAGTTTGCTGTCTAAGGTGAAGACAGATAAGTCACAGGGGCCTGATGAGATACACCCAAAATTATTAAAAGAGCTTAGTGGTGAGCTGGCAAAACCGTTAACAGATTTATTTAACCAATCATTAGTAACAGGAGTCGTCCCGGAAGATTGGAAATTGGCAAATGTCGTGCCCATTCACAAGAAAGGTAGTAGGGAGGAATCGATCAACTATAGACCAGTGAGTCTGACATCAATAGTAGGCAAATTAATGGAAACCCTATTAAAGGATAGGATTGTGGAACATCTAAAATCCCATGGATTGCAAGATGAAAAACAACATGGGTTTACTTCAGGGAGATCATGTCAAACAAATCTTATAGATTTTTTTGACTGGGTGAATAAAATAATAGACGGTGGAGGTGCAGTAGACATCGCATATCTAGATTTTAGTAAGGCTTTTGACACTGTCCCACATAGAAGACTTATCAATAAACTGCAGTCATTGAGCATGGACTCCCATATTGTTGAGTGGATTAGGCAGTGGCTGAGTGACAGACAACAGAGGGTTGTAGTCAATGGAGAACATTCAAAACAAGGTAATGTTACCAGTGGGGTTCCACAGGGATCTGTACTGGGACCGATTTTGTTTAATATCTTTATTATCTTGATATTGCAAAAGGCCTCACTGGTAAGGTTTGTCTTTTTGCTGATGACACAAAGATATGTAACAGGGTTGATGTTCCTGGAGGGAAACGCCAAATGGAAAAGGATTTAGGAAAACTAGAAGAATGGTCAGAACTCTGGAAACTGAAATTTAATGTGGATAAGTGCAAGATAATGCACCTGGGGCGTAAAAACCCAAGGGCAGAATATAGAATATTTGACACAGTCCTGACCTCAGTATCTGAGGAAAGGGATTTAGGAGTAATTATTTCAGAAGACTTAAAGGTGGGAAGACAATGTAATAGAGCAGCACGAAATGCCAGCAGAATGCTTGGATGTATAGGGAGAGGTATAAGCAGTAGAAAGAGTGAAGTGCTTATGCCGCTGTACAGAACACTGGTGAGACCTCACTTGGAGTATTGTGCGCAGTACTGGAGGCCATATCTCCAGAAGGATATAGATACTCTAGAGAGAGTTCAGAGAAGAGCTACTAAACTAGTACATGGATTGCAGGATAAAACTTACCAGGAAAGGTTAAAGGACCTTAATATGTATAGCTTGGAAGAAAGAAGAGACAGAGGGGATATGATAGAAACTTTTAAATACATAAAGGGAATCAACTCGGTAAAGGAAGAGAGCATATTTAAAAGAAGAAAAACTACCACAAGAGGACACAGTTTTAAATTAGAGGGGCAAAGGTTTAAAAGTAATATAAGGAAGTATTACTTTACTGAGAGAGTAGTGGATGCATGGAATAGCCTTCCTGCAGAAGTGGTAGCTGCAAATACAGTGAAGGGGTTTAAGCATGCATGGGATAGGCATAAGGCCATCCTTCATATAAGATAGGGCCGGGGGCTATCCATAGTATTCAGTATATTGGGCAGACTAGATGGGCCAAATGGTTCTTATCTGCCGACACATTCTATGTTTCTATGTTTCTATGTGTATTCAGCACGGCAGGGGGCGTCATTACAGACAAACGCAGCCGCCTGTCTACAGCCAATGTGGACAAGCTGACGTTCATAAAAATGAACCAGGCATAGATCCCACAGGACCTGTCCATCCCTTGTGCAGATTAGATATTAACTACCTCCCCTTAACAATATATTATTCTACTCCAGGGCACTTCCTCATTCAATACTATTTTTAATTTCATTTTACCATTATATTGCGGGGCAACCCAAAGTTGAATGAACCTCTCCTCTGTCTGGGTGCCGGGGCCTAAATGTGTGACAGTGGCCTGTTCCAGTGGTGGGTGACGTGAAGCCTGATTCTCTGCTATGACATGAAGACTTATTCTGTGCTGACATGAAGCCAGATTCTCTGTTACGCGACCTCTCTCCTCTGCCTGGGTGCCTGGGCCTAAATGTGTGACAGTGGCCTGTTCCAGTGGTGGGTGACGTAAAGCCTGATTCTCTGCTATGACATGAAGACAGATTCTGCGCTGACATAAGGCCAGATTCTCTGTTACGGGACCTCTCTCCTCTGCCTGGGTGCCTGGGCCTAAATATGTGACAGTGGCCTGTTCCAGTGGTGGGTGACGTGAAGCCTGATTCTCTGCTATGACATGAAGACAGATTCTCTGTTACGCGACCTCTCCCCTCTGCCTGGGTGCCTGGGCCTAAATATGTGACAGTTGCCTGTTCCAGTGGTGGGTGACGTGAAGCCTGATTCTCTGCTATGACATGAAGACAGATTCTGCGCTGACATAAGGCCAGATTCTCTGTTACGGGACATCTCTCCTCTGCCTGGGTGCCTGGGCCTAAATGTGTGACAGTGGCCTGTTCCAGTGGTGGGTGACGTGAAGCCTGATTCTCTGCTATGACATGAAGACAGATTCTGCGCTGACATAAGGCCAGATTCTCTTTTACGGGACCTCTCTCCTCTGCCTGAGTGCCTGGGCCTAAATGTGTGACAGTGGCCTGTTCCAGTGGTGGGTGACGTGAAGCCTAATTCTCTGCTATGACATGAAGACAGATTCTGTGCTGACATAAGGCCAGATTCTCTGTTACGGGACCTCTCTCCTCTGCCTGGGTGCCTGGGCCTAAATATGTGACAGTGGCCTGTTCCAGTGGTGGGTGACGTGAAGCCTGATTCTCTGCTATGACATGAAGACAGATTCTCTGTTACGCGACCTCTTTTCTCTGCCTGGGTGCCTGGGCCTAAATATGTGACAGTGGCCTGTTCCAGTGGTGGGTGACGTGAAGCCTGATTCTCTGCTATGACATGAAGACAGATTCTGCGCTGACATAAGGCCAGATTCTCTGTTACGGGACCTCTCTCCTCTGCCTGGGTGCCTGGGCCTAAATGTGTGACAGTGGCCTGTTCCAGTGGTGGGTGACGTGAAGCCTGATTCTCTGCTATGACATGAAGACAGATTCTGTGCTGACATAAGGCCAGATTCTCTGTTACGGGACCTCTCTCCTCTGCCTGGGTGCCTGGGCCTAAATGTGTGACAGTGGCCTGTTCCAGTGGTGGGTGACGTGAAGCCTGATTCTCTGCTATGACATGAAGACAGATTCTGCGCTGACATAAGGCCAGATTCTCTGTTACGGGACCTCTCTCTTCTGCCTGGGTGCCTGGGCCTAAATGTGTGACAGTGGCCTGTTCCAGTGGTGGGTGATGTGAAGCCTGATTCTCTGCTATGACATGAAGACAGATTCTGCGCTGACATAAGGCCAGATTCTCTGTTACGGGACCTCTCTTCTCTGCCTGGGTGCCTGGGCCTAAATATGTGACGGTGGCCTGTTCCAGTGGTGGGTGACGTGAAGCCTGATTCTCTGCTATGACATGAAGACAGATTCTCTGTTACGCGACCTCTCCCCTCTGCCTGGGTGCCTGGGCCTAAATATGTGACAGTGGCCTGTTCCAGTGGTGGGTAACGTGAAGCCTGATTCTCTGCTATGACATGAAGACAGATTCTGCGCTGACATAAGGCCAGATTCTCTGTTACGGGACCTCTCTCCTCTGCCTGGGTGCCTGGGCCTAAATATGTGACAGTGGACTGTTCCAGTGGTGGGTGACGTGAAGCCTGATTCTCTGCTATGACATGAAGACAGATTCTGTGCTGACATAAGGCCAGATTCTCTGTTACGGGACCTCTCTCCTCTGCCTGGGTGCCTGGGCCTAAATATGTGACAGTGGCCTGTTCCAGTGGTGGGTGATGTGAAGCCTGATTCTCTGCTATGACATGAAGACAGATTCTCTGTTACGCGACCTCTCTCCTCTGCCTGGGTGCCTGGGCCTAAATATGTGACAGTGGCCTGTTCCAGTGGTGGGTGACGTGAAGACAGATTCTGCGCTGACATAAGGCCAGATTCTCTGTTACGGGACCTCTCTCCTCTGCCTGGGCCTAAATATTTGACAGTGGCCTGTTCCAGTGGTGGGTGACGTGAAGCCTGATTCTCTGCTATGACATGAAGACAGATTCTGCGCTGACATAAGGCCAGATTCTCTGTTACGGGACCTCTCTCCTCTGCCTGGGTGCCTGGGCCTAAATGTGTGACAGTGGCCTGTTCCAGTGGTGGGTGACGTGAAGCCTGATTCTCTGCTATGACATGAAGACAGATTCTGCGCTGACATAAGGCCAGATTCTCTGTTACGGGACCTGTGACAAACTGCCATTTGCCACTGGGCATTGTAGAGGACTTATGGCTAGCCTCCTGCCCTACGACTATGGCCTCGGGACATGTTGCCCTTCAGGAACAGTGACAGAACTGTGCCGCATGTCTGGACTGTTGGTGGGACCGAACGCGGTCAGCGGTGTATGCTGGGGATTCTGTGGAGCTGGAATCGGATGCGCGGATACACGAACGCCGCTGACCCTTACCTTCTGCCATACTGAACTTTCAGCTCCAGAGACTAAGTCCCGTTCGAAGATGGGACTTAGTCATTTTTCTGCATGGAATTGACCGACCGCACAGCCCAAATCTATGAAACTGTTTTGGGCAGGAAGTTGTGCTTGCGGTCGGTCATAAAGGACTTCCACTAAACTTTTGATCCGCTGGAGGGATTTGTGTGATTTTTGGAAGTGTTTATGTTTGATGTATGCAGAGTTTAAATATGTAATTTTTATGGAGATGGAATGTGTGGTTTAAAAGTTACAGAGTATGTTTAAAAACTGTATTTTTACTGTCTGTGATAGTTATGTTAATCCATAATTATATCACAGACAGAAAGGGAGGATTTTGTGTGTTTGGGTGGGGATTAGTGTTGAGCGCGAATATTTAGAATATAGTTCCAAATATTCGCGAAATCGAATATTCGTATTTTTTTTTTCGAAAAAAAAAATAAAAAAAATCGTACGATTATTTTAATCTTATGATTTTTTTTTTTTTCCTATGACTATGGCTAGGCTAATATGTGTATTTTACGAAATTTCTTAATATTGCTCTAACTTCGTCTTTTAGAATATTCGTAATATTCTAAAAGACGGAGTTAGAGCAATATTCCGAATATTCTAAAAGACGAAGTTAGAGCAATATTAAGAAATTTCGTAAAATACACATATTAGCCTAGCCATAGTCATAGGAAAAAAAAAAAAATCATAAGATTAAAATAATCGTACGATTATTTTAATCATATTATTTATTTTTTTATCCTATGACTATGGCTAGGCTAATATGTGTATTTTACGAAATTTCTTAATATTGCTCTAACTTCGTCTTTTAGAATATCCGTAATATTCTAAAAGACGGAGTTAGAGCAATATTACGAATATTCTAAAATACGAAGTTAGAGCAATATTAAGAAATTTCGTAAAATACACATATTAGCCTAGCCATAGTCATAGGAACATTGCCTTATACAGGAAAAAAATAAAAATAAAAAATCGCACGATTATTTTAATCGCATATTATTCGCGAAAAATTGAATAATTACGAATATTCGATTTCGCCGAAAATAATAAGAATATTCATTCGAATATTCGCGAAATATCGCGAAATCGAATATGGCACCTCCCGCTCATCACTAGTGGGGATTCCTGTCCTGTTGTCTCTCTGTGTGTATTGGCGATGTTCTTTGTCCTGAGAGATAATTGAATTACTTCTCTGTTGTCTCCAAGACAGAGGATATTGTGTATTCGTCTGTCTGTGGTGATTGCATCAACCCAGTGTGAGGTAATTCTATCACGGACAGAGGGGAGGATTTTGTGGGGATGTGTTGTAATATATTGATTGGTTGTATTTCAAACCCCTGTGGGCAGTACTATGTTTTTGGTTTGTGAATAAAAGAGGCTGTACGTGAAGTACAGTGAGTTCCTGTTTTAACCTTTCAAAACGCAGCCTCGTCTCGTTATCGGAGGGAATTGCTGTGTCACGCTGGGGATTGCCATGCTCTGCATATTCCCTGGAGGAGAGATCTTTCCCACACGGTCCTGAATGCTGGAGGTTCGTTCAGGGTGGAAGGAAGACGGCGCGGCTCCAGTTAAGCTACGGCGGTTGTGGAGTCTGCGGTGCTAGTGGTGTCCAGTGCAGTGCTTGTGGTCCTCGGCGCAAGCTAGGAAGCTTCCATTAACGGAAGCGGATCCGTTACAGGACCTCTCTCCTCTGCCTGGGTGCCTGGGCCTAAATGTGTGACAGTGGCCTGTTCCAGTGGTGGGTGACGTGAAGCCTGATTCTCTGCTATGACATGAAGACAGATTCTGTGCTGACATAAGGCCAGATTCTCTGTTACGGGACCTCTCTCCTCTGCCTGGGTGCCTGGGCCTAAATGTGTGACAGTGGCCTGTTCCAGTGGTGGGTGACGTGAAGCCTGATTCTCTGCTATGACATGAAGACAGATTCTGCGCTGACATAAGGCCAGATTCTCTGTTACGGGACCTCTCTCCTCTGCCTGGGTGCCTGGGCCTAAATGTGTGACAGTGGCCTGTTCCAGTGGTGGGTGACATGAAGCCTGATTCTCTGCTATGACATGAAGACAGATTCTGTGCTGACATAAGGCCAGATTCTCTGTTACGGGACCTCTCTCCTCTGCCTGGGTGCCTGGGCCTAAATGTGTGACAGTGGCCTGTTCCAGTGGTGGGTGACGTGAAGCCTGATTCTCTGCTATGACAGGAAGACAGATTCTGCGCTGACATAAGGCCAGATTCTCTGTTACGGACCTCTCTCCTCTGCCTGGGTGCCTGGGCCTAAATGTGTGACAGTGGCCTGTTCCAGTGGTGGGTGACGTGAAGCCTGATTCTCTGCTATGACATGAAGACAGATTCTGCGCTGACATAAGGCCAGATTCTCTGTTACGGGACCTCTCTCCTCTGCCTGGGTGCCTGGGCCTAAATGTGTGACAGTGGCCTGTTCCAGTGGTGGGTGATGTGAAGCCTGATTCTCTGCAAAGACATGAAGACAGATTCTGTGCTGACATAAGGCTAGATTCTCTGTTACGGGACCTCTCTCCTCTGCCTGGGTGCCTGGGCCTAAATGTGTGACAGTGGCCTGTTCCAGTGGTGGGTGACGTGAAGTCTGATTCTCTGCTATGACATGAAGACAGATTCTGCGCTGACATAAGGCCAGATTCTCTGTTACGGGACCGCTCTCCACTGTCTGGGTGCCGGGGCCTAAATATGTGACAGTGGCCTCTTCCAGTGGTGGGTGACATGAAGCCAGATTCTCTGCTATGGCATGAAGAGACTGATTCTCTGCTGACATGAAGCCAGATTCTTTGCTATGGCATGAAGAGACTGATTCTCTGCTGACGTGAAGCCAGATTCTCTGCTATGGCACCTCTGTCAAATTGATATTGGGTCATTTTTTTTTATTTTTTTTTTATTTTAATTCATTTCCCTATCCACATTTGTTTGCAGGGGATTTACCTACATGTTGCTGCCTTTTGCAGCCCTCTAGCTCTTTCCTGGGCTGTTTTACAGCCTTTTTAGTGCCCAAAAGTTTGGGTCCCCATTGACTTCAATGGGGTTCGGGTTCGGGACGAAGTTCGGTTCGGGTTCGGATCCCGAACCCGAACATTTCCGGGAAGTTCGGCCGAACTTCTCGAACCCGAACATCCAGGTGTTCGGTCAACTCTACTAATGAATCTTTTGAAGCATGTGTCTTTACAGAGGAAGATGTTCTAAGTCAACTGTCTAAAATTAATACAAATAAGTCACAGGGGCCTGATGGGATACACCCAAAGCTATTAAAAGAGCTCAGCGGTGAACTAGCAAAACCATTAACAGATTTATTTAACCAATCACTGGCAACAGGATTCGTCCCAGAAGATTGGAAATTAGCAAATGTTGTGCCCATTCACAAGAAAGGTAGTAGGGAGGAATCGGGCAACTATAGGCCAGTAAACCTGACATCAATAGTGGGGAAATTAATGGAAACCATACTTAAGGAGAGGATTGTGGACCATCTAAAATCCCATGGATTGAAAGATGAAAAACAGCATGGGTTTACTTCAGGGAGATCATGTCAAACTAATCTTATTGATTTTTTTGATTGGGTGACTAAAATAATAGATGGAGGAGGTGCAGTAGACATCGCTTATCTAGACTTTAGTAAGGCTTTTGATACTGTCCCACATAGAAGGCTTATCAATAAAGTGCAGTCATTGGGCTTGGACTCCCATATTGTTGAATGGATTAGGCAGTGGCTGAGGGACAGGCAACAGAGGGTTGTAGTCAATGGAGTATATTCAGACCAAGGTCTTGTTACCAGTGGGGTACCTCAGGGATCTGTTCTGGGACCCATATTGTTTAATATCTTTATCAGCGAAATTGCAGAAGGCCTCGATGGTAAGGTGTGTCTTTTTGCTGATGACACAAAGATTTGTAACAGGGTTGATGTTCCTGGAGGAATACACCAAATGGAAAAGGACTTAGGAAAACTAGAGGAATGGTCAAAAATCTGGCAACTAAAATTTAATGTTGATAAGTGCACCTGGGACGTAAAAACCCAAGAGCAGAATATAAAATCAGTGATACAGTCCTAACCTCAGTATCTGAGGAAAGGGATTTAGGGATCATTATTTCACAAGACTTAAAGGTAGGCAGACAATGTCACAGAGCAGCAGGAAATGCTAGCAGAATGCTTGGGTGTATAGCAAGAGGAATTACCAGTAGAAAGAGGAAGGTGCTCATGCCGCTCTACAGAGCACTAGTGAGACCTCATTTGGAGTATTGTGCTCAGTACTGGAGAGTCAGACCATATCTCCAGAAGGATATTGATACTTTGGAGAGCGTTCAGAGAAGAGCTACTAAACTGGTACATGGATTGCAGGATAAAACTTACCAGGAAAGATTAAAGGACCTTAACATGTATAGCTTGGAAGAAAGACGAGACAGAGGGGATATGATAGAAACTTTTAAATACATAAAGGGAATCAACAAGGTAAAAGAGGAAAGAATATTTAAAAGAAGAAAAACTGCTACAAGAGGACATAGTTTTAAATTAGAGGGGCAAAGGTTTAAAAGGAATATCAGGAAGTATTACTTTACTGAGAGAGTAGTGGATGCATGGAATATCCTTCCTGCAGAAGTGGTAGCTGCAAATACAGTGAAGGAGTTTAAGCATGCATGGGATAGGCATAAGGCCATCCTTCATATAAGATAGGGCCAGGGGCTATCCATAGTATTCAGTATATTGGGCAGACTAGATGGGCCAAATGGTTCTTATCTGCTGACACATTCTATGTTTCTATGTGTGTAGTCCAGTTCCAAAAGCCCCCTTCCCTTTGTCTTGGACTGATATATAAGTCACTCTCACTCCCCCCCCTTCCCCCATCCAAGGTGTAGGGAAATTACATCATTGTGTGCGTGTGACGGAATGCATGCACTCAGATTGCAGCAGATAGCTGGCTGGCCCCCTGAGGCTCACAATCTGTACAGCCAAAGACACCATGGCACCACACACACACACACACACACACACCCATGTCATAAACAGTCCCTAGACAGAAGGTGGGGGAGCCCTGCTGGGGATGTTTCAAAGAGATCTATTGATCTTCTGAAGTGACCAGAAGCTGGACAATCTAGCCATCTGGTGCCATCACCCGCAGGTATGCTGGAGGAGGTGGGGGGGGGGGGGGGCGCCATGACTGGGGGACATAACTGGCCACATGCATATAAGACAATTGGGGCATATCTATATATATTATATATACCCAACTCTAATGTAAGTATATATGGACATGTGTGTAAATACAGGGGCATACAGACATATCCACATATACACACATAACACCATGACCCTCCCCTCTCTGGCCATACAGGGCCAATATATATATACATATATATATACATATACCTGGGGGGAGAGCCATGGCAGATACACATATACAGATGTATGCACTGCATACACAAATCCTCATATACACTCACCTTAAGAATTATTTGGAACACCTGTTCTATTTCTAATTAATGCAATTATCTAGTCAACCAATCACATGGCAGTTGCTTCAATGCATTTAGGGGTGTGGTCCCGGTCAAGACAGTCTCCTGAACTCAAAACTGAATGTCAGAATGGGAAAGAAAGGTGATTTAAGCAATTTTAAGCGTGGCATGGTTGTTGGTGCCAGACGGGCCAGTCTGAGTATTTCACAATCTGCTCAGTTACTGGGATTTTCACGCACAACCATTTCTAGGGTTTACAAAGAATGGTGTGAAAAGGGAAAAACATCTAGTATGCGGCAGTCCTGTGGGCAAAAATGCCTTGTGGATGCTAGAGGTCAGAGGATAATGGGCCGACTGATTCAAGCTGATAGAAGAGCAACGTTGACTGAAATAACCACTCGTTACAACCGAGGTATGCAGCAAAGCATTTGTGAAGCCACAACACGCACAACGTTGAGGCGGATGGGCTACAACAGCAGAAGACCTCACCGGGTACCACTCATCTCCACTACAAATAGGAAAAAGAGGCTACAATTTGCACGAGCTCACCAAAATTGGACTGTTGAAGACTGGAAAAATGTTGCCTGGTCTGATGAGTCTCGATTTCTGTTGAGACATTCAAATGGTAGAGTCCGAATTTGGCGTAAACAGAATGAGAACATGTATCCATCCTCTGATGGCTACTTCCAGCAGGATAATGCACCATGTCACAAAGCTCGAATCATTTCAAATTGGTTTCTTGAACATGACAATGAGTTCACTGTACTAAAATGGCCCCCACAGTCACCAGATCTCAACCCAATAGAGCATCTTTGGGATGTGGTGGAACGGGAGCTTCGTGCCCTGGATGTGCATCCCTCAAATCTCCATCAACTGCAAGATGCTATCCTATCAATATGGGCCAACATTTCTAAAGAATGCTATCAGCACCTTGTTGAATCAATGCCACGTAAAATTAAAGGGTTTCTGTCAGCCCACAAAACTAATTTTTTTTTTTTGGATAGTTAGATTCCTCATAGCGCGATATAGGAGAATATAATAGTCTTACTTACTTTCATGCGCCCGATTCTTTATAAAACGAAGTTTTATAATATGTAAATGAGGGCTCTACCAGCAAGTAGGGCGTCTACTTGCTGGTAGCCGCAGCAGAAAACCGCCCCTTCGCCGTGTTGATTGACAGGGCCAGCCGTGATCTCCTCCTCCGGCCGGCCCTGTCAGTAATTCAAAAATCACGCGCCTCTGGTCATTCGGCGCAGGCGCTCTGAGATGAGGAGGCTCGTCTCCTCAGCACTCCCTCAGTGCGCCTGCGCCGATGACATCATCGAAAGAGAAGACGTCATCGGCGCAGGCGCACTGAGGGAGTGCTGAGGAGACGAGCCTCCTTATCTCTGAGCGCCTGCGCCGAATGACCAGAGGCGCGCGATTTTTTAATTACTGACAGGGCCGGCCGGAGGAGGAGATCACGGCTGGCCCTGTCAATCAACACGGCGAGGGGGCGGTTTTCTGCTGCGGCTACCAGCAAGTAGACGCCCTACTTGCTGGTAGAGCCCTCATTTACATATTATAAAACTTCGTTTTATAAAGAATCGGCCGCATGAAAGTAAGTAAGACTATTATATTCTCCTATATCGCGCTATGAGGAATCTAACTATCCAAAAAAAAAAAAAAGAGTTTTGTGGGGTGACAGAAACCCTTTAAGGCAGTTCTGAAGGCAAAAGGGGGTCCAACACCGTATTAGTATGGTGTTCCTAATAATTCTTTAGGTGAGTGTATATCCATCTATGCATGCAAACACGTGCATGCATGTATTATATACACTCACCTAAAGAATTATTAGGAACACCTGTTCTATTTCTCATTAATGCATTTATTTAGTCAACCAATCGCATGGCAGTTGCTTCAATGCATTAAGGGGGGTGCTCCTTGTCAAGACAATCTCCTGAACTCCAAACTGAATGTCAGAATGGGAAAGAAAGGTGATTTAAGCAATTTTGAGCGTGGCATGGTTGTTGGTGCCAGACGGGCCGGTCTGAGTATTTCACAATCTGCTCAGTTACTGGGATTTTCATTAACAACCATTTCTAGGGTTTACAAAGAATGGTGTGAAAAGGGAAAAACATCCAGTATGCGGCAGTCCTGTGGGCAAAAATGCCTTGTGGATGCTAGAGGTCAGAGGAGAATGGGGCGACTGATTCAAGCTGATAGAAGAGCAACGTTGACTGAAATAACCACTCGTTACAACCGAGGTATGCATCAAAGCATTTGTGAAGCCACAACACGCACAACCTTGAGGTGGATGGGCTACAACAGCAGAAGACCGCACCGGGTACCACTCATCTCCACTACAAATAGGAAAAAGAGGCTACAATTTGCACGAGCTCACCAAAATTGGACTGTCGAAGACTGGAAAAATGTTGCCTGGTCTGATGAGTCTCGATTTCTGTTGAGACATTCAAATGCATGCATTGACTGCCACATCATAGGATGATGTGCGCAGATGTGCCCAGCATCTGCGCACATCTGCCCTTGGTGGCCCACAGGGGATAATTGTGGCCCCTGTGGGAAATATGTGGCCCCTGTGGTGAATATGTGCCCCCTTATATGTCCCTTTTATATACACTCACCTAAAGAATTATTAGGAACACCATACTAACACGGTGTTGGACCCCCTTTTGCCTTCAGAACTGCCTTAATTCTACGTAGCATTGATTCCACAAGGTGCTGATAGCATTCTTTAGAAATGTTGGCCCATATTGATAGGATAGCATCTTGCAGTTGATCCAGATTTGAGGGATGCACATCCAGGGCACGAAGCTCCCGTTCCACCACATCCCAAAGATGCTCTATTGGGTTGAGATCTGGTGACTGTGGGTGCCATTTTAGTACAGTGAACTCATTGTCATGCTCAAGAAACCAATTTGAAATGATTCGAGCTTTGTGACATGGTGCATTATCCTGCTGGCAGTAGCCATCAGAGGATGGGTACATGGTGGTCATGAAGGGATGGACATGGTCAGAAACGATGCTCAGGTAGCCCGTGGCATTCAAACAATGCCCAATTGGCACTAAGGGGCCTAAAGTGTGCCCAGAAAACATCCCCCACACCATTACACCACCACCACCAGCCTGCACAGTGGTAACAAGGCATGATGGATACATGTTCTCATTCTGTTTACGCAAAATTCGGACTCTACCATTTGAATGTCTCAACAGAAATCGAGACTCATCAGACCAGGCAACATTTTCCCAGTCTTCAACAGTCCAATTTTGGTGAGCTCGTGCAAGTTGTAGCCTCTTTTTCCTATTTGTAGTGGGGATGAGTGGTACCCGGTGGGGTCTTCTGCTGTTGTAGCCCATCCGCCTCAAGGTTGTGCGTGTTGTGGCTTCACAAATGCTTTGCTGCATACCCCGGTTGTAACGAGTGGTTATTTCAGTCAACGTTGCTCTTCTATCAGCTTGAATCAGTCGGCCCATTCTCCTCTGACCTCTAGCATCCACAAGGCATTTTCGCCCACAGGACTGCCGCATACTGGATGTTTTTCCCTTTTCACACCATTCTTTGTAAACCCTAGAAATGGTTGTGCGTGAAAATCCCAGTAACTGAGCAGATTGTGAAATACTTAGACCGGCCCGTCTGGCACCAACAACCATGCCACGCTCAAAATTGCTTAAATCACCTTTCTTTACCATTCTGACATTTAGTTTGGAGTTCAGGAGATTGTCTTGACCAGGAGCACCCCCCTAAATGCATTGAAGCAACTGCCATGTGATTGGTTGACTAGATAATTGCATTAATGAGAAATAGAACAGGTGTTCCTAATAATTCTTTAGGTGAGTGTATATGCATACATCTCAACCCTTCCTCAACATGCCCCCTTCAAATCAATTTTAGAGAACCAGAAAGCACCCAGTACTTGATTAAACAGATCTAGTATCAACGGGAGGGAGTATTGATTCTTAATCGTAATCTTATTTAACTCCCGATAATCGATACAAGGTAAAATCCCACACCCATAGGAGATACAAAAGGCCTAATGTGTCCCTTACTGAGACTCTCTTTAACATAATCCTCCATTACCTTGCGTTCAGGTCTAGAAAGATTATAGATGCGTCCCTTGGGAAACCTGGCACCCTCTACCAATTAAATCGCGCAATCGTAAGACCTATGGGGTGGTAGCGACTCGAGGTTCGAGGAGGAGAATACATCTATATATTCCTTTATGACTAATTGCAATGTATCGGATTCTGCTGAGATCCCCGCTTACACCACAGACAAGCACGAGCCGCATCCAACCCCCCATTTCACCAGTTCCCCCTTGGTCCAGTCAATAATGGGATTATGTAACTGGAGCCAGGGCATTCCCAGTACTACCTCTACTGGTAAGTTTTCAAGAACCAACAGGAAGCATACAGTATTTCAGAGTGACACACCCGCACAGTCAAGGATATCTCAGGATCTCACAATAATAAAAAAGTTCCAATACGTGATCTCAACGGTTTTACCGCTGCATGTCCCAGTAGTGAAGTGGGCTAAATTTACAATGTCAGTATGCAATTTATTCGGGACCCCGCGACTCTCCACTAACCAATCTTCTTAATCTCGAATACTCTGACTGCGTAGGTATCAAGCGAACACCAAATTCCCAAATATCCTCCTCCCACTACAGCTTCTGCGAAGGGAAGCGCACTAATAGTGATGTGCTGTATTAGCTCCCCACACGCGCTTTCAGCTGTTATACTCACAGGGGCAGATAGGAGTTAGGCACATCAAATCAAAATCTTCCACTAAAATTTCCTTGATTCTCTTGTTTCTTCTGTGGTCTACTAAGCATAAAAACTCCAATAGTGCAACACCGCTATTCACTTTTACATAAAATTATTTTAATATACTCACAAGAGTAGGTGGACAAACAGCATAAAACACCTGTGAACCCAATAATCCTGCCCAACCCGGGTTTTGCCAAAGCTTCATCCGGGGCGTACCTCCCAACACCAGACAACATTACCTACACTTTATATTAATTTTAAAAAAACACCAATTTCTACCTCAATTCAAATGCATTTCTTCCATCCATAATTTCAGCCATTACTTTATTCTGTTCCATTCATTTCCTTTTCTTTACTATTTAATAATCGCTTTCAGTCTTACACACCAGCAAGGGATCACATGTTCCACTTCCACCAATCCTGCTATTAGTAGTATGCACACCCATCACTTTCCTCCACCGCTCCATTCATGAGGACACACTCTGCTCTCCACCCTAAACAACGTCACCTCCTTCTCCCTCCCACCAGACAGGTAGGCAAAGATCTTTTCATCTTCTCATGGGGGGATTTTTCCATACCTGATATTCACCTATATCACGAGGCAAGGTGTCAAATCAAACTTGACATTAAGTCCTTTTGGTTGGATCGTATCTAACTCATAAATCCACTTTACTTCTTGACGATCAAATCTCCTCCCCGCCAGTTGTTCTTTACTACCTCCAATCCCGTAAATTTTAACCCTTTTGGGGTTTTGTTGATGGACCATTTTAAAATGTAGGGACACCCCATGGGTTTCTAAACCTTTCTTTATATTTCTTATGTGCTTCTGCACCCGCGTTTTTAGCTTCCTAGTTGTCCGGCCGACATACTGGAGGCCACACAGGCACTCCAGCATGTATATTACTCCTGATGTTTCGCATGTTATTTCTCCAACTATCCCGAAATCCTTTTGTCTCGTCTTGGAATGCACTAAAGACACTGTTCTTCCTTCCTTTTCCTTAACTCAATTTTTGCATGGGAGGCAGAAACCGCACCATGTGAATTTGTCCCGATCTTTTTTTTTTTTTGTTCACAGGGAGGGCACTATGGACTAATCGATTCCGAAGGTTAGGGGCTTTCTTAAAAATGACATCTGGATGGTCTGGTATTTCTTTCCCTAGGACTGGGTCATTTTTAAGTACCCCCCAGTTTTTTCTTATGGCATTCTTTACTAGTCCAGCTTGTGCTGTATACTGTGTTATAAAGGAGTATCTGTAATCTCTTTCTTTTTTCTCCACATTACTCTTCACTTTCTACCCATTCCTTTCTACCTCTTGACTACAATTTATTAAATCTTCCTTTTTATATTTCTTCTCAACAAACCGATCCTGTATAGCCAAACTTTGTTCCCTGAACGTGGTGACGTCAGTACAATTACGATATATCCTTTTTATCTGCCCTTTTGGAATATTCTTTAACCAGGGTTTATGATTGCAACTTTTCATACCAATATACCCATTCACATCTGTTTCTTTAAAAAATAAATCAGTGTTTTGAATCTTCCCTCCTCTAGAAAAATCACCAAATCCAAGAAGTTAATAGCACTATTGCTAATATTGCTAGTAAATTTCAGGTTCCAGTCATTTTATTCAGATCTTCAATAAACCCTTCCAGGCCATTCTTTTCCCCTTTCGACAGTCGTCGATATACCTTCCCATATTTTCAAAGTCCCCCCTTTTTTATATTTAGAGAGGATTGGGATAATATATGCTCTTTCCTAAGCTCCCATAAAAATATTGGTGAAACTGGGGGCGAATTTCGCCCCCATCGCCGCCCCGATCCTCTGCAAATAAAAATCCCCACTGAACCAAAAATAGCTGTGGGTCAGACAGTACTCTATGCAATCAATAATGAAATTGCCTTGCACTATGGACATATTTGGGTCACGATTTAATTCTTCCCTTACTGCCCCCAAGCCCCTCTCCTTTGGAATAACCGTGTACAACTGTTGCCAGCCACACGTCATCACCACACATACCTAACTCTTTGACTAATTCAAAGACACTCCCTGTGTCTTTCAGATAGGACGGTATTCCCACTACATACAGCTGCAAAAAAAAGCCAATGTATTCTGTTAGTCTGCTGGCAAGGGAATTAATCCCGAAGATTATAGGTGTCCTAGAGGGATCTATGAGGCTTTTATGAGAGTCGAGCGGGCCCAAATATATCGCAAGGCTATCTCAGGGGTGGAATACTTTACGGTACCACCCACCAGGGGGGTCGGTAGTGTCAAAATCGGAATACCCATCCCTAATGCAAATTTCTGATCAATAAAGTTGGCAGCAGAACCAGAGTCAATAAAAGCATTATCAGAACATTTGTTATTTCCCATGGAGACCGTAATAGGTACTAGTAACTTACTCTTGACCATTCTAGGAAATACCTGGTTCTTAAGCTCTCCCGTCTTGGTAGATTTACCAGAGGAAGGTTTCTTGGAGCACTGGTTAATCCAATGGTCTGAGTCTCCACAATAGAAATAAGCCCCTCGTCGGTGACACTGATCTCTACAAGTCATCCTGACCTGCATGGGTTCCTCAGAAGAGAAATCGGCTCTGCTCATAGGACAGACCTCTGGCTGGACCACCTCCTGGGGAAAAAAGCAAACGTTCCTGCCGCCTCTCCCTAACACGTCTGTCAAGTCGAACAGTTAGTGTCATAGTCTTCTCCAATGTCTCAGGAAGCTGGTAGTTTACTAATAGGTCTTTAAGATTGACCTGAACTGGCTTTTAAGGGCTGGTTCATTCCAGCCAGAGGGAACACACCATCGTCTGAACTGGGTGCAATACTCTTCAGCAGGTTGACCTCCCTGTACCAAAGCTTTAAGAGCGGTTTCAGCTACCATTGCCCTGTCAAGTTCATCATACAAGGTTCCCAGGGCCTGAAAGAACCCCTCGACGGAACTGAGACAACTAGCGTCGGAAGGCAAGGAAAAGGCCCAATCCTGGGGGTCTGTAATCGGGAGATAACTATGCCCACTCGTTGGCTCTCAGAGCTGGATGACAAGGGGCGTAATCTGAAATAAAGCTTACAGTTTTCTTTGAAAGAAAGAAACTTTTTACGGTCACCAGAAAATGGTTCAGGAAGCTTAATTTGGGGCTCCATATGATGACTAGATGAATGCGGAGTGGAGGCACTCTGTCCTGACTCATGTAAATGGAGTTTCTCCCCCAATTTCTGAACCATCTCAGTCAAATTAGAAACATGCTCCGTCAGGGTAACCAAAGGATTCATGGTAACAGTGGTAATTTGGGCCTGTTATTCTGTCACACACACAGGGGGTGTGGAAGTGACCACTGAGCTCAACCAGTGCCCCTGTCTACTTGCCTCGCAAGTCCTAGTGACAAGGGACAACTGGTCGACAAACCCTCAGCTAGAATAAGTGCAGGGAAGACAGACAAAACATGCAACAGAGAAGTCAAACAAGCCGAGTCAGAAACCAAAAGAGCAGCATGGTACCAGAGGAGAAAGCGGAGGATCGTCAGGAGAAGCCAAAGTCAGAACCAGGAGGAAAAGCCAAGACCAAGGGATGAGAAGAAAAGCAGAACCAACAAACCAGGTAAGTAATATTGCAGGAAGGACCTCAATAACAGGCAGTGGCCAGCAGATTGCCTGTTTAAATAGGGCGCTAGTGGAGTCGTGTGACGTGGCCAGCGTCACATGACTCCTGAGGTTCCAATACAGCCGAGTGCTGAGTGATCAGCTTGGCACTCAGCCCCAGTGTGGTTACTACGGGAACGGACGACTCCGGGCGCGCTGATGACACGAGCGTCCCCACCTCCTGGAACCACGCACAGAGCGCATCGTGACACCGACTTTCTCATAGTTCTCCTTAGACATTTTTCCAGTTCACTAGTTTTATTGGTCAGGCTTCTCGGATTAGTATGCATACAATCAAAAGGTTTTTATATATATTTTTACCCTACACCATTCCTTATGAACTGTTCTAGTCCCTTCTTACACTCTTCCCCCAGTTTAATTACTTTGCCCCAGGTCACTATTTTCACCTCCCATCATGTAATTACCCTCCCCAGTCCATAGTTTAAACATCCCTCCAATCTTCTAGCCATTTTCTCTGCCAAAACTCCTGCACCTTCCCCATTGACTTGCAGCCCATCCCTACGATAGAGCTTATAGCCGACAGAAAAGTCAGCCCAGTTATCCAGGAACCCAAACCCATCCTTCCTACACCAGTTCTTGAGGCACTTGTTAACCTCCCTAATATCCCATTACCTTTCTGTTGTTGCTTGTGGTAAAGGTAGTATGGATGTTTGGAAAACACTGCCTCATTCTTCATACTCAGGTCGCAAGCTTAGGGCAAAGACCTCAAAGATAAAGTCCTCGGTTGAGATGAGAGGTGAGGGAGGGGGCACCAGGGAATGGATAAGAGTGTTAAAAGTGTTAATAGTTGTTTGGGATTAATAAAAATATTGAAGAGAATAGGTGCCTAATACTGACCCCTGTGGAACCCCACTAGTGACAGTGACCCAATCTGAGTGTGTACTATTAATAATCACCCTCTGTTTTCCATCACTGAGCCAGTTACTTACTCACATACACATCCCCCCCCCCATTCCAAGTGTTCTCATTTTATGTACTAACCTTTTATGTGGCAGTGTTTTAAATGCTTTGGAAAAGTCAAGATACGACATCCATCTTGACACTGTTGCTGTCTGCCTGTATTCCATCCTGCCTCTATCATGCCACTGCTATGGCTACTATTGCCTCCATCATGCCATCACCACCATCATGTCACTGCTGCAGACTGCTAACCCTCATGGTTTTGTATGGTTGCTGCCTCCTTCTTGCCACTGCCGCCTTCATGCCACTGCTGCTGTCTGACTACCATAATTTTCTGTAAGGCTGCCTGCCATCGTCTTCCATAAGTCTGCTGCTGCCTGCCAAAATGTACCTTATGGCTGCTACTGCCACCACTGCCTCTCGCTGCTAAACCCCCACTGCCAACAGAGTCGGCAAACCCGGGGCCCACTGCTCCTAGCGGGCCCACTCAGATCTATTCGCGATCCCCCAGTGCTACTGAAGATCACTGTAGGGGAATCCCCCAGTGTTAATGAACAGTTAGGACTCTATTTCCTGGCTTAGGAGTCCCTGCTCTGAATCCATATATGGTGTCAGTGCTATGAATATGAAGGGGGTATCCCCAAGCATTATCAGAATGCTTGGGGACACCCAGTGTATTTAAGTCTAATTTCACCTCTATTTTTGAAATGTTTCTGTTGGGATTTGAACTCATAATCTTCTACTTTAGAGGCAAGAACCTTAACCACTGAGCTACAGAGCTCAATGCTAAACTGTGCTAGAAAAACCTCATAGTAGTAATGTATTAGGTATTCCTATACAGCAGAAGTATAATTTTATATTTTATTTTAGTAATTGTAAAAAAATGTATGGCACAAAATAAATGTGTAATTACAAAAAAAAAATATGTATATATATATAAAATCATACTTCTGATATATATGAATGCATAATATGTGGGAAACTACCACTGAGGTTTTTAGTCATAATATATGTACAGCAGGTTAAAATGAAGCTCTATAGCCCAGTGGTTAAGGTTCTTGACTTTAATGTAGAAGGCTGTGAGTTCAAATCTCAGCATAATCATTTCAAAAATAGAGGCTAAATAAAACTTAAATAGACACACCAACCTATTTAATTTGTGTAACTATTATTTTTTGATGGGAAACAGAACTCCTGCTCCCCGGTGACCCACATAACTTTTTTTTATAGTTATGTCTACAAAGATGTGTGGGGGCTCATTTGAGGAAAATCTGTCTTTTTTGACAATACCATTTTGGGGTGTGTATGACTTGATCACTTTTTATTCAATTTCTTGGGAGATAAAGTGATGAAAAAATGGCAAATCAGCCTTTTTTATTTTTTTCTGTTGCATCCTTCACCATATGGGCTAACTTTTTTTTATATTTTAATAGTACAGGTGTTTTCGCATGCGACAATGCCCATAATGTTATTCCTTTTTTGTTCATTTTTGGTGAAAGTGGGGTGATTTTACGTTTTAAGTTTTTAAAATATTTTCTAAACTTTTGTTTTACTTTTTTTAAATAACTTTTCATCAGATTGCAACAAATTGCTCCATTATTCTCTATAGAAATCACTATATCACAGTTTATTGCTGCCACCTAGTGGCCTGAACTGGGATATACTAACAATGAGCCTGGAAGCCTAGTACAGGCTGTGGGTCATTTTTAGAACAGGGTGCTCCCCTGATCTCCGCTGGGGGAAGGCGCATCTGAGCAGGAAGCCCGCACTTCTGTTTTTTAACACTCTCCAATGCCATGGTGACATTTTACAAATGCCACATGGGGGTCCACTAAGATTTATTGCCCAAGGTCCTACATGAACTTGGAGCCGACCCTGACTGCCACCAGTATTAACACTGCGCATCTGCCACTACTAGAACTACCACCACTAATACCACTTCTATTACTACTAGTTCTCAGGTGACCTACTGCCTTGTATGTTCCATGCTATGCTGCTTTTGCGGCTGCTACTTTTACAGCCACGTGCCTCTTATTACCCTAACCTCTCCACATCCACAATGCACTGCTGCTACTCCCAATTAAAAGGGAGATTTTTTCTAGACTCGTTCACAATGAGACACTTTTTCTTCTAACAATTGACACTTGTGTGTGTCGTGTAGTGTCGGCAGGGGTTCAGACCCTGTGCATTCTGACCGTGTGTATTTAAACAACAGCTGTCCACAATATAGGACAATTTCTGGAAGCTTTGGAATATGAAAAAGCATAACACGTGTGACGGTGCAATGTGTTTTTAAACATGCTGTTTGTTAACACAGTCAAACATGCATTTACCCATAGCTATGCATGTCAGTGCCACTCAAATGATTTACTATTGCTGTCATTGCATTCAAAAGCTCGGGGGGAGGCTTGATGGTGTTATGTACCAATTTTTAGGGCAATTGCCGCTGGTTTTGGCCTAAATCTATTCAGGACCGAACCAAAATGTTTAAAAAATTCTGCGAACCTGAATTTCAACAGGTTTAGTCATCCTTAATGTGGATCTTTACAAAAAGTACCCGAGTACCCTTTCTATAAATCAATCTGCTCAGCTTCTTCAGCTCTATAACATGCTGTCTGCAGATCGCACTGCATTTTCATGGTTCTCTTTTATGTAATTAAAATGTATAAAGTATCAGAAAGCAGATGGCTTTACAGTATTGCATGTTTATTAAAAACTATGGTGAATACCTGTTGCTATAGTTGCATTTATGACATTATTTTGGTATTCCATTTGGCGTTTTCTTCGCTTTAAAATATGCAGAAAAGTGTTCCTTCTTTCATGTGTTCCTTCATTCAGTGTTCCAAGCCATAAACTTAGGCAGCGATGTAGAAACTTTTAAGACCAATCCCTTGAGGACATATGCAAAAGACACATATTACACCATCTTAATTAGTTGAAGTTTGGCTCACCTGTCAACTGATGCATGTCCAGTACTAAACATCTGACAATGTTGCTGCTCAGTGCTAGTTAATGGATATAAATCTAATGGGTTACTGCTAGAAAAACATGTAATAGGTCACAATGAACAGAATTGCAATAGCACATGCCGTAGGGTGGAAGCTTGCTATAAATAAAAAGAAAATGTTTGTTTGCATAGTTATACATTGGCAGAAGATGGCAACTATGAAGGTCACAAAGAATGGTCAGAAAACATTTGTTGTAAAATTGGTAATCTATTTCAACTTATATGTCTGAAAACTATAGGAATTGTTGAAAACTATTAAATTATTATATTACACCAGATCGGCAAAACTTCTAAAAGCAGGAGAGCTGAGACTTTTTTGCTGTCACGTGCCCTTTGCTATATTTTTCCAAAAGTCCTTCCCACTTTTCCAAAAGTTGTCTTGCATAGAGTCCGCAATGTAGATCTATGCCACACTTCACATACAAGAAATAAAGCAAAGAAGAAAACCTATAGCACCACTGATAATCTCTAGAGACTTAATCTCCAGATGTCACCATTTATTTTTTGTTTATTAATTCTATAATTGTTTTTATCCTTTTCTGGTCAGCAATCTTTGTGCACAGCTATGTTATAGAATCTCATTCGTATAGACAGCTTTACTTAGGTCATTATAAAAATCTTAGTTGTTACTCCAATAAATTGAAGTATACAATCCTTAAAAAGTTCCTTTTTTCAGAGCACTACTGTTTAGTGATGGACGAACATCTGTTGGGACGGTTCGCAAACGTGATCGCTCGAACTCGCTCAAATGTTCGTGAACCGCAGGTTCGCGGTGGGCCCCATTCATTTTAATGGCAGGCGAACATGAGAAACCTCCAGGTCATATTTGCAGCCACAGAATACTTAGTAGATGCGCACACATAGTCCCACAACATGGACACTGACATACCAGAAGTATTAAGCGATTTTACAATCTACAAGCATTTTTTTCTTTTTATTGGCAAAATTTCGGCAAAGTATTAATCGCAAGAGCACATGCGTTCTGAAGGCGTGGCCTACAGCAACTGGTTTGCACCGACTAGCAAAATAGATGCATGCGATGGTTGGAGCGAAGTTCAACGAGGAAGAGGGAGAACTCCTGGTGACTGTAAGTAATCTTACATTAAAGTAGTGTATTTGATTACATTTCACCTGCATGTCTGAACAATCGCTTTATATGCATAAAGAGTGTTATAAAAAAATCGCCAGTCCGACCTTCTGCGATTCTAATTTTTCTTAAGTGCACCAAACTTCACATTTTATAAGGTCTCACTAGCTATTATAGATTTTTGCACTAAGTATTCCTGTGACATTACACCCACTATGTTAGGTTACCCTGCAGAGTGGACATTGGTTGCTAACTCGCTATGACGCCGTGCGCTTCATGCCGCCACCACTGTACAGTAATACACTTGTATAGATCATACAAGTGTATCACAGTACAGCGGTGGTGGCATGGAAGCGCACGTCGTCATAGCAACCAATGACGCCATGCTCTTGTCCACTCTGCAGGACAGCAGCCCGGGTTTTTACGGTCCGTAGTTTTGAAAAAACACACCCGTGTGCATGCGGCCTTACTGTTACGGTTAGAAGATTGGATTGTATTACTACTGTATGTGGGTGGGATCTGAGCTATCAGATATTGTCCAGCTAAGCAGAGATGTACCTGTCTAGTGAAGTGACGGTACGGTATGGGGTGTACAGCTGGTTCGTCTTCCCAGGATGCACCCTGGGTAACTGTAAATGAACCAGCAAATACTGGTGGTGCATGCGACCTAAATCTAATATTTTCACCTTAAAGCATTAAATACTTTTTGCAGTTTACTTGAGTAAATTATTTTCAATACTATTATTGTTAAAAATGGGGATTATATGCTTGCATTTTTCTCTTGCAGCGGATGTTGGTTCGGGGCTACGACCGCACCCGATCCTACGCCGAGGAAAAAAAGAATTGTGCGGGAGTTGGCCTATGAAATGTGGAGGAAAATGGGTCGCAAACACGGCCGTCTGGCCATTTATAAAGAAATACTCAGACATGAAGAGAAGGCAGCCCTGTTTCATTAAAAGAATCCGGGACGAAAATGCCCAGGTACATACGTAAATAACTTTTGTATGTTTTGCCAACACTCTGTAATGTATACAGTGCTAAGCAAAAGTATTCACCCCCCTTGACTTCGTTCTTTTTTTTTGTTGCCTTACCCCCTGGAATTAACATGGATTGTTTGAGGATTTCCATCATGTAATTTGTAGAACATGCCCATAACTTAGGCCTTCTTTTAAATAGGTTAATTGTAAAGCAAACAACTAATAGGACACAATAACAGAAAAGGTCAATGTGCATAACTATTCACCCCCCTAAAGTCAATACTTAGTAGAGCCACCTTTTGCAACAATCACAGCTCCAAGTCACTTTGGATAAGTCTCTATGAGCAATTTGCCATATCTTACCACAGGCGTTTTTGCCCATTCCTCCTCGCATTACCGATTCTGCTCCTTCAAATTTGAAGGTTGGCGCTTGTGATTGTGAACAGCAATCTTTAAGTCTGAACACAGATTTTCTATTGGATTGAGATCTGGGCTTTTACTACGCCATTCCAACATATGTATATGTTTCCCCTTAAACCACTCAAGTGTTGCTTCAGCAGTGTGTTTGGGGTCATTGTCCTGCTGGAAGCTGAACCTCCGTCTTACCCTCAAATCACGCACAGAGTGGTACAGGTTTTGCTCAAGAATATCCCTGTCCATCTTTCCCTCAGCTCTGACCAGTTTCCCAGTTCCGGCTGCTCGAAAACATCCCCACAGCATGATGCTGCCACCACCATGTTTCATTGTGGGGATGATGTTCTTTGGGTGATGTGATGTGTTGTTGGCTTTGTGCCAGACAAGTGACGGACTGAATCATCACTGTGTCTGGAGTAGAAGCCCGAGGCCTAGCCTCCTTCCTACAGGCTTTGTACACAGGACTATGGAGACCCCCAATCCTACCTATTTGAGTTAGAGGGAACTATAAACCATAAATTTTTGGTTGAGTTTATCGGCCACATTTTTCGTATTCCCCATTAGCATGCTGTGAATCCATAAACGCAATAAGGGTTAACTCTGCACTGAGACGCCAAATGAATGTGTTGGTTTATTTGTCCCTTTGTCCTATTGTGTTAGTGATGGGATTAAGAAGTAGCTGACTCTGGTGTAGAGAATTAGATCATCCTATGATACACTGAGGAAAATTTTAGATCATCCTATGATACACTGAGGAAATAATCCCATCCCATGGGTCTCCTTTCGCCCTATTGTTCCATCAAGACACTGTGGAGGGGATGTCTTTTTTCATATTGTTAATTTTGGATTGAGTTATGCGTCAAAAAGCTGGCAGCCACTGCAATTATTTAAAGATCCCTCCATATTGGAATATCTTTATATCAAATGTTCTTAAGATTTAGGAATTGTTTATCTAAAATCTGAACATTTTGTGATCACAGACGTTCCTATTCCCTCCATTCAGAGAAAACGACCGATGGAGGTTGTGGAGGTAAAGGATGAAGAGAAGGTGGAGGCCGGACCATCCCAGCCTATTGAGCCACCCCCACCAGGTGTGGGAGAAGTGAAGGAGGTGGAAAGTGCTGGACCCTTCAGCACCACCCCATCTCAGGACTCGGAGGAAGAGGAGGTGATCACCAGCCCCCGGCAGAAGGGTAAATATGTGCACATAGCAATATAATTATGTATCCATAACATGTACATAAACATTAAAAGGGCTGACAATGAGGCGACAACATACACTCTAGTAATGCCCAAAAAGAACACTGGACAATAACTCTTTAATCTACATAAAAACAATTGATTTTAATAAATAAAAATAACTAAATAAATAATATTAAACTCAATTGAACTATCATTAACTAAAAAACAAAATAAAATGATAATGTACTGAAATATCACTAACTAATAAACCATATAATGATCATAAAGATCACAAACTAACGTATTGAGATTTAAATCATCAATAAGTACAGTATAAAGACTTTAAAGAAAAAAAAAAAGAAAAAGGTAAACAATAGACAAACAGGCATATTTTGTACCGCTGTCTTACATATCGACCGTCTCTATAAAAATATCCTATGATATAACCCCTCCAGTGAACAATTTAAATAAAAAAAATATATAATAATTAAACGAAAATATGAATTTATTCAGCCTAACATCACTAAAAGTCCAACACCAAGCTATCAAAATAGGCATATGCCCCCCAAAATAGTAACAGTCAGTGCATTCTGCTAAAAATGAGACCCAACCGTTATACAATTACCACATAAAATAAATAATTTGGCTCTCAAAATATGGAGACAGTAAAACATGAATTTTTTTTTTGGTTCAACAATGCTTTTATAGTGTAAAAAGACAATTAACTATAAAATAGTAAGTTTGGCCGCACCTGTAACAACTAGCTGTCTAAAAATATCATACCAAATAACCCCTTAGTTGGACACCTTTTTAAACAAAAATTTAAAACTGTTAAAAAAGGCAATTTTATGGACAGCTTTCTCACAAAAAGGTGTTATAGCAAGCGATGATAAAGTCAAAATGCAAAGGGCGCATATCAATGATATTGCGGGCCGTTCATGAGCGCTTAAAGGCCATGGAGGAGAGGCAATGCCAGGCCATGAAGAGGGTGCATGAGATGATCATGCTTTTGGAAAAGTTGCCATCATTTTTATATTTTACTAAGTTATATAAATCGTTTGTACAGTTATAACGTGTATTGTGTTTTTTTTTTATATTGCTCGGTTTTATTGTAATAGCTCGGCCTAAATCAGCCAGAATTGACAGCAGCCGGTAAATACACAATTGGGATGAACGTTTACAGACCTATTGATTTTAAATTCCAGTTCTAAAAATTAGGCATTCACAGGATACAGAAGTAAGTGTCAGCCATTACAGGCCCCAAAAATTAGCCGACAGGTGTTCACCTGACAGCAAATAACTTTGTATTCTGTGACTAGTGGCACATTAGGCATTCACAGGCAGGGGCGGGCTGGGCCGGGGGGCAGGGAGGCAATTGCCCCCCAGGCCGCCCTAAATAAACGGCCGCACCACCAATCACCACAGGCGGGGCAGCCCTGGATGTAATTGCGGCCGTGCTGTGTGCTGTGGGGCAGGGGAGGGAGAGTCGTGTCCCTCCCCTGTTCTTCTGATAGGCCACCGGCACTAATGCCTGCAGCCTATCAGAGGCCGGCTCAGGCAGCGCGACCATGTTGCAGTTGATAATCCACAACTGCCCTCTGCTGCTCACAAAGCCTGTCCAACATGTAGAACGTAGAGTTCCAGAGCATGCTCAAGTTGCACAACAGTCAGTGAGCTGGAAGCCGCAAGCGCTGTTGCAGCATTGACAGACCGGCTGAAGCTGTGGACGACTTGCGGAGATGGGGACACACGCGGAGCGCCTTCACTAGTAGCTCTGGCAAATTGGGGTAGGTTTTGATAAACCGCTGAACCACTAAGTTTAAGACGTGGGCTAGGCATGGGATGTGAGTCAGGTTGCTGAGCTCCAAAGCCGCCACCAAGTTACGGCTATTGTCAGACACAACCATGCCTGTTTGTAGGTTGAGTGGCGAGAGCAGGCAACTGCAATTAGATTAGACAGGAAAAAAAAAAAAAGCAGACTGATGTACTAGCCCTAAAAAGGGCTTTTTGGGGTGCTGTCCTTACAGCAGAGATCAGATAAGTCTTTCAGGACTGTAGTGGACACTGAATACACTAACCTAGCTATCGATTTCCCTATTAAATCAGTCACTAAGACTGCAGCTTCCGAATGAATCTAAAATGGATGCTGCCCAGGAGGTGGGAGGGTATGATGCTGATTGGCTGGAATGTGTCTGCTGACTGTGAGGTACAGGGTCAAAGTTTACTCAATGATGACAAATAGGGGGCGGACCGAACATCGCATATGTTCGCCTGCCGCGGCAAACGCGAACAAGCTATGTTCGCCGGGAACTGTTCGCCGGCGAATAGTTCGGGACATCTCTATCTGTAAACACTTTATACAGTTCGGGTGTCCACGGAGGATACATTCTGACCAGGGAGCATGCTTTTAGGGTACTCCAATGAATGAACTGTACCAACTGTATGGGATTGAACGCTCCCGAACCACTCCCTATCACCCACAAGGAAACGGGGCGTGCGAACACTTCAATCGCACCTTGCTTCAGATGCTGCGGACTCTGGAAGACAGTCAGAAAGCCCAGTGGCCCGCGTACTTACCTGAGTTGATGTGGGCCTATAACAACAGTGTAACGGGGTTCCGAAGGTGCACTCGGTCCCCCATTAGCCGCAGACCTGCTGCTTAGCTTCGGGAGCGAGGATCTGTGTTTGACCTCGTTCCCAGGGCGGCTTTACTAGCTGGGTGGCTCCCTGCTCCTAAGTCTGCCTTGAGCGCCGAGCTGATCACTCGGTGCTCGACTGGTTGGTCTGTCGGTCATGTGACGCTGGCCATGTCACATGACCCTCACTCCCCACTATAAATACAGGCAGCCTGCTGGCCACAGGTTGCCTGTTAATTTAGGTTCCATCTGTGGTTTTGTCTTTCCTGGCATACTTTCCTCCTGCTGAATTCCTGACGATCCTCTGCCTGCTCCTTGTGTACTTTGCTGCTCTCCTGGTATTCTGACCCCGGCCTCCTCCTGACGATCCTCTGCTGACTCCTTTGGTACTACACGACTCTCCTGGTATTTATGACCCCGGCTTCTCCTGACAATTCTCTGCTTGCTCCATTTGCACTTTATAGCTTTCCTGGTATTAACTCGGTCCGTTCACGTTCTGTTGTTTGTCTGTCTGTCATCACTTAGTCCAAGCTAGGCATTGCCGTCCAGTTGTCCCCTGTCATTAGGACTCGCGAGGCAAGTAGGCACGGCCAGGGGTAAGGGTGGAGCGCAGTGGTCACTTCCCTCCCCCCTGTGTGTGTGTGTGTATGCAACCGTTACAGATTAACAGGCCCAATAACCACTGCATTATGAATCCTCTGGTGACCCTGACTGACCATGTCTCTAATCTGACGCAGATGGTGCAGGAGTTAGGGGAAAAACTCAGTTCTTTTGAGTTAGGGCAAGGTTCTTTCACTCCTCAGGCCTCCAGTCCGCATTTTGAGCCCCAAATTAAGCTCCCAGAACCCTTTTCTGGAGACCGGAAGAAGTTTCTCTCTTTTAAAGAGAATTGCAAACTTTACTTCCATTTGCGCCCCGTGTCCTCTGGCCCCGAGAGTCAACACGTGGGCATTATCATTTCCCGACTACAGGGTGATCCCCAGGACTGGGCGTTCTCTTTACCTGCTGGCGCCAGTTGTTTATCTTCTGTGGAGGGGTTCTTTCAGGCCCTAGGTACCCTCTATGATGAACCAGACAGGGCTCTAGTAGCCGAGACGGCTCTAAAGGCACTGGTTCAGGGCAATCTACCTGTGGAGGATTATTGCACCCAATTCAGAAGGTGGTGTGTCCCCTCAGGGTGGAACAAACCAGCCTTGAAGAGTCAGTTTAGGTCAGGTCTGTCTGATAATTTAAAGGATCTTCTGGTCATTTATCAACTTCCAGAGACCTTAGAGGAGATGATGACCCTTGTTGTCCGACTTGACCGACGGGTTAGAGAGATCGTGGGTGTGTGCCACTCAGAGAGATGTTCCCTTTTAGTCCTGGAGAACCTACCGGCTGAGGTGGTAGTAGGGTTGCCTTGGCTCCGACTACATAACCCCACTATAGATTGGTCCAGTGGGGAGTTGGTGAGATGGGGGCCTAAGTGTGACTCGTGCTTGTCCGTGGTACAGGCTGGGGTTTCAGTAAAGTCTAATAACTTACCTACTGTTGTTAGAGAATATTCTGATGTATTCTCATCACAAACCCCGGAGGTTCTACCCCCCCATAGACCTTATGATTGTACCATAGAGCTAGTAGAGGGGGCCAAATTTCCTAAGGGGCGAATTTATAATCTTTCTAAGCCCGAACGCAATGCCATGGAAGATTATATTAAGGAGAGCCTTGGTAAAGGGCATATTAGACCTTCTGTCTCTCCTATGGGGGAGGGGTTTTTCTTCGTTAAAAAAAAAGATGGTGGTCTTAGGCCATGTATTGATTACTGGAGATTAAATAAAATCACTGTCCAGAATAGATACTCCCTCCCATTGATTCCGGATTTATTTAACCAGGTTCTGGGGGCAACCTGGTTTTCCAAAATTGACATGAAAGGGGCATATAATCTAATCCGAATCAAGGAGGGAGACAAATGGAAGACGGTGTTCAATACTCCAGTAGGACACTTTGAATATCAGGTGATGCCTTTTGGACTCAGCAATGCCCCAGCTGTGTTCCAAAACTTCATGAATGACATTCTTAGGGAGTTCTTAGGTAAATTTGTTATTGTCTATCTTGACGACATTTTGATATTCTCTCCTGACTTCGAATCCCATGTGTCTCATGTTAAACAAGTAATAGAGGTGTTGAGGGAGAATCAGCTATCCGCTAAGCAAGAGAAATGTGTCTTTGGTGTACAGGAGATTCTGTTTCTAGGGCATGTTCTGACTCCTCACGCCTTCAAGATGGATCCTGGTAAGGTACTAGCAATTAAGGAATGGGTAAGACCTTCATCCTTAAAGGCCTTACAACGGTTCCTAGGTTTCGCTAATTACTATCGTAAATTTATTATGAATTTTTCCGTAATTGCTAAACCATTGACCGACCTTACTAAGAAAGGGGCGGATTTGGAGAATTGGTCTACATTCAGTAGCGCTCCCATTCTGATCCAGCCTGATCATGACTAGTGTTGAGCGAACAGTTCGAGCATAGTTCGGGTCCGTACCGAATTTTGGGGTGTTCGTGACACGGACCCGAACCCGAACTTTTTCGTAAAAGTTCGGGTTCGGGTTCGTCGTTCGGCATGTATTTTGGCGCATTTTGAAAGGCTGCAAAGCAGCCAATCAACATGCATCATACTACTTGCCCTAAGATGCCATCGCAGCCATGCCTACTATTGGCAAGGCTGTGATTGGCCAAGTGCAGCATGTGACTCAGCCTCTTATAAGCTTGTGCGCACGTCGGGACGTGCTCACTCCCGATGTGAATAGAACAGGGTTAGACGCAGCTGATGCTAGGGCGAGAATAGGCAGGGATAATTGAATAACTGGAAGCAAATTTCTCTCCTCCACCTGTGATTCATCTGAACAACTGCAGCTGAGCTGCTTTTTTGATAGGGATTGGCTATTTTTAGAGTGGCCAGAGTGATTTTTCCATCCACATGTACCCGGGCTGACCGCCGGCCGCCATTTTGCGACTTGTAGTGCTGCAGCAGAAGCTGCCACAGTGTGCATTCCAAAGCTCCAAACAAGTCAGACATCTACACCTGGGATTCAGACCAATAGCGATTTAGCAGCACAGTCCAAGGCTATTTTTTTTAAAGGAAGTGCAGACCATTTTGTGGCACATGTTACTGGGCTGATAGGCGGCGGCTATCTTGGGACTAGTGCTGCAGCACAATCTCTCCCAACGTCCATTAATCACTTGTAATAGTGGTCTGTGCCATAGAAATCCTACATCAGGGACTTGGGTGTGCTTGTGTCACCCCTACTAATACCAGTCCACCTGTAATCCATACAGTGAAAAGCCATAAAGTATTCCAGTGAGGGAATTTTTTTTTTATTTAAAAAAGGCCAAGTTAGTTTATCTGGCGTTCAATATACTAGATACAGTTAGGCCTGCGTTTCATACATCTGGAATTAGCAAACTAATGTGCTGGGGTTGGGAAAACATATATGTACCCATACTAGAATCTGTCAAAGAAAGCGGTACTCACATATAACAGTCATTCCATCTGTAATCCATACAGTCAAAAGACTGAAAGTATTCCAGTGAGGGAATTTTTTTTATTTAAAAAAGGCCAAGTTAGTTTATCTGGCGTTCAATATACTAGATACAGTTAGGCCTGCGTTTCATACATCTGGAATTAGCAAACTTATGTGCTGGGGTTGGGAAAACATATATGTACCCATACTAGAATCTGTCAAAGAAAGCGGTACTCACATATAACAGTCATTCCATCTGTAATCCATACAGTCAAAAGACTGAAAGTATTCCAGTGAGGGAATTTTTTTTATTTAAAAAAGGCCAAGTTAGTTTATCTGGCGTTCAATATACTAGATACAGTTAGGCCTGCGTTTCATACATCTGGAATTAGCAAACTAATGTGCTGGGGTTGGGAAAACATATATGTACCCATACTAGAATCTGTCAAAGAAAGCGGTACTCACATATAACAGTCATTCCATCTGTAATCCATACAGTCAAAAGACTGAAAGTATTCCAGTGAGGGAATTTTTTTTATTTAAAAAAGGCCAAGTTAGTTTATCTGGCGTTCAATATACTAGATACAGTTAGGCCTGCGTTTCATACATCTGGAATTAGCAAACTAATTTGCTGGGGTTGGGAAAACATATATGTACCCATACTAGAATCTGTCAAAGAAAGCGGTACTCACATATAACAGTCATTCCATCTGTAATCCATACAGTCAAAAGACTGAAAGTATTCCAGTGAGGGAATTTTTTTTATTTAAAAAAGGCCAACTTAGTTTATCTGGCGTTCAATATACTAGATACAGTTAGGCCTGCGTTTCATACATCTGGAATTAGCAAACTAATGTGCTGGGGTTGGGAAAACATATATGTACCCATACTAGAATCTGTCAAAGAAAGCGGTACTCACATATAACAGTCATTCCATCTGTAATCCATACAGTCAAAAGACTGAAAGTATTCCAGTGAGGGAATTTTTTTTATTTAAAAAAGGCCAAGTTAGTTTATCTGGCGTTCAATATACTAGATACAGTTAGGCCTGCGTTTCATACATCTGGAATTAGCAAACTAATGTGCTGGGGTTGGGAAAACATATATGTACCCATACTAGAATCTGTCAAAGAAAGCGGTACTCACATATAACAGTCATTCCATCTGTAATCCATACAGTCAAAAGACTGAAAGTATTCCAGTGAGGGAATTTTTTTTATTTAAAAAAGGCCAAGTTAGTTTATCTGGCGTTCAATATACTAGATACAGTTAGGCCTGCGTTTCATACATCTGGAATTAGCAAACTAATTTGCTGGGGTTGGGAAAACATATATGTACCCATACTAGAATCTGTCAAAGAAAGCGGTACTCACATATAACAGTCATTCCATCTGTAATCCATACAGTCAAAAGACTGAAAGTATTCCAGTGAGGGAATTTTTTTTATTTAAAAAAGGCCAAGTTAGTTTATCTGGCGTTCAATATACTAGATACAGTTAGGCCTGCGTTTCATACATCTGGAATTAGCAAACTAATGTGCTGGGGTTGGGAAAACATATATGTACCCATACTAGAATCTGTCAAAGAAAGCGGTACTCACATATAACAGTCATTCCATCTGTAATCCATACAGTCAAAAGACTGAAAGTATTCCAGTGAGGGAATTTTTTTTATTTAAAAAAGGCCAAGTTAGTTTATCTGGCGTTCAATATACTAGATACAGTTAGGCCTGCGTTTCATACATCTGGAATTAGCAAACTAATGTGCTGGGGTTGGGAAAACATATATGTACCCATACTAGAATCTGTCAAAGAAAGCGGTACTCACATATAACAGTCATTCCATCTGTAATCCATACAGTCAAAAGACTGAAAGTATTCCAGTGAGGGAATTTTTTTTATTTAAAAACGGCCAAGTTAGTTTATCTGGCGTTCAATATACTAGATACAGTTAGGCCTGCGTTTCATACATCTGGAATTAGCAAACTAATGTGCTGGGGTTGGGAAAACATATATGTACCCATACTAGAATCTGTCAAAGAAAGCGGTACTCACATATAACAGTCATTCCATCTGTAATCCATACAGTCAAAAGACTGAAAGTATTCCAGTGAGGGAATTTTTTTTATTTAAAAAAGGCCAAGTTAGTTTATCTGGCGTTCAATATACTAGATACAGTTAGGCCTGCGTTTCATACATCTGGAATTAGCAAACTAATGTGCTGGGGTTGGGAAAACATATATGTACCCATACTAGAATCTGTCAAAGAAAGCGGTACTCACATATAACAGTCATTCCATCTGTAATCCATACAGTCAAAAGACTGAAAGTATTCCAGTGAGGGAATTTTTTTTATTTAAAAAAGGCCAAGTTAGTTTATCTGGCGTTCAATATACTAGATACAGTTAGGCCTGCGTTTCATACATCTGGAATTAGCAAACTAATTTGCTGGGGTTGGGAAAACATATATGTACCCATACTAGAATCTGTCAAAGAAAGCGGTACTCACATATAACAGTCATTCCATCTGTAATCCATACAGTCAAAAGACTGAAAGTATTCCAGTGAGGGAATTTTTTTTATTTAAAAAAGGCCAAGTTAGTTTATCTGGCGTTCAATATACTAGATACAGTTAGGCCTGCGTTTCATACATCTGGAATTAGCAAACTAATTTGCTGGGGTTGGGAAAACATATATGTACCCATACTAGAATCTGTCAAAGAAAGCGGTACTCACATATAACAGTCATTCCATCTGTAATCCATACAGTCAAAAGACTGAAAGTATTCCAGTGAGGGAATTTTTTTTATTTAAAAAAGGCCAAGTTAGTTTATCTGGCGTTCAATATACTAGATACAGTTAGGCCTGCGTTTCATACATCTGGAATTAGCAAACTAATGTGCTGGGGTTGGGAAAACATATATGTACCCATACTAGAATCTGTCAAAGAAAGCGGTACTCACATATAACAGTCATTCCATCTGTAATCCATACAGTCAAAAGACTGAAAGTATTCCAGTGAGGGAATTTTTTTTATTTAAAAAAGGCCAAGTTAGTTTATCTGGCGTTCAATATACTAGATACAGTTAGGCCTGCGTTTCATACATCTGGAATTAGCAAACTAATGTGCTGGGGTTGGGAAAACATATATGTACCCATACTAGAATCTGTCAAAGAAAGCGGTACTCACATATAACAGTCATTCCATCTGTAATCCATACAGTCAAAAGACTGAAAGTATTCCAGTGAGGGAATTTTTTTTATTTAAAAACGGCCAAGTTAGTTTATCTGGCGTTCAATATACTAGATACAGTTAGGCCTGCGTTTCATACATCTGGAATTAGCAAACTAATGTGCTGGGGTTGGGAAAACATATATGTACCCATACTAGAATCTGTCAAAGAAAGCGGTACTCACATATAACAGTCATTCCATCTGTAATCCATACAGTCAAAAGACTGAAAGTATTCCAGTGAGGGAATTTTTTTTATTTAAAAAAGGCCAAGTTAGTTTATCTGGCGTTCAATATACTAGATACAGTTAGGCCTGCGTTTCATACATCTGGAATTAGCAAACTAATGTGCTGGGGTTGGGAAAACATATATGTACCCATACTAGAATCTGTCAAAGAAAGCGGTACTCACATATAACAGTCATTCCATCTGTAATCCATACAGTCAAAAGACTGAAAGTATTCCAGTGAGGGAATTTTTTTTATTTAAAAAAGGCCAAGTTAGTTTATCTGGCGTTCAATATACTAGATACAGTTAGGCCTGCGTTTCATACATCTGGAATTAGCAAACTAATTTGCTGGGGTTGGGAAAACATATATGTACCCATACTAGAATCTGTCAAAGAAAGCGGTACTCACATATAACAGTCATTCCATCTGTAATCCATACAGTCAAAAGACTGAAAGTATTCCAGTGAGGGAATTTTTTTTATTTAAAAAAGGCCAAGTTAGTTTATCTGGCGTTCAATATACTAGATACAGTTAGGCCTGCGTTTCATACATCTGGAATTAGCAAACTAATTTGCTGGGGTTGGGAAAGCATATATGTACCCATACTAGAATCTGTCAAAGAAAGCGGTACTCACATATAACAGTCATTCCATCTGTAATCCATACAGTCAAAAGACTGAAAGTATTCCAGTGAGGGAATTTTTTTTATTTAAAAAAGGCCAAGTTAGTTTATCTGGCGTTCAATATACTAGATACAGTTAGGCCTGCGTTTCATACATCTGGAATTAGCAAACTAATTTGCTGGGGTTGGGAAAACATATATGTACCCATACTAGAATCTGTCAAAGAAAGCGGTACTCACATATAACAGTCATTCCATCTGTAATCCATACAGTCAAAAGACTGAAAGTATTCCAGTGAGGGAATTTTTTTTATTTAAAAAAGGCCAAGTTAGTTTATCTGGCGTTCAATATACTAGATACAGTTAGGCCTGCGTTTCATACATCTGGAATTAGCAAACTAATTTGCTGGGGTTGGGAAAACATATATGTACCCATACTAGAATCTGTCAAAGAAAGCGGTACTCACATATAACAGTCATTCCATCTGTAATCCATACAGTCAAAAGACTGAAAGTATTCCAGTGAGGGAATTTTTTTTATTTAAAAAAGGCCAAGTTAGTTTATCTGGCGTTCAATATACTAGATACAGTTAGGCCTGCGTTTCATACATCTGGAATTAGCAAACTAATGTGCTGGGGTTGGGAAAACATATATGTACCCATACTAGAATCTGTCAAAGAAAGCGGTACTCACATATAACAGTCATTCCATCTGTAATCCATACAGTCAAAAGACTGAAAGTATTCCAGTGAGGGAATTTGTTTTATTTAAAAAAGGCCAAGTTAGTTTATCTGGCGTTCAATATACTAGATACAGTTAGGCCTGCGTTTCATACATCTGGAATTAGCAAACTAATGTGCTGGGGTTGGGAAAACATATATGTACCCATACTAGAATCTGTCAAAGAAAGCGGTACTCACATATAACAGTCATTCCATCTGTAATCCATACAGTCAAAAGACTGAAAGTATTCCAGTGAGGGAATTTTTTTTATTTAAAAAAGGCCAAGTTAGTTTATCTGGCGTTCAATATACTAGATACAGTTAGGCCTGCGTTTCATACATCTGGAATTAGCAAACTAATTTGCTGGGGTTGGGAAAACATATATGTACCCATACTAGAATCTGTCAAAGAAAGCGGTACTCACATATAACAGTCATTCCATCTGTAATCCATACAGTCAAAAGACTGAAAGTATTCCAGTGAGGGAATTTTTTTTATTTAAAAAAGGCCAAGTTAGTTTATCTGGCGTTCAATATACTAGATACAGTTAGGCCTGCGTTTCATACATCTGGAATTAGCAAACTAATTTGCTGGGGTTGGGAAAACATATATGTACCCATACTAGAATCTGTCAAAGAAAGCGGTACTCACATATAACAGTCATTCCATCTGTAATCCATACAGTCAAAAGACTGAAAGTATTCCAGTGAGGGAATTTTTTTTATTTAAAAAAGGCCAAGTTAGTTTATCTGGCGTTCAATATACTAGATACAGTTAGGCCTGCGTTTCATACATCTGGAATTAGCAAACTAATGTGCTGGGGTTGGGAAAACATATATGTACCCATACTAGAATCTGTCAAAGAAAGCGGTACTCACATATAACAGTCATTCCATCTGTAATCCATACAGTCAAAAGACTGAAAGTATTCCAGTGAGGGAATTTTTTTTATTTAAAAAAGGCCAAGTTAGTTTATCTGGCGTTCAATATACTAGATACAGTTAGGCCTGCGTTTCATACATCTGGAATTAGCAAACTAATGTGCTGGGGTTGGGAAAACATATATGTACCCATACTAGAATCTGTCAAAGAAAGCGGTACTCACATATAACAGTCATTCCATCTGTAATCCATACAGTCAAAAGACTGAAAGTATTCCAGTGAGGGAATTTTTTTTATTTAAAAAAGGCCAAGTTAGTTTATCTGGCGTTCAATATACTAGATACAGTTAGGCCTGCGTTTCATACATCTGGAATTAGCAAACTAATGTGCTGGGGTTGGGAAAACATATATGTACCCATACTAGAATCTGTCAAAGAAAGCGGTACTCACATATAACAGTCATTCCATCTGTAATCCATACAGTCAAAAGACTGAAAGTATTCCAGTGAGGGGATTTTTTTTATTTAAAAAAGGCCAAGTTAGTTTATCTGGCGTTCAATATACTAGATACAGTTAGGCCTGCGTTTCATACATCTGGAATTAGCAAACTAATGTGCTGGGGTTGGGAAAACATATATGTACCCATACTAGAATCTGTCAAAGAAAGCGGTACTCACATATAACAGTCATTCCATCTGTAATCCATACAGTCAAAAGACTGAAAGTATTCCAGTGAGGGGATTTTGCTTATAAAAAATAATATATTTCATTGTGGTGCGAGTTGAATCGCAACAATGAAGAAAAATACTATTAAGGGACGAGGACGCGGTCGTGGTGGTGTCCGTGGAGCCTCTGTTGCTGGTAGAGGACGTGGCCGTTCGGCCCCAGGCGCACACAGTAGGGAACGAACTCCCTCAACTAGCCGGCAGAATGTACCGCAATATCTCGTGGGGCACAATGCCGCTCTTAGGATGGTAAGGCCTGAGCAGGTACAGGCATTAATCGATTGGGTGGCCGACAGTGCTTCCAGCACGTTCACCACATGGTCTTCCACCCAGTCTTCTGCGGAAAGCGCACAGGTGGCACCTGAAAACCAAGCCCATCAGTCTGTCACATCACCCCCAAGCATATCAGGGAAACGGTCTGAGCCACAAGTTATGCAGCAGTCTCTTCTTCTGTTTGAAGACTCTGCTTCCAGGGTTTCCCAGGGGTGTCCACCTAGCCCTTCCCCAGTGGAGGAAGACATACTATGCACTGACGCACAACCACTTATGTCTCCAGATGAAGAGGACATGGGAATACCACCACAGCAGAGTCACCGACTCTCTGATGATGACGAAACACAGGTGCCCACTGCCGCGTCTTTTTGCAGTGTGCAGACTGAACAGGAGGAGGTCAGGGAGGGAGACTGGGTGGAAGACGATGCAGAGGACGATGAGGTCTTAGACCCCACATGGACTGAAGGTCGTGGCGATGACTTTCACAGTTCAGAGGAAGAGGTAGTGGTGAGACCGAGACAACAGCGAAGCCAAAGAGGGAGCAGGGGGCCAAAGCAGACGAGCCGCCGCCCCCAGAGTTCGCCTGCTACTGGACATCGCCAACAGGGACCCAGCCCCACAAAGGCAGCTTCAAAGAGTTCCCTGGCATGGCACTTCTTTAAACAATGTCCTACCGACAAGACCCGAGTGACTTGCACGCTCTGCCATCAGAGCCTGAGGCGAGGCATTAACGTTCTGAACCTCAGCACAACCTGCATGACCAGGCATCTACATGCAAAGCATGAACTGCAGTGGGGTACACACCTTAAAAACCAGGCACTCGCTGAGGCTCCCCCTGCTCCCTCTACCGCTGCTGCCTCGGCTTCCGCCTCGAGAGGAATGTTGCCACCTGCCGAGCAGCAAACAGAGGATGTGCCACCGACACCACCACCACCGCCACCGTCAACTAGCGTCTCCACTATATCACACAGCAGCGTTCAGCTCTCAATATCTCAAACCTTAGAGAGGAAGCGCAAATTCCCCCCGAGTCACCCTCGAGCCCTTGGCCTGAACGCCAGCATTTCTAAACTGCTGGCCTTTGAAATGCTGTCATTCCGGCTGGTGGACACAGACAGCTTCAAAAAGCTGATGGCCATGGCTGTCCCGCAGTATGTGGTTCCCAGCCGCCACTACTTCTCCAAGACAGCCGTGCCTTCCCTGCACATGCAAGTGTCCGATAAAATCAAGTGTGCACTGCGCAACGCCATTTGTGGCAAGGTCCACCTAACCACAGATACGTGGACCAGTAAGCACGGCCAGGGACGCTATATCTCACTAACTGCACACTTGATGAATGTAGTGGCGGCTGGGCCCCCGGCGGACAGTTCCTTGGCGCACGTCCTTCCGCCCCCTAGGATCGCAGGGCATCATTCTCTGCCTCCTGTAGCCTCCTCCTCCTACTCGGCTTCCTCCTCCACTGCTTCCACCAGCTCATCCGGTCAGCCACACACCTTCACCACCAACTTCAGCACAGCCCGGGGTAAACGTCAGCAGGCCATTCTGAAACTCATATGTTTGGGGGACAGGCCCCACACCGCACAGGAGTTGTGGCGGGGTATTGAACAACAGACCGACGAGTGGTTTCTGCCGGTGGGCCTCAAGCCAGGCCTGGTGGTATGCGATAATGGGCGAAATCTCGTGGCAGCTCTGGGACTAGCCGGTTTGACGCACATCCCTTGCCTGGCGCATGTGCTGAACTTGGTGGTGCAGAGGTTCATTCACCACTACCCCAACATGTCAGAGCTGCTGCATAAAGTGCGGGCCGTCTGTGCGCGCTTCCGCCGTTCACATCCTGCCGCTGCTCGCCTGTCTGCGCTACAGCGGAACTTCGGCCTTCCCGCTCACCGCCTCATATGCGACGTGCCCACCCGGTGGAACTCCACCTTGCACATGCTGGAGAGACTGTGCGAGCAGCAGCAGGCCATAGTGGAGTTTCAGCTGCAGCACGCTCGCGTCAGTCGTACTGCCGAACAGCACCACTTCACCACCAATGATTGGGCCTCCATGCGAGACCTGTGTGCCCTGCTGCGCTGTTTCGAGTACTCCACCAACATGGCCAGTGGCGATGACACTGTTATCAGCGTTACAATACCACTTCTATGTCTCCTTGAGAAAACACTTAGGGCAATGATGTTAGAGGAGGTGGCCCAGGTGGAGGAGGATGAGGGCTCGTTTCTAACACTTTCGGGCCAGTCTGTTCGAAGTGGCTCAGAGGGAGGTTTGTTTAAGCAGCAGAGGACAGGTTCACAAGTCGCCAGCCAAGGCACTGTACTGGAGGAGGAGGAGGTGGAGGGGGACGAGGATGACGCAAGTTCACAGCGGGGTGGCAGCCCAGGCCCATCACTGGTGCGTGGCTGGGGGGATACGGTGGACGATGACGATACGCCTCCCACAGAGGACAGCTTGTCCTTACCCATGGGTAGCCTGGCCCACATGAGCGAATATATGCTCCAATGCCTGCGCAACGACAGCAGAGTTGCCCACGTTTTAACGTGTGCAGACTACTGGGTGGCCACCCTGCTGGATCCCCGGTATAAAGACAATGTGCCCACTTTAATTCCTGAACTGGAGCGCGACCGTAAGATGCGCGAGTACAAGCGCACGCTGATAGAGGCGCTCTTGAGAGCATTCCCACATGTCACAGGGGAACAGGTGGAAGGTGAAGGCAGAGGAGTGGCAAGAGGTCGCCAACGCAGCTGTGTCACGGCCAGCTCATCTGAGGGCAGGGTTAGCATGGCAGAAATGTGGAAAAGTTTTGTCTCCACGGCACAGCTATCTGCACCGACACCTGATACGGAACGTGTTAGCAGGAGGCAGCATTTCACTAACATGGTTGAACAGTATGTCTGCACACCCCTCCACATCCTAACGGATGGTTCGGCCCCATTCAACTACTGGGTTTCGAAATTGTCCACGTGGCCAGAGTTAGCATGTTATGCCTTGGAGGTGCTTTCCTGCCCGGCGGCCAGCGTTTTATCTGAACGCGTATTCAGCACGGCAGGGGGCGTCATTACTGACAAGCGCAGCCGCCTGTCCACAGCCAACGTGGACAAGCTGACCTTCATAAAGATGAACCAGGCATGGATCCCACAGGACCTGTCCCTCCCTTGTGCAGAGTAGTCCTTATTAACTGCCTAAAACATGTCTTGTTGTGCTACGGGCCACTTCTTTATTTGATACAAATTTTATAAAACCCACAGTTGAATGAAACTCTTCTCTGTCTGGGCGCCGGGGCCTAACCAGATGAAAGTGGCCGGTTAAACTAACGGGTGACATGAAGCCATAACCTCTGCCATGCTACCTCTGTCTTCTGTCTGGGTGCTGAGGCCTAAGTCAAATAAAGCGGTCTTCTGCTGTGCTGGGGGATATGAAGCTAATCTCTGACCTCTCTCCTCTGTCTGAGTCCAAAGGCCTAAATCACTGAAAGAGGCCTTCTCCTGTGGTGTGTGATATGATGCCAGAATATGTGCTGTGGGGCCTCTCTCCTCTTCCTGGGTGCAGGGGTCAAATAAACTAAATTGTGGCCTACTCCTGTGGTGGTTGATATGATGCCTGATTCTCTGATGTGGAACCTCTCTCCTCTGTTTGGGTGAAGGGGTCAAAGTAACTAAATGGTGGCTTCTCCTGTGGTGGCTGATATGATGCCAGAATATGTGCTGTGGGGCCTCTCTCCTCTTCCTGTGTGCAGGGGTCAAAGTAACTCAATCGTGGCTTCTCCTGTGGTGGCTGATATGATGCCAGAATATGTGCTGTGGGGCCTCTCTCCTCTTCCTAGGTGCAGGGGTCAAAGTAACTCAATCGTGGCTTCTCCTGTGGTGGCTGATATGATGCCAGAATATGTGCTGTGGTGCCTCTCTCCTCTTCCTGGGTGCAGGGGTCAAAGTAACTAAATGGTGGCTTCTCCTGTGGTGGCTGATATGATGCCAGAATATGTGCTGTGGTGCCTCTCTCCTCTTCCTGGGTGCAGGGGTCAAAGTAACTAAATGGTGGCTTCTCCTGTGGTGGCTGATATGATGCCAGAATATGTGCTGTGGTGCCTCTCTCCTCTTACTGGGTGCAGGGGTCAAAGTAACTAAATGGTGGCTTCTCCTGTGGTGGCTGATATGATGCCAGAATATGTGCTGTGGGGCCTCTCTCCTCTTCCTGGGTGCAGGGGTCAAAGTAACTCAATGGTGGCTTCTCCTGTGGTGGTTAGTATGATGCCAGAATATGTGCTGTGGGGCCTCTCTCCTCTTCCTGGGTGCAGGGGTCAAAGTAACTCAATCGTGGCTTCTCCTGTGGTGGCTGATATGATGCCAGAATATGTGCTGTGGTGCCTCTCTCCTCTTCCTGGGTGCAGGGGTCAAAGTAACTAAATGGTGGCTTCTCCTGTGGTGGCTGATATGATGCCAGAATATGTGCTGTGGTGCCTCTCTCCTCTTCCTGGGTGCAGGGGTCAAAGTAACTAAATGGTGGCTTCTCCTGTGGTGGCTGATATGATGCCAGAATATGTGCTGTGGTGCCTCTCTCCTCTTCCTGGGTGCGGGGGTCAAAGTAACTCAATGGTGGCTTCTCCTGTGGTGGCTGATATGATGCCAGAATATGTGCTGTGGGGCCTCTCTCCTCTTCCTGGGTGCAGGGGTCAAAGTAACTCAATGGTGGCTTCTCCTGTGCTGATTGATATAAAGCTGATGGTTGTGCCATCTGACATGGTTGCCAGGGTCTGATTCAATGGGGGCCTACTCCTGTGGTGGGTGATCTAAATGCCTGATTCTCTGCTGTGAAACCTCTCTCCTCCGTCTGGGTGTAGGGGTCAAAGTCTTTCAAAGTCGCCTTCTCCTGTGCTGATTGATATGAAGCTGATGGTTGTGCCATCTGACATGGTTGCCGGGGTCCCATTAAATTGTGGCCTACTCCTGTGGTGGCTGATATGATGCCAGAATATGTGCTGTGGGGCCTCTCTCCTCTTCCTGGGTGCAGGGGTCAAATAAACTAAATTGTGGCCTACTCCTGTGGTGGTTGATATGATGCCTGATTCTCTGATGTGGAACCTCTCTCCTCTGTTTGGGTGAAGGGGTCAAAGTAACTAAATGGTGGCTTCTCCTGTGGTGGCTGATATGATGCCAGAATATGTGCTGTGGTGCCTCTCTCCTCTTCCTGGGTGCGGGGGTCAAAGTAACTCAATGGTGGCTTCTCCTGTGGTGGCTGATATGATGCCAGAATATGTGCTGTGGTGCCTCTCTCCTCTTCCTGGGTGCGGGGGTCAAAGTACCTCAATGGTGGCTTCTCCTGTGGTGGCTGATATGATGCCAGAATATGTGCTGTGGTGCCTCTCTCCTCTTCCTGGGTGCAGGGGTCAAAGTAACTAAATGGTGGCTTCTCCTGTGGTGGTTGATATGATGCCTGATTCTCTGCTGTGAAACCTCTCTCCTCCATCTGGGTGTAGGGGTCAAAGTCTTTCAAAGTCGCCTTCTCCTGTGCTGATTGATATAAAGCTGATGGTTGTGCCATCTGACATGGTTGCCAGGGTCTGATTCAATGGGGGCCTACTCCTGTGGTGGGTGATCTAAATGCCTGATTCTCTGCTGTGAAACCTCTCTCCTCCGTCTGGGTGTAGGGGTCAAAGTCTTTCAAAGTCGCCTTCTCCTGTGCTGATTGATATGAAGCTGATGGTTGTGCCATCTGACATGGTTGCCGGGGTCCCATTAAATTGGGGCCTACTCCTGTGGTGGGTGATCTAAATGCCTGATTCTCTGCTTTGAAACCTCTCTCCTCCGTCCGGGTGTAGGGGTCAAAGTCTGTCAAAGTCGCCTTCTCCTGTGCTGATTGATATAAAGCTTATGCTTGTGCCATCTGACATGGTTGCCGGGGTCTGATTCAATGGTGGCCTACTCCTGTGGTGGGTGATCTAAATGCCTGATTCTCTGCTGTGTAACCTCTCTCCTCCGTCTGGGTGTAGGGGTCAAAGTAACTAAATGGTGGCCTACTCCTGTGGTGGGTGATATGATGCCTGGTTCTCTGCTGTGGGACCTCTCTCCTTTGTCTGGGTGCTGTGGTCAAAATAATAGTAAGTGACCTTCTCCATTGGTGGGTGACTTGAAGACTGATTCTGTGCTATGGGACCTCACTCCAATTAATATTGTTTAATTTTTATTTATTTTATGTTAACTCATCATTTCCCTATCTACATTTGTTTGCAGGGGATTTAACTACATTTTGCTGCCTTTTGCAGCCCTCTAGCCCTTTCCGGGTGTGTTTTACAGCCTTTTTAGTGCCCAAAAGTTCGGGTCCCCATTGACTTCTATGGGGTTCGGGATGAAGTTCGGGTCGAGTTCGGATCCCGAACCCGAACATTTTTCGAAAGTTCGGCCGAACTCGTCGAACCCGAACATCCAGGTGTTCGCTCAACTCTAATCATGACAAACCTTTTATTGTGGAGGTGGATGCGTCCGAGGAAGGCGCAGGAGCAGTCCTTTCACAAGGTCCTGCTACCCTCACTAACTTGAGACTATGTGCCTTCTTCTCCAGGAAATTCTCTTCCACGGAGAGAAACTACGACATAGGGAATAGGGAGCTGCTGGCCATTATTCTGACCCCGGCCTCCTCCTGACGATCCTCTGCTGACTCCTTTGGTACTACACGACTCTCCTGGGATTTACGACCCCGGCTTCTCCTGACAATTCTCTGCTTGCTCCATTTGTACTTTATAGCTTTCCTGGTATTGACTCGATCCGTTCACGTTCTGTTGTTTGTCTGTCTGTCATCCCTGCACTTAGTCCAAGCTAGGGATTGCCGTCAAGTTTTCCCCTGTCATTAGGACTCGCGAGGCAAGTAGGCAGGGCCAGGGGTAAGGGTGGAGCGCAGTGGTCACTTCCATCCCCGCTGTGTGTGTGTACGCGACCGTTACAAACAGAGTACACAGTACCATTGGATACTCTCCACATATGCTCATGTTTGGACGAGCCGGATGGGAGATTGAAGATCTCCACATGCCTAACCCGATGGAGCCCCCACCGAGAAGTACCACCACATGGGTGCAGGAGCACCGCCACCGGCTGAGAGCGGTCCACAATATTGTGGAGGAGCGCCTGGGATAGGTGGTACACCCTAACCCAAGACCAGTGCAGAAAGATGGGTATGTCCCTGGTGATCGGGTGATGGTCAAAGCCAAACGGCCGTCAGGGAAGTTGGATGGACGGTGGGAGGCAGTTCTATACACGGTGAAGAGAAGGGTAGACCCAGATATTCCGGTCTATGAGGTAGAGCCAGTAGGGACAGGGGGACCCTCACGGAACTTGCACCATAATATGTTGAGATGTTGCAATTTTGATGAACCGGTGTGTGTAGAGGGGATGCCTCCTCACGCTCAGGGTATGGAGGAAAGTCCCTCAGATGAGGAAGAGGAGGAATGGTGGGTCTTCCCTGCCCAAGTGTCCACAGAGGTTCCGGCCATGGCAGGTCTGCCACCCAGATGCAATGCTGAGCAATCAACAGCTCCTCTCTTGTCAAATATGCCTGATGTCCCCAATATTTCCAAAACCCCCAATCTGAGAAGGTCAGCGAGGCCCAATGCTGGTGTGCCTCCACAGCGCTATGCCCAGGATGAGTTTGTATGGGGAGAGTTGCCGAGGGCGACAACTTCTAGCGGAGTGGCATGTGAGATTGTGAATAAGCTCTGCCTGTATAAGGTTTATGTTTAAAGTGTATTTAAACTGTCATTTGGCATTCCGGGCACTAGAGGCCACTGTTTTGCAGCTACAACTAGCACACTCTGGGATTTTCATATGTAAAGTAGGTGATGACTCATGCTGCTGCTTGTGAGTGAACCAGGAAGTGTTGATCTGACATGGTGGAAGGATTGTGCTGTGAGGGACTGAATCCGATTCCATCCTGGCTTGCAGATGTCCGGCAGTGAATGGACACTCAAAGGAAGGAGAGTAGCTGTCGTCTCCTTACTGAATGCAGTTTTTTGAAAGAGAGGTTGTCCCAGGAAGACCAGTTTCAGTGTGTGGACAGAAAGCCTCATCATCAAGCAAGGCCGCACAGTTGCTGAGTGCTTGGTGGCCATCCCGGGTAAGCGGCATCCTAGGGCCCAGAATGGACGAAGGTCAGTACACCCATTTACTCCATGCTTTACACTAGTGGCGCTGATAAACAGAGACTAAGCCTAGGCCTGAAACTAGATCGCTAGTTAGGGTTGTGTTATTGCCAGGTTGTTCGGGACTGTTCGCGGCGCAGTATTGACGTTGCAGGCTCTGCTGTGTCCGCCATCGGCTAGGCCTGTCCAGTGGGCAGGGACATTGACATTGACTATGGGTCCGGGATATAATGTTTTCTATGCGTATTTGTATTGTTTTTGTTATGCCTGTGTTATTACTTTTTGCCTAAGTAAAGTTTCTGTTCATGCATATTAAGCTGGTGTCAGTGTCGCTTTCCTTGTCTGTGACTTTTCTGTATCCTGGGGAGCTAACCCTGGTACACGGCTAACAGGCGCATTAGGGTAAGAAGAGAGGCAGATGAAGTGATGCACCCATCATGCCTAGTGCCTACTGTACAAGCCTGTGGGGGCAGTGCTATGAACTGGGGTTGCTGCAGTTGGTCAGGTCCAGGTCTAGGTTCAGCAACAGTATGTGCTCCAAGAATGAGGTCAGCTGACTACCTGAACATACTGAATCACCAGGTTATTCCATCAATGGATTTTTTCTTCTCTGATGGCACGGGCATATTCCAAGATGACAATGCCAGAATTCATTGGCACGGGCATATTCCAAGATGACAATGCCAGAATTCATTGGGCTCAAATTGTGAAAGAGTGGTTCAGGGAGCATGATACATCATTTTCACACATGGATTGGCCACCACAGAGTCTAGACCTTAACCCCATTGAGAATTTTTTATTGTTTTAGAGTGTAACTGCACAGGACACAGTACAGAAAAGACAAACGGGAACTAGCACACAAACAGCTGCCTGGACCCCATGTGGAATAAATGCATGGCGGTCAAAAATGCCTAAATAAGCAGATGACTGGTCCCCATGCTGAACAACACATGGTGGTCACAGGCAGAGCAGGCAGGCAGGCAGACAAGCAGATGCCTGGACCCCATACAGAACGACACATGGTCACAGGCAGAGATGCACACATACTAGATGTCCTCCCTCCCACCGAAGGCATAGACTAGCAGATGCCTTTTCCCCATGCAGAGTTCATCCATGGGCAAACAGACAAAGCTGCACACAAGACATAGAACCCAACTAGCAGATGCCTGTTCCCCATGCAAAGTTAGTCCAAACAGACAGCTGCACCACAAGACACAGAACCAGGCAAGGTGACCTTGATGTTTCACTAGGAGTCCACACAGACAGGGCAGATGGACTATACCCAGGTCAGGTGCATAGTTGCTGCACCCAGCAAAGCTGGATACAGGCTGACCCCCAGGCCCACAGCTAACAGAAATATATAGCACTTAGTGACCACACCCAGACCAAGAGCTTAACTCCACAAGAACCAGACAGGGAGGGAAGCATGCATCCACAAGGAGCAGTTCACACACAGGCTGCCGAAACTACACGTATGACAATTCCCTCTATGCGGTCATAAACTGCTCTTGGCCACATTGCAGGGTTTAGAAGAGAGAGTACCATGTGGATTTGAAACCTAGTTTGGTGATTTATAAAGAGGTGAAATAAAATAAAAATATTAAACCCCAAAGAAATGACCCCATTTTAGAAACCACACCCCTCATAGAGTTTACATGGAGTGCAGTGAGCATTTTTGCTCCAAAAGTGTTTTGCAGAAATTAAAGGGGTTGTCTCACTACAGCAAATAGCATTTATAGGTAGAGTAAGTTAATACAAGGCACTTACTAATGTATTGTTATTATTTATATTGCCTTCTTTGCTGGCTGGATTCATTTCTCCAACACAATACAAACTGCTAGTTTTCATGGTCTGATCACCCTTCAATCCAGCAGCAGAGGTCGTGCTTGTACATTATAGGAAAAAGCGCTTCCATGGTCCTGGACACCAAATAGGTCGGCGCTTTTTCCAATAATGTGCAAGCATGACCACTACTGCTGGATTGCAAGATGGTCATAACTGAATGACAACAGAAAAGTAAGCAATATGGACAATCACAATACATTAGAAAAGTGCCTTGTATTAACTTTATCTACGTGATAAATGCCATTTGGTGAAGTGAGAAAACCCCTTTAATGCACAGGAGATGGTGCAAAGTGAAAATTTTTATTTTTACACAGATATGCCATTTCAGTAGCTATTATTTTGTGTCCAGTGGATGCCAGCGTGAAAAGTCAGCCCTCCTATTATTATGGAATGCTTCATGGTTTTAGAAATATCATACATGTGGCCCTTATCGGACAAACAACAGGGATCAGGAGTAAAAGAGTATCATGTGCATTTCAAATGTTCACGAACCGCAAGCTCACGGCGGGGTCCATTCACTTTAATGGTGGGCAAACCTGAAAAACCTTCAGGTCATATTTGCAGCCACCAATTACTTACAAGAAGTGCACAAATTGTCCCACAACATGGACAGTGGCATACCAGAGGGGGATAAATGGCAAAAATTCCCACAAAAAATATGTATTTTAATCAGGGGCCCTTTTTATGCGTCTTAACCACCTCCCAACCGCCTAACACAGGGATGCGTCCTGCGGGCGGCCGGGTTATTCCTCCTGGACGCATATACGCGTCATCTCGTGAGACGCGAGATGACGCGCATATGCGGCCCGCACATGCGCAGTGACTTTATCTGAGACAATAAATTTTGAGAAAAATTTATATAGAAATGTAGTTTTATTTGAACAATTTTACAACAGAAAGTGAAAAATGTAATTTTTTTGCAAAAAATTTCAGTCATTTTTGATAATATAAAAAAAAGTAAAAATGTCAGCAGCAATGAAATTCCACCAAATGAAAGCTCTATTAGTGAGAAGAAAAGGAGGTAAAATTCATTTGGGTGGTAAGTTGTATGACCGAGCAATAAACCGTGAAAGTAGTGTAGTGCAGAATTGTAAAAAGTGGTCTGGTCATATTCAAGACCCTGAGGGTAGATTTATAATTTTAAAAGGTAACATAGTAAACCAGATTTACACATTTATTAATGTTTATGCTCCAAAGGTCAACCAGGCTACTTGGCTCAAGAAAACCCTTCAGATGTTTGACCACTTTAGAGAGGGAGTGACTGTTATGGGAGGTGACCTTAATCTTACTCTAGTCCCTCCGGTAGACTCCTCATCCCAAAAGTCTGCTATCTCAAATAAAGTCTTAAGCAAATTGAGACAATCCCTCCATGACCGGCGCCTGGTTGACGTCTGGAGAACCTTACATCCCAATGTTAAGGACTATACATTTTACCCAATCCGCATGGATCATACCAGCGCTTGGACTATCTTTTGGTTTCCTCTGAACACATTCAGTTATGCACCAAGGCCAAAATTGGCTCTATTAGCCTATCCGACCATGCCCCTGTATGGATTCATATACTTACCCCTAATAGACCTCTTAAAATGTTTCACTGGAAACTCAATGAACAGCTGATCCAAACCCCAGAAAATAAAGATAAGGTCCTTAAATGGCTGCGAAATTTTTTCTCATCCAACAATACCTCTGATATCCACCCATATATCCTTTGGGACACCCACAAAGCCTATATCCGGGGTCAACTGATAAGCTTAGGCTCCTATACCAAAAAATTAAGACTAGCTCGCATTGACTCCCTCCTGAAGGATATTAGGGATATTGAGACCCTTCATAAAAGATCCCTGTTAGACTCCAATTTATCAAAATTAGCGCTCCTTAGAGCTGAATTAAAAAATCTATTAAATACCCAATCTGCTAAATATTTCCTACATGCACAATATAAGTATTTCACCCACGGTGACAAGGTGTCCAGAATCAAAAAAAGGAAAGCCCAAAACTTTATTTGTAAAATTCGCAGTAAGGAAGGCACCATGCTCACTAATACACAAGACATATCTCAGAGATTCTCAAACTTTTATCGATCGCTTTATAACCTACCTCCCCAGAAAAGTGATATCCCAAACTCCACACATCAAGACTTGATAGAACTCTTTCTTCGAACTGTTAAAATACCCCAAATTAACGAAACTCATATAAAGGCCCTAAACTCTCCATTTACTAACGATGAACTTCTTCTAGCAATTAAACAACTCCCTAAAGGAAAGGCCCCCGGCCCAGATGGGTTCCCTGCTTTCTATTTCCGTTCTTTTCAAACCATCCTCCTGCCTCACTTGCTTAATGTCTGCAACCAATCCTTACAAGGCAACTCTCTCTCTCTCGAGATGACAAAAGCTAATATTACCATTATACCCAAAGAAGGGAAAGACCGTACCGAATGTGGCAATTACCGCCCTATATCTCTATTAAATATAGACCTAAAGCTATTGGCCAAATTACTAGCAAACTGACTAGCCCCTCTTCTACCCCAACTTGTCCACAGAGACCAAACAGGCTTTATCAAAGTAGAGAGGGTAAAGATAACACAGCAAGAGTATTAAATGCTCTACTCCACGCCTCAAAACACCATCTCCCCTTGGTCCTGATCAGCACCGATGCCGAAAAAGCATTAGACAGAATACATTGGAATTTTATGTACAGCACCATGACGCAGTTTGGAATACCTTCAGCCTTTATACGCTCTATCCAAGCTATGTACACCAATGCCTCAGCGTTGGTGCTGATTAATGACACTACCTCACAACCATTTCCCATAAGGAATGGGACTAGACAGGGATGCCCCCTCTCCCCCTTGATTTTTGTCCTGACAATTGAACCCCTCCTTGCTCTCATTCGATCAGAGAACGACATTAAAGGTCTCCAATTAGGAGATCAAGAACACAAAATTGCAGCATTTGCTGATGACCTTCTGATAATGTCCTCCAACCCTGAAGCCTCTCTACAGCTTATCTACAATATTCTGGATAAATTTAGCTTTCTCTCCAACTTTAAAATAAACATGAAAAAGTCCCACATTCTCAGTATGGGACTCAGCCCCAGACTCAGATCCAATCTAACCCTTTCCTCACCTTTTAATTGGGATTCTCCCTATATAACATACCTAGGAGTTAAAATCCACTCGGATCTCTCATCATTATACAAACTAAACTATCTCTCTCTACTTAACTCCATCAAAAGTCAACTAGAAGCCTTAAATCCCCCTTTGCTCTCCTGGTTTGGACATAAAAATATGGTCATGTCACTTGTCCTACCCAGGCTAAACTACCTTCTTCAGGTCCTTCCCATCCCTATTCCTAACTTATTCTTTCAATCCTTAGGAAAATCCATTAGCTCTTTCATATGGAACGGTAAAAAAGCAAGAATTAACATCAACACTCTACAGAGACCTAGAACTCAAGGGGGTATAGGCCTCCCTAACCCCCTATTATATAATAAGGCCATACTTCTCTCCAGAACCCTAGACTGGTTCAGATGCCCTGAACAAAAATCTTGCGTTTGTATGGAAACCCCTAAATATCTCCCGACCCTAAGAGCCTTACTAGTGGACCCTCATCATAACATTTTCTCAGCCTTCAAACACAATTCCCTGGCGATAGCTACTCTTGAGGCCTGGAGATGGCTTCAAAGCTCAAACTGGGGTTTTCCATCTCCCTCACCCCTGGTCCAGGTCAGAGATGTGATAAGCTTAGCCCCTCCAGAACTCAGACAAAGTGTCCCCTATAACCTACGCTCTTCTAAAGTACCTATTCTCACCATATTTTTGAAGAGCGAAAAAGACAAATTAGATCATGACTCCCTCATCTCCTCCCTCCCTGAGATCAAATCCCAGCCTCACATGCTAACCTTCCTGCTTACTTACATCAACAAAAACATTCCTTTGAATTCTCTACTCAGACCTCTTACCTGGCTTAAGAGCCTTATTCACAATCATCTTCCCCCACGGAAACCTATATCCTCGCTTTACAGGTATCTCAGTACACCTATTTCACCTCCCAAACCTTCCTATGTAAGCCATTGGGAAAAAGATTTAAATACCCATTTCTCATCTGAAGATCAACTCCTACTTTTCAAAACACCACATATGTCCTCAAGATGTACCAGAATCCAAGAAAATGGATATAAAGTATTAACTAGATGGTACAAAACAACTGATGTTACCTGCCGTTATGATAGAAGTGGTTCTAATGTCTGTTGGAGATGCGGGAAAGGACGTGGAACAATGCTCCACATTTGGTGGGCCTGTCCCACTATCCTTAGCTGGTGGAACAATATTTAAAAAAAAAGCAATGAAATTTGCAACTCTAACATCACCCCCTCTCCATTGCTGGCTCTCTTAGGCCTGTCACAAGACCAGCTGAATTGTATTGTGAATTGGGAATATTAAAACATAACATTTACTAGATCATATTAATAGAGCATGTGCACATATAGGGTGACTTGAACAACCAGATATAATTTCTGTTTGTTCAAGTCACCCTATATGCGCACATGCTCTATTAATATGAGTATGTTGGGCATGATGTGGTTAATGAACAATTAAATGTCATTTAATAAAAACACTGCTACTAACAGCAGATAGGATTTTTTGTAGTTTTCCCTTGGTTTTACTGCTGCAATTACGGCGGTACTTAGGCATGTATTTGGGCATCCTACCAGATTAATATCTACATTGCGATTCAGCAAGAATAAAACAGCTTGCAAGCTATCATTTGCGGCGCAAGGGCCATGCAGTTGTGAACTTGTTTGTTGCCATAGAACAGGTGATGCTTAGACGCAGGTCCTTACCTCACTTCCGGTTAGCCCGCACCATGTGATGCCAACTTCCGGTCCAGTGGAACGCACGTGAGTGGCGTGCGTTCCACAGGTAATCACAGACGCTGTGGCTGCTGCGGACAGGTGAGATAGGTAATTAGGGGGGCGTACACCCACTGAGAAGTGGGGTAATATAAGGAGGTAAACAATAACCACAAATTGCTCACCCAAATCACCACTGTTTGAGGTGAGACACAGCACTTACATGGGATACGACTCACTGTATATCCGGATTTAAAGTAGGAGGCTAAAACGATCTTCTTTCAGTAAGTAATCTGAGTTATAACCTAATTTATCAACATTGGGCACTCAGTTTTGTATGTGACCTATATTTAGTGTGTGTTTGTTAATTTGTTTCTAGTTATCCCTGAATACTTCTGTGAAGTCCCCTGATGAGGTCTGGAGTCTAGGACCGAAACATGGCATGTAGGGCTTTGTAATTAGGGCTAAGTATAGCACTAGGCCCATACTGAGGGAAAGGATCGGTATGGGGTCGCCCCTGTCGGGGCGGGTGCTCCATGTGTGCTAGGCAGGTGTTCACAACAGCCCCTAACCCCCATATAGGTAGGAAAGACACAACAGGGTTGTATAGGAGTGCCAACACTGCCAATAGACATCAGCACCTTGGTCACACCGGTTCCGGTTTCCATCTATTAGCAGAACCATCCTCCACAGGCTGTGGAATCCACGAGACGTGGTAAGATCCACCCATTTATTTACCTTAAATGCTATAGTGGAGGTGTTTGTCATTGTTGTTTCTCACCCAGTGGTATTTATTTTAATGATCTAGTAAATGTTATGTTTTAATATTCCCAATTCACAATACAATTTTTCTATGTGTGTCTATGGGAGTTTGTTATTTTATGTATAAATTAGATTAAAAGCTACGTTTTACAACAGGTTGTACCCTGTGATTACAATAATTATACTCATACATTACCTGTGGATATCACTCCCTCCGACGGGATATCGTCTTAGCTGTGATTAACAATTCACAATACAATTCAGCTTTATTTGGGTGTGACTATATACCGCTACGCATCTACAATTGTGTGATGGTATAATTTATATTCTGTCACAAGACCACAAGGCAAAAGTAACCCCCCTCTTCAAGATCCTAATTGTAACTGCCTGACTCCTAATCCCTACTCGTTGATTATCAACAGACCTTCCTTCCCTAGATCACTGGTTCAACAAAGTTGACTCTATTTACAGATTTGAAGAGATAGCGGCTTGGGAAAATAGATCCCACCACAAATTTCTCTCTGGGAAAACTGGAGATTATTTAGAAGCTTCCTATAACTTAGTCATCCATCCTGCCTTGCTACACAGTTTTATGTTTCTACTTATAGCCCTCTTCCTGGGCCCGGATAAGAGATATACAGAACAAAAGCATTATTAACATACATCCTCATTGTTGTTATGCCGTTGTGTGTTTACTATTTGTTACCAGAACAACTCTATTTACTATATGTAACAGATATTTATTTTTCAATAAAGCTTTTGAAAAAAAAAAAAAAAATCTAAAATAAAGTGGTCTGGTCATTAAGGGGGTTTAAGCTATGGGGGCTGAGGTGGTTAAAGGGGAAACTCTCAAAAATGTGCCATGCTCGAGCCAAGAATTTTTTTTATTTTAGGCCATGGGAGTACAGGCCGCAAACAACAGGCATTCACCTGACAGAAAACATCAAGTGATTATGTGGCTGGAGGTATATTAGACGGTCATTGGATATCAATTTTACTGCAGGTCAGTATAGTACAGACCCCCAAAAATATTAATTTAATGTACAGAAAAGAACAAGTGATTATTATTGTTGAGCACGAATATTTGAAAAGCAAATTTTTCTTGCGAATATCGCCACTTCGAGAATTCGCAAATATTTAGAATATAGTGCTATATATTGATTATATCGAATATTCGTTATTTTTTTCTGTCTGAACACTTGATTCCTCCCTACTTCTTGCTTGTGTGTCAATGAGTCATTGGCCCACAAGCAACTTAAGCAGGGAGGAATCATGACTTCAGATGGAATAAAATGCTGAATATTCTAAAAAACGAATATATAGCACTATATTCAATATATATATTACAAACTTCGTTAACCCTTTTTTGCGTTCCACAAGAATTAAAGGAAAATGGAAATCAAATTTTTTAATTTCACTTTTTGGGCAGATTTTCCATTTTAATCCAATTTTTTCTTTAACACATTGATGGTTAACAGCCAAACAAAACTCAATATTTATTACCCAGATTCTGCGGTTTACATAAACACCCCACATGTGGTCATAAACTGCTGTATGGGCACACGGCAGGGCGCAGAAGAAAAGGAGCTCCACATGGTTTTTAGATGTCATGTCCCATTTGAAGCCCCACTGATGCATCCTTAAAGTAGAAACTCCCAATGAGTGACCCCATTTTGGAAACTAGGGGATAAGCTGCCAGTTTTATTGGTACTATTTTGGGATACATATGATTTTTTTGATCATTCATTATAACACTTTATGGGGCAAGGTGATCAAAAAATTGGTAGCCTTAGCACAGTTTTTATTTATTTATTTTTACAGCGTTCACCTGAGGGGTTCAGTCAAGTGAAATTTTTATAGAGCAGATCGTTACGGACGTGGCGATACCTAATATGTATACTTTTTCTTATTTATTTAAGTTTTACACAATAATTTCATTTTTGAAACAATAAATTATGTTTTAATGTGTCCATGTTCTGAGAGTTATAGTTTTTTAATTTTTTAAAATTTTAAAATTTTTATAGCATAGCGATTTTCTTATGTAGGAGCTCAATGTTTGCGGGATGAGGTGACGGTTTTATTGGTACCATTTTGTGGGACATACGCCTTTTTGATCAGTTGGTGTTGCACTTAGTGATGTAAGGTGCCAAAAAAGACTTTTTTTGACACAGTTTTATTTATTTTTTTATGGTGTTTATCGGACTGGGTCAATCATGTGATATATTTATAGAGCCGGCCATCATGGACGCGGCAATACCAAATATGTCTATTTTAAATTTATTTATTTTTTTACATGTGAAACCTTTTTTTTATTTTTATTTTTTAACACTTTATTTTTAAATTTTTTATTTTAAACATTTAGTCCCCCATAAGGTCATACAAGACCTCTGGGAGACATTTAACTTCACATTTTATTTTTATTTTTTCACTGCTGATTTCTTCTGTAACTGGGGCTGACAATAGTAGCCCCAGTTACAGGAGAAATACCCCCCCAAAGAGGCTTTACAGCGCAATACAGCGCTGTACAGCCTCAGAGCAGGGCTGATCGAGATCTCTGAAAGACCTCACAGAGGGCCCCTGTGCAAAGAATGTGCCTGGGCCCAACCCCCCTCCACAAAACAAATATACAGACATAAACATATAAAATACGTGCATAATCCTGGAAGACCAAGGAGCATATAAGGCTGCACAGTGGTTTTGGCCAACAATGTGTCGTGCAACCAAGGATCACAGCAGCTCAATGCTGCAATGCATTGAGTTAAAATGAAAGGGGTAGCATTGTGATCTTTAAGTTTCTTACAATCGCAATCAGAAAGTCACAAGAAATTCAGCAGGTTGGATTTTTTGTGACTGTCAGGTCACGGCCCCATTTACTTTACTACAAACTGGATTCCAAAATAGTTGGGACACTAAACAAATTGTGAATAAAAACTGAATGCAATGATGTGGAGATGGCAAATGTCAATATTTTATTTGTAATAGAACGTAGATGACAGATCAAACGTTTAATCCAAGTAAATGTATCATTTTAAAGGAAAAATAAGTTGATTCCAATTTTCACGGTGTCAACAAATCCCCAAAAAGTTGGGACAAGTAGCAATAAGAGGCTGGAAAAAGTAAATTTGAGCATAAGGAAGAGCTGGAAGACCAATTAACACTAATTAGGTTAATTGGCAACATGATTGGGTATAAAAAGAGCTTCTCAGAGTGGCAGTGTCTCTCAAAAGCCAAGATGGGTAGAGGATCAACAATTCCCACAATGTTGCGCAGAAAGATAGTGGAGCAATATCAGAAAGGTGTTACCCAGCGAAAAATTGCAAAGATTTTGTATCTATCATCATCAACTGTGCATAACATCATCCGAAGATTCAGAGAATCTGGAACAATCTCTGTGCGCAAGGGTCATGGCCGTAAAACCTTACTGGATGCCTGTGATCTCCGGGCCCTTAAACGACACTGAACCACAAACAGGAATGCTACTGTAAAGGAAATCACAGAATGGGCTCAGGAATACTTCCAGAAACCATTGTCAGTGAACACAATCCACCGTGCCATCCGCCGTTGCCAGCTGAAACTCTACAGTGCAAAGAAGAAGCCATTTCTAAGCAAGATCCACAAGCTCAGGTGTTTTCACTGGGCCAGGGATCATTTAAAATGGAGTGTGGCAAAATGGAAGACTGTTCTGTGGTCAGACGAGTCACGATTCGAAGTTCTTTTTGTAAATCTGGGACGCCATGTCATCCGGACCAAAGAGGACAAGGACAACCCAAGTTGTTATCAACGCTCAGTTCAGAAGCCTGCATCTCTGATGGTATGGTGTTGCATGAGTGCGTGTGGCATGGGCAGCTTGCATGTCTGGAAAGGCACCATGAATGCAGAAAAATATATTCAGGTTCTAGAACAACATATGCTCCCATCCAGACGTCATCTCTTTCAGGGAAGACCCTGCATTTTTCAACTAGATAATGCCAGACCACATTCTGCATCAATCACAACATCATCGCTGCCTAGGAGAAGGATCCGGTTACTGAAATGGCCAGTCTGCAGTCCAGATCTTTCACCTATAGAGAACATTTGGTGCATCATAAAGAGGAAGGTGCAACAAAGAAGGCCCAAGACGATTGAAGAGTTAGAGGCCTGTATTAGACAAGAATGGGAGAGCATTCCTATTTCTAAACTTGAGAAACTGGTCTCCTCGGTCCCCAGACGTCTGTTGAGTGTTGTAGGAAGAAGGGGAGATGCCACACAGTGGTGAAAATGGCCTTGTTCCAACTTTTTGGGGATTTGTTGACACCATGAAATTCTGATTCAACATATTTTTCCCTTAAAATGGTACATTTTCTCAGTTTAAACTTTTGTTCCGGGATTTATGTTCTATTCTGAATAAAATATTAGAAGTTGGCACCTCCACATCATTGCATTCAGTTTTTATTCACGATTTGTATAGTGTCCCAACTTTTTTGGAATCCGGTTTGTAGTAAAAAAGTCACTAGTATACATATCTGTATCTGTAATCTTGCGCTGCAGGTTTTCAATGCGATGTGGGAAGATCACAGAAGCAAGTAAATCAAGAAAGTGGAAAACCGCTCTGCTTGACACACCTCCTCCCTTCATTGTACGGGTTACAAAAGGCACTGGGAAGGATCTGCAAGGGGTATACCCGAGGATCCCTCCTCTCTCCAACACTCCTGTGAGTAATTAAAGGTCGCAACAATAGTGAAGCCCAGACTGCCACCATCACGTGCAAAGATTTATTGTACTTACAACAGTATCTCTGATAAAACGCATAAAACAATGGTATGCACACTTCGGTATCGATACCGAAGTGTGCATACCATTGTTTTATGCGTTTTATCAGAGATACTGTTGTAAGTACAATAAATCTTTGCACGTGATGGTGGCAGTCTGGGCTTCACTATTGTTGCGACCTTTAATTACTCACAGGAGTGTTGGAGAGAGGAGGGATCCTTGGGTATACCCCTTACAGAACCTTCCCTGTGCCTTTTGTAACCCGTACAAAGAAGGGAGGAGGTGTATCAAGCAGCGCGGTTTTCCACTTTCTGGATTAAAAACATGGCTAACAAAATCCCCCCTCTTGAAAAAAAAAATATAATAATAATAGTTGAAATTCGATAACACGTGGTCGTCACAGGTGTTGAATTCTTCAGAGGTCCCGAACAATAGGCATTCACCGGACAGAAAAGGCCTTTTATGCCGCTGTATTTACATAAGACAAGGACCATTATTTGTTCTGGGTAGTGGTGGATATGTGTGGGCTGGCATGAGGAAATTCAATGAAAGGTGGTCTAGACAGGTGTTGAAATCCTCAGAGATCCATGCCATTCATTTTTAGAAATGTGAGGTAGTCCACACTGTCGTGAGCTAGGCGAGTGTGCTTACCGGTCACGATCCCCTCTGCTGTGCTGAACGTTTTTTTCAGACAGCACACTCGACGAGGGGCAAGCCAAGAGTCCCATGGCAAATTGTGCCAGCTCAGTCCACAGGTCAAGCCTGCACACCCAGTAGTCAAGGGGTTCCTCCCTTTTCAGAGCGTCCACGTCAGCCGTTAACCCGATGTAGTCGGACACTGGCCACTCTAGGCTATCCCTGAGTCTGTATCCAAAGGGCGGCTGTCGATAGGTTGGCTGCAAGATTTATTTCATATCCGAAGTGACCAAAACATCTTCAAACCGCTCTCTTCTTGCATGCGCTGAAGGATTGGTACTTGCAACTGTTTCTCTGTGGGTGGAAATTCCTCTGCCAGTGCCTGCAACAAAAGAATGCAGCATCTTTCGAAGCAAGACCTGGAAATGCTGCAATCTTACAGCCCACTGTAATGCTGGTAAAATATCTGCCATTTTGTGCTTGTACCCGGGGTCTAAGTATGTTGCCACCCAGTACTGGTCCTTGCCCTTTATGCTTTTTATACAGAGGTCCCTTTTCAAACACTGGAGCATGAAGGCAGCCATTTGCACTAAATTGGAAGCGGTGGAGCAGCCTGGCTTCTGCTCATCGCCCAGGAGAATGTTGTCCTCGGTCTCCTCCCCCCATCCACGGACAACACCAGCGATCCCAGAAAAGTTTAAAGCCTGCTCTTCTTGCTCCTCCTCCTCCACCCCCAGGCGCCATCCTCCTCTGACTCCTCTTCAGACTCCTGCTGACTTGTCTCAGATGGAGTAGCCCCCACTGAGAATTCATTCAGCATTGCGACTTCCTCATCTTCCTGCTCCTCGACGGCTTGATCAATGACACAATGCAATGCACGCTACAGAAAGAAGGCGTAAGGTATGATGTCACTGATGGCGACCTAGCTGCGACTGACCAGTTTGGTGATCTCATCAAAAGGCTGCAGAAGTCTGCATGCTGCGCGCATGAGCAGCCACTGGCGCGGTGAAAATAAACCAAGCTCCCCAGAACCTGTCCTGCCGCAGAGTTCGTACAGGTATTCGTTAACGGTACATTTCTGCGAGAGCAGCCTATCAAGCATATACAAGGTGGAGTTCCAGGGCGTCAGGCAGTCACAAATCAGACATCTGACAGGCAAGTTGTGTCACTGCTGAACGTCAGCAAGGCGTGCCATGGCCGTGTAAGATCTTCTAAAATGGCCAAATATTTTCCTGGCCTGCCGCAAGACGTCCTAGACCCAGGGTATTTGGCAATGAATCACTGCACGACAAAGTTCAGGATGTGTACCATGCGATGTTCATGCGATTTTGCCCTGTTTCAGCACGCTCAGCAGATTGGCACTGTTGTCGAACACCACTTTACCAACTGTCAAATTGAGTGGGGTAAGCCTGTGATTGGCCTGTGACCGCAGAGCTGAAAGGAGTGCAGGACCAGTGTGGATCTTGGCTTTCAGGCACAACAGCCACAGCACAGCACAGGGGGTGCAGCGTAAAGAGGCGGTAGCAGTGGAAAAGGAGGAGTCAGCCGAGGAGGAGACGGAGGATGGAGAAGGAGGAGGAGAAGAAGAGGCAGGCCTGCATGCAATCCGTGGCGGTAACACCAAATCCACACGGCCGCCACGGGTTATATGCTTGACGGCCATTAAAAGTTTCATACAGTGGGCAGTAAAAGTTATGAACCTTCCCTGCCCGTATTTGCTAGACCACGTGTCTGTAGTCAGATGTATCTGGGCATGGACACTGTGTGCCAGAGATATATTTACTTGCCGCTGAACGTAAATGTAGTAAAAAATGTGGTTAAGAGCATGGCAAGTTGTCACGGCTGAGGATGGGGAAAACCCTCAGCCGTGCGTTGCCTGAAGATGTAAGTGGCTGCTCGGCCAGGACGACAGAATTAGGGAGCAGGTCACCTCCTATCGCGTCCCTAATCTGACCCTGACTCCTAACCATATGAGCCAACCCTGATGGTGGGAGGGCTCATACACCGGAACCTGATAATCCCTGCTAGCCCTCAGGATTGCCCTGGAACAAGGAGCAGGGTAAGACGACCTGTTCCTCCTAGGCACGGAGGAACAGGAGTCTCACTGGCCAAGCTGCAAGGAAAAGGGGTACCAAAAACAGATCTATGGATATGGCAGGTGAACTGCACTAGTTCCACCTACCTGCCACAGCCTTGCTGACTGGATCCCTGTGCTGACACGCTGATGTCCACACCATACTTAAATGGACACAGCCAACACACATACACACACACACACACACACACACACACACACAGGAACCCAGATCCATAGCTGCATAAATAACAAAAGGTATACAACATCAACTTAACGTATAACATCTATGACCACAAGGGTGGCCCTCACTGGCAGATGGTATAAAGTAGGAGGATGACTCCAGCAGACCATGCCTGAATTACCCCTCTGACTACTGTTCTCAGCAGAGGCTAAATAGCCCATGTAGCCACACCCACACAGATACACCCAGTGTTCACACACACAGAAGGGAGTTAACCCTTCCTACACCAGGCAAGGGAAAACAGCCACATACAGGGGAAGTGTACAAACACTTATCACACTGCAGCTGTTACCGCAGGCAATGACATGCGTGGCAACCGTGTCCTGGGAGTCAGCCAAAAGGCCGAGACACTGCCACCACATGTACACAATACAACACATTGCCTCGGGCAGCCACAAGTGAAGGGAAAATGTCACAGTGCACACACCCAAACCTCGTGCACACCAAACATATAAAAAGGCACACCTACAAAGACAGGTTGCCAGGTGCAACCGCATGCAGATTGCAGCAAGCTGCCTAGCAACAGCTCAGGCTTCTATACTGCCAAGTACAAACATGTTGCCAGCGGCAACCACATGTGAGACAACAATACAGCCGCCCTCACAATGTGATTGACAAAAACCAAACCGCAGGCAACTGCATGCGGATCAGGAGTCACGACCATGACCATGGCCGTGACACAAGTGCTCTGCAAACAAATGTGGATAGGGAAATTACTTAAAATAACATAAAATATGTAAAAATAAAAAATAATAATCTTGCTCTAGGAGGACCAGGTCCATATGGAGTAGGAGGTTAAGGTGGTGGTGGATGTGGCAGTGTAGGTGGAAGTGGCGGTGGAGGAGGTAGCCTACACTTCTTTTTGGTTTTAAATGTATTTGTATTTTTTTAAATTTGGGTACACCCCAAAACATTGGGAAATGTAACCTGTGATAACCCCCTCCAGTCATGCTAAACACACGTTCAGACAGTACACTGGCTGCAGGGCAGGCCAGCACCTCCAAGGGGTAAAGGGCAAGCTCAGGCCATGTGCCCAATTTGGAGACCCAGAAGTTGCAGGTGCTTACCCCTGTCAGTCAGTTCGTGTAGGCGTGTGCACACTTTCTGCCCCACCATGTCGCACGTCCCCGTGATGTTCACGATCTAATCTGATATCTGCTCTATCAACTTTTGATGTTCTTTTATGTGCCTACCATGGTGATCACGGGTGGCGGGGAATCAGGGTTCCAGGCCAGAGAGGGAGCGTGAGAAAGAAAGACCACATCCAAGGGAGGATTCATTTTATAAAATTTTAAATTATAGAGTTAAAATATGGGAGAAATTATTAAAGCGTAAAAGTGTGACAACTTTTCAAAGTTTAACCATTGAATGAAAGGATGTGGCCCGCATTAATTACTGAATAATATATTACATTTTATTCCCAGTCACATACAGTCAGGTCCATAAATATTGGGACATCAACACAATTATAACATTTTTGGCTCTATACACCACCACAATGGATTTGAAATGAAAAGAACAAGATGTGCTTTAACTGCCGACTGTCAACTTTAATTTGAGGGTATTTACATCCAAATCAGGTGAACGGTGTAGGAATTACAACAGTTTGCATATGTGCCTCCCACCTGTTAAGGGACCAAAAGTAATGGGGCAATTGGCTTCTCAGCTGTTCCATGGCCAGGTGTGTGTTATTCCCTCATTATCCTAATTACAATGAGCAGATAAAAGGTCCAGAATTAATTTCAAGTGTGTTATTTGCATTTGGAATCTTTTGCTGTCAATTCTCAAGATGAGATCCAAAGAGCTGTCACTATCAGTGAAGCAAGCCATCATTAGGCTGAAAAAAAAAAAAAAAAACATCAGAGAGATAACAAAAACATTAGGCATGGCCAAAACAACAGTTTGGAACATCCTTAAAAAGAAGGAACACACCGGTGAGCTCAGCAACACCAAAAGACCACGGAAAACAACTGTGGTGAATGACCGAAGAATTCTTTCTCTGGTAAAGAAAACACCCTTCACAACAGTTGGCCAGATCAAGAACACTCTCCAGGAGGTAGGTGTATGTGTGTCAAAGTCAACAATCAAGAGAAGACTTCACCAGAGTGAATACAGAGGGTTCACCACAAGATGTAAACCATTGGTGAGCATCAAAAACAGGAAGGCCAGATTAGAGTTTGCCAAACGTCATTTAAAAAACCCTTCACAGTTCTGGAACAACATCCTATGGACAGATGAGACCAAGATGATGGGAAGAGAAGAGTATGGAGAAGGAAAGGAACTGCTCATGATCCTAAGCATACCACCTCATCAGTGAAGCATGGTGGTGGTAGTGTCATGGTATGGGCATGTATGGCTGCCAATGGAACTGCTTCTCTTGTATTTGTTGATGATGTGACTGCTGACAAAAGCAGCAGGATGAATTCTGAAGTGTTTTGGGTAATATTATCTGCTCATATTCAGCCAAATGCTTCAGAACCCATTGGACGGCGCTTCACAGTGCAGATGGACAATGACCCAAAGCATACTGCAAAAGCAACCAAAGAGTTTTTTAAGGGAAAGAAGTGGAATGTTATGCAATGGCCAAGTCAATCACCTGACCTGAATCCGATTCAGCATGCATTTCACTTGCTGAAGACAAAACTGAAGGTAAAATGCCCCAAGAACAAGCAGGAACTGAAGACAGTTGCAGTAGAGGCCTAGCAGAGCATCACCAGGGATGAAACCCAGCTTCTGGTGATGTCTATACGTTCCAGACTTCAGGCTGTAATTGACTGCAAAGGATTTGCAACCAAGTATTAAAAAGTGAAAGTTTGATTTATGATTATTATTCTGTCGCATTACTTTTGGTCCCTTAACAAGTAGGAGGCACATATGCAAACTGTTGCAATTCCTACACCGTTCAGCTGATTTGGATGTAAGTACCCTCAAATTAAAGCTGACAGTCTGCAGTTAAAGCACATCTTGTTTGTTTCATTTCAAATCCATTGTGGTGGTGTATAGAGACAAAAATGTTAGAATTGTGTTGATGTCCCAATATTTATGGACCTGACTGTATGCATAGCAGGTGTTTATTCACGTCTAAAATTGTATAATGTCAACCCAAGAATGTAACAGAAAAATTATTGAAATTTATTAAGCTGTCAACTAGATAGAAGGGGTATATTACACCCAGAAATTGGTGATTATAAAAAAAAAAACCTGTCTACTAGGTATAGCAGTGGTACATCACACCCAAAAGTGTCACTTTAAGTGCTGATAACTTTAAAACCCTTTGACTTATCCAGGCCGTTCTGAGATAGTTTTTTCGTCACATATTGTACTTCATGACACTGCTAAAATTGGGTCAAAAAAGTAGATTTTTTTGCATAAAAAAATACCATATTTACCAAAAATTTTGAAACATTTGCAAATTTCAAAGTTTCAGTTTCTCTACTTCTGTAATACATAGTAATACCACCAAAAATTGTGATGACTTTACATTCCCCATATGTCTACTTCATGTTTGTAGCATTTTGGGAATGATATTTAATTTTTTGGGGATGTTACAAGGCTTAGAAGTTTAGAAGCAAATCTTGAAATATTTCAGAAATTTACAAAAACCCAATTTTTAGGGACCACTACAGGTCTGAAGTCACTTTGTGAGGCTTACATAATAGAAACCACCCAAAAATGGAAACTACACCCCTCAAGGTATTCAAAACTGATTTTACAAACTTTGTTAACCCTTTAGGTGTTGCACAAGAGTTATTGGCAAATGGGGATGAAATTTGAGAATTTCATTTTTTTGCCTAATTTTCCATTTTAACCCATTTTTTCCACTAACAAAGCAAGGGTTAACAGCCAAACAAGACTGTATCTTTATTGCCCTGACTCTGCCGTTTACAGAAACACCCCATATGTGGCCGTAAACTACTGTACGGGCACACAGTAGGGCGTAGAGAGAAAGGTGTACCGTATGGTTTTTGGAAGCCAGATTTTGCTGGACTGTTTTTTTTACACCATGTCCCATTTGAACCCCCCCTGATGCACCCCTAGAGTAGAAACTCCATAAAAGTGACCCCATCTAAGAAACTACACCCCTCAAGGTATTCAAAACTGATTTTACAAACTTTGTTAACCCTTTAGGTGTTGCACAAGATTTAATGGAAAATAGAGATACAATTTCAAAATTTCACTTTTTTGGCAGATTTTCCATTTTAATATTTTTTCTCCAGTTACAAAGCAAGGGTTAACAGCCAAACAAAATTCATTATTTATGGCCCTGATTCTGTAGTTTACAGAAACACCCCATATGTTGTCGTAAACCGCTGTACGGGCACACGGCAGGGTGCAGAAGGAAAGGAATGCCATGCGGTTTTTGGAAGGCAGATTTTGCTGGACTGTTTTTTTTGACACCATGTCCCATTTGAAGCCCCCCTGATGCACCCCTAGAGTTGAAACTCCAAAAAAGTGACCCCATTTTAGAAACTACGGGATAGGGTGGCAGTTTTGTTGGTACTAGTTTAGGGTACATATGATTTTTGGTTGCTCTATATTACACTTTTTGTGCGGCAAGGTAACAAGAAATAGATTTTTTGGCACGTTTTTTTTTTGTTATTTACAACATTCATCTGACAGGTTAGATCATGTGGTAATTTTATAGAGCAGGTTGTCACGGACGCGGCGATACCTAATATGTATACAATTATTTTTATTTATGTAAGTTTTACACAATGATTTCATTTTTAAAACAAAAAAAAATGTTTTACTGTCTCCATAGTCTAAGAGCCATAGTTTTTTCAGTTTTTGGGCGATTATCTTAAGTAGGGTCTCATTTTTTGCGGGATGAGATGATGGTTTTATTGGCACTATTTTGGCGTACATGCGACTTTTTTGATCACTTTTATTACCTTTTGTGGGAAGTAAGGTGGGCAAAATTTCAATTTCCTAATAGTTTTTATTTTTTTATTTTTATGACGTTCACTGTGCGGGGAAAGTAACATGACCGTTTTATAGATCAGGTTGTTCCGGACGCGGCAATACCAAACATGTGTAGGGAATTTAATTTTTTGCATTTTTAATCAGTGATAAATGTGTTTTTTGATTTTTACTTTTTTTTTCACTTTTTTTTTGACCCAGACCCACTTGGTTCTTGAAGATCCAATGGGTCTGATGTCTGTATAATACAGCACAGTACACCATATAGTGTTTTGTACTGTATTTTACTTACACTTTGTCTGAACAGATCTATGCCTTTAGCACAGAACTGTTCAGGCGGTGCGGCAGGCGATCCCGCCTGCCGCACCGCCCGCCGCCTGCACCGCCCCCACCGCCCCCACCACCCACAACTCCCCCCTCTGCACCACCCGCCGGCAAAAAATCATGCAGGGGTGCAGGGGGGGTGCAAAATCTATATTTTAGGGACAATAAAGTTTCTGATCCCCGCGGTCAGAGACCGCGGGGATCAGAAACTGCAGAAAGCGCAGCCAACCGCAGGTCTGAATTGACCTGCGGTTTGCGGCGTTCGCCGATACGGGGGGGGGTCACATGACCCCCCCTGGCGTTGTGACAGGATGCCGGCTGAATGATTTCAGCCGGCATCCCGTTCCGATTAACCCCCGCGGCGCCGGAATAACGATTTAAAGTTAGGACGTACCGGTACGCCCTGAGTCCTTAAGGACTCGGGAAATAGGGCGTACTGGTACGCCCTTCGTCCTTAAGGGGTTAAAAGCAGAGAAATTGAAATGTAGAAAATTGCTAATTTTTCATTTTTTTCTGTAAACTTTTTTTTTTATAAGTAAAGTTAAAACATATTGACACATTGACCCATATTTACCGCTAACAAAGTATATTACAATGATTTAGATAAGTAAAATAATTCCAAAGTTATTACCACATAAAATGACACGTCAGATTTACAAAATTAGGCTTGGTCAGGAAGGTTAAAGCTGTCTGTCTGGAAGGGGTTAATGTTTGTACATTCTTAGCCAACTACAAAGAAAAGAAATGGCGGTTAGTCAGCAGATCCCAGTGCGTAGGTGCATGTCGCCATGGCTGAAAGCGCAAAGGCAAAAACAAACAATGCAACAGCACTCTGCAAACACAAATAAACTAAATCCAATAGTGCCATACTCACTATAATAAATATACTAATGCTAACGCTACGTTATAAATGTGAGATTCTTGGCAAATACATTTTGTACAAAATTATTTCTGACTCTTTGCCAATGACAAGGTGATCTCTTTAGGACAGGGACCTACACTAAATACTACCTCCTGATTTTCATTAGTGTAAGTATAAAGCTTTAGCCAGCTTTCCTGCATTTATTGGAGGCCATTTGGCACCAGGAGAGGTAAAATACAGAGTGAGCTCAGCATGCATGGGGAACCTACATTACCTGAATTTAATGGTGGCCATTGTGGCAGTTTATATTCTAGGTTTAAAGCAAACACTTCTGGTTCATACCAACTAGACTCTAAGAAAGTTTTGAATACATCAAGCAGATTGTTAATTGATGCTATGTTCAATGTATTGCTGTATTTGTACTGTATTTCATTAAAATGTCACTGTGATTGGAACCCCATGAAACAAAGTGATGCTATAAATGGATGCTGCTGTTATTATATTGCCACTATATTGAACCATTAGTTTTCAGATGGGTCATCAGGCGTTAGGCATGCTAAATGGCAGGGAACAAATGTGTCATATGTGAGGATAATTATGTTTGGTTTTTATTGAATCTTTGTAATATATCACTGATAAATACAAATACTGTAGTGTGAACAATTTCAGAACAGGAACTTGCATCCACTGTTAAATCTCTATTTTATTAATCCATGTTAAACCCACACATCCAACATATGCATAGAATAATGCCATTAATTACTGTATAAACTGAATATGTGATTTTATCAAGTATAAAATCCAGTTTTAATAGTGGATGCAAGTTCCTGTGCAGGAATTTTATGCACTTAAGGGCTCCAGTAGCAATGAGACCTCCATGCACACAGTATGGGCAAGCTTAAAGAATTGTGAGCTCAGACTTTCCTTTTCTATCCTGTGAGCCCACGCTATAAGACTGATCCTACAAGGTTCACCTTGGCTTCAACCACAATGTCTTCCACTGCACTGTCCTGTGTTGGGTCACTCTTCCTGTGTAAGGCAGAAGCACACATGGAGTAATAGATTTAAGTGCACAGGGGAAGATATTTTATACAGTATCTGGTTGTCAGTCTTAGGCCGCTATCAGACGAGCGAGTGTCACACTCCGGACTCGCAGCGCAGCACCCACCCTGAACTTCCAGCCCTGCCAGAGGTGCATAACATTATATTGATTTATGATGCTACATAACCCTTGCAGTTCTGGAATGTATTGGATAACACTGACAGCATTGTGTCAGTGATATCCAATATATTCCAACTAGAGTTGAGCAGACACCTGGATGTTTGGGTTCGACAGGTTCGGCCGAACTTCACAACAAAGTTTTAGTTCGAAACACGAACTTGACCCGAACTTGACCCTGAACCCGAACCCCATTGAAGTCAATGGGGACCCAAACTTTTGAGAACTAAAATGGCTGTAAAAGGGCTAGAGGGCTGCAAATGCCAGCACAATGTGGTTAAGAGCATGGCAAGTGCTCTGCAAACAAAAGTGGATAGGGAAATTACTTTAAATAACATAAAATACGTAAAAATGCAAAATAATAATCATGATCTAGGAGGATGAGGTCCAAATGGAGTAGGAGGTTGAGGAGGCGGTGGATGTGGTGGTGTTGGTGGAAGCGGTGGTGGAGGAGGAGATAGCCTACACAGTTTTTTGGTTTTAAATTTTTATTTTATTTTTTTAAATTAGGGTACACCCCAAAACATTGCGAAATATAACCTGTGATAACCCCCTCTAGTCATGCTAAACACACGTTCAGACATTACACTGTCTGCAGGGCAGGCCAGCACCTCCAAGGGGTAAAGGGCAAGCTCAGGCCATATGCCCAATTTGGAGACCCAGAAGTTGCAAGGGCTGACCCCTGTCAGTCAGTTCGTGTAGGCGTGTGCTCACATACTGTCCCACCATGTCACACGTCCCCGTGATGTTCCCGATCCAATTGGATATCTGCTCTATCAACTTTAAATATTCTTTTCTGCGCCTACCATGTGGATCACGGTTATCGGCGAATACAGGTTACACGCCGGAGAGAGAGCAGGAGAAAGAGAGACCACATCCAAGGGAGATAAATGGAATAATTTTATTTTGGATCGATATGGGAAAAGTTATTGAGGCGCAAATGTGGGACAAATTATTGAAGCGCAAATGTGGGACAAATAATTAAAGCGCAAATGTGTGACAAATTATTGAAGTGCAAATGTGGGACAAATTATTGAAGTGCAAATGTGGGACAACTTTTTAAAGTTTAAGCATTGAATGAAAGGAGGTGGCACGCATCAATAAAAGAAGAATTTCTTAAATTTTATTCTATGACAGAAAACAATTGTTTAATGTCACCCGAAAATGTAAAATAAAAATTTGTGAAATATATTAAGCTGTCAACTAGGTAGAGGAGGGGTATATTACACCCAAATATTGGTGAATTTCATTTGAAAATGTAACAGACAAATGTGTGAATTTTTTTAATTCTGTCTACTAGGTATAGCAGTGGTACATCACACCCAAAAATTGGTGAATCTAACCAGAAAATGCAAAATACGTACAAATCCCCCAAAAAATATTGATTTATGAGGTGGAGGTCCATATGGAGTAGGAGTTTGAGGAGGAGGTGGACGTAGCGGTGTAGGTGGAAGCGGTGGTGCACAAGGTACGGACAAGTCCTGTGGGATCCATGCCTGGTTCATTTTAATTAACGTGAGCTTGTCCAAATTAGCTGTGGACAGGCGGCTGCGCTTGTCTGTGATAACGCCCCCTGCCGTGCTAAACACACGTTCAGATAATACACTGGCTAAAGGGTAGGCCAGCACTTCCAAGGGCAAGCTCAAGCTCAAGACATGTGCCCAATTTGGAGACCCAGAAGTTGAAGGGGGCAGATCCGTCATTCAGTACGTGTAGGCGTGTGCACAAATACTGCTCCACCATGTTGGTGAAATCTGCCTCCTGCTAAGACGTTCCATATCAGCTGACAAAGTTTTTCCACATTTTGGCCATGCTAACCCTGCCTTCTGAGGTGCTGACGGTGCCCCAGCTGCGTAGGCGACCTCTTCCTCTGCCTTCGCTTTGTGCTTCAGCTGTGCCCCCGCTGTCAGGTGGGAATGCCACCAGCAGCGCGTCTACCAGCGTGCGCTTGTACTCGCACATCTTACGATCACGCTCCAGTGAGGGAATTAAGGACGGTATGTTGTCTTTGTAACAAAGATCCAAAAGCGTGGCCACCCAGTAATCAGCACAAGTTAGAATGTGGGCAACTCGGCAGTCGTTGCAGAGACACTGCAGCATGTAATCGCTCATGTGTGCCAGGCTGCCCAGAGGCAACGAAGAGCTGTCCTCTGTGGGAGGTGTATCGTCTGTGTCCTCTGTATCCCCCCAGCTATGCACCAGTGATGGCCATAAGCTGGTGTGGGTGCCACCCTGCTGTGAACATGGTTCCTCCTCCTCCATCTCCTCCTCATCCTCCATCCTCCAGAACTGTGCCCTGGCTAGAAAATTGTGTACCTGGTGTTTGTGGGTGCAGGAACACACCCTAGGAGCCACTTGTGAATGACTGGCCGGAAACCCTATGAAATGATACCTCTTCCTCCTCCTCCTTCTCCTGTGCCACATCCTCTTTCCATCATCGCCAGCAGCGTTTTTTCAAGGAGGCATAGAAGTAGGATAGTAACGCTGAGAACGGCGTTATCGGCACTGGCCATGTTGGTGAAGTACTTGAAACAGCGCAACAAGGAACACAGGTCTCGCATGGAGGCCCAGTCATTGGTGGTGAAGTGGTGCTGTTCAGCAGAGCGACTCACCTGTGCGTGCTGCAGCTGAAACTCCACTATCGCCTGCTGCTGCTCGCACAGTCTGGCCAGCATGTGCAAGGTTTAGCTCCACCTTGTGGGCATGTCGCATATGAGGCGGTGAGCGGGAAGGCCGAAGTTACGCTGCAGCGCTGACAGGCGAGCAGCAGCAGGGTCTGAACGCCGAAAGCACGCACAGACGGCCCGCACTTTATGCAGCAGCTCTGACATATCGGGGTAATTTTTAAGGAATCTCTGCACCACCAAATTCAGCACATGCGCCAGGCAAGGGATGTGCGTCAAAACGGCTAGTCCCAGAGCTGCTACGAGATTTCAGCCATTATCACACACCACCAGGCCGGGCTTGAAGCTCACTGGCACCAACCACTCATTGGTCTGTTGTGCAAGGCCTGTCCACAGCTCCTGCGCGGTGTGGGGTTTGTCCCCCACAGCCCCTGCGTGGTGCAGGGTTTGTCCCCCAAACAGATAAGTTTTAAAACTGCCTGCTGTCGTTTACCCCTGGCAGTGCTGAAGTTGGTGGTGAAGGTGTTACGCTGACCGGATGAGGAGCCTGAAGAGGATGAGGAAGCGGAGTAGGAGGAGGAAGCAACAGGAGGCAAACTGAAGCGCCCTGCAATCCTCAGTGGTGGAAGGACATGCGCCAAACTGCTATCTGCCTCAGGCCCTGCCGCCACTGCATTTACCCAGTGTGCTGTTATGGAGATATAACATCCCTGACCGTGCTTACTGGTCCATGTATCCGTAGTCAGGTGCACCTTGCCACAGATGGCGTTGAGCAGTGCACACCTGATTTTGTCCCCCACTTGGTTGTGCAGGGAAGGGATGGCTCGCCTGGAAAAGTAGTGGTGGCTGGACACGAGGTACTGTGGGACAGCCACCACCATAAGGCCTTTTAAACTATCCGTCTCCACCAAACGGAATGACAGCATTTCAAAGGCCAGTAATTTAGAAATGCTGGCATTCAGGGCCAGGGATTGCGGGTGGGTAGGGGGGTACTTTCTCTTTCTCTCCAGTGTTTGGGAGATGGAGAGCTGAACGCTTCCGTGGGACATTGTGGAGATGCTTGGTGACCCAGGTGGTGGTGTTGCTGGAAGATCCTCTGTTTGCGGGGTGGCAGGTGGCACTGTCACTCCAGAGGTGGTTGAAGAGGCCGAGACTGCAGCAGAAGAGGAAGCAGGAGGAACCAGAGACCTTTCTTGGTTTTTGAGGTGTCTACTCCACTGGAGCTCGTGCTTTTCACTTAAATGCATGGTCATGCAGGTTGTGCTCAGGTTGAGAACGTTTATGCCTCGCTTCAGGCTCTGATTGCACAGCGTGCAAACCACTCGTGTCTTGTCGTCAGCACATTGTTTTTAGAACTGCCACGCGAGGGAACTCCTTGGAGCTGGCTTTGGTGTGCTCGGTCCCTTGCTGCGGTGGGCAGTAGCAGGCGTACTGTCTAGGGGACGGCTGCTCCGCTTTTGCACCCTGCTCCCTCTTTTGCTGTGCTGGTGGCTCTGTGCGACCACCGCCTCTTCCTCTGAACTACACAGGTCACTCGCATGACCTTGATTCCAGGTGGAGTCGAGGACCTCATCGTCCTCACATCATCGTCCACCCAGTCTTCACCCCTGCCCTCCTTGTCAGTCTGCAGACTGCAGAAAGCCACAGCAGTTGGCACCTGTGTTTCGGTATCATCTGAGACGTGCTGCGATGGTCTTCCCATGTACTCATCTTGAAACATAAGTGGTTGGGCATCAATACACTCAATCCCTTCCACTTCTGGGGCAGGGCTAGGTGGATGGGCCTGGGAAACCCTGCTAACAGAGTCATCAAAAAGCAGAAGAGACTGCTGCATGACTTGGGGCTCAGACTGCTTGGCTGATTTGCAAGGGGGTGAGGTGAAAGACTGATGGACATCGGCTGCAGGTGCCAACTCTGATCTTTCAGCAGGAGACTGGGTGGGAAACAATGTGAAGAAACTGGAGGCACTGTCAGCAACCCAATCTACTATCGCCTGTACTTTTTCAGGCCTCACCAATCGTAGATCCGCATTAGTCCCGACCAAATACTGCTGCAGGTTCTGTCGCCTACTCGCACCTGAGGAAGGGGTTTCACTTGTGCGTGTAGCTAGCACAGATCGACCACGTCCTCTCCCTGGCAACAGGAGCTCCACCAGCAGCACCACGACCTGAGCCACGTCCCTTATTTGACGCTCTCCTCATTTTTCTCAAATTTAGGATCTTGCCCTAATTGGGTCTTTAATTAATAGAAAAATATACCACAGCATCTAGTGTGTATCTCACAGGTACAGATCCAGACTAGGCCGTAATTAAAGGTTTTTGCCCAAAATGGGTGTTTTTAAATAACGAAATATAACCACAATATCTAACGGATGTATCTCACAATGACATTTGCAGCAAATACTGAAAAATGACGTTTTTAGCCCAAAACGGGTGTTTGTTTAATAACTGAATATGACAGCAGTATATAACTCTTGAATTTCACACGTGCTGATGCTGCAAGGGCTGTAAAATTGTGTATTTTGCCCAAAAAGGGGTTTTTAGTAATAGAAGAATATAACCACAGTATCTAAAGGGTGAATCTCACACGTACAGATGCAGACTAGGCCGCAATTAAAGATTTTTGCCCAAAATGGGTGTTTTTTTTTAAAACTGAATATAACCACAGTATCTAAAGGGTGTATCTCACACTCCCTGATCCAGACTAGGCCGGAATTTAAGTTTTTTGCACAAAATGGCTGTTTTGCAAATATCTGAATAGAACCACAGTATCTAAAGTGTGTATCTCACAATGACATATGCAGCAAAGGCTGCAAAATCAAGTTTTTGCCCCAGAATGGGTGTTTGTTTAATAACTGAATATGACAGCAGTATATAACCCTTGAATTTCACACATGCTTATGCTGCAAGGGCTGTAAAATTGTATATTTTGCAAAAAAAGGGTGTTTTTAAAAACCCAGGAAATTATGGCTGTATTTCTAGCTTAAATTGGACACTGAATAATCCTGCAAAGGCACCAGATATTGGATATTGCTAAAAATTTGTGTTTTTTCAAAGCTAGAAAATTATTAACATTTTTAAAACTTGTTTTTAACAATCACAGATGCAGCAAGGGCTGCAATATTAAGTATTTTGCAAAAAAGGTTGTTTTTTTAATAACAGAATATGAAATCTGTATATAACGCTTGAATTTCACACTTGCAGATGCATCAAGGGCTGTAAAAAAGTGTATTTTGCAAAAAAAAAGGGTGTTTGTAAAAACCCAGAAAATTATGGCTGTATTTCTAGCTTAAATTGCACACTGACTAATCCCGCAAATGCACCATGTGTTGTATATTGCCAAAAAGGGTGTTTTGTTAAAATCTGATTATTAGTGCAGTATTTCAAGCTTGGATTTGAATGTCACAAAAGCTCAGATGCAGTGCTGGTGCACTGAGCTTACATAAAATAGCCGCCGCCGCCGCCCACCTAACTAACAGAAGGATAAAAGTAATTTTTTTTCTGTCACTGGCCTCGAGGCAGGGTAAAAAGATTCTTTACTGCACCCACACAACTAAATTTATGTAGATCGCTGAGTTATATTGGAGTTCTGATCACGTATTCTGTCCTATCCTCTCCCTACACTAGTAACAGCAGAGTGACGTGCAGCGCTACGTGACTCCAGCTTATATAGAGGCTGGGTCACATGCTGCACTGGCCAATCACAGCCATGCCATTAGTAGGCATGGCTGTGATGGCTTCTAAGATCAGACAGTTAAGCGCTTGTTGATTGGCTGCTCTGCAGCCTTTTTAAAAAGCACCAATAAATTGTCCAGGGTCCAAAAATCCTAAAGTTCGGCACGAACCCGAACTTTACAGTTCGGGTTCGCTCAACCCTAATTCCAACCTCTAAGGGTTACGTAGCATCATAAATCAATATAATGCTATGTAAGTGGTGGAAGTTGTCTAATTAGGAGAAGTTAAATTGCCAATGTTGAGGCCTGCTCAGTCCTTTGAATCCAGAGGGAAAAAAACTGTCTGGTTTGAAGTTGTGTGAAAGCAGCTCCCGTATAAGCAGACAAAAAATGCAAGTTTGTGAACGTTCTAATGTTTGTTCACAAGTGTGTGACTTAAGATTGAGTGGCTTTAGATTTAGGGACTTCAGGAAGAGACTACTTTAAGTCAATTGCTTTTCATTGCACTGTATTATTGTATTTTTTCACGTTTTCTTTTCTTGTTTAATCCCCATTAGTATGTGTTCCATTATTGACAACATAGTCCAGTGCACATCTTATGAAATGTATGCAGTCCTGGAACAGTCATTTGAGGGTACATATGTTTCTTAAAAATTTGAGCAAATTAACCTGTTTGAAATCACACATCCTGCATCTAAATGAGTGAATTTCAACATTGAGATACCTTGACAATATGGAAAAGTGTTTACTGCTTGCTAAAGCAGGCACTCAATGTGGTAAATGCAGGTGAGGTTGGCAGCATGGAAAATCAGGAAAGTTATGTAGGTAGCTGGATAACAGAAAGCATGGCAGAGGGAAGAATGCCAGGGAGGCTAGCCCTGATCTGGCACACCCCAACAAGTTGCAAGGTTGGCAGATGAGGGGGATTTCAGTTCAGGGAATGCATTGCTGCAGCCAGACACTTCCTCTGCCCATCAGAGGAATGTCATCTCCAGTAAGCAGAGGACGAGGAGAGCAGGGAAGGACAGACACGTGCTAATAGTGAGATACTCTATTATTAGGTGTACAGATCTGTCACAAAGACCTGGATCATCAAATGGTGTGTTGTCTTCCTGATGCTCAAGTTTGACATATCATGGATTGGGTTGACAGATTACTGGGAGGGGCTGGTGAAGACCCAGTGGTCATTGTCCACACTAGAATCAATGAAAAAGTAAGCGGTAGATGCAGCATCCTTAAAAAATATTACAGGGACTTAGGGCACGAGGTTAGGGCATGGACCTCAAATGTAGTATTTTCTGAAATACTACCAGTACCATGAGACACACCAGAAAGGCAGCGGGAGATTAGGAAGGAAAATAAGTGGCTCAAGAGCTGGTGTAAGAAGGAGGTATTTGGGTTCCTGGAGAACTGGACCAACGTCACTGTCGGTTACAGGAACTATCTTAGGGATTGGCTGGACCTCAATGGGGAAGATGCAGCTGTTTAGGTGGGGAAGATGACTTGAAGGTTGGAGGAGTGTTTAAACTAGGGACTGGGGGCAGGTTAATTACATTATAGGAGGGGAAGATAGTGCAGATAGAGACCTGGAGCGAGGTAGTAGAACTGGGGATGGAATGGAAGGAGGGACCAGAACAGTTCATAACAAAAGGTGTAGGGTAAAAAATGTACAAAAAACTTCTTTATTGTATGTATAATAACGCCAGAAGTCTAACTAATAAAACTGGTGAACTGGAATTAGTAATGTTTGAAGAGGACTATGACAAAGTGGGAATAATTAAGACATGGCTATATGACAGCTATGACTGGGCAGTTAACGTACAAGGTTACAATCTGTTTGGAAAGGAATGTAAAAAACGGAGAGGGGGAAGAGTTTTCTTTTATGTAAAGTCCTGTCTGAAGCCCACACTACGTGAGGATAAAAGTGGGGAAATGAATATGTAGAGTCTCTGTGGTTAGAAATGCATAGAGCAAAAAACAATAATAAAATACTTATAGGGGAACGGATCCAGAGAGTTCAGTTGTTCTTTGGATCCAATTCCTTAAAAAATTCCAAAAATAATAATTATGTGGACACCCACTTTCCCTTTATTAGAAACACCTTACGGGACCTAGAGGACATGCTCACAATAGAACTGAAAGATCTATGGGAGATTATGACCTTGGAAAAATACCTAGAATGGAACATTGTCCCGAAAGGGTTAAAAGTAGACAAGACTCTATCAGGAGACATGGGAGATAAAGAAATCATCACTGAATGGAACCATATGTTTCATGATTTCTCAAGAAAAGCTATTAGTTTGATTATCCACAAAAGGAAACAGAGACTAACAATTATGAGCAAGGAAATACAGGGAGTGCAGAATTATTAGGCAAGTTGTATTTTTGAGGATTAATTTTATTATTGAACAACAACCATGTTCTCAATGAACCCAAAAAACTCATTAATATCAAAGCTGAATATTTTTGGAAGTAGTTTTTAGTTTGTTTTTAGTTTTAGCTATTTTAGGGGGATATCTGTGTGTGCAGGTGACTATTACTGTGCATAATTATTAGGCAACTTAACAAAAAACAAATATATACCCATTTCAATTATTTATTTTTACCAGTGAAACCAATATAACATCTCAACATTCACAAATATACATTTCTGACATTCAAAAACAAAACAAAAACAAATCAGTGACCAATATAGCCACCTTTCTTTGCAAGGACACTCAAAAGCCTGCCATCCATGGATTCTGTCAGTGTTTTGATCTGTTCACCATCAACATTGCGTGCAGCAGCAACCACAGCCTCCCAGACACTGTTCAGAGAGGTGTACTGTTTTCCCTCCTTGTAAATCTCACATTTTGTGATGGACCACAGGTTCTCAATGGGGTTCAGATCAGGTGAACAAGGAGGCCATGTCATTAGATTTTCTTCTTTTATACCCTCTCTTGCCAGCCACGCTGTGGAGTACTTGGACGCGTGTGATGGAGCATTGTCCTGCATGAAAATCATGTTTTTCTTGAAGGATGCAGACTTCTTCCTGTACCACTGCTTGAAGAAGGTGTCTTCCAGAAACTGGCAGTAGGACTGGGAGTTGAGCTTGACTCCATCCTCAACCCGAAAAGGCCCCACAAGCTCATCTTTGATGATACCAGCCCAAACCAGTACTCCACCTCCACCTTGCTGGCGTCTGAGTCGGACTGGAGCTCTCTGCCCTTTACCAATCCAGCCACGGGCCCATCCATCTGGCCCATCAAGACTCACTCTCATTTGGGGGGCGGAGCTAGCGCCGAAACAGAGCGGACATGTGAAGCGCTGCTCTCCTGCAGATATACCCCAAAAGCCTGGATTTATCGCTTCACTGATAGCCAGAATGGTCAAGATAGGTGACCAAAAGCCTTCTGCCCAAGCAGGTCAAGCTCGTTCCGCCAGTCAACCTGGCGATATGGATCGATTTATCAAGAAAGCAGCGGCTGCTGCTGTGAATAGAGAAACCAAGATGGCGCCTGGCACTCCTAGGAGCGGCAACAGCAGAGCAGCCAGAGAGGCGGACGAATCTGATGGGGTAAGAGATGATTCTCCTGACCCCGATAGTCTCCCCATATCCCGCTCTTATCTTAAAGAAGCCTTACTAGACGCCCTATGCCCCATCAGCCTGGATTTAGCTTCCATTAAGGAGGACGTCCGCCACATAGGCAGAAGAGTGGAGGGCCTAGAAGAAAATCAGGCGGTCATCATCAGTCACCAATCGGAGGCAGCAAATAGCCTCATGATATGCCAGAACCACCTTAACTCCCTATATGCAGCCGTTGAGGATCAGGAAAACAGAGGGAGGAGGAACAACCTGCGATTTCGTGGGATCCCTGAGTCTGTGTCCCCAGTAGATGTGCCACAAACAGCCATCCAAATTTGCCTGCAAATCCTGGGCCCAGACTCGGTCCATGAAGTGGTTATAGAGAGAGCCCACAGAGCCCTTGCGTCCCAAGCCACAAGCCTCTGAGCCTCCCCGAGATGTCATTTGCAAATTTTTGCACTTTCCTGTCAAGGAGGCCATCTTATCCGGAGCCAGGCAAGCCGAACCTCTGAGGTGGGAAAACAACCATATATCAGTCTTTCAAGACCTATCACAGTCTACCTTGAAGAAGCGCCGTTCCCTGAAGCCACTAACGGAATGGCTCCGTCAACATAACACCATATACAGATGGACCTTTCCGTTCGGTCTGTCTTTTGCATATGAAGGACGACGGGTCAACATCTCCTCCTATGGGGACTTAGAAAAGGTCTATGCCCATTTGAAAATTCCTCCTCTGGAAATAGAAAATTGGGAGATGGTCCAGAGCCTCCCACTTTTAACCTCACTACCTGCGATATCGTCCTGGGAGACCTTGCGCACCCCAAGATCGCATAAGACCAAGAAGAACTATCCTGCTTCTACCCCTAAGAGACTCTCTCTGCCAGATAAATGATTACCTGCCCTCCCCCCTTTTATCTGGCTATCCAGTAGTATTGGCCCTCTAAGGGTATTATCTACATAATTACATGACGTTCAGTCTAATTCCCCCCCTGACGTCAATGTCACTGTTAAAATTACTGTATTTTGCTCTGTTATGCGTTAACAGTAATCTCAAGTTTGGGCTTGATCTCAAGCTTATGTTGTGTTTTTTGTTATTTGTTCTCAATTTTTTATTTTCTGACAGGTACTCCTTTTCTAACCACAGGATAGCCCGGTGCTGCCTTGTAGACGCAAGATTTCAGAATGCTGCTGCATACCCATGGTCTTCTGTCCTCTTCAAACAGGTCTTTTTTGTTTTATTTGCTGGTCCTTGGCCCCTCGCCTTGACAGGCAGCACCCTTATTGGGGGAATCAGGTTGGCGTCCTTTAGTCTCTCCCTTGCCTCGCTTTATAAATGATGATGTCGGACGTCCACCTGATTTCCTACAATGTCAAGGGACTGAGATCCCCCTCTAAGAGATGTAGAATATTCTCACTATTGAAAAAAGCTAATGGCTCTATTATTTTCCTCCAGGAGACCCATTTTAAACACGGCCACTATCCCAATCTCTCCTATGCCAAATATCCCACTTGGTTCCATTGTGGAGCTAGTGGTGCTGCCTCGAGGGGTGTGAGCATAGGTTTCCGTAAAAACTTTCCTTTCACCCTCCTTTCACAAATTTTGGACCCAGAAGGTAGATACCTTATCCTGAAGGGCACAATTGGGCAGCAAACCGTCACTCTGGTGAATGTCTACGCCCCAAACTCAGGTCAGGTGGAGTGGCTTTTCTCCATCCTTAACCTAATAGAAGATCATGTAGAGGGCTCTTTAATCTTGGGAGGGGATTTTAACCTTACCCTAAATCCACTTCTAGATTCCTCTTCAAAAAAGTAAAAATATTTAATTTGGGCCTGGTAGACGTCTGGAGGTGTTTACACCCAGACGAATTAGACTTCTCCTTTTACTCAGCAGCAAATGACACCTACACCAGGATTGATTATATCTTCCTACCTAAAGAAAAACTGCAATTATGCAAGCTAGCCAAGATCGGTGACATTACATTATCTGACCATGCCCCAATCTCATGTGAACTGCATCTTTTATCCTCCCCTCCTAGATCCCCAGTCTGGCGATTTAATGAATCGCTACTTAGCAATACCTCTCATAAAAACCAGATAGCCTCCCACCTTGAAGAGTACTTCTCCATTAACAACACCCCAGATATATCCCCCCAAACATTATGGGATGCCCACAAGCCCTACATCAGGGGCAAACTCATAAGCCTCTGCTCATTCCTCAAAAAAGAAGCAGAGAAAAAATTGAATCTCTTTCTGTCTCAGATCCACACTATTGAGAAGAAACACAAACAATCTCACCTTGCCTTGCACCTGTCGGATCTCCTTTCTCTAAGGACTGAACTTAAGAATCTCCTGAATGAATGCTCGGCTAAATACTTCTTATCTTCCCAGCAGAAGTTTTACGCTCATGGCGACAAAGCTTCTAAGTATATGATGAGAAGGATTAAACAGAGGAGGGAGTCCCGATTTGTCCAATGCATTAAAACCCCCCAGGGCTCGTCCTTGTTTAAATCTGAGGAAATCGCGGACCAATTTAAACTCTTTTATGAGTCACTATATAATCTCCCCTCCCAGGAGCTAAAATACTCCCCTGAGGAGAAAATACCCCATATCAACCACTTTTTGGAATCCCTCACTCTCCCAACCCTAACCCCCTCCCAGAAAGAGTCTCTCACTAGGCCCTTCTCGACCCAGGAATTAGAATCAGCCATAAAATCTACCCCCAATGGGAAATGCCCAGGTCCGGATGGCCTCCCGATTCCATACTATTCCGCTTTTCAGAGCATTCTGACCCCCTTCCTTCTCCCAATCTACAATTCCTCTCTGGAGGGTAAGCCAGTATCCTCCGACATGACTAGGGCCACCATTACTATAATCCCTAAGGACGGGAAGGACCCCTCCTCCTGTTCCAACTATCGTCCCATTTCTCTACTTAATGTAGATTTAAAGCTTTTAGCCAAAATGCTCGCCCTTCGTTTGAACAACTACCTTCCCTTACTGATCCATCCGGACCAGGTTGGTTTTGTTAAGGGCCGAGAGGGCAAGGATAATACTGTCAAGGTCCTGAATTCCCTTTTCTACGCCTCTTACAGATCTTCACCCTTAATCTTGATCGGCACGGACGCCGAGAAGGCTTTTGACAGGGTGGACTGGTCATATATCCGTCTCACTCTGCAAAAATTTCAATTCCCAGACTCTTTTGTCAACTCAGTCTTCTCGATGTATACCCACTCCTCGGCGTCCGTGTCGGTCAATGGAATCCTCTCATCTAACTTCCCAATTAGCAATGGGACTAGACAGGGATGCCCTCTTTCCCCTCTTATCTTTGTCCTTATTATGGAAACACTTCTGCAGGCTTTGGGGCAGGAGAGAGACATCCGGGGCCTTCATGTAGGGGGACTGGAGTTTAAGTTGGCTGCCTTCGCGGACGACCTCTTGATTATCACTACTAACCCCTTGAAATCCATGCCCATAATTCTCTCGCTCTTGAGCAGATTTGGGTCCATATCCAACTTTAAAGTTAACCCCACTAAATCCCAGGTGATACACATGGGTCTGCCCCGCGCGGCTCTCTCCTCCCTCAGAGCTTCCACCCCCTTTAACTGGAATACCCAGCAATTAACATACTTGGGTGTTAAACTTACCCCCTTTTTAACCGACCTTTATGCCTTAAATTTTAAACCCTTATTATCTTCCATTACTGCCCAATTAGACTCACTTGACTTCCCCTTTCTATCTTGGTTTGGGAGAAAAAACCTTCTAATGTCCCTCATTATGCCACGGCTTACATACCTAATGCAGACTCTCCCTATAGAATTACCCAGGTCATTCTTTACTCTCCTGAACAAACTAATACGTAAGTTTATTTGGCAAGGCAAGGCTCCTCGTATCTCCTTATCTACCCTTTCCAAACCAAAAAAAGCTGGAGGAATAGGGTTGCCTGACCCTGAAATATACATGAGATCTATTCTCCTCTGTAGGATTATAGATTGGATTAGATCCCCCCCCTCCAAAACATGGGTTACACTGGAAAACTCATACTTAACCACTCCTTTAAGGGCCCTTTTGTTGTCAGGAAAACCTCTCCCTGGTCTGCGCTCTATTCCTAACACTGTGATTAGGAATACTTTGAAAACCTGGAACTGGTTTATTGCTAATAAAGGCTCCATGTCCCTCCCCTCCCCCTTACTACTTATTAAAGACATAATCTCCCTTGCTCCGAAAGAACTTAGAGATAGCTTTCCCCCCTCCCTGCACACCTCTGACTCCCCCATGGAGACGCTGGTAGACACAGAGGGGACCTTGCTACCTGACCAAAAGTTATGTGACCTCCTAAAAATTAAGCTCAGCAACACCATCACACTGAGCTTTTTGAAAGCAGAAACTCTCTCTTTACTCAAAAGCACTCCGTCCCTTACTGAACTCTCCTGGTTTGAAAAACTCTTAAATACTAAGCTATACCCTCCCAAGACTATCTCCACAATATATAAGAATCTAAAAAGCCCAGTTTCTGATCCCAAGCCAGCTATAGTAGGCCTATGGGAGAGAGATCTACAACGCTCCCTATCAGAAGCTGAAATTTCCTTCATGCTGATCTCCCCACATAAAATCTCTAGATGTACCCGAGCCCAAGAAAATAGCTATAAGATCTTATCACGCTGGTATAAAACCCCAGACAAAACCTGCCTATACAGCAGGGACTCTTCAGATCTCTGTTGGAGATGTCAATCAGAGAGGGGTTCTTATTTCCACATATGGTGGTCTTGTGGTGTAGTCAGGGGATGGTGGGAAGAGATACTGAAGACCATCAACAAAATATGCCAGACTAATATTTCCTGTACCCCGGAAACAACCCTTCTCTCTCTGGGAGTCCAGAAAATCCCTAAATATAAAGCCTCTCTCTTCTTACTCATGTTAAGCGCAGCTAGATTACTTCTCCCAAAACTATGGCTTACACAAGATACTCCCAGCCACGAGAGTTGGTTTGCTAAGATAGACCAAATATATAGAATGGAGGAAATCTCCCACTGGGAACTGAGAACAAGATCTGTTTTTCTAAAAATCTGGAACCCATGGAAGGAATTCAGACATTTCTCATAATGTTTCCCAAATGAGTATATATTATATCTTACCATGGAATTGCCTCCCCTTACCTCCCCTTGTCCCCCTGTCTATTCTTCTTATCTCCCCTTTCACCCCCCCTCCTCTTGATCACTATGTCGACCGACTTATACGCACTGTGCTGTTTCTTCAATATCTGACCCACTAGTACTGCTGTAGTAGTATTCAGATGACAATGTCTATACTTCACTGAATTCTCTTAAAACCATTTTGTGCATGAGATATATGTACCTGTATTGTTACATGTTATATGTTCTTTACACATGTATGTTTTTTATGAAAATAAAAATTATTAATACAAAAAAAAAAAAAGACTCACTCTCATTTCATCAGTCCATAAAACCTTAGAAAAATCAGTCTTGAGATATTTCTTGGCCCAGTCTTGACGTTTCAGCTTGTGTTTCTTGTTCAGTGGTGGTCGTCTTTCAGCCTTTCTTACCTTGGCCATGTCTCTGAGTATTGCACACCTTGTGCTTTTGGGCACTCCAGTGATGTTGCAGCTCTGAAATATGGCCAAACTGGTGGCAAGTGGCATCTTGGCAGCTGCACGCTTGACTTTTCTCAGTTCATGGGCAGTTATTTTGCGCCTTGGTTTTTCCACACGCTTCTTGCGACCCTGTTGACTATTTTGAATGAAACGCTTGATTGTTCGATGATCACGCTTCAGAAGCTTTGCAATTTTAATAGTGCTGCATCCCTCTGCAAGATATCTCACTATTTTTGACTTTTCTGAGCCTGTCAAGTCCTTCTTTTGACCCATTTTGCCAAAGGAAAGGAAGTTGCCTAATAATTATGCACACCTAATATAGGGTGTTGATGTCATTAGACCACACCCCTTCTCATTACAGAGATGCACATCACCAAATATGCTTAATTGGTAGTAGGCTTTCGAGCCTATACAGCTTGGAGTAAGACAACATGCATAAAGAGGATGATGTGGTCAAAATACTCATTTGCCTAATAATTCTGCACACAGTGTATGCAAAGCCTTTGAAAAAATAAGACCTTTGAAAGATGACCCTAGCATACAACCCTTGGTCAATAATATAAGAACGAGACTACATAATAAAGAACTAGAAATAAAAGAAAAGAAAATGTGGAAATTTGATAGAGATTCACTTATATTTAACAATGAGAAACCTGAAGAGTATAGCGCCCTGGAAACTATAGATGAATTATCTGCAGGAACATCCAATATTGAAGACACATCATTCTCTGTGCATAACAACACAGAGGACAACGATATAGATATCCCAGTAGCCACAATCGATCATATGACAATAGAGGCCCAGATACACAACACCAACATCTTGGAACAGAATAGATATAGCCTACTCAGTCAAATAACAGATGAAGCCATAGACCAAAACGATGATATAGAACCAACCAAGGAGCCAGAAAATAAAACAGACACTACCAATAACGATAATAAGGGGAAGGGTGAAAGATTTTCATTGAGAAAACACATAGCGAAAACTTCACACAGCACAGCACTATCACAAAGAAAAAATCATGGAGAAATAAGAGAAGAAATGACAGACACCCAGCTAGCGACAGATGAAGAATCAAACCAAGAAAACCATGAAAATTTTGATACAATAAGGAAAAAGAAAGGGAGCATCAAAAAAACAGTAAAAAAGGATTTTTTTCAGGTCCGAAAAAATACAAACAAAAAAGGGGATGCAGAGGGGGGAAATTCTCCAAAAAAGAGAAAAAACTAATGGGGGCAACAGAAACGGATGAAAAATGGGGACAAAAAATATATAACTTGAGCAACCATGTTTTAAAACCAGGAGAGGAAAAAATACTCAAAAAGGGACTCAAATTTGCCCCCATGGTGCATCTCAACAAGTTTCAGGCCTTTATTGGGGTCAGAAAATTTATGCGACACGTGGCGTTGAAAAAATATTTTATAAAAAAATCTACAAATAGCCAACTGCCTCATAAAAATCAATATAAGGAAAAACAAGAAAAAGAGGAGGAGCCAACAAACGGCTTCAGACATACTGATTTAAAGCCGAAATCAAAATATAACAGGAATACTCCTCGGCTTTAAACAGTTTTATGAACCAGGTGACAAGAGACATAAGAAAACTTTACTATCCAAAAAACCCTCATTATATGTGCAATATCTCGGAGGAAGAAAAGAAGGCTATCTCTACCATGCAAAAAAATCATAATATTATCATACGTCCAGCGGATAAAGGGGGAGGCATAGTCTTAATGAATACCGAGGACTACAAGGGAGAAGCAGAAAACATCCTGAGTGATATAAGAACGTATAAAAAATAAATAAATGACCCAACTGAGATTTTTAAAAAACAACTTAAAGGGCTGGTCCAAAAAGGGAGAGACACAGGGATTTTAAACAAAAAAGAAGCGGCTTTTATTAACAATGACCATCCAAAAATTGCTGTGCTATACCATAACCCCAAAATCCATAAAAATACGGAAAAACCACCAGGGAGACCAATAGTGTCCGGTATAGATTGTCTCACCAGTCCATTGTCCAGGTACATAGATCAACAACTACAGCCATATGTACAGGTACTCCCAACTTACCTTAAAGACACCCAACACACTTTACAAATCCTAAACAATATAGAATGGAAAAACAACTACATAATTGGCACACTGGACGTAAAATCTCTATACACCGTGATAGAGAACAAAAAAGGACAAGACACCGTTCAACATTTCCTCAAAACAACAGGGGAAATGCCTGAAGCACAAATAAATTTCCTGGGAGAATGTATTACATTTATTTTAACAAAAAACTATTTTTTATATAATGAAAACTTTTACCTCCAGACGTGGGGGACCGCGATGGGGACGAGATTCGCATCGGGGTTCGCTAACCTATACGTTGGGTGGTGGGAGGAATTGTCCATCCACCCAGGTGGCGTCCCCCGTGCGGGTTTCGTCCTCTGGCGGCGTTTTATAGATGATATTATTTTTATATGGGACGGGGGGGAAACAAAACTGCTGGAATTTTTAAATGATATTAAGAAAAATGATTTTTATCTAGAATTCAGTTCAACGTACAGCAGAAAAGAAATACATTTTTTAGATTTATCTATTTATGTAGAAGGGGACAAATTACTCACCAAAACTTACAGTAAGCCAAAGGATGGAAACTGTTTTATCTCCATGAACAGCTGCCACCTCCCGAAATGGTTGGAAAATATCCCGCGTAGTCAGTTTATGAGACTAAGAAGAAACTGTACAAAAATAGGGGAATATGAGAGGGAGGCAGAAATCCTACAGAAAAAATTGGAATACAAGGGATATGATACAGTAAAATTGTCAGAGCAAAAATCCGAAATCAACCGATTAAATAGACAGACCCTACTAATAGCCAACAAGAACACTATAAAAACTCCAGAAACGGAAAGCAATGTAAAAATACCGCCCATCATCACACCATATAGCGACCAGGTATCAATTTTCAAAAAAATTATAAAAAAACACTGGGACATCCTCAAGGAGGACAAAATAATAGGAGAAATTATTCCCAAAGACCCGAAATTTGTATTCCGTAGGGCACAAAATGTAGGTAACACAATTGCATCTACAGGTAGTGTCACGGCGGGCGTGCACTCAGTATGACAGATAACGAACCAACCAGGCTCTGGGCGAGAGACAGGGGAGGGGTCACCTCCTAGCTAATCCCTGACCTCTTTCTCTGCACTGCTCAGCCCATCTACAGATCTTGAAGATAGATCTGAGATGTCCCCGTACCTGGGCTGACAAAACCCTGAATTCCCTGAGATGGTGAAATGGGAACTAGGAGCAGCCTGCTCGCACAGAACCTGGATGGGAAAGATGACACAAAACAACCAACTAGAAACAACACTTATCTTCCTGAGCTGGAGCAGACAGCCAACCTTCTTTCCTAGCTTCCAAGATCACAATGATGAATATAATCCGCTCAGGGCACTGGGCAGAGGAGCTATTTAAACTAATGACTCCACCCAGTGCACCTGATGAGGGGCGGATCCAGCACGACTCCAAAACAAACACTAAACTCGTGCTGCAATCCTGGCCGACCTCCGCACATCGTCAGAGTGGGGCATGACAGTACCCCCCCTTCTACGGGTGACCTCCGGACACCCTGGACCAACCTTATCCGGATGAGACCTATGAAAAGCCCTCACCTGTCGGCTGGCGTTGACATCCGACGCCGGAACCCACATCCTCTCCTCAGGACCGTATCCCCTCCAGTGCACCATTTACTGAAGGGAACCCCGAAGAACTCTCGAGTTGAGAATCCTGGAGATCTCAAACTCCAAGTTTCCCTCGACTAGAACAGGAGGAGGAGGCAATGGCGATGGTTCCACCGGTCTCACATATTTTTTTAGTAAAGACCTGTGGAACACATTATGGATCCTCCAAGTCTGCGGAAGATCCAGCCGAAACGCCACAGGATTGATCACCGCAGAAATTTTATTCGGACCAATAAATCTTGGACCCAGTTTCCAAGATGGGACTCTCAATTTGATATTTTTAGTGGACAACCACACTAGATCACCCACACACAGGTCCGGACCAGTCATACGTCTCTTGTCAGCCATTCGTTTATACCTCTCACCCATCCTCTCCAAATTCCCTTGAATCCTCCGCCAGATAGAGGATAAGGCAGAAGAGAATCTCTCCTCCTCTGGCATCCCAGAGGAACCAGACCCAGAGAAGGTACCAAACTGGGGATGGAAACCGTATGCGCCAAAAAATGGCGACTTACCCGTGGACTCCTGACTACGGTTATTCAATGCAAATTCTGCTAAAGACAAGAATGAGGACCAGTCCTCCTGATTCTCAGCCACAAAGCACCTCAAGTAGGTCTCCAGGTTTTGATTAGTACGCTCCGTCTGACCATTCGACTGCGGATGAAAAGCCGAAGAGAATGAAAGTTGAATGCCAAGCCGAGAGCAGAACGCCCTCCAAAACCTGGAGACAAACTGTGTGCCCCTATCAGAGACCACGTCCGAGGGAATACCATGCAATTTCACAATATTATCCACAAAAATCTGCGCAAGAGTCTTAGCGTTAGGCAGACTAGTTAGTGGTATAAAGTGAGCCATCTTACTGAAACGGTCAACCACCACCAAAATCACTGTTCTCCCAGAGGAACTCGGTAGATCCGTAATAAAGTCCATAGACAAATGCGTCCAAGGACGAGATGGAATAGACAATGGAAGAAGTGAACCAGGCGGTCGAGTATGAGCAACCTTTGACCGAGCGCAGGTTTCACAAGCTTTCACGTAATTCTCAATACTCTTATGCAACCCTGGCCACCAGAACCTCCGGGACACCAGATCACAGGTGGACTTACCACCAGGATGTCCAGCGAGAACAGTATCGTGATGTTCCTTGAACACCTTGTATCGAAGGCCCTCAGGAACAAACAACCTCCCTGGGGGACAAGAACCAGGAGCCCCCTCCTGGGCTCCCAACACCTCCATCTCCAATTCAGGGTACAGAGCGGAGACCACCACCCCATCCGCCAAAATCGGCGCCGGATCTTCTGAATCACCTCCCCCAGGAAAGCTGCGAGATAAGGCATCTGCCTTGACATTCTTGACCACTGGGCGAAAGGTAATCACGAAATTGAACCTGGTAAAAAACAGTGACCATCTGGCCTGCCTAGGGTTCAGACGCTTGGCAGATTGCAGGTAAGCCAAATTCTTATGGTCAGTATACACCGTAACGGGGTGAGACGCCCCCTCCAACCAGTGGCGCCATTCCTCAAAGGCCAACTTGATAGCCAACAACTCTCTATCTCCAACATCATAATTCCTTTCGGCAACCGAGAGCTTCTTGGAGAAGAAGGCACACGGGACCCACTTGCCAGGAGATGAACCCTGTGACAGCACCGCCCCAACCCCCACCTCTGATGCATCAACCTCCACTACGAATGGTTGAGACACATCCGGCTGCACCAGAATGGGAGCGGACGCAAAACGCTCCTTAACAGCCGAAAAGGCCTGCAACGCCTCATCCGACCAGACAGAGACATCGGCGCCCTTCTTGGTCATATCAGTAAGAGGTTTTACTAGGGTAGAATAATTCGAAATAAATTTCCTATAATAATTTGTAAACCCCAAGAACCACATCAAAGCTTTCTGATTCTCTGGTCGGTCCCACTCCAGAACCGCCCGGACCTTTTCGGGATCCATACGAAAACCAGAATCAGAAAGCATGTATCCCAAGAACGGAAGCTCTTGCACCGCAAACAAACATTTCTCCAATTTGGCATACAACTTATTCTCCCGAAGGATCGTCAAAACCTGTCTCACATGATCCTGATGGGTCTTCAGATCAGGAGAATAAATTAAAATGTCATCCAGGTAAACTACTACGAACCTCCCCACCAAGTGATGAAAAATGTCATTGACGAATCGCTGAAATACTGCTGGCGCGTTCGTCAACCCAAAAGGCATCACCAGGTTCTCAAAATGACCCTCGTGCGTATTGAAGGCCGTTTTCCACTCACCCCCCTCCTTGATCCTGATCAGATTGTAGGCTCCTCTCAAATCCAACTTGGAGAACACCTTGGCTCCAACAATCTGATCAAAAAGATCAGAGATCAAGGGCAGGGGATATGGATCCCGGACTGTAATACGGTTCAACTCCCGGAAATCCAAACACGGTCTCAGTGATCCATCTTTTTTCTTCACAAAGAACAAACCTACTGCCACTGGAGACTTAGATGGTCTAATATGACCCTTTGCCAAACTCTCGGCGACATACTTTCGCATGACCTCTCTTTCGGGTTGAGAGAGGTTGTAAAGCCGAGACTTTGGCAACTTAGCGCCAGGAATGAGATTAACTAGACAATCATAGTCCCGATGAGGGGGCAATTCCTGAGCCCCACCCTCCGAAAAGACATCCGCAAAATCCGAGAGATACGGAGGTAAAGCCGTAATGGACACTTCAGAAATAGATGTGACAAGACAATTATCGGAACAAAACTCGCTCCAACCAATGATTTGTCTCGCCAGTCTATAATTGGGTTATGTCTAGTCAACCATGGTAACCCCAAAACTATAGGAGCTGGCAAATCCTTCATGACAAAACAAGAAATAATTTCAGCATGTGAATCACCCACCCTTAAATGAATACCATGAACAATGTGAGTGAGACTCCTTTGAGAAAGAGGGGAAGAATCAATAGCAAAAACATGAATCTCGTTCTCTAATGTGCAAGTACTTAGTCCCAGGCCTTGAAGAAAAAGAAAGTCAATTAGGTTTACCCCAGCACCACAATCAAGGAATACATCAACAAACACATTTTTTGACTCTAGCGCCACCAAAGCTGAAAGGAGAAAACGGGAACTGCAGGGAGCTTGCATACCTGTCTGCTCCACCACACCATTCATACTACCAAGTGTGAGGGAGTTTTTTTTTTTCTTTTTTCTTTTTCTCTTCCACCTGTGATTTAACATGAGGACAAGAAAAAATTAAATGCCCCCTCTTTCCACAAAAGTAACATAGTTTGTGCAATTTCCTAAAGTCTCTACTATCAGAATGGCAAGAAATCTGACCCAATTGCATGGGTTCCTCCGCTACTCCAGAGTTATAAGCAATATCACCCTGGGCAGAAGAAGAAACAAAACCACACGCAGGAGGGATCCCCTGCACGGAGGGACCCTTACCCCTCTCTCGGATACGTCTATCCAACCGTATAGCCAAAGACATTGCATTCTCTAAAGTATCCGGATACTCATGAAAAGCCAGGGCATCCTTCAACCTTTCAGATAACCCCTGACAAAACTGACTATGTAACGCGGGGTCGTTCCACCCCGACTCAGTAGCCCACCTCCTAAACTCTGTACAGTAACCCAATGCAGTATGTTCAACCTGCAGTAAGTTACGCAATTTCGATTCTGCCATCGAGACCCGATATGGGTCATCGTAAATCAATCCCAGGGCCTGGAAAAATTCCTCCACTGACCGGAGAGCCAGAGAACCGGGCGGCAGAGAAAAAGCCCAGGATTGAGCGTCCCCTTTAAGCAGAGACATGATGATGCCAACCCTCTGGTCCTCATTACCTGACGAAAATGGACGCAATCGAAAGTACAATTTGCATGACTCTTTAAAGCGGAAAAAATCATCCGTACTCCCTGTAAATCTGTCGGGAAGAGCGACTTTAGGCTCCCCACCAATTTGACCTGTACCTGATGCCAGAAACCTCTGACACTGTGTGACTGTACCACGCAGATCCGCAACCTCTAGGGATAAACCCTGCATGCGGTCAGCCAGTGCATCAATTGACGCCATCACAATAGCGCTGAGTGATGGCAGTCACAGTATGGCGGATTATAATGTCACGGCGGGCGTGCACTCAGTATGACAGATAACGAACCAACCAGGCTCTGGGCGAGAGACAGGGGAGGGGTCACCTCCTAGCTAATCCCTGACCTCTTTCTCTGCACTGCTCAGCCCATCTACAGATCTTGAAGGTAGATCTGAGATGTCCCCGTACCTGGGCTGACAAAACCCTGAATTCCCTGAGATGGTGAAGTGGGAACTAGGAGCAGCCTGCTCGCACAGAACCTGGATGGGAAAGATGACACAAAACAACCAACTAGAAACAACACTTATCTTCCTGAGCTGGAGCAGACAGCCAACCTTCCTTCCTAGCTTCCAAGATCACAATGATGAATATAATCCGCTCAGGGCACTGGGCAGAGGAGCTATTTAAACTAATGACTCCACCCAGTGCACCTGATGAGGGGCGGATCCAGCACGACTCCAAAACAAACACTAAACTCGTGCTGCAATCCTGGCCGACCTCCGCACATCGTCAGAGTGGGGCATGACAGGTAGATGTACAGGAATAAATATAGAGAAAAAAGATCAAAAACAAAAAGAAGGGAAAAAAGGTGGTTTCTATCCGTGCAAAATGTGCAGAGGATGTAAAATATCCAAAAATAAGAAAATAATAACACAAATAAACAATACAGAGAGAACCTATAAACAAACTATAAAACAGTTTATTACCTGTAACAGTAAAGGAGTCATCTACACCTTAACATGTCCCTGTAATAAGGTCTATGTGGGCCGCACTAAGAGAACCCTAAAGAAAAGAATAGAAGAACACATTTATAACATAAACAGAAAGTATGAAGGGCATCCACTGTCACGTCACTACAGTGTAAAGCATGGGGGCAACTTCGCTGGGTCCCATTTCTGTGGGGTTGAAATAATACAGCCAGACAAAAGGGGGGGGGGGGACTACATTAAGGAAATGTCCAAAAAAGAATCAAAATGGATATTCAACATGGACACTTTAATACCAAATGGTCTTAATGCGGAAATAGAACTGTTTGCTTTTGAATAAATGATTGGCAATTAAGAATCCATGCAGGATCAGCAGGGAAGGAGTTAAAGCTCTGGAGAAGCGCATATAAAGAAGGAGCGTGAGCAGCCAGGTAACACTCCCTGAGGAAGAACAGCGTCTGTTCGAAACGAGTCAGAGAAAGAGACACTTGGCACCGGTGGTCATTAATGACCGCTGTTTAGTGACGTCACTCACAAGCTCTAAGCGAGCGCTAACCACTCCTCTGTATACCTCCATTTGCGGCAGCAGCGCGCCACCGGCCGGGGCACGAGGCAGCACGCCGAACCACACTACACCTGGATTTCTCCTGATCCATAGCATGAAGAAAGACCAAGCACAGAAACAACAATAAAGAAGAAAACCTTTCTACACCGAGTACGGGGACGCCGATAGGAGCACACAAATAGAAGTTTTCATTCCAGGTACAGTGTTTAAAACTAACTTAGTACCTATATATTGATATACTTTTGTGCGCCAGCAATTTACATCTGCAATACCTGTACATCATAAAATAGAATAATATGTCCTAAGCGCAGTATCATAATATTTCATATGGTCTCCCCTGAGCGGCAGATTTTTGTGGTTCTGCCGCTATACCGCTGCTCATACATACAGCATCCACTGAGTGCCACTGTAGCAACCGTTTATCTCCTTTACTTATAGGGGTTTGTTATAAGCCACCTAATATAACAGAGTCCACAGAAAATCTACTACTAAGTGAAATAGATGAGGTGACCAAACATGATGAGGTTGTTATTATGGGGGACGTCCACTACCCAGATATAGACTGGGAAACTGAAACCTGTAGATCTCATAAAGGAAACAGGGTCTTGGCAATAACCAATAGACCTTTACCAACTGGTTCAGGATCCGACTAGAGGGATGGCCATACTGGACTTCATACTAACCAATAGACCTGACAATGCAACAGATGTGCAGGTTGGGGGACACCTGGGAAATAGCAACAATAAAATAAATGCCTTCCAATCTTTATTTAAAACAGTGATTCTTTGGGTAGGCACAAAAATATGAAACTTCCAAAAAGCATAGTCTGACCAGCTAGCCTTACTAACTGGGACAAGATCCTCAGGAATTGGGATATTTTTGAAGGCATCCTAAACTATAATTGTGAGATGTACATACTGTATAGTAATGAAACGGTGAGGAACAAGGGGAAAAAAAGCAATATGGATAAATAGAAATTTAAAGGAAGCAATAAATGACGAAATTAAAGCATTTAAATTCCTAAAACAGGAAGCTAGTGAGGAAGCATTGAAAAACTATAATAGAAAAAAAAAGAATATGTAAAAGAGAGATAAAAGTGGTCAAGCTGGAGACAGAGAGATTCAATGCCAAAGATAGTAAAACCAACTCTAAAATGTTCTTCAATTATATAAATGGTGAAAAGTTGAAACCAAAGAGTGTTTGTCCATTAATGAGTAATGAGGGAGGAGTTGTAGAGAGCGATGAGGAGAAAGTGAAGCTACAAAATATATTTTTTCTGCGCAAGAAAATGAACTGTCAGATGGAATGCAGTGTCACAGTAAAAGTGGATTGTCTGATCCAGAAAGAGGTGCAGCAGCCTCTAAAAAGATTGAAATAGACAAATCACCAGGTCCAGGTGGCATACAACTCCCAAGAGAAGTAAGTAGTATAGTAGACCCTTATTTCTGATATCTAAGGACTTTATAATGACAGGGAGTGTTTCACAGGATTGGCGCTTAGCAAATGTGGTTCCAATATTCAAAAAGGGGTCAAAAACAGAGCTTGGAAACTAGGCTGGTAAGTTTAACATCTGTTGTGGGTAAAGTGTTTCAGGGTATTCTAAGAGATGCTATTTGGGAGTATATCAATTAAAATAACCGAATAACTCTGTATCAGAATGGCTTCATGAGGGTATGGTCCTGTCAAATTAATTTAATCAGTTTCTATGAGGAGGTAAGTTCTAGACTGCATCAGGGTAAGTAATATATCTTCACTTCTCCAAAGAATTTGATACTGTACCACATAAAAGGTTAGGATATAAAATGAGAATGCTTGGACTGGGAGAAAATGTCTGTATGTGGATAAAAAAAAGCTGCCTCAGTGATAGAAAACAGTCGGTGGTTATTAATGGTACACATTCAGATTGTGTCACGAGTTGGAGGTCCCAGGAGAGACCCCTGCGTCGTCAAGCAAAAACAAATGAAAATCAGGTACAGACACACAAGAGTTTATTGCACAAACAGAATCCAAGGAGGGAAACACAGGGAAAATTGAGAGGGGTGTCACTAAGCAACTCCTGGTATTCACTAGGGCCCCAGATGGTAGGGTTAGGCAGGGAGTTGCCAGGGTCCACTCTGGAGCGTGAACTAGACAGTGACAGCAGGAGCAAACGGACAACAGGTACCAGAAGGTACCGACGGTACATAGGCAAACATAAACAAACAGGCAACTAAAAATACAAGCAGGAGTTCACGCAAGGGAACAGGAGTGGAAATTAGCAGAGAAGGTCTAGCTCCACCAGTGGTATACAGCGTGGCCTTGCCCATAGCACTCTGCAGCAAGGCACGCTGCAGCAAGGGCTTGCTGAACAGAGACATATAACATAACAAACAGGCAAATACAAAAAAGCAACTAAAAACACAAACAGGAGTTCTAGCAAGGGAACAGGAGTGGCAATGAGCAGAGAAGGACTATCTCCACCAGTGGTATACTGCTGTCACGGAACCATGAACCACACGTACAACAAGAGATAAGTGAAAATAAGAAGGCTTTATTGAAAATAAAGCTGTAAAGCAAAAGTCCAAGCGGATGGCGAAACCGAAGCAGAGTCTTTGCGAAGCCAGAGGTCAGGAACCAGAAGGGCAGTCAGACGAGGCCAGGATCAGGAACCAGCAGGGTAGTCAGACGAAGCCAGGATCAGGAACCAGCAGGGTAGTCGGACGAAACCAGGATCAGGAACCAGCAGGGTAGTCGGACGAAACCAGGATCAGGAACCAGAAGCAGCAGCAGTCTAGAAGCATGTGAACACAGGAGGACCAAGCAAGGAACTGAAGCCACAGACCTCCTATATATATGAGCTAGGCATCCAGCTCCTCCCAGTGGGAAGGAGAAGCCGCAGGGTGGGAGGCTACAAGAAACCCAGAAACCAAGATGGCCGCCAGCACATGTCAAACGAAGGAGAACAGCAAGAAGGTAAGACCATGACAGTACCTCCCCCTCAAGGGCCCCTCCTCCGCGGAGTAAAGAACGGTTTCTGAGGGAAGCGTGCGTGGAAGGCTCGGAGCAAGGCAGGAGCATGGACATCTGCGGAGGGAACCCAGGAACGCTCCTCTGGACCATAACCACGCCAATGGACCAAAAACTGCACCCGACCGCGGACCAGGCGTGAGTCCAGGATATTGCTCACCTCATACTCCTCACGATTACCCACTTGGACCGGACGAGGCCGAGGAACCGAGGAAGTGAAACGATTACACACCAGTGGCTTCAACAGGGAGACATGAAACACGTTGGAGATCCGCATGCCAGGAGGAAGCGCAAGGGCATAGGCTACCGAGTTAACCCTGCGAAGCACTCGGAAGGGACCAACAAAGCGAGGCGCCAGCTTGGGAGTGGGCACTCGAAGGTTGAGGTTGCGGGTGGACAACCATACACGGTCTCCGACCTGGTAGGAAGGAGCAGGCGCTCGTCTGCGATCAGCCTGGAGTCTCTGGCGCTGCGCAGAGACCTCAAGGGACCTCTGGATCAGTACCCAAGAAGCACGTAGAACGGAAAGGTGATCCTCCACAGCCGGAATATCCTGGGGAGAGAATACCTCCGGTAACACGGCAGGTTGGAACCCATAATTGGCCATGAAGGGAGACGTCCCAGAGGAAGAGTTCACCGCCGTGTTCCTGGCAAACTCAGCCCAAGGCAGGAGGTCAACCCAATTGTCTTGGTGATCGGAGACATAGCAACGAAGGAATTGCTCCAAGGCCTGATTGGATCGTTCTGCGGCCCCATTGGACTGAGGGTGGTAGGCCGAGGAGAAGGAGAGATGAATCCCCAACTGGGAGCAAAAGGCGCGCCAGAACCTGGACACAAACTGACTCCCCCGATCCGACACAGTCTCCTTGGGCAAACCGTGCAACCGGAAGACCTCCCTGGCAAAAATCGTGGCCAACTCTTGTGCAGAGGGTAACTTCTTGAGAGGAACACAGTGGCACATTTTGGAAAACCGATCCACAATCATGAGAATGACCGTATGGCCTCGGGATGCAGGGAGGTCCACAATGAAATCCATCCCCAGGTGTGACCATGGGCGCTCCCCGGTGGCTATGGGTTGCAGAAGGCCCAACGGAAGGTGCCGAGGGGACTTACTCTGGGCACAAACGGAGCATGCCGCTACATATGCGGCGATGTCGGAACGTAGGGAAGGCCACCAGAACAGACGTGAAACAGCTCAGGACAGCTGATTCTTTCCAGGATGCCCCGCGGTCTTGGAGTTATGGTAGGTTCGCAACAACCGAGTGCGCAACTCCTCAGGCACAAAACATCTGCCGTTGGGTCTCCCAGAGGGAGCACCAGATTGAGCCGCCAAAATCTGCTCACCCAGGGGAGAGGTCAGGCTGGTGCGAATGGCGGCCAAGATCTGATTCGGAGGTATGACCGAAGTCGGAATCGACTCCTCCCTGGACAGCTCGGAGTACTGCCGTGATAAGGCATCCGCCCTGATGTTCTTGGAACCGGGTAGGTAGGAGACCACGTAATTAAAACGTGACAAGAACAGAGCCCATCTGGCCTGACGTGGTGTCAATCTCTTGGCCTCAGAAAGGTAGGTCAGATTCTTGTGGTCCGTCAGGATGAGGACCGGAACCACCGAACCCTCGAGCAAGTGCCTCCATTCTTTAAGGGCCTGCACGATGGCCAATAACTCCCTGTCACCAATCTGATAGTTGCACTCCGCGGAAGACAGTTTCCGGGAGTAAAACCCACAAGGAAGCAGAGGACCCTCTGGTGTTCTACGCTGAGACAGAAGGGCGCCTACTCCCGTCTCAGACGCGTCCACCTCGAGGACAAAGGGCAACCCAGGGTTTGGATGCGACAGAATCGGAGCCGACACACAGGCGGACTTTAAAACCTCAAAAGCTCGGATGGCCTCGAACGGCCAGACCTGGGAATTACTGCCCTTCCTGGTCAGATCCGTGAGAGGCTTGGCTAGCATGGAAAAGTCCCTGATGAACTTCCGATAATAATTGGCGAAGCCCAAAAAGCGCTGCAGGGAACGAAGACCACTGGGCTGGGGCCACTGTAAGACAGCCGAAACCTTCTCAGGATCCATGGAGAACCCCTCAGCGGAAATGATGTAACCTAAGAAGGTTACCTGGGATCGGTGAAATTCGCATTTCTCAAGCTTACCGAACAGCTTGTTCTCTCGTAACCGTTGCAACACTCGTCTGACATCCAGAATGTGGGCCTCCATGGATTCAGAATATACCAAGATGTCATCCAAATAGACCACCACACACTGCTGCAACAGGTCACGGAAAACATCGTTGATGAATTCCTGAAAGACTGCGGGCGCATTGCACAACCCAAAGGGCATAACCAAGGATTCATAATGACCGGTCCTGGTGTTAAACGCGGTCCTCCACTCATCGCCCGCCTTGATCCTTACCAGGTTATATGCCGCCCTCAGGTCGAATTTGGTAAAGACCGTGGCCCCTTTAAGGCGATCGAACAGCTCGGAAATCAAGGGTATCGGGTAAGCGTTCTTGATCGTGATGCGATTGAGACCCCTGTAATCGATGCAAGGCCTCAACTCACCGCCCTTCTTTTTCACAAAGAAAAATCCAGCCCCTGCCGGGGACGAGGATTTGCGAATGTGTCCGCGTGAAAGCGCCTCCCTCACGTACTCCTCCATGGCCTCATTCTCCGCTACCGACAGTGGATAGACTTTGCCACGAGGAGGAACGGCACCAGATTGTAACTCTATGGCACAATCGTATGGGCGGTGCGGAGGTAGGGCAACCGCGCGCACCTTATCGAATACATCCCGGTACTCCTCGTATTCAGGAGGCAACAGAGAGTCCGAGGAAGTACACAGCAACTTGACAGACCCATGGATGCAACTAGCCCCACACTGCGGTGACCACGAGAGGATCTCGGCCGATCTCCAATCGAAAGTCGGATTATGCTTCCGGAGCCAGGGGTACCCCAAGACCACCGAGTAGTGTGGAGACGAAATAACCTGGAGGCAGACCGACTCTCTGTGAACGGCACCAATGGCTATCCCCACTGGAAGGGTCTCATGAGTCACGTGTGGCGGCAGAAGGGGTCTGCCGTCTATCGCCTCAAGAGCCAGTGGGGAACCTCGAGCCTGCAGAGGAATGGAATTGGCGGCAGCGAACACATTATCAATGAACAAACCACCAGCACCAGAGTCCACCAACGCCTGGGTCGTCACCGAGCCCCCGACCCAGGAGAGGACAACAGTGATCAGTGGTTTGTCAACACGGGAAACCGGGGACGAGGAGACTCCACCCAAGATCTGCCCCCGACAGGATCTCAGGTGCGAGCGTTTCCCGGACGGTTCGGACATGCCAACCGAAAATGCCCACCGAGACCACAGTACATGCATCGGCCCTCGCGTCTCCGGAGTACCCTCTCCCCCTCGGACAGGCGAGCAAACCCCAGCTGCATGGGTTCACCCCCAGACAAGTCATCCCCAGGAGGCGTGGGAGGAGAGGGAGGCACGGGTGGGACAGCAAACGTAGGCGCCAATCTGTTAGAAAACCTCCGCAGGCTCTCCTTAAAAGGAAGGTCTCTCCCTGAGTCTGGTGTCAATCAAAATCAGGAAAGAAATAAGAGACTCGAGCTCCACTGGTAGGTCCTTAGCTGCAACCTCATCCTTCAAGGCATCCGAGAGACCATGAGAGAAAGCAGCGACCAGAGCCTCATTATTCCAGCCCACCTCTGCTGCCAGGGTACGAAACTCAATGGCGTATTCAGCTACGGATCGTGAACCCTGTCTGATGGACATAAGGAGCTTCGCAGCAGAGGCAGCACGAGCCGGCACATCGAATACCTTCCGAAGAGAAGCAACAAAACCGGAAAACTCGGCAACCACCGGATTGTTGTTCTCCCATAAAGGGCTGGCCCAGGCCAAGGCCTTGTCCGAGAGCAGCGAGATCAAGAAGCCCACCTTTGATCTCTCAGTAGGAAAGGCATGTGGCAGCAACTCAAAATAAATGCCCACCTGGTTAAGGAAACCTCGGCACTGAGTTGGCTCTCCCCCAAAGCGCTGTGGAAGAGGGGCAGAACCGGTCATACCCCGAAACACCGCAGGTGCAACAACAGGTGTCGGGGTAGACTCTGGCGCAACAACCGGAGCGGCAGTAGGAGCGGGCCCAGGGGCGACAACCGACCCATCGGCAACGGGAGCGAAATGAGCCGTGCGTTCAAGCAGGGTTTGCAACGCCACAGCGAACCGACCCAACAGGTGATCCTGCTGATCAAGTCTGGCAACCAGCGTGGGTAGCGAGGATGGCCCTGTACCGTTAGAATTCAGGGCTTGGTCCTAATGTCACGGAACCATGAACCAGACGTACAACAAGAGATAAGTGAAAATAAGAAGGCTTTATTGAAAATAAAGCTGTAAAGCAAAAGTCCAAGCGGATGGCGAAACCGAAGCAGAGTCTTTGCGAAGCCAGAGGTCAGGAACCAGAAGGGTAGTCAGACGAGGCCAGGATCAGGAACCAGCAGGGTAGTCAGACGAAGCCAGGATCAGGAACCAGCAGGGTAGTCGGACGAAACCAGGATCAGGAACCAGCAGGGTAGTCGGACGAAACCAGGATCAGGAACCAGAAGCAGCAGCAGTCTAGAAGCATGTGAACACAGGAGGACCAAGCAAGGAACTGAAGCCACAGACCTCCTATATATATGAGCTAGGCATCCAGCTCCTCCCAGTGGGAAGGAGAAGCCGCAGGGTGGGAGGCTACAAGAAACCCAGAAACCAAGATGGCCGCCAGCACATGTCAAACGAAGGAGAACAGCAAGAATGTAAGACCATGACAACTGCGTGGCCTTGCCCATAGCACTCTGCAGCAAGGCACGCTGCAGCAAGGGCTTGCTAAACAGAGACATATAACATAATAAACATAACTGGCAGAACAGATAACAAAACACAGGAAAGAGGATGAGAGTAAACAAGTAGGAAACTCACAGACAGACACAGATCCCATGGGTCAGCAGCATGGGAGAGTGAGTACAAACAAGGAGCAGGACAAGACAACACACACCAGGAGAGCTGACCCAGAACTGAGGAAACCTCAGCCTTATATACAGGTTCCATGGGTGCAGCAGAGAGGCCACACCCATGGAGCAGACAGAGAGGATTAACTCCAGATAGGAACACAGGGGAGTTAACCCATAAAGAATCACAAACAGCACACAGGAACGGGACTGCAGCGAGAGCATAGACAGAAGGTCACAGCCAGAGGTAACGACTGTGACAGATTGGGTCATTGTTACTAGTGGGGTACCACAGGGGTCAGTATTGGGACCTATTCTATTCAATATATTTATTAACCCCTTAATGCCCAACCGGACGTGACTTAACGCACAGCACTGTACATGTATGGCGCGCTGATCGGGCTGGTGCAGGAGCTGCACCCACCTGATCCATGGCAGGAGTCACTGATAGCCGGACCCCTGCTGTATGCGTCGGCATCTGTGAAAACAGCGATGCCGGTGCATTAACCCTTAATGTGCCGGGGTCAGCGCTGACCGCGGCATGTGCGATGTCCGTGCAGGGAGAGAGAAGCCATCGGGTCCCCGCGCTGCTATGACGGGGACCCGATGGATCTCACAGGCAAGCAGGATCTCACAGGCAAGCAGGCTAAAGTGCATTACATTCAGTAATACACTTACAGCCAATGCTTTACAATACAGAAGTATTGTAAAGCATTGTAAAAGGGATCAGACCCCCAAAAGTTGAAGTCCCAGAGTAGGACAAAAAATAAAGTGAAAAAAGAAGTAAAAGATTTTTTGTTAAAAAGTAAAATAAAATAAAAAGTTTCAAGTAAAAAAAAAAGCGTCCTTTTCCCAAAATAAAGTTAAAAAAAAATTGTTAAAAAAAAAAAAAAAAAGAAAAGTAGACATATTCGGTATCACCACGTCCGTATCGACTTGCTCTATAAAAATATCACATGACCAAACCCCTCAGGTGAACACCTTCAAAGAAATGTGCTAAAAACATTTTTTTGTCACCTTACTTCACTAAAAGTGCAACACCAAGCAATCATAAAGGCATATGCCCTGCAAAATCATACCAATCTAACCATCACCTCATCCCGCAAAAAAAAAAAAACCCTACCTAAGACAATCGCCCAAAAAATATAAAAAAAACTATTGCTCTCAGACTATGGAGACACTAAAACATGATTATTATTATTAACACGGAAGAGGACAGTACACTGCTACAGATGGATCTGGCTATGTTGGAGGCTTGGGCAGATAAGTGGCAGATGATTTTTAACACTGACAAATGTAAGGTTATGCACATGGGAAGGAAAATCCATGTCACCAGTACATACTAAATGGTAAAACACTGGGTAACACTGACATGGAAGAGGATTTTAGTGGACAGCAAACTTAAAGGAGTTATCCAGCCAATATAATGACCCCTCCGTTGTGCAGATCAAAACAATCTGGTGATGGGGTGGGGGGGTTGGGAGGTGTGGATGTATTGGTTGATAGCCAATAGCAGGCCGCGGCAGGGACGAGCCTTCCTAGCGACGCGGGTGCCCGGGAGCACCTATTTGAAGTGCCCGGGCATTGGGGGGTCATTATAGGGGTTGGATAACCCCTTTAACTGTAGAAATCAGTGTCAGGCAGCTTCTGCCAAGGCCAATAAGATTATGAGGTGCATCGAAATGGGCATAGATGCCCATGATGAGAACATAGTCCTGCCACATTACAAATCACTAGTCAGAGCACACATGAACTATTGTGTACAATTTTGGGCTTCTCTGAACATGACAGACATAGCAGAGCTGGAGAGTGTCGGTGACGTAAAAAATAATAATAAAAAAAAAAAAATAGTTCAAGAGGACCCTGGATGTATTTACGGAGTGTAATAATATTACAAGTTATAGTTACTAGAGATGGGTTATTGATCCAGGGAGTTATTCTGATTGATTGTAGATGGGAAATTAGGAAATTGGCTTCCGCCTCATGGATTTTTTGTCTTCCTCTGGATCAACTTACAGGTTAACTGGCTGAACTGGATGGACGAATGTCTTGTGTATGTTATGTTTTTGAGCATTATAAACTATGTTATGTTTACTAAGAAAAAGTATAATAACTCAGCAACAGAACCTCATATCAACAAACGAAAAGCAACATTTAATCAAATGAACAACAGTTATGTGTCTATGCAAACAGTTTGATAAGGAGGTAGCTGGTGACAGACTTTCTTTAATTTTACAAAGTCTGGAAACTACAATTATGTGTTTTTGACTTTTTTTCCCAACATATTTCTACCTACAAACTCTTGTTAGTTAATAGAAATCAAGGCTGTAATGTGCATAGCGAACAAGTGTAAAATATTACACAAAATGATCAGATATCTACTGCTAGATAAAACTCAGTGGGTGACAAGGTCCCTGCCAGGAGATGTTTAAAATCATAGAAGAAGTACTGAAGCCTATTCATCACTATGCATGAAAAAGTGATTTGCATGCTTCTCTGAGTACTTACCATGTTTTTTTTCTGAATAGTAAAAGGCCAATGTTGTCGTGCATTTGCTTTAGAAACATTTAATAAGCTCAATAACACACTTCAGATTGTGCATTAACCTAAATTGCTGCACTTTGCTGTATGCCACCTCATACCTTCTGTCCGTGTATTCTACCTAATGTATCATCTGTCATGTGTTATTTTTCAACAGATCACCTTTCCGCACATAAAACATTTTTGAGCAATTTTCTGTGCAAACACTAAAAGCAATTTTGCATATGAGACTCAGGCACATAATTAACCACTTTAAATGTGCCCAAATGCATTATTTAAACATTATAATTTAACCATTAAATAAAGTACAGAAAACATAACTACTAATATCAGTTTGGTTCAATATTTGTTATACACAATAGGGCTACTTTGCAACTTTTAAATAAAGAACTTCAGTGCAAACTGAATCTGCAATCTGTATGACTATCTGTATCTATATATAACACCCTCTAGTCTTCTAGCCTAGGACTAAAAATGTATAGGAAAAGATGTCAACTCTTTTCATTAATTTTTTATGCAGTTTTTGCTTTTTCTCTCCCCCTCCCACTCCCTAAGCTCTTGAAGACAATGACATCAATAGCAAATCATGTCAGAGTGACAGTGTTATTATACATAGCTATAGGTAAACGCATGTTTGATGATGTTAACTAACAGCGTGTTTCAAAACATACCATGCTGTGCCATGTGTTATGTTTATTCATATTCCAAAGCTTGTTAAAATTGTCCCGTATTAGGGGCAGATATTGTTTAACCCTTCGACGACCCATGCCGTACATGTATGGTGCTACAGGCAGTTATTTAAGGACAAGAGCCATACATGGAATCTGAATAGGCAGGTGCAGGAGATGTGAAAACACTGATGCCAGTGCATTAACCTTTTATATGCTGCGGTCAATGCTAACCGTTGCATGTATGGGGTTTGCAGAGGGAGAGGGTTCTCTCTCCGACTCCATCGGTCCCCCACACTTCGGTGATAGGAGGCTGTTGGCTGCTAAGGCACAGGCATCGGAGCCTGCCAGCTACAGAAGCCTATGAGACCCCATCCCTAGACTTGTATTTCACTGACTGTATTGTAATGCACGTTAAAGGGGATTAAACGATTAAACCCCCAAAAGTCGCATAATGGGACAAAAATAAAAAGTGAAAATAAAAGTGAAAAAAGTGTATTACAAAATAAAAATTTTTTCGAGTAAATAAAGTGCCCCTTTGCCATAATCAAGTCACTTAAAATAAAAAAAATAAAAATAAAAATAGACATATTAGGTATCATTGCATATCGTATCATGATCTACACCCTCGGGTGAATGCCATAAAAAATAAAAGTAAAAACTGTGCCAAAACAGCAATTTTTTTGTCATATGTACCCCAAAATAGTACCAATGAAAACATTCCCTCATCTCGCAAAAAAAGGGCCCCATGCAAGACCGTAGCAAGAAAAAAATAAAAATAAATATGGCTTAAATGCAAAAACATTTTTTTCCTTTCAATAAAGCTTTTATTTTCTAAAACTGACAGACAATAATAAAAATAGACATATGAGGTATCGCCACATACATGATGACTGGATCCATAAAAATGTCACATGTTCTACCCCGTCAGGTGAGCATCGTAAAAAAATTAAAGAAAAACTGTTCTAATACATCCATTTTTTGATCTTCTAGCCTCACAAAAAGTGCAATATCAAGTGATTAAAAAGTTGTATGCACCCCAAAATAGTACCAATGAAAATGTCACCTTTTTTCCGCAAAAAATAAGCCTTCACACAAAAACAAAACAATATGGCTTTCAGAAAATGGTGATGCGAAAACTAGATTAAAAAAATGCTTTGTGTAAAAGTGGTGAAATCTAAAAAAAAACTATATAAAATTGGTATCTCTGTAATCATACTGACCAGCAGATTAATGATAACATGTCATTTATTCCACACAGTGTATGCCGCAATAATAAAACCCAAAAAGCAATAGCAGAGTTGCTGCCATTTCTTTATCCTGTGTCGCAAAAAAAGCTAAAGTTATTAAAAAGTCGTATGTGGCCCAAAAATAGAACTAATGATGATGATAACTCATCCTATAAAAATATAACTCCTCACATAGCTCAGCAGAGAGAAAATAAAAGTATGGTTGTCAGAAAGTGGTTTTACTGGTACCCCAGAGGCTGTTCAATAGCAACATGGTTCCTGTAAACCAATCTTTAAAAATCTACATTGTAAGATACAAAAGTTGATCTTTTCACATTTAAACCCTGCAGTGTGCCCAAACAGCATTTTACGTCCACATTTATGGAATTTTATGGATTATTTATTAAGACCAGCATTTTAGATACCGGCCTTAATAACCCCTTGCGCTGGCGGTAGATCTGCCAAAGTTATGTAGAGGTGCCAGCGTCAACATAACTTCGGCGCATCCACTGCTGGTCTACATGCAAGCCAGCTTCCTTGCGGCCCATCTGCTTTCCTATACCACTCCCCCTTTTTTAGACCTGGCGTGAGCGGGGAAAAGACGTAGATTGTCAAGTTTCTAAATAGGATTGTTGCAACTGTGGCACCCCAAAACCATTCTTCTGCAAAGGCAACTGCTGCATTTTTTTCCCAGTGCATTGTATCCGTCTTTGCTATTAAAGAGAACCTGTCACCTCCCAAAACCATGCCAAGCTGCCAACCTAAAGGTTTTGAAAAAATGTTTTCTCTCTGTGTTCAATTTCACTGGTATAGAAATGGCGTTATTGCCATAAAATGCTTTTGCTATAATGCAATGTGTTTAAAGGGAACCTGTCACCTCCCAAAACCATCCCAAGCCGTCAGAAGTGTGTTTCTGATGATGCCTTTCTTCCTGAAGGCAGATGCAGCAAAAGTAATGAAAACGTTTTATCCCCTACCCGGCGCGCTTTTCCACACATGCTTGAAGTCAAGGAGGAACCGGCCTCCTTGCTTCAAGTCATGGTAACTACTCCCCCTTCCATGCCCCTTCGCTGTGACTGATAGTGCTTATGCAGAGAGTTCGGCAAAGCCAGCCGACCTGCCGACTGTCAGTCACAGCGAAGGGACAGGGAAGGGGGCGTGGTTAACGTGACTTGAAGCAAGGAGGCTGCTGCCTCCTTGACTTCAAGCATGTGTGGAGAACCGCGCCAGGCAGGGGATAAAACAACTTTTTCAGTACTTTTGCTGCATCTGCCTTCAGGAAGAAAGGCATCATCAGAAACACACTTCTGACGGCTTGGGATGGTTTTGGGAGGTGACAGGTTCCCTTTAAACACATTGCATTATAGCAAAAGCATTTTATGGCAATAACGCCATTTCTATACCAGTGAAATTGAACACAGAGAGAAAACATTTTTTCAAAACCTTTAGGTTTCTACATAGGCTTGTGACCAGAACAGCACCTCAAGAGCATTCTGCTGCAAAGGCAGCAGCTGTTTTGTTTCCGGTACATTATATCCATCTGTGTTATGAAACGCGTTGCATTATAGCAAGAGAATTATACAGCATCAATGCCATTTTTGTACAAGTGATGTTAAGTGCAGAGTTCAAAGACAGTTCACTGCCAACTTTGTATTGTAATATTAGTGGTAGATGGATACATTATTGGATTGCATTAAGGTTTTATAGTAAACAAATTTCATAGCCGACATTATTCTCAAAGTAAATTGTCAATAGTATCATTTACGTATATATAGAGTATTCGAAAGGATATATGAGTCTTAATAAATCAAAATTTAAATCCACAAAAAAGAAAAGACCCATGGCGGCCGTGGAACTCATATTGGAACTTATCCACTTCCGGCCGACGTGTATTAGGGACCGCCTACCTCCTCCTCGGGGCACTCAGTACAGCCAAGTGTGTTTCTTATAGATAGTAGGCGTTGTAGGGATCAAAGACGTTCCAGACGGACAAGATAAAGTACCCTAGGTCGCTGAAAGGGACATAATCATGCTGGCAAAAGAGGAGGGGCGGACCCCTTCTTTTTGACATCAGAAGCTGATGTTAGGTAGAATAGAAATCTAGATAAAGGGTAAAAAAAGGATATGAAAAATGGTCCAAATACAGAGGATCCCGGATCTAAACGTAGCCTACGACCGTACCCAAAAGGCATCAAGGCTGAATACCCTTCAGACCTGATAAATCACATGAAATGACTGGTAAATAAGCACTTATTAACCCTATATGATACAGAGGGTTAATATACAAGGTGCACTGAGAAAATATATAAATTCTACAGTGTTACTATAGTAAATTCAGTTTGGACGCTTCACACGTCACATGCTCAGTTAAGGCTAAAAGTTAATCTATCACTTGGACAGGCTTAGCATGGAAAGGGAAAAAGACTCCACTTAGGTCAAATAAAGCATCCAAAAGTGAGCCTTTTATTCAGTGCGACGGGGGATTGGGACCGAAATCTGAAGATCCGTTCGGTCTCTTTTTGTAAGATTTTCCTGTCCCAATCCCCTCCTCTTGGCGATGGAGGAATCACCTCCAGCACCAAGAATTTCAGCACTTTCAGGTCACTAGAATGGACATCGAGGACATGGTTAGCCACAGGGGTTACATTATTTTTGTGGACATCGTTTACACAAATTCTCCTCCTCACCTCTCTGATTGTTTTGCTGATGTAGTCCTTTGGACAAGGACACTGGCAGATATATGCTGCACCTTTAGTCTTGCAATTAGCAAAGTCTCTAATTGAGAATACCTGATTTGTCGCAGAACAGGTAACCGTTTTGGAGGTTGAGACAAATACACAGGCTTTGCAAGTTCCACACCGGAACATGACCAGAGGGCGGCGTTCAAGCCTGGTTCCAGGACCTGACGGGGCGATATAATGGCTATGGACCAACCAGTCCCTCAAGCTCCTCCCCCTGTGATAGGTTACACTTAGGGTAGGAATAATAAATAATAATAATAATAATAATCTTTATTTATATACCGCCAACATATTCCGCAGCACCTTACAATTCAGGGGTTCATGTACAAAGAGTCATAAATAACATAGCAACAGACAAATCGATTATTACAACAAGAGTAATAAGGGCCCTGCTTGCAAGAGCTTACAATCTATGAGGGGATAGAGGGGACACAAAAGGTAGAAGTGGTTGTTATGTTCGATAGTCCAGCCATCTTCGGAGAATAGGGAAGCAGATATAAAGCCACATGAGCCGGTCAGCGGCCAATATACAAAGTGCTTCTGGGTGCAGTGGAGGCTCAGCTTCAGGGAATGATACATGGGCTATGGGAGGTTAGATCAAGGGAGGTGATAGGCCACCCTGAAAAGATATGTTTTTAGCGAATGCTTAAAATTGTGCATGTTGTGATTAAGCCTGATTTCTTGGGGTAGGGCATTCCAGAAAACCGGTGCAGCTTGGGAGAACTCTTGGAGCCGGGAGAGATAGGTTCGGATTTTTGTGGAAGTCAGTCGTAAGTCATTGGCTGAATGGAGAGCACGGGTAGGGTGGTAGACAGAGATGAGGGAAAATATGTAGGCTGGTGCAGCATTGTGGAGGGCTTTGTGGGTGAGGACGAGCAGTTTGAATTTGATTCTATAGTGTATGGGTAAACAAAACAATAGCTGATCTTAGGGAGACCAGCTACAGAAAACACTCTGGAGCTTTATTTAAGAGTCTCAACACAGCAATCCAAAGTGCAAAGCTCCCTGGGAAACAGTGATATGCAAAATAACCGTGGAGCCCCAGTTATGGGTCTTCAACACAGTGCAAGCCAGATATCCCTCAAAGGAAGGAAAACCGAGCAAAGGGGTGTCCCCATTACAGAGATCACCAAATCCACGATATTAAGTGGACCCTATGTCAAGATCCCACTCTTTTACAATCTTTAAGGATGTGACGGGGAAGACCTAAGCCATGGGGCTCCACGGTTATTTTGAATAGTGTATGGGTAGCCAGTGCAATGACTGACACAGGGCGGAGGCATCAGAGTAGCGGTTGGACAGATAGGTGACCCTAGCTGCTGCATTAAGAATAGATTGGAATAGAGGGGAGAGTCTGGTGAGGGGGAGGCCAATTAATAGTGAGTTGCAGTAATCAAGGCGGGAGTGGATCAGGGCAACAATGAGAGTTTTTGTTGTTTCCATAGTGAGAAAGGGACGGATACTAGAGATGTTTTTGAGGTGCAGGCAACATGAGCGGGAGAGAGATTGAATATAGGGGTGAAAGAAAGATCAGTGTCAAAAGTCACCCCAAGACAGTGGGCGTGATGCCTAGGAGTGATGACTGTGTTGCACACCGAGAAGCAGACACCAGGTTTAGGTAGGTTAGTAGATGGAGAGAACACAAGAAGTTCAGTTTTTTAAAGATTTAGTTTCAGATAGAGAGAGGACATAATGTTATAGACAGCAGAGAGACAGTCACTGGTGTTCTGTAATACAGCAGGTATGATGTCAGGGGATGAAGTGTATAGTTGTGTGTCATCAGCATAGAGATGGTACTGGAAACCAAATCTGCTAATGGTCTGTCCAATTAGTGCTGTGTACAGGGAGAAGAGGAGAGGGCCTAGTACTGAACCCTGAGGAACTCCAACAGCGAGGGGGAGAGGTAAGGAAGTGGAGCCAGCGAATGATACACTGAAAGAGCAACCATAGAGATAGGAAGAACACCAGGAGAGGGCTGTGTCCTTTAGGCTGATGGATTGGAGCATGGCGAGTAGAAGATGGTGGTCTATAGTGTCAAAAGCTGCAGAGAGGTCAAGGAGAATGAGCAGAGAGAAGTTACCGTTGCATTTTGCTGTCATGAGGTCATTTGTCACTTTGGTCAGGGCAGTTTCTGTCGAATGCAGGGGGCGGAAACCAGATTGTAATGGATCGAGGAGAAAGTGATCAGAGAGATAGCGGGTAAGGACCACATTAGATAGATCCGGGTCCATGTATAAGATGGGCCAGTATCTCTCCAGTATCTTCCTCACCTCAGGGTTGGCCACATCAAAGGTGGTAATGAGTCAGATCGGGGCTTTCCTCTTGGGTGAGGAACCCCTTGGTGTCAGAAGGGTAGCTCGGTCCTGCTATGATGCATGTTTAAAGGTATCCTTAAGAATATTCTGTGGGTAGCCTCTGTCACGGAATCTACCATATAGTGATCTGGCCTCCCTATGATATGACTTGGGGTTAGAACTGTTTCTGCGCACCCTTGGTATACCCCTTTTCAGGGGCAAGTGATGGTAACTATCCCAATGAAGGATTCAGTTTGTCACCGTTGGTTTTCTGAACATGGTCGTAAGCCTGTCATCCTGCTTCGATACCCTCACATCAAGGAATGTAATACTTACCTTCTGTATCTCATGAGTGAATTTGAGTCCAATCTGATTGATATTGAGTGCATCTATAAGTTCACAAAGTCATCAACCCTACCATCCCAAATGACAAAGATGTCATCGATATATTGTGTCTAAAACAGTATTTTGTAATTCCACCATTCCCCACGATCTGGGAAAGCTATGTTGTCCTCCCACCATCCCAGGAAGAGATTTGCATATGTGGGGGCACAGGGGCTCCCCATAGCTGTCTCCCTGAACTGGTGGTAGAAACGTGGGTGGAAGAGAAAAAAGTTGTGAGTAAGTGTGAACTCGAGAAGGCTCAAAATAAATGCATTGTGTGCCTCTTGTTCGTAGGAAGTACGCCACTGCAGATAGCCCTTTATCATGGGGAATGGAACTATATAAAGACTCTACATCGATAGATGCAAGCAAACAGTCAGGATCAACATTCAATGCATCAATTTTTTTAAGGAAATCATCGTATCCCCAGTATGCGAGGGGAGGGAGAGTATGAATTGTCTAAGAACTTTATCAACGTAGATGCCACAGTTTTGTATCAGAGAATTTACCCCTGATACAAACTGTTGGCCCTTCAATAGATCCATGCCTTTATGGACCTTAGGGAGTCCATAGAATGTCACTATGCATGGGTTTTCAGGTAGTAAAAAGTTAAATTCTGCATCGTTAATGACTTTCTGGGCTAGGCCAGTATGAAGGATAGCTTTAAGTTCAGAAAGGAACTTGTCGGTGGGGTCCAAAGATAGTTTACAGTATCCTTCAGGGTCATTAAGCAGATCCAAACTCATCTTATGATATTGGTTGTGGTCTAAGATCACCAGATTGCCCCCTTTATCTTACGGTTTAATAATGATGGACTTATTTATCTCAAGGCCTCTCATGGCCTCCATCTCCACACGGGATAGATTCAAGTCCCGAGAGTGCTCCAACTCCAGGCCCTTGAGGTCGGATATCACTAGACAAAGGAATATATTGATGTATTCCTAATTCACTAACCTTAAGAGCAAAAGCATACGTTTGCCCCCCGCAAACGTATGCTTTTGCTCTTAAGGTTAGTGAATGGACCCTCACCTATCTTGTGCGACCCCTCCTAACACAGGTCCATAAAGACTTGCAGATCTGGAAAGTCCTCCATACTGATACTGAGTTTATCACAAGATTGTCTGTTTGTGCTACAAAAGAATTTGTGACATTTGAGTTTTCAGCAGAATAGAGGTAAATCCTTAACCCAGGTGAACAAATGAAAATCAGTAGTAGGTACAAATGAGAGACCTTTTCTCAAGACATTACATTCAATGTCATTGAGGTCACGTGAAGTAAGATTTATGAGATGTAGGTCGTTTGGGGTATGAAATTCCCGCCCACCTTGCCACGATCTCACAACTGGTAAGGGAATTGGCAATAGCACTGTGCAGTGTGTTTGTAGAAGGGGATGAACATGTAATTGTTCCTCTGTCTATAAATTATAGAAAATACACTTTTAATTTTACTAGTATCGTTCAATAATTTATGTGTATAAAATCTGTTGTTACAATTCAATGAGTGTGGACCCACTATGCCAACCAACTGGCTTTACTTAGGGTTAGCCCTAAAAGTATTATCCTGGTGCTTTCCCAGTATTCTTCCTTTAACCCCTGTACACGGCTCTGGACTTTGCTGTGGAGAAGCAACCAAGCTGCTACCTCCTGGGATAGTCCCGGTGTGGTTGGCAGCTGATCCACTGGGGTCAGGGATTCCGGCGCTAACACTAGGAGCTCTGGATGCAGAAAATGCAACAAAACTGCAGGTATGTGTAAACAAGCACTTAGACAGGTTTTTGGTAACTTGGAATTCTGGCTTTAAAGAAACACGAAGACACAGGTTGAGGCTTGCAGGCAGAGTGGTGAGCAGGCTCAGAAGAGGCAAACAGGTTGGTTACTGGGCAGGAGCATGAACGATACAGATAAATTAGGTAAACAGAACTTGAATACTGAAAACTAGACGTACTGAAACACTCAGGTGGAGCAAGTAAACACTGGCGAACACACAGGAACACAGGTGGAGGATAATGCAGACATAATGCAAGCAAGATGCCAGAGAATAGCTGATGTATGAAGAGATCAAGCAAAGCATAGTCTGAACACAGTCCAAGGTCAGGGCAGGTTGTGTATGTGCATATTCCATATAGCATTTCCAAGCTCAGGGCAGGTGACAAGGAGTAGAATCAGGCAAGGTATGGTGCATGAGTCATCAGACTAGAGGCTTAGGCGACTTTCACACTGGCGTTTCTGGGTCCGCTTGTGAGATACGTTTCAGGGCTCTCACAAGCGGCCCAAAACGGATCAGTTAAGCCCCAATGTATTCTGAATGGATAAGGATCCGTTCATAATGCATCAATTTGGCTGCGTTTGGTTTCCGTTGCGTTTTTTAGACGGTCACTAAAACGCAGCTTGCAGCGTTTTGGTGACCGTCTGATTATGCGGAGCCAAACGGATCCGTCCTGACTTACAATGTAAGTCAATGGGGATGGATCTGTTTTTCACTGACACAATATGGTGAAATTGAAAACGGATCTGTCCCCCATTGACTTTCGATGTAAGTCAAGACGGATCCGTTTTGACTTAAACTTTTTTTTTAATGAATAATGCAAACGGATCCGTTATGAACGGATACAAGCGTTTGCATTATTGGTGCGGATCCGTCTGTGCAGATACAAGACGGATCTGCACCAAATGCGAGTGTGAAAGTAGCCTAAGATGCTTACTCGATGCTATTAAATTCAAATCTCGGTTACACTCCCCTTGTGAAGTTAACTTTATATACAGGAAACCTCAGCCATTGGCTAGGTAAAGCTTTGCAGATGCATGCATTGGCCCTTTAAGAGGCCACATGTGAGTGTGCACATCCTTAAGTAAGAGAGACTGGAGCAATGGAGGCAGCAGATTGCAGAGGTTGCCAGTCATTATGGTAAGTAGCAGGGAAGTGGTGGCCATGGCCTGCTGACCTAACTCCCATGAGTTTTCATTTATAGGCCTCATAATAAAATGTCTGGAAACTGGAGGAGTGGAAAAAGAAAGACCCATGCCTCATCCTCATAGAGTCATAATGTGGGCAGGAGCAGTAGCATCACCAGCCGTCTGGCCAGTAGTAGTAGTAGTAGAAGTAGTAAGCCACAGCATTCCCTGGCTTCTGAAAGGTGTAACCTTATTCTTTAGGACAAAGAGGATGAGATTGTAGACTGGACGGCTTACTCCTCCTCTCAGTCACAGCAGGTAGAGTCATTTCCAAGTCTGAGACCATGCCATGGAGCTACGGATCACAGCATTCATCCTGCTCCTCCTCCTTGCAACCCCAAAGAAGCCTTTTAGTTGCATCTTCTATGTCTTCATTACCCCCTTCTAGTGGGATGCCTTCTTTTTCCCTATGGCAAATAGTCAAGAGAGTCTCCCTGTTGATGACTTGTGTGAGCACAGTCAGCATTTTAACTGCTTGAGGAGAAGGTTCAGGGGGAGACAGGGGACTCCATGCATAGCTGTCTTTGTGTGGTTGTAGTGGCACCTGTAGCCATGGTGGTGGCAGTAGGGGCATAAGTAGCAACTGTGACACTCACAGCAAATGCAGATTAGGAGGGCCGTGGCAGCAATAAAGTAAAATGACAATTTACGGCCAAAAACTAAAAAAAAAAAATGCCAGGGCCAGATCTGCTTCTACTAAGGTCAACTCAGGAACTGGTGATGCTGCTGATAATCTGGGCGTAGATGCCACTATCTCTGTGTGAAATTTGCAAATATTTTTTTTCACAGTTTTCTTCACAGTGCCAGAAAACAAAAGCATTGTCATGTGCAAGATCTGCAGGATTAGAATAAGCTGTGGGCATTCAAACACAAACATAGGTGCTCGGCTCTATTGAACCACATGCAGTAGCATCACCCAAATAGAAATGGCCACCAGCTACAGCAACAAGAGTTTCCTCCTTCCCTAGTCTCCTTTGCGGCATCCAGGCTGCATCTACGTGCAGTATAGTGTCCTTGTGATCATCATCATCATCACTTACTGCTTCTCCCACTCAGACAACTCCTCATCTGCTCCATTGTCAGCAATCGTTAACAGAATGTGTGGCCAAGAAACAACTCTACATGCCCAGAAATCCACTGGTGAGAAAGCTTAACCCCCACCTGACCAAGTTTCTGGCGGTGCAGTCTCTGCTGTACCACTTAGTAAAGTGTGCTGTGTGTGTGTAACTTCCAGAGAGGCTGAGTGCATGCTAAGTGGCATTATTTTTCCCAAAAAGGTTTTCTAAGAGACGTTATCCTGGAGTATCTCAACAATCGTATAACACTGTTTCAGCACAGGTTTATGAGGGATCTTTCCTGTCAAACTAATCTAATTGGTTTCTATGAGGAGGTAAGTTCTAGACTGGACCAGGGTGAGATGCTTGATGTCATATATCTTGCCTTCTCCAAAGCATTTCATACTGTGACACATAAAAGGTTAGTACATAAAATGAGAATGCTTGGACTGGGGGAATATGTATGAATGAGGATAATTAACTGGCTCAGTGATAGAAAACAGAGGGTGGTTATTAATGGTACATACTCCGATTGCGTCACCGTCACTAGTGTGGTACCTCAGAGGTAATTATTGGGCCCTTTCTCTTCAATATATTTAAGATTGATCTTCTAGAGAGGCTATACAGTAAAATATCATTTTTTGCAGATTATACTAAACTGTGTAAGGTAATTAACACAAAAGAGGGCAATAGACGGCTACAAACTGATCTGGATAGACTGGAAGCTTAGGCATAGAAATGGTAAATGAGATTTAACACTGATAAATGTAAGGTTTTGCACATGAGAAGGAAAAACACATGTCAATAGTAGTGTTGATCACGAATATTCGAATTGCGAATTTTAATCGTGAATATCGGCACTTCGAGAATCTGCGAATATTTAGAATATCGCTAAATATATTCGTAATTGCGAATATTCGATTTTTTTTTAAATACCAGTTCATGCGAATTTTTATGCGAAAATTTTAGGCGATTTTTATGCGAATTTTCGCAATCAAGAAAATAATGCCTGGAGATCATGAATTCGCGAATTTTCAAATATATGGCGAATATTCGCCCAAATATTCGCGAAATATCACAAATTTGAATATTGCCCCTGCCGCTCATCACTAGTCAATAGTACCTACTAAATAGTAAAACACTGAAAAATGCTGACATTGAAAAGAAAATAGTTTACAGTACAATGGTCCCTCAAGTTACAATATAAATTTGTTCCAGGATGACCATTGTGTGTTGAAACCATTATAACTTGAGTAATCCTGAAATTCGGATCGAATTCCACTTCGTTGGATTCAATTCGCTCATCTCTAGTTATTTAGTTTGGAAAAAAGACGACTAAGAAGAGATCTAATAATCATATACAGTTGCAAGAAAAAGTATGTGAACCCTTTAGAATGATATGGATTTCTGCACAAATTGGTCATAAAATGTGATCTGATCTTCATCTAAGTCACAACAATAGACAATCACAGTCTGCTTAAACTAATAACACACAAATAATTAAATGTTACCATGTTTTTTATTGAACACACCATGTCAACATTCACAGTGCAGGTGGAAAAAGTATGTGAACCCCTAGACTAATGACATCTCCAAGAGCTAATAGGAGTGAGGTGTCAGCCAACTGGAGTCCAATCAATGAGATGAGATTGGAGGTGTTGGTTACAGCTGCCATGCCCTATAAAAAACACACACCAGTTCTGGGTTTGCTTTTCACAAGAAGCATTGCCTGTTGTGAATGATGCTTCGCACAAAAGAGATCTCAGAAGACCTACAATTAAGAATTGTTGACTTGCATAAAGCTGGAAAGGGTTATAAAAGTATCTCCAAAAGCCTTGCTGTTCATCAGTCCACGGTAAGACAAATTTTCTATAAATGGAGAAAGTTCAGCACTGCTGCTACTCTCCCAAGGAGTGGCCGTCCTGTAAAGATGACTGCAAGAGCACAGCGCAGACTTCTCAATGAGGTGAAGAAGAATCCTAGAGTGTCAGCTAAAGACTTACAAAAGTCTCTGGCATATGCTAACATCCCTGTTAGCGAATCTACGATACGTAAAACACTAAACAAGAATGGATTTCATGGGAGGATACCACAGAGGAAGCCACTGCTGTCCAAAAAAAACATTGCTGCACGTTTACAGTTTGCACAAGAGCACCTGGATGTTCCACAGCAGTACTGGCAAAATATTCTGTGGACAGATGAAACCAAAGTTGAGTTGTTTGGAAGAAACACACAACACTATGTGTGGAGAAAAAGAGGCACAGCGCACCAACATCAAAACCTCATCCCAACTGTGAAGCATGGTGGTGGAGGCATCATGGTTTGGGGCTGCTTTGCTGCATCAGTGCCTGGACGGATTGCTATCATCGAAGGAAAAATTAATTCCCAAGTTTATCAAGACATTTTGCAGGAGAACTTAAGGCCATCTGTCCACCAGCTGAAGCTCAACAGTTGCAACAAGACAACGACCCTAAGTATAGAAGTAAATCAACAACAGAATGGCTTAAACAGAAGAAAATACGACTTCTGGAGTGGCCCAGTCAGAGTCCTGACCTCAACCCGATTGAGATGCTGTGGCATGACCTCAAGAAAGCGATTCACACCAGACATCCCAAGAATATTGCTGAACTGTAACAGTTCTGTAAAGAGGAATTTTCAAGAATTACTCCTGACCGTTGTGCACGTCTGATCTGCAACTACAGGAAACGTTTGGTTGAAGTTATTGCTGCCAAAGGAGGTTCAACCAGTTATTAAATCCAAGGGTGCATATACTTTTTCCACCTGCACTGTGAATGTTTACATGGTGTGTTCAATAAAAAACATGGTAACATTTAATTCTTTGTGTGTTATTAGTTTAATCAGACTGTGATTGTCTATTGTTGTGACTTAGATGAAGATTAGATCACATGTTATGACCAATTTGTGCAGAAATCCATATCATTCCAAAGGGTTCTCATACTTTTTCTTGCAACTGTAATTATATCAGGGGTCAGTACAGAGATCTCTCCCATCATTTATTTATATCCAGGACTATGACAGTGACAAGGGGACATACACAATGACGAGAGACAAGAAGGTTTCTCCTTCAACACAGAAGAGGATTCTTTAGTGTAAGACTATGGAACTCTCTGCCAGAGGAGTTGATGATGGTGAACTCCCTAAAAGAGCTCAAGAGGGGGCCTTAATGCATTTCTAGAGTGTAATAATATTATATATTATAGTTACTAGAATTCTGGAAAAGGGTCATTGATCCAGTGAGTTATTCTGATTGCTTGATTCGGAGCCGGGAAGGGATTTTCCCCCCTAAAATGAGAAGGATTGGCTTCAACCTTATTACGTTTTTTTTGTGCCTTTTTGTGGATTAACTTTGCAGGATACCAGGCTTAACTGGATAGACTAAAATGTATATAAAGTGCAGGATCTAATGCAATAATGCTCCGCTTGACAGAACAAAGCAGCATTTGCGGTGAATTGTCTTTCAACTATATGTGTGATATCACTTTTTTAACAATTACATTTTTGAACTAAAAAGTCTATGAAAAATATGGTCTGATCTATGACACATTCGCTACCTTAGATAAAACAATGCAGTTCTGCCGTGAATTGTCTTCAAAACCTCCCCTGATCAAATTCCTTAAAATCTACACAATTATATCTTTATATTCTTTCCCTATACTGCCTTCATCACACTACAATACTGTAGTTGCTTGTGACTGTGTATACTCAGTTTTTTAGGCAGACAATGCCACACACACTCATTCCTGGTCAGAAGCTGAACACACTATCCAGTTGGTTCAAGATACAGATGTAGCAGGGTTAACAAACAAACTCTTAACTCAAATTTCCTAACTCATCGCGTTATCTTGAAACAAAAGCCATTGAAAAGCAATTAATGGTGTTTGCTTAACGCATCTCATAAAGACATGTCTCATAAAGCATGTGTGTTAACTCTACTACATCTGTAGGCATCTCCCTGTGTAATTTTTAAGTGATTTGTTCGAAGCGAAATGCAAAAGCTTTGTTTTTGTTTGGCGGATACATTTTTGTAAAGTTTGTAATGAATCTAATTGGTTTAGAATAGATTCGCTTATCTTTATGTTAGAGTCTTCTTTTGATTATCTTTTGCATTTATGTCATTATCCTAGTCAACTGATTTGTACATCAAATGTTTATATATCAATATAATTCATATAATATATAATCTAGAAAATGTGTTAACCTTCAGTAATTATGAGAAAAACACATTTCAGAGGCTAACCAAGATTAATGCTCTTCGAATAATAAACTATACTATAGATGGAAGTCTCCAGCCACCTTCAAAATGTCTTCCAAGCATGTGAAGAATATACTATATACAGTACATGCTGTGCATAACCTCTGATCAAGAAAGCTGTCATAACCATATGTTTTTTAGTAATAAATGTGCTGCATTGCAAAATCTGTAATGATTTAATGTCAATCAAAATTGTTGAAATAACCTTCTAAAAATGTAGGAAACTGCTATTTTAGCATCAATTGCTATAAACTATTATGACATTAATGCTGAAATGGACAGTGTCATCAAAAAGTCTTTTACCACATATTAACCACTTCCTCACACGTCTATGTATGCCGGCGATAGGTTCTTTAAAACATCAGAAACCCAGCAGCTACGAAAGGTGCTGTTTAAACAGCAGACACCAAGAGACAATTCAACAATGGGCGATAATGACGTTCGCAGACACTTGACCCTTCAGATGCTGTGGTCAATTGTGACCACAGCATCTGAAGTGACTCAAATGGCTCCCCTGAGTGGAGATCTGGAGTGACGCTCATTCACTGTGGTAGCCTCAGATCCTTCAGTAGTTCTTATGGAGGCCTGTAGGTGGTGATGGCAGGGCTGCATAAAAACATAGCAAAACTCCAATAGGATGCAATGTTGATTCATTGCAGTCTATGGGACAAGCAATCTAACAATCGTTTGTTAAAGTCCCCTATGGGGCCTTAAAATATGTGTTAAAAATTGTAAAAAATGTTTTTAAATATATCAAAAAATAAATAAATAAAAAATAACCCCCTTTCCCCATATTAAAAATAAAATAAACAATAAAAAATAATGATCATGGGTACTGCCATGTCCCAAAACATTGATAATGTTAAAATATAAATCGTATGGCTAACTATGTAACAAAAAAATAACAAATGTGGTATAAGTATTTTGTAAGTATAATGTCATAAAAAACGAATCCCTAAGTTATCTCACAAAAAATAAGCCTTAAAGGGCTTCTGTCACCCCACTAAAGTGATTTTTTTTTTTTGGGCTAGTTAAATTTGTTATATTGCGATCTATGAAAATATAATGGTGTTACTTACTTTGATCCAGCAGTCTCTTCCAAAAACGAAGTTTTATAATATGTAAATTCGGTCTCTACCAGCAAGTAGGGCGGTTACTTGCTGGTAGCTGCTGCAGAAAACCGCCCCCTCGTCGTGTTGATTGACAGGGCCAGCCGGGATCTCCTCCTCCGGCCAGCCCTGTCGGCATTTCAAAAATCGCGCGCCTGTGTTCATTCGGCGCAGGCGCTCTGAGATGAGGAGGCTCGTCTCCTCAGCACTCCCTCAGTGCGCCTGCGCCGATGACGTCTTCTATTTCGGTGATGTCATCGGCGCAGGCGCACTGAGGGAGTTTTGAGGAGATGAGCTTCCTCATCTCAGAGCGCCTGCGCCGAATGAACACAGGCGCGCGATTTTTGAAATGCCGACAGGGCTGGCCGGAGGAGGAGATCCCGGCGGGCCCTGTCAATCAACACAACGAGGGGGCGGTTTTCTGCAGCAGCTACCAGCAAGTAGCCGCCCTACTTGCTGGTAGAGACCGAATTTACATATTATAAAACTTCGTTTTTGGAAGAAACTGCTGGATCAAAGTAAGTAACACCATTATATTTTCATAGATCGCAATATAACAAATTTAACTAGCCCAAAAAAAAAATATCACTTTAGTGGGGTGACAGAAGCCCTTTAATACAGCTGTGATGTGAAAGTTATGTGAATGTTAAAATAAAAAAATAAAAAAATAAAAGTTTTGGCTTAGGGAGTGAAAAACAAAAACGCAAAAATGGAAATCACTCGGTAATGAAGTGGTTAAAAACCTGTTTAAATATCTTATATAATTGTTTTTAACTAAACAAATAAATAAAATGGGTTGAAGGTATTCTGGATATAATTTTTTGGTCACTCCATGCAATCTACTTCCTGTTTGGATTTGTAGTGCAGAAACAATCTTCATTAAAGGGGTTATCCTATCATAATGATCACCGTTAAATCTGATAATGATTTGACAGTGATCATTTTTGTAAATATATTTGATTAACCCATTCCCACCGTTTACGAGAAAATTCATCCCCACTTACCTCATTGTTGTCATTCGGTCTCCCCTGGTTACGGCCACCACTCTTCTCCGGAATCCCGGTGGCCGCGCTTGCGCAGGAGACTCCTTTTCTCCCGGCCTGGCCGCTCGCTGTCCTGAACGCGCATGCCGCCGCGCATGCACGATGGTGACTTCTTCCTGGCCAGAATAGTACAGAACCGCGAACGCGCACGCCGGCTCTGTACTATACTGGCCAGGAATAAGTCACCAAGGTGCATGCGCGGCGGCGTGCGCGTTCAGTCCAGCGCGCAGCCCCGCCGGGAGAAGACTTCAATCAAGATGAAGCCCGCCTCCAGCCAGAATCCAGGAAGTGAACGGCGCGCAGGCAGCAGGTAAGTATGAAAATGCAAAGTGGGATAACCCCTTTAAATTTTAACTGCTACCAGAGACTTAAGGCTGTATTAGATAGCCCTATTTAACAGGAGTTTGTCAGGAAGATAGCGTTCCTTCCCGGCAATAGTCTGCTTTCTAGCGGAGGAGACTGCTGTGATCTCCTTCTCAGTATAGGGAGGAATGATCGTTATACCATTGCTCTTCCCTATACTGAATAATTGTTTTCCGGCATCAAATCGTTATTAGACACTGCGATCTGCCGCCTGCTAACAATGATTTTTTAACATGTCAAAATATTTGGAATGCCTGATGAATGAGAATTTCCTTGTTCATTGGGTAATTGGCGGCAGTGTTAGACTGTCAGATGATCGCTAACAAGCTTTACTACGATCATCTGCCAAAAAATGGGCAGGTGTAATACAGGCTTTAGTTATTTGATTACAGCATCACACATTACACTAATTAATGTAATGGGAATCTTTATCTAGGCCCATTAAGAGAACAATGGAGCCGTCATACTGTAGCCGTCATACTGTTATCCCAATTCTACCTCTGCTATTCTACATTGCAGATAACATCTGCCTCTCACAGCAGCAATAAACTGACAATGGATTACATATCTATATAGGAGGTCTTATCATTTGTGTTGACTGCAACAGAAGGACACTATTTTGTATTTAATTTCAATGGCATAGTAATGACTAAATTAAAAAAAATGGAAAGCAGTGAAAAATTCTATATTTTTTTAAATGACTATTCAGTTAAAAAAATACCCCTTTCTGATAGAGGTGCCTCTTTAAGTCTTAAAGTGACACCTCATTTCACTAATATAGGTAACAGCATTGCTGTCTATATTCCACGTCCAGGAAAAGCACTTTTATTATGTTGGAAAACATCTCCCAAGTGCTCAGCTTTGCTGCTCCAAGTGCCCAAAGCAGACCAAACTGAAGGGGGGAGGGCACTGCTTTAGCTTCTCATATCTTGGAATTGGTAGCAGCTAGAAATATGGACCTTGTTTGAAAGCTGGCATTCCAAGCTTTCAAACAATACCAGCAATCAGGCTATGGGCCTTTATTAAGACTGTCATCTAAAAAGCAGGGGCGGACTGGGAGCTTAAAGTGACCCTGTAAAAAAAGTAAAAGGGCCCCATATGGTAGGCGGGTCCAAATTGACAGAAGACATGGCAACAAAGGTAGGCGGGGTTAGCAATACCATAGCACAAAATACAGTCCCATCAAAACTATATACTACAGTATACACTCACCTAAAGAATTATTAGGAACACCTGTTCTATTTCTCATTAATGCAATGATCTAGTCAACCAATCACATGGCAGTTGCTTCAATGCATTTAGGGGTGTGGTCCTGGTCAAGACAATCTCCTGAACTCCAAACTGAATGTCAGAATGGGAAAGAAAGGTGATTTAAGCAATTTTGAGCGTGGCATGGTTGTTGGTGCCAGACGGGCTGAGTATTTCACAATCTGCTCAGTTACTGGGATTTTCACGCACAACCATTTCTAGGGTTTACAAAGAATGGTGTGAAAAACATCCAGTATGCAGCAGTCCTGTTGGCAAAAATGCCTTGTGGATGCTAGAGGTCAGAGGAGAATGGGCCAACTAATTCAAGCTGATAGAAGAGCAACGTTGACTGAAATAACCATTCGTTGCAACCGAGGTATGCAGCAAAGCATTTGGGAAGACACAACACGCACAACCTTGAGGCGGATGGTCTACAACAGCAGAAGACCCCACCGGGTACCACTCATCTCCACTACAAATAGGAAAAAGAGGCTACAATTTGCACGAGCTCACCAAAATTGGACTGTTTAAGACTGTAAAAATGTTGCCTGGTCTGATGAGTCTCGATTTCTGTTGAGACATTCAAATGGTAGAGTCCGATTTTGGCATAAACAGAATGAGAACATGTATCCATCCTCTGATGGCTACTTTCAGCAGGATAATGCACCATGTCACAAATCTCGAATCATTTCAAATTGGTTTATTGAACATGACAATAAGTTCACTGTACTAAAATGGCCCCCACAGTCACCAGATCTCAACCCAATAGAGCATCTTTGGGATGTGGTGGAACGGGAGTTTCGTGCCCTGGATGTGCATCCCTTTAAATCTCCATCAACTGCAAGATGCTATCCTATCAATATGGGCCAACATTTCTAAAGAGTGCTATCAGCACCTTGTTGAATCAATGCCACATAGAATTAAGGCAGTTCTGAAGGCAAAAGGGGGTCCAACACCGTATTAGTATGGTGTTCCTAATAATTCTTTAGGTGAGTGTATAACTGTCCCTTTGTGGTGGCCACCAATAGCTGCCATTTTCTGTACTCCTTCCTCTGTCGTCTCTGATTAAGATATGGAGCAGGGAGCTTAAGGTGAGGTGACATGTGGGCCAGAGCAGTTGAATTAAGGGGAGCATGTGCGGTCACTGGCCGGGTACATGAGTTCCTGATTCTACAGTAACAGCATTAATGACTGCTGAGAGCTCTTATTTACCCCACCAGCCACAATGAGGAGGGTTTGGCCGGACCCCAGGGCATCAGCCCACCTGGAAATTTTCCGGTAAGGTCTATAGCCCTGGTCATGAGGCTGGTCTCATGAACGCAACCATGGTCTTAATCCTAGTGCTATCCACATTTTTTTTTGTGGCTAGCACATTGACACATACATTTGTACATGCACACATCTATATTTTTAGTTGATCGGTGTTGCTGTGCCGGAACTTACAGAACATGTCTTATTCTTGTGCACAATGCAGATGAGAATAGACTTTTCTATTGAAGAAAGTGAGGAAAATGTGAAGGTATCTGTATTTTGCAGATCTGTTTGGAGAACAAAATATGGACTCGGACATGGGTATAAAAGCCCAGACTATATGATACTGTAGGAATGAGACTCTTACAGTGATAACTTATCAGTGGTATTCCTTAAATAATAGTTTATACTAGACAGATATTTAACTATCCAAAGTCCTATATCAGAATACATTCCAATGGGACATGTCCTCTGAGTATGTTTAGGATTGTCAATAATGTCCAGCATAAATGCCTTAAGCTATCCCCCAACTTGAAGTCAACAGTTTTTAGGGAGAATATATACTGTCTCCAAGAACTCTGAAAACTAAGACGAGGGCTATATACAGTAGTGTTGTGTTTTTCTGGGATGAAAGCTTATTGGCTTTGTGAATTCTCTACTTTGTTGCTTAGGACACTGGATGGTAAGGGCAACTATAAACAGTACCTTATGGTGTGGCAGATATAAATTGTAATTACAGTGGACTTTGTATTTTGAGTAGTAATATATACAAATCGGTTAAGAGATGTACTGAGAAGGTAAGTTGGAGAACATTTTGTGATTATGAATGATTTTGAAATCCAACTTTGCATTTATCACAGGAACAGATATTATAGCATAACAGATTTCAAAGATAACATGTTCATAGATTAAGTGAAAGTTGGCTTATTAAAGTCAAGGATAGGCAAAGGTCATAAACTTACACAATCTAGTACTTCTACCTTAGTGTTCTATCCATAGGCTATGCGCAGAAGTGGCTTATTGGCTGTATAGAAAAATGTTCTAATAAAGAGATGATTAGCATACCATTCAATCATAAAGGGGTAAAATTGCATGCTTAAACTAACACAAGAGGAAAAATTTGGATTGTAAATTTTGAATTGCTGTATAAAGTCATAATTACATAATAAATTCTGTAGACAATGCATAATTAATAATGTACTTTTTTAACTAATGTGAATGTCAAGAGCTCCCATCTAGTGGGACCATGTGATGCATTTTGCTTGAAAGAAAACCTTCTGAAGCACTATTCCTATTGTCATTCATCTACGATTATTACCAGTACATATCCCAATTGAAAAATGACCAATAATATGACAATCTTTTTCAGCATTTCCTGCTCAGCCTCTGTGTATCTACAGCACTTCCACCAATATAAAAGTTTTTGTCCTTTATCACAATGACATTACTGTTATTTTCCATCAGCTCTAAAGGAGTCTTCTTCATTTATCTATATGAAATTATAAATCACTGACATCCTTAAAATGTTAACAGATATGAATAATACTAATATTCAAGGGTGTTGGGATCTTTCATGATTAAACTGGGGCACCAAATACAATTAAGCCACAGTTCATTTACAAATGAACAGTGATCAACTTAGGGAAGGACTTCTCAAAATTTTAATTTTTTTTACTGGGTCATTATTAGCCAAAATTTGGTGATGTCAAGGTCCCGCCTGTTACAGGGACTAGAAGAAGGAGACTGGCTGCACGTGATTGACAGCCTCTTTGGTTTTACATTTCTGTTTTGTTGCTGGGAATGACCACTCCTCTAGTCTCAGGTGTAGCTTAAGTGGTCATTCTTTCTCCTCTATTTAGTCCGGCCTCACCCATCATGCTATGCGGTTGATAGCTCCTTGTTTGTGGAAGTCCTGGTGTTGGTTCTCTCGGAGTTCCTGCTCGACCGCATACTTCTGGAAGTTAAGTTTATCTTCTTTGTTGTTTTCCCCTACCTGCTGATATTAGGCCTGATGGGGTCTCCTATTCATTCATCTGGGAAGGAATAGGCTATCCGTGTCCTGACACTATCTGCACGTCCCTGTTAATGTTAGATAGGGCTTAGGTTCCTGCGTATGAACAGTCCTACCATCTACATAGCGCGGTACATACTGATAGCAGTCAGGGCTCGGCATAGGAACTCACAAGGTGTGACCTTTTTCTTTTCCCTAGGTTCCAGGCTTAATACCTTTTCCCTTCCCTTCTGTGTTCAGTGTGGAGTGTATTTACCCACTGTGCTGCGACAGGTAATGTATGGGCTTCACTACCACTGGTAGCAATTTTTTTTTTTACCATGTGTGGTGGTCATGCCCACTGAAACAGAAATGGTGGAGTAAGGTTTTTAATAAAAGCAACAAGGTTTGTGGAACGAGGATCCCCCTGTCTCCGCAACTGGCCCTGCTGGGCCTTTCTGCCCGATTCTCCGGGGAGGCGATACCTCCTCTCTTTAAAAAGCTCCTAACCAGTGCACGTCTCTTATTACCCAGATTATGGCTTAAATCGGAGCTCGCCTCCTTGGAGCAGTGGATAGCAAAGGTTGACACTATTTACAGATTTGAGGAATTGGCAGCCTGGGAAAATCGTAATTACCCTAAATTTAGAGCTATCTGGAAAAACTGGGATCAATGTAGGAATTTTAGCCGAAAGAAGCATTGACCTATAAATACCATACTGTATTACAATGCTATTATTTTATTTTAATCCAATGTGAAATATTCACTGTATTCATGTGTTAACTCATATGTTGGTTAATAATGTTATTATAAAAAATCTGATGTATGATGCAAAAGCTTTCTAATAATGCTCTTTAAAAAAAAATTACATAAAAAATGTATATACTTAAAATGAGTGTCACCTACATTAAGCATTATAAACTGCAGTAGTACATGAGTCGTACTGGTGACATTCAACAGAGATCACTAATTATCTTGATTCACCCCCACAGTGCAAAGCTCCACTGTTATGCATTATGTGCGCAAGCTTAGTAGTCCTGACAATATATTCCAGCAGAGCTTAATGAACGTGACAAATTCTTTTGAAAATAAAATATTCATAAAATATAGGTGTTCTGTCATCCATGTGTGTAGGTACATAGCTTGACAGACAGCTAAACCTTATCCCGGCAATGAATTGACAATGGAGTAACGGCGATCCCTAATATGACCTACTCAGACAAGTCAAGACCTATCTGGCAGTGTTCGAGAAGGTGGCCATGAGGGACAGACTACCCTGAGATCGGTGGGCTGAGGTCGTCTCTCCGTTCCTGGCATTAAGACCCCAGCAGATGTTTTTCGACTTACAGTACCAGTGTAATGACCGGCGTCACGCACAGGGAGGAAAAAGGGAAAGCCCTGCCCAAGGGAGAGGGAAAGGTGGTGACCCCTAACTCACCTTGCGGCTGGCACCTGACTGCCCTGACGTCCCTAGACGGGTTCCTCACCGGTGCGGCGATCACGTGCCTAAACCCTGGCTTTCCCTAAAATGAGCCCTAGATAGTGAACGGGCCGGTGGGATCGCTAGTCCGCACCACTGTCACTAAGAGGGAAACACCAGGGAGAGGACAGACAAAACAGACAAACATATACACCCAGGTGGGCAACCACAATAGACCACAAAGGTCCAACAGGGATCCGGAGGGTAGCGTTCTGGACCAACTACCAGAGAACGCAGCAACACAGCTCCAGAGGGTCAGAATAGATGTCCAGGCAGGAAGCTCTATATCTGGCAACCAGAGAAGTGTGAGAGGGGAATATAAGGAGGTTTGGGAGTGCTGGACAAGGAACAGCTGAGGAGAAGGAGCTACGGATCCCTGAGTGAGCCAAAAGGGTTTGCAAAGCAAACCCAGAAAGCTACCATAAGGAAACAGCCCTATCTTACATAGAGCGTGCAGTCAACCGCTGCGACTTCCTGATCCCGGGAATAACGGAGCCAGGCGTGGTTCTTGACACCCTCGTGACAGTACCCCCCTCTCTACGAGGGGCCTCCGGACACTCAGGACCAGGTCTCTCAGGGTGAGAGGCATGAAAAACCCGAACTAGCCTGTCGGCGTTTACCTCAGACGCAGGAACCCACATTCTTTCCTCGGGACCGTAACCTCTCCAATGCACCAGATATTGAAGAGAGCCGCGGACCCGATAAGAATTAACAATTTTGGATATCTGAAATTCTAGATTACCATCTACGACAACAGGAGGGGGTGGCAGCGGTGACGGTTCTAGAGGTGGAACATACTTTTTGAGCAACGACTTATGAAAAACATTATGGATTTTAAAAGTCTGAGGTAACTCCAGGCGAAAAGCCACTGGGTTGATGATGGCTACAATTTTGTAAGGGCCAATAAACCTAGGACCCAGTTTCCAAGAGGGAACCTTCAATTTAATATTCCTAGTAGACAACCACACATAGTCATTCACTCCTAGGTCCGGACCTGGTGAACGTTCTCTTATTAGCCATGCATTTGTATTTACCTCCCATATTTTTCAAGTTAGCTTGCACCTTCTGCCATACCGATGAAAGAGATGACGAAAACCGTTCCTCTTTGGGAACCCCAGAAGACCCCCCCTCTTTGAAAGTACAGAATTGGGGATGAAAACCATATGCACCAAGAAATGGTGACTTGCCAGTGGATTCCTGACGACGATTATTTAGGGCAAACTCAGCTAACGGTAAATATGATGACCACAACTCTTGGTTTTCAGACACAAAAGATCTTAGATATGTCTCAAGGTTTTGGTTGGTACGCTCAGTCTGTCCATTCAACTGAGGATGGAAAGCTGAGGAAAAGGAAAAGTGTACCCCCAAACGGGAACAAAAAGATTTCCAAAATTTAGAAATAAACTGGGTACCCCGATCCAAAACAACATCGGAGGGGACCCCGTGAAGCTTCACGATTTCACTGACGAATACCTGAGCAAGAGTCTTAGCATTAGGTAGTGCGGGTAACGCAATGAAGTGTACCATTTTGCTAAACCTGTCCACTACTACCAAGATAACTGTTTTACCCGCAGACAAAGGCAAGTCAGTGATAAAATCCATTGACAGATGTGTCCACGGTCTATTGGGAATGACGAGTGGTAATAGAGACCCTGCAGGACATGTATGTGAAACTTTTGCGCGCGCACAGGTAGAACAAGAAGACACAAAATCCAATACATTCTGACGCAACCTTGGCCACCAAAAACGACGAGACAATAGCTCCAAGGTTGCTTTACTACCCGGGTGCCCAGCAAGTGCCGAATTATAATGTTCCTTTAATAATTTGAAACGTAGGTTCAACGGTACAATTAATTTCTCTGAGGGGCAAGAGACCGGGGCGTCCCCCTGGGCCTCTAACACCTTCCCCTCCAGAACAGAGTGTACCGCAGAAACAACCACTCCTCTTTGAAGAATGGGCACCGGATCACTCACATTACCCCCTCCAGGGAAACAACGAGATAGTGCATCAGCCTTGGTATTCTTTGCCCCAGGACGATAGGTAATCACAAAGTTAAACCTGGTAAAAAATAGCGACCACCTAGCCTGTCTAGGGGTGAGACGCTTAGCTGATTCGAGGTACAGAAGATTTTTGTGGTCCGTAATCACAGTAACGGGGTGGACTGCCCCCTCTAAAAAGTGACGCCACTCCTCAAACGCAAGTTTAATAGCTAATAGTTCCCTATTGCCAATATCGTAGTTTTTTTCTGCTGCAGATAGTTTTTTAGAAAATAAAGCACAAGGACGCCATTTGCCAGAAGACGGACCCTGAGACAGCACCGCCCCCACTCCCACCTCAGACGCATCGACTTCAACAATAAAAGGCTGAGAGACATCAGGTTGGACTAGTACAGGTGCTGAGGTAAACCTCTCTTTTAGAGAGGAAAAAGCAACTTTAGCAGCGTCAGACCATTTAGAAAAATCAGTCCCCTTCCTAGTCATGTCAGTAAGGGGTTTTACAATAAGTGAATAATTTTTAATGAATTTCCTATAGAAATTCGCGAAGCCCAAGAACCGTTGTAGTGCTTTGAGGTTCTCAGGAAGATCCCAATCTAAAATTGCCTGGACCTTCCTAGGATCCATACGGAAACCTGAAGCAGATAAAAAATAACCTAGGAATTGTATCTCCTGAACGGCAAAGACACATTTTTCAATTTTAGCATATAATTTATTCGTCCGTAGGACCTGCAGTACTTGTCTGACATGCACCTCATGTGTTCTCAGATCAGACGAATAAATTAAAATATCATCTAGGTATATTACCAGAAACCTGCCGATTAGATGACTAAAAATGTCATTAACGAAATGTTGAAAGACGGCAGGAGCATTGGTCAGACCGAAAGGCATAACTAGATTTTCATAATGCCCCTCAGGGGTGTTAAAAGCTGTCTTTTACTCATCCCCCTCCTTAATACGAATCAGATTGTAGGCCCCCCTAAGATCAAGTTTGGAGAACCACCTAGCACCCGCAATCTGGTTAAACAGGTCAGGAATGAGAGGAAGAGGGTATGGGTCTCGGATGGTTATCCGATTTAATTCGCGAAAATCTAGGCAAGGACGCAGGCCCCCATCTTTCTTTTTAACGAAGAAAAACCCTGCAGCCACAGGTGAAGAAGAGGGTCTGATGTGTCCCTTAGCCAAGCTCTCGGAGATATAATCTTTCATGGCTTGTCTCTCTGGACCCGAAAGATTATATAACCTGGTCTTGGGTAATTTTGCGCCGGGAATAAGGTTAACCGGGCAATCATTAAGGACAATGAGGTGGTAACTTCTGACAACCCTTTTCAGAAAAAACATCCTCAAAATCCGAAATAAATGTAGGTAGGGTAGTTATGGAGGCGACTAAGCAATTGCTATTTAAGCAATTTTCTCTGCACTGCTCACTCCACTCCAATATCTCCCTGGCCTGCCAATCCACCACTGGATTGTGCGCTACCAACCAGGGAAGACGCAGCACTACCGGAGTGGGAAGCCCCTCCAGAACATAACATGAATGCATCTCGTTATGGTGGTCCCCTACCCGAAGGTGTAAGTTATGGACAATGTGAGTGAGGTTTCTCTGAGACAGAGGAGCAGAATCAATAGCGAATATGGGAATAGGTCTCTGTAGCGTACAGAGAGACAAACCCATAGTGCGGGCAAAATGGGCATCTATCAAATTTACCCCTGCTCCACTGTCTAGAAAGAAAGAAATAGTCTCCGTCTTATCACCAAAAACAATAACCGCTGGCAACACAAATTGCGATGTACGTATGGAGGAAACGTATACCCCCCGGCTGACATCCTCCACACAGCCTGGGGTTAGTAGTTTTCCGACGGTCTTTTGTTTCTGAGGAAAGAAGGACAGACATTAATGAAATGACCCCTCTCCCCACAAAAAAAAAAAAAACCCACGCCTACGGCGAGCCTCAGGAGGACGGGCCCGGCGAGTAGTTCCTCCTAGCTGCATAGGCTCGTCTAAGTCCGTACAGACTAACTGCTGTTTGGGAGGGGTTACTAATTGCTCCGGTTTTTTCAACCTGTCCTTAAGGCGTCTATCTATTCGGATAGAAAGGGACATAACCGCATCAAGGGAAAAGGGGGTCTCATATAATGCAAGCGCATCCTTAACCCTTTCGGATAACCCAGAGCAGAACTGACTCCTGAGAGCCGGGTCGTTTCATTGGGTATCTGTAGCCCACCTACGGAATTCAGAGCAATACTCCTCTACCGGCCGCTCTCCTTGTAGGAGTCTCCGTAATCTTGATTCAGCCAGTGCGACTCGGTCAGGGTCGTCATATATGAGACCCAAGGCCCCGAAAAACTCATCCACTGACCGACGAGCCTGGGAATCAGTAGGTAAAGAGAACGCCCAGAATTGCGGGTCCCCCTGCAGCAGGGAAATAACAACCCCCACCCGCTGTTCTTCATTACCAGAGGAGTAAGGGCGCAGTTTAAAATATAATTTACAGGCCTCACGGAATGTCAAAAACTTGTCCCTTCCCCCAGAAAATCTGTCAGGGAGAGGGACCTTGGGTTCCGCAACAACCTGGTTATCAGTAGCAACCGCTGGGCTTGCGGTCAGTTGTAATTGCTGCTGTTGCTGGAGGACCGACGCCTTCAATCCTGCCACCTCCAAAGACAGGCCATGAAATTGTTTGTAGGTTAAAATAATTATTATAATTATTTTTTTTACCTACACAAAATAAGGGCCAGATATAATGAAATGACCGGCGTCACGCACAGGGAGGAAAAAGGGAAAGCTCTGCCCAAGGGAGAGGGAAAGGTAGTGACCCCTAACTCACCTTGCGGCTGGCACCTGACTGCCCTGACGTCCCTAGAAGGGTTCCTCACCCGTGCGGCGATCACGTGCCTAAACCCTGGCTTTCCCTAAAATGAGCCCTAGATAGTGAACGGGCCGGTGGGATCGCTAGTCCGCACCACTGTCACTAAGAGGGAAACACCAGGGAGAGGACAGACAAAACAGACAAACACATACACCCAGGTGGGCGACCACAATAGACCACAAAGGTCCAACAGGGATCCGGAGGGTAGCGTTCTGGACCAACTACCAGAGAACGCAGCAACACAGCTCCAGAGGGTCAGAATAGATGTCCAGGCAGGAAGCTCAATATCTGGCAACCAGAGAAGTGTGAGAGGGGAATATAAGTAGGTTTGGGAGTGCTGGACAAGGAACAGCTGAGGATCCCTGAGTGAGCTAAAAGGGTTTGCAAAGCAAACCCAGAAAGCTACCATAAGGAAACAGCCCTATCTTACATAGAGCGTGTAGCCAACCGCTGCGACTTCCTGATCCCGGGTATAACGGAGTCAGGCGTGGTTCTTGACACCCTCGTGACAACCAGATGATCAAGCGGCCGATTACACGACAGTAAAGGGTGAAATTCTGGCAAGACTGGGGGTGAATGTGTTGATCCGGGCCCAGCGGGTGCATCAGTGGGAGTTTCACCCGGCTGAACCCGCGAGACCTCAGTATTATGATCTATTACACCGGTTGCAAAAATGGCTGCAGCCTGATGTGCTGATTTCCACTGCTATGCTGGACCGTCTGTTGGCTGATGTATTCTGGAGGGCTTTGCCGCACCCTCTCCAGAACTGGATCGGCGAGGTGTCACCTGGTAATGCCCTTGAGATGGTAAACCTGGTGGAATGCTATGAGGCTACCAGGACTCTACAGGGGGGGTTCTTTTGGGATGGGGCAGTCAAACCCCGGAAATATACACCCCAGACCCGGCGACTGGTGCCAGCAAAACCCGCCCGGGACATACCCCCTACAGACCTAGCTCTGTTAGTCTGCTGGCAGTTTCAGGAGCCTGTCCACATAAGGGCCGACTATCCCCATTGAGGCCAACCCATGGATACTAACTATAGATACCGCCACTCCATGTATGCCAGGAAGCTCTGTGCAACAGGTACCACAGAAACTATAGACAATAGTCACCTTTGCCAGATGGAAGTGGGAGACACTCTCCCTTATAAGAGCTTCCCTGGTGCAGCCCGCCAAGTATACTGGCCGAAAAGTCGGGGTCGTGTGCATCCATAGAGACTTAAAGGACTATCCTACTGCCCTGGTGTCTCTGTCCACGGTGGCCGGCAGGTGGACCCATGAGGTGGCCGTCACCACCAATTTACATTATGAACTCATAATAGGGAGAGACTTCCAGGGCACTGTGGCCTGCTATGAGAGTGACTGATACCCATGAGACAGGGATAACCCTAGCAGAGTGGCCCGGCTCAGAGGGGAGACCAGAACCCTGGAAACCTGAGACCGAAGGGCCAGCGGTAGGGGTAATCAACACTTCGGTGGAAGAGGGGGAGACAACCCTGATGTCACACACACAGAGAGAATAAACAAGAGAACAGAAAGGTACCGGAGGAGCAAGCAGAGGATCATCAGGAGAAGCCGAAGTCAAAACCAGGAGGGAAACGCCAACACCAAAGCATGAGACGGACGAGAAATCAGAAATCAAGCAGGAACAACAACCAGGTAAGTATATCGCAGGAAAGACCTTAATAACAGGCAATCTGTGGCCAGCAGATTGCCTGTTTAAATAGGGCGCTGGGGGAGTCATGTGACGTGGCCAGTGTCACATGAATCCTGAGTTCCGAAGCAGCCGAGCGCCGAGTTATCAGCTCGGCACTCAGTCCTATTGCGGTTGCCACGGGAACGGGTGACGCGGGCGCGCTGATGACGCGAGCGCGTCCTGGCCGGCCCCACCTCCCGGAACTCTGCATCGTGACAGTACCCCCCCTTTACACGGGGCCACCGGACCCAAGGCCCCAGGCGACAACTTCTCAGGATGCTCCATATGAAATTTCTTAACAAGTCTAGAGGCATGAACATCCTTAGCTGGTACCCAGGACTAGAGTTGAGCGAACACCTGGATGTTCGGGTTCGAGAAGTTCGGCCGAACTTCCCGGAAATGTTCGGGTTCGGGATCCGAACCCGATCCGAACTTCGTCCCGAACCCCATTGAAGTCAATGGGGACCCGAACTTTTGGGCACTAAAAAGGCTCTAAAACAGCCCAGGAAAGAGCTAGAGGGCTGCAAAAGGCAGCAACATGTAGGTAAATCCCCTGCAAACAAATGTGGATAGGGAAATGAATTAAAATAAAAATAAAAAAAATAAAAATGAACCAATATCAATTGGACAGAGGTCCCATAGCAGAGAATCTGGCTTCACGTCAGCAGAGAATCAGTCTCTTCATGCCATAGCAAAGAATCTGGCTTCATGTCAGCAGAGAATCAGTCTCTTCATGCCATAGCAAAGAATCTGGCTTCATGTCAGCGCAGAATCAGTCTTCATGTCATAGCAGAGAATCAGGCTTCACGTCACCCACCACTGGAACAGGCCACTGTCACACATTTAGGCCCCGGCACCCAGGCAGAGGAGAGAGGTCCCGTAACAGAGAATCTGGCCTGATGTCAGCACAGAATCTGTCTTCATGTCATAGCAGAGAATCAGGCTTCACGTCACCCACCACTGGAACAGGCCACTGTCACACATTTAGGCCCCGGCACCCAGGCAGAGGAGAGCGGTCCCGTAACAGAGAATCTGGCCTTATGTCAGCGCAGAATCTGTCTTCATGTCATAGCAGAGAATCAGGCTTCACGTCACCCACCACTGGAACAGGCCACTGTCACACATTTAGGCCCAGGCACCCAGGCAGAGGAGAGCGGTCCCGTAACAGAGAATCTGGCCTTATGTCAGCGCAGAATCTGTCTTCATGTCATAGCAGAGAATCAGGCTTCACGTCACCCACCACTGGAACAGGCCACTGTCACACATTTAGGCCCAGGCACCCAGGCAGAGGAGAGAGGTCCCGTAACAGAGAATCTGGCCTTATGTCAGCGCAGAATCTGTCTTCATGTCATAGCACAGAATCAGGCTTCACGTCACCCACCACTGGAACAGGCCACTGTCACACATTTAGGCCCAGGCACCCAGGCAGAGGAGAGAGGTCCCGTAACAGAGAATCTGGCCTTATGTCAGCGCAGAATCTGTCTTCATGTCATAGCACAGAATCAGGCTTCACGTCACCCACCACTGGAACAGGCCACTGTCACACATTTAGGCCCAGGCACCCAGGCAGAGGAGAGAGGTCCCGTAACAGAGAATCTGGCCTTATGTCAGCGCAGAATCTGTCTTCATGTCATAGCAGAGAATCAGGCTTCACGTCACCCACCACTGGAACAGGCCACTGTCACACATTTAGGCCCAGGCACCCAGACAGAGGAGAGGTTTATTCAACTTTGGGTTGCCCCGCAATATAATGGTAAAATGAAATTAAAAATAGTATTGAATGAGGAAGTGCCCTGGAGAAGAATAATATATTGTTAAGGGGAGGTAGTTAATATCTAATCTGCACAAGGGATGGACAGGTCCTGTGGGATCCATGCCTGGTTCATTTTTATGAACGTCAGCTTGTCCACATTGGCTGTAGACAGGCGGCTGCGTTTGTCTGTAATGACGCCCCCTGCCGTGCTGAATACACGTTCAGACAAAACGCTGGCCGCCGGGCAGGCCAGCACCTCCAAGGCATAAAAGGCTAGCTCTGGCCACGTGGACAATTTGGAGACCCAGAAGTTGAATGGGGCCAAACCATCAGTCAGTACGTGGAGGGGTGTGCACAGGTACTGTTCCACCATGTTAGTGAAATGTTGCCTCCTGCTAACACGTTCCGTATCAGGTGGTGGTGCAGTTAGCTGTGGCGTGGTGACAAAACTTTTCCACATCTCTGCCATGCTAAACCTGCCCTCAGAGGAGCTGGCCGTGACACAGCTGCGTTGGCGACCTCTTGCTCCTCCTCTGCCTTCGCCTTGGGCTTCCACTGGTTCCCCTGTGACATTTGGGAATGCTCTCAGTAGCGCGTCTACCAACGTGCGCTTGTACTCGCGCATCTTCCTATCACGCTCCAGTGTAGGAAGTAAGGTGGGCACATTGTCTTTGTACCGGGGATCCAGCAGGGTGGCAACCCAGTAGTCCGCACACGTTAAAATGTGGGCAACTCTGCTGTCGTTGCGCAGGCACTGCAGCATGTAGTCGCTCATATGTGCCAGGCTGCCCAGAGGTAAGGACAAGCTGTCCTCTGTGGGAGGCGTATCATCATCGTCCTGTGTTTCCCCCCAGCCACGCACCAGTGATGGGCCCGAGCTGCTTTGGGTGCCACCCCGCTGTGAACATGCTTCATCCTCATCCTCCTCCACCTCCTCCTCATCCTCGTCCTCCTCGTCCTCCAGTAGTGGGCCCTGTCTGGCCACATTTGTACCTGGCCTCTGGTGTTGCAAAAAACCTCCCTCTGAATCACTTTGAAGAGACTGGCCTGAAAGTGCTAAAAATGACCCCTTTTCCTCCTCTTCCTCCTGGGCCACCTCCTCTTCCATCATCGCCCTAAGTGTTTTCTCAAGGAGACATAGAAGTGGTATTGTAACGCTGATAACGGCGTCATCGCCACTGGCCATGTTGGTGGAGTACTCGAAACAGCGCAACAGGGCACACAGGTCTCGCATGGAGGCCCAGTCATTGGTGGTGAAGTGTGTCTGATCCGCAGTGCGACTGACCCGTGCGTGCTGCAGCTGAAACTCCACTATGGCCTGCTGCTGCTCGCACAGTCTGTCCAGCATATGCAAGGTGGAGTTCCACCTGGTGGGTGCGTCGCATATGAGGCGGTGAGCGGGAAGGCCGAAGTTACGCTGTAGCGCAGACAGGCGAGCAGCGGCAGGGTGTGAACGCCGGAAGCGCGAACAGACGGCCCGCACTTTATGCAGCAGCTTTGACATGTCGGGGTAGTTGCGAATGAACTTCTGCACCACCAAATTCAGCACATGCGCCAGGCAAGGGATGTGCGTCAAACCGGCTAGTCCCAGAGCTGCAACGAGATTTCGCCCATTATCGCACACCACCAGGCCGGGCTTGAGGCTCACCGGCAGCAACCACTCGTCGGTCTGTTGTTCTATACCCCGCCACAACTCCTGTGCGGTGTGGGGCCTGTCCCCCAAACATATGAATTTCAGAATGGCCTGCTGACGTTTACCCCGTGCTGTGCTGAAGTTGGTGGTGAAGGTGTGTGGCTGACTGGATGAGCAGGTGGAAGAAGAGGAGGAGGAAGCTGAGTAGGAGGAGGAGGAGACAGGAGGCAAATAATGTTGCCCTGCGATCCTTGGCGGCAGAAGGACGTGCGCCAAACAGCTCTCCGCCTGGGGCCCAGCCGCCACTACATTTACCCGAGGTGCAGTTAGGGAGATATAGCGTCCCTGGCCGTGCTTACTGGTCCACGTATCTGTGGTTAGGTGGACCTTGCCAGAGATGGCGTTGAGCAGTGCACACTTGATTTTATCGGACACTTGTTTGTGCAGGGAAGGCACGGCTCTCTTGGAAAAGTAGTGGCGGCTGGGAACAACATACTGTGGGACAGCAAGCGACATGAGCTGTTTGAAGCTGTGTGTGTCCACCAGCCTAAATGACTGCATTTCATAGGCCAGTAGTTTAGAAATGCTGGCATTCAGGGCCAGGGATCGAGGGTGGCTAGGTAGGAATTTACGCTTTCTCTCAAATGTTTGTGAGATGGAGAGCTGAACGCTGCCGTGTGACATGGTTGAGATGCTTGGTGACGCAGGTGGTGGTGTTGGTGGTACATCCCATGTTTGCTGGGCGGCAGGTGCCAACGATCCTCCAGAGGCGGAGGAAGAGGCCGAGGCGGCGGCAGCAGCAGAAGAGGCCGAGGCAGCAGAAGAGGTAGCAGGGGGAGCCTAAATGACTTCTTTGTTTTTAAGGTGTTTACTCCACTGCAGTTCATGCTTTGCATGCAGGTGCCTGGTCATGCAGGTTGTGCTAAGGTTCAGAACGTTAATGCCTCGCTTCAGGCTCTGATGGCACAGCGTGCAAACCACTCGGGTCTTGTCGTCAGCACATTGTTTGAAGAAGTGCCATGCCAGGGAACTCCTTGAAGCTGCCTTTGGGGTGCTCGGTCCCAGATGGCGGCGGTCAGTAGCAGGCGGAGTCTCTTGGCGGCGGGTGTTCTGATTTTGCCCACTGCTCCCTCTTTTGCTACGCTGTTGGCTCGGTCTCACCACTGCCTCTTCCTCCGAACTGTGAAAGTCAGTGGCACGACCTTCATTCCATGTGGGGTCTAGGACCTCATCGTCCCCTGCATCGTCTTCCACCCAGTCTTGATCCCTGACCTCCTGTTCAGTCTGCACACTGCAGAAAGACGCAGCAGTTGGCACCTGTGTTTCGTCATCATCAGAGACGTGCTGAGGTGGTATTCCCATGTCCTCATCATCAGGAAAAATAAGTGGTTGTGCGTTAGTGCATTCTATCTCTTCCACCCCTGGGGAAGGGCTAGGTGGATGCCCTTGGGAAACCCTGGCAGCAGAGTCTTCAAACAGCATAAGAGACTGCTGCATAACTTGAGGTTCAGACAGTTTCCCTGATATTCATGGGGGTGATGTGACAGACCGATGGGCTTGGTTTTCATGCGCCATCTGTGCGCTTTCTGCAGAAGACTGGGTGGGAGATAATGTGAACGTGCTGGATCCACTGTCGGCCACCCAATTGACTAATGCCTGCACCTGCTCAGGCCTTACCATCCTTAGAACGGCATTGGGCCCCACCAAATATCGCTGTAAATTCTGCTGGCTACTGGGACCTGAGGTAGTTGGTTCACTAGGACGTGTGGCTGTGGCAGAATGGCCACGTCCTCTCCCAGCACCAGAAGGTCCACTAACACCACCACGACCATGTCCACGTCCGCGTCCCTTATTAGATGTTTTCCTCATTGTTCCCGTTCACCACAATTTTGAGAGTGGCAAATTTGGGAATGGTTTTTCAACCTAGAAAAAAAAGTGTGCTTTTACGGTCACTACAAATAACTTGACCAGCTAAAACAGTAGAGATTTGGTTAAATAGAGATGTGAGGCCTGTTTTTTTTTGCGCTGTGTGACAGGTATAGGTTTAATCACAGAATCAGATTTCTATCAGCACGCTAGCGTGTGTCTTAGGTTTTTCTGAATGACACTATCACTAGCTTCAATGTAAGATATTCTTTTTGGGATAGATTTCAAGTAGGCCTCAAATACCAGAAACTAGTTATTTTGAGAATGGCAAATTTGGGAATGGTTTTTCAACCCAGAAAAAAAAGTGTGCTTTTACGGTCACTACAAATAACTTGACCAGCTAAAACAGTAGAGATTTGGTTAAATAGAGATGTGAGGCCTGTTTTTTTTTGCGCTGTGTGACAGGTATAGGTTTAATCACAGAATCAGATTTCTATCAGCACGCTAGCGTGTGTCTTAGGTTTTTCTGAATGACACTATCACTAGCTTCAATGTAAGATATTCTATTTGGGATAGATTTCAAGTAGGCCTCAAATACCAGAAACTAGTTATTTTGCGAATGGCAAATTTGGGAATGGTTTTTCAACCCAGAAAAAAAAGTGTGCCTTTATGGTCACTACAAATAACTTGACCAGCTAAAACAGTAGAGATTTGGTTAAATAGAGATGTGAGGCCTGTTTTTTTTTGCGCTGTGTGACAAGTATAGGTTTAATCACAGAATCAGATTTCTATCAGCACGCTAGCGTGTGTCTTAGGTTTTTCTGAATGACACTATCACTAGCTTTAATGTAAGATATTCTGTTTGGGATAGATTTCAAGTAGGCCTCAAATACCAGAAACTAGTTATTTTGAGAATGGCAAATTTGGGAATGGTTTTTCAACCCAGAAAAAAAAGTGTGCTTTTACGGTCACTACAAATAACTTGACCAGCTAAAACAGTAGAGATTTGGTTAAATAGAGATGTGAGGCCTGTTTTTTTTTGCGCTGTGTGACAGGTATAGGTTTAATCACAGAATCAGATTTCTATCAGCACGCTAGCGTGTGTCTAAGGTTTTTCTGAATGACACTATCACTAGCTTCAATGAAAGATATTCTTTTTGGGATAGATTTCAAGTAGGCCTCAAATACCAGAAACTAGTTATTTTGAGAATGGCAAATTTGGGAATGGTTTTTCAACCCAGAAAAAAAAGTGTGCTTTTACGGTCACTACAAATAACTTGACCAGCTAAAACAGTAGAGATTTGGTTAAATAGAGATGTGAGGCCTGTTTTTTTTTGCGCTGTGTGACAGGTATAGGTTTAATCACAGAATCAGATTTCTATCAGCACGCTAGCGTGTGTCTTAGGTTTTTCTGAATGACACTATCACTAGCTTCAATGTAAGATATTCTTTTTGGGATAGATTTCAAGTAGGCCTCAAATACCAGAAACTAGTTATTTTGCGAATTGGCAAATTTGGGAATGGTTTTTCAACCCAGAAAAAAAAGTGTGCCTTTATGGTCACTACAAATAACTTGACAAGCTAAAACAGTAGAGATTTGGTTAAATAGAGATGTGAGGCCTGTTTTTTTTTGCGCTGTGTGACAAGTATAGGTTTAATCACAGAATCAGATTTCTATCAGCACGCTAGCGTGTGTCTTAGGTTTTTCTGAATGACACTATCACTAGCTTTAATGTAAGATATTCTGTTTGGGATAGATTTCAAGTAGGCCTCAAATACCAGAAACTAGTTATTTTGAGAATGGCAAATTTGGGAATGGTTTTTCAACCCAGAAAAAAAAGTGTGCTTTTACGGTCACTACAAATAACTTGACCAGCTAAAACAGTAGAGATTTGGTTAAATAGAGATGTGAGGCCTGTTTTTTTTTTGCGCTGTGTGACAGGTATAGGTTTAATCACAGAATCAGATTTCTATCAGCACGCTAGCCTGTGTCTAAGGTTTTTCTGAATGACACTATCACTAGCTTCAATGAAAGATATTCTTTTTGGGATAGATTTCAAGTAGGCCTCAAATACCAGAAACTAGTTATTTTGAGAATGGCAAATTTGGGAATGGTTTTTCAACTTAGAAAAAAAAAGTGTGCTTTTACGGTCACTACAAATAACTTGACCAGCTAAAACAGTAGAGATTTGGTTAAATAGAGATGTGAGGCCTGTTTTTTTTTGCGCTGTGTGACAAGTATAGGTTTAATCACAGAATCAGATTTCTATCAGCACGCTAGCGTGTGTCTTAGGTTTTTCTGAATGACACTATCACTAGCTTCAATGTAAGATATTCTTTTTGGGATAGATTTCAAGTAGGCCTCAAATACCAGAAACTAGTTATTTTGAGAATGGCAAATTTGGGAATGGTTTTTCAACCCAGAAAAAAAAGTGTGCTTTTACGGCCACTACAAATAACTTGACCAGCTAAAACAGTAGAGATTTGGTTAAATAGAGATGTGAGGCCTGTTTTTTTTTGCGCTGTGTGACAGGTATAGGTTTAATCACAGAATCAGATTTCTATCAGCACGCTAGCGTGTGTCTTAGGTTTTTCTGAATGACACTATCACTAGCTTCAATGTAAGATATTCTTTTTGGGATAGATTTCAAGTAGGCCTCAAATACCAGAAACTAGTTTTTTTGAGAATGGCAAATTTGGGAATGTTTTTTCAACCCAGAAAAAAAAGTGTGCTTTTACGGTCACTACAAATAACTTGACCAGCTAAAACAGTAGAGATTTGGTTAAATAGAGATGTGAGGCCTGTTTTTTTTTGCGCTGTGTGACAGGTATAGGTTTAATCACAGAATCAGATTTCTATCAGCACGCTAGCGTGTGTCTTAGGTTTTTCTGAATGACACTATCACTAGCTTCAATGTAAGATATTCTTTTTGGGATAGATTTCAAGTAGGCCTCAAATACCAGAAATTAGTTATTTTCAGAATGGCAAATTTGGGAATGGTTTTTCAACCCAGAAAAAAAAGTGTGCTTTTACGGTCACTACAAATAACTTGACCAGCTAAAACAGTACAGATTTGGTTGATTAGAAATGTCAGGTCTATTTTTTAGGCGCTGGGTGACAGGCTTAACTTGCCCCTGATGTAATATATGGCCAAAAAATAACCACACTGTTGATGGTTAAATGCACTTGGGTGACACAGGCTCAGCCTGCACCAGATGTAGCATATGGCCAAAAAATAATCAGACTGTCGATGGTTAAATGCACTTCGGTCACACAGGCTCAGCCTGCAGCTGATGTAGTATATGGCCAAAAAATAACCAGACTGTTGATGGTTAAATGCACTTCGGTGACACAGTCTCAGCTTGCAGCTGATGTAGGATATAGCACAAAATAACCACACTATCGATGGTTAAATACACTTGGTGATAGCTTGTGCTGGCGCACCACAAGTCACAAAATGGCCGCCGATCACCCCAGAAAAAAAGTGATCTAAAAACGCTCTGGGCAGCCTCAAAAAAGTGAGCAAGTCAATAATAGCACTTCAATGATCCACAGCTGCAGATCGATCACAGAATGAAGTCTTTTGGAGGAGTTAATCTGCCTAATCTCGCCCTAACGTCGCAGCTGCAACCTCTCCCTATACTGATCATAGCAGAGTGACGTGCGGCGCTATGTGACTCCAGCTTAAATAGAGGCTGGGTCACATGCTGCACTGGCCAATCACAGCCATGCCAATAGTAGGCATGGCTGTGAGGGCCTCTTGGGGCAAGTAGTATGACGCTTGTTGATTGGCTGCTTTGCAGCCTTTCAAAAAGCGCCAAGAAAGAGCCGAACACCGAACCCGAACCCGGACTTTTACGAAAATGTTCGGGTTCGGGTTCGTGTCACGGACACCCCAAAATTCGGTACGAACCCGAACTATACAGTTCGGGTTCGCTCATCCCTACCCAGGACCTTTCCTCCGGTCCATAGCCTTTCCAGTGCACCAGGTACTGTAAAGTGTTAAGAACTCTCCTAACATCCAAGATCTTGGAAACCACAAACTCCTCAGAATCATTAACCAGTACCGGCGGTGGAGCAGACTGTGAAGGAACAACAGGAGTAATATGTTTTTTTCAGCAGAGATTTGTGGAAGACGTCATGGATGTGGAAAGATTCAGGCAACTTCAATCTAAAAGACAGTGGATTAATTAACTCCGTAATCTCGTACGGACCTATAAAGCGAGGTGCAAACTCTTTGGAGGCCACCTTAAGAGGTACATTTTTAGAAGATAGCCACATCTTATCCCCAACCTGAAAATCCATCCCCTATCTTATTAGCTTTGTTTTTTTGGCTATTTTGAGCTTTTTCTAGGTTCGACTGAACCCGAGCCCAAACTGTGCACAGTTCTGACGAGACCTTAGCCGCCTCGGGGTTAGACGAGTAGACGGATGACCCAGAATGAAAACGAGGATGGAAACCGTAATTAGAAAAGAATGGGGAAACACCAGCAGAGGAATTAACATGGTTGTTTATCGCAAATTCTGCCAAAATGAAGGTACTTAACCCATAACTGTTGATCATCAGAGACATATGACCTGAGAAACTGTTCTACAGACTTATTAAGTCGTTCCTTCTGCCCGTTACTCTCAGGATGATGGGCAGACAAGAAGGACAATGAGATTTGGCACCTCTGACAGAAGGCTCTTCAAAATCTAGACATGAACTGGACATCCCTATCAGACACAATGTTCTCGGGGACACCGTGCAAACGTACAATTTGTTCCACAAATACAGAGGCCAGAGTCTTAGCATTAGGAAGCTTAGCAAGGGGAACAAAATGTACCATCTTACTGAACATGTCGACCACTACCCAAACCACAGTTTTACCCTCAGCAGGTGGCAGGTCCGTGATGAAATCCATAGAAATATGAGACCAGGGTCTACTGGGAATGGGTAGCGGTCGCAACTCACCAGCAGGGCGAGTTCTAGGGGTTTTAGACTTGGCACATACCTCGCAGGCCAACACATAGGACTTGACAATCTTGAATAGGGTGGGCCACCAGTAAGACCTAGATGCCAGCTCTTTAGTACTCTTGATACCAGGATGTCCACACAAAACAGAGTCATGGCACTCACCCAACAGCCGGAGATGCAATTGTTCAGGAACAAACAACTTATCTGTTGGTGTGGGTGCCGAGGCCAGATGTTATTCTGCCTTAATAAGAGCCGTAAGGAGCGCCGGACTGATATGGACGCTTTGTTCACTGCTCCGTTAAGACGACCGTCCCTAGCACCAGCTATAATTAGCTCCAGCGAGTGAGGATGGTGAAAATCGGGAACCCCAAGCTTGGAGAACCCCCCGCGACCCCCAAAGGCCAGATTCCAGGCGGCGATATAGATAAATTCCTTAAAAAAGCGGCCGCAACGATCGCGCCACGAGAGCCAAAGATGGCGCTGGCCCTGCAGCATAAGGCCTTGAAGCGCATCCCCACACACTCTGAGGGTGACAGCGAATCTGAAGAATGCCAACCCAGCTCTGACCTACCGCTCACCAGAACATACCTGGATCGGGCACTTAGCAGAGTTATGGAGCCCATTCTCAATGAACTTTCTGCCTTTAGACAAGAGGTGAGACACATCGGGGAACGGGTGGAAACACTTGAAACTCACCAGGCCGCATCCCTGAATCACAAGTCTGCGGTCTCTGCCTCAACAAGCTGCACAATGCCCTGGAGGACCAGGAGAACAGAGGGCGCTGCAACAATTTAAGATTCAGAGGAATCCTCGAATCGGTACCGCCGGGAGAGATTACTACCACCATCATCTCCATCTGCGGCTCTCTACTAGGCCCAGATTATCCGCAAGAAATTGCTGTTGAACGCGCACATAGGGCGCTACGCCCTAAACCTAAGCCGACTGAACTACCGTGTGACATCATATGCAAGTTTTTAAATTTTCCAGTCAAGGCGGCCATCCTGGACGCTGCACGCAACCATGCTGACCTCTCCTACGAAGATGCCAGGTTGGAGATTTATCAGGATCTAGCCCCCTCCACTCTCAAGATACGGAGAGCCCTAAAGCCCCTGACTGACTGGCTTCAGTCCAACAAAGTCCTATACCGCTGGTTCTACCCATTTGGACTTTCATTCTCCATAGCAGGCAAGCGGTCCAACATCTCATCCTTTGCTGACATTGCGCCTATCCTTGAAGACCTGGGCATTCCCACTGTACAGATAGAAAATTGGGAACTATACCGTGACCTTGGAGACCTGCCAGATCTCCCCAAAGTGTCACCGTTTGAGGTTCAGCGAACCCCAAAATCATCTAGATCCAAGAAAAGAGGTCATCAGCTTACACCCAGGAGTCTCTCACAGGAACCTTAAAAAAAAGACTTAAGCTCCAGATTACCAGTCACATCTCCTGGAAGTGTCACACCACAGCTATCCGCTGTCACTACCGGTTTTGGAATATTATGAGTATTAACCCGTTTCCCTCTCCTCACTCTATAGATCGTGAATTGCTAGACCCATCCTTACCCACTACCTTATGGCCCCCACTAGGGTGCTATACGGTCTGTTGTCTGGTCACCTGACCTACTACCCCCCACATGCTCAAAGTATACTCCTGTATGCTCGACTCATATTGTTATGTTGTTTTGACCTGTTTTGTATTTGTTATCCTTTTTTTCCTGCCCCCAAGGTACTTGTCAACCTCACCAACACATCATGAGACCCTCATCACTCCAACCTGCATCCTGAACCAGATGATGTCACCCCTTTACGTCACCATACTCTCCTGGAGGACACACCATTGGCTACAAGGTACCCCACCACACATAACTCGCAATGGCTGACCTCCATGTAGCCTCTTACAATGTAAAAGGCTTCCAGTCCCCCTCAAAGCGAAGTCAAATTTTTACTATTCTTAGGAAAGCCAGAGCTGATGTTGTGTTCCTCCAGGAGACGCACTTCCGTTTTAACCATTATCCTTACATGCAATTTTCCCACTACTCCCAATGGTTTCACTGCGGGGGAGGTACCTCAGCTTCAAGTGGAGTTAGTATAGGATTCCGGAGGAAAATCCCCTTTACATATATTAGCCACACACAAGACCCTGATGGAAGATATATACTGGTAAAGGGCACCATAGCTCCACAAACATACACCTTTATAAATCTTTATGCTCCCAACTCTAACCAATCTCAATGGTTCTCAAATATCTGCCCACTCATCGATTCTCTCAAAGAGGGGATAGTAGTCTTGGGAGGAGATTTAAATATGGCTTTACACCCGCAAATATATACATCCTCCAAAAAGTCACATCACTCCTTTAAATCCCTTAAAAGCTTCCGAGATAATCTCTGGAATCTCCAATTGATAGATGTGTGGCGATCCCACCATCCCAACACATCAGACTACACATTCTTCTCCCCAATGCATGGTACCTATCATCGCCTAGACTACCTATTGATTTCTAAAGAACATTTACATCTCTGCAAGGAGGCCTCTATAGATTCCATGCACCTCTCCGACCATTCCCCAATCTTCCTCTCTGTAATGGCACCAAATAGTACCCCCACGTGTTTTAACTGGAGACAAAACGAATCCTTATTGGGACACCAACCCACAATTGATTTGATCTCCAAACGCATCAAAGAATACTTCTCTTTAAATGAGTGCCCCGACCTCTCAGCTAACACCTTATGGGATGCACACAAACCCTTCATCAGGGGCCAATTTATCAGTATTAGACAAAGCCCTCAAGAACATCCAAAGGCTCGAATCCCACCATAAAAAAAGTCCTACAGATCTCCACCTACAGGAACTATCAAATCTCAGGGCAGAACTTAAAGTCCTCCTCCAAGCTAAAGCGGCCAATTACTATATGAACTCCCAGCATAAATATTTCGCCAATGGCGACAAGGCCACCAAATTTCTAATGAGTAGGATAAAAGGTAGGAGAGCCGCAAACTATATTCATCAACTCACTTCACCCGTGGGCAAACCATTTTTTTCTGCCCCCCCAGATCGCTGCCCAGTTCCGTTCCTTCTATGAAAACCTCTACAACCTCCCCTCCAACATAACCCCAGAAAATCGGGCTTCCATTATATCAACTTTTCTAGACTCATCCAATATCCCTTCCATATCTCCAGATCAAAAGCTACAATTAGAAACCCCCTTCACTAGGCGTTACAATTAGCCCCAAAATAAAAGACCTATTCTCTCTTAACTATGTCCCACTCAAGTCTTCAATTTTAAAGCTATAGATAACCTTACCCAATCCAACCCTACATTGTCCTGGTTTGGCCGCAAAAATCTGCTCTCTTCCCTAATCCTCCCCCGCCTCACTTACCTACAACAGGTTCTTCCGATCCCCATACCCAAGCATTATTATGCCTCAATGCAAAAAAGAGTTCCATTTGGAATGGGAAGAAAGCTAGACTGGCATTCTCCCTCCTCACCAAACCTAGACAAGCCGGGGGTATAGGCCTCCCAAACCCAGAACTCTATGGCAAGGCTATACTCCTCTCCCGAGCAGTGGCCTGGTTACGCCCCTCTATGCAATCCACCGCAGTAGAAATGGAACTCGAGATACTAAATAAGCCAATCAGAGCACTCCTATTAGGACGTCAAAACATTTTGTCTCGATCATTATCCGATTGTCAAAGCAACTCTTGAGGCTTGGAAGTGGCTATCCACATCCCACTGTTCCATTCCTTTTCCCTCCCCACTCCTAACAATAAAAGACGTGATAGACACAGCCCCCCTAGCCCTGAGAATGGCTACCTCGCAAGGGTTAATTTCCTCATCATCAACGCTATCATCGCTGATGAACCACACTGGTAAATTACTAGACCTGGAAGCCATGAAAGCTCTTCTCGACCCCCGCCGATGTGATTTTTTCCCAGTTCTATACCTCAGAGCCTACTTAAGTCAACACATTCAAATGGGTGACCTCCAGCGTCCCCTGGTGTGGTTCGAATCAATGATCTCCCTCCCTTTAACCCCTAGAAGACTGATCTCACAAATCTATAACAGATTACGTTCCCCACCTATGCTGGCTAAGCCAGCTTTCATAAAACAATGGGAACTGGACCTGAACACCACCATCCCCTTTGTATCTCTCCATAAGCTCCTTGAATCTCCTCACAGGGCCTCCCGCTGTGTCCGAATCCAGGAGAATGGATATAAAATTCTTACCAGGTGGTACAATACGCCAGATAAGACTGCTCTCTTCTCTCAAACTGCTTCGGACTCATGCTGGAGGTGCCTACAGGGGAAAGGGACCTTCCTTCACATATGGTGGACTTGCCCTCTCATAAATAAATGGTGATCTGAAATATTTTCTCTGGCAAACAAAATCTGCCGCACCTTTTTCCAACCCTCGCCTCAACTGGCTCTATTGTCCCTCGGTCAGGAAAAGGGTCATCCACAACTTCCCTTCATCTTCTCTCAAATGCTGATAGCCGCTCGCCTTTTACTTCCTACATACTGGATGCAAACCCAAACTCCCTCTTTGGAACAATGGCTACAGAAGGTTGACAAACTATATAGGTTCGAGGAACTGTCCTCATGGGAAGCCTGCACTCACACTGTATTCCTCAAAAAATGGCTCCCCTGGTCATCTTATAGAGCCCCCAAAAACAAATATATCCTCGGCCCCAAAGCCCCATGAGTTTGACCCAGGACGACAACAGGCCAGCCCTGCCGTGACATTAACCCTTTACTTACCGATCCCCCACTGGCTATTACCTAGTCATAGTTCAAAGGTGCTCAACTTACCTATCCATCTGATGGGACGTCATAAATTAATCCACAGATGATTCAGTTGTAATGTGACTACTTACTGCTACTATATACCATTCAACTATAACCATCATCCCTGGATGCTTCACCCACCATCCTACTTATTCGTGTCACGGGGTTCCGAAGGTGCACTCGGTCCCCCATTGCCCGCAGAACTCTTGCTTAGCTTTTGGAATGAGGTTCTGTGTTTGACCTCATTCCCAGGGCGGCTTTACTAGCTGGGTGGCTCCCTGCTCCTAGTCTGCCTTGAGCGCCGAGCTGATCACTCGGTGCTCGACTGGTTGGTCTGTCGGTCATGTGACGCTGGCCACGTCACATGACCCTCACCCCCCACTATAAATACAGGCAGCCTGCTGGCTACAGGTTGCCTGTTAATTTCTAGGTTCCTGGCTATTTGTTGGACTACTGAATATTCACCTGATCCTGTTCCCTGACGATCATCTGCCTGCTCCTCCTGTACTGCGCATACATCCTGGTATTGTGACCTCGGCTCCCACCTGACTACTCTCTTAGGACTCCTCTTGTACTTCGCTACTCTCCTGGTATTTGACCCCGGCTTCTCCTGACCATTCTTTGCTTAATCCGTTGTACTGCGTAGCTCTCTTGGTTCTGACCCGGTCCGTTCATGTTCCGTATTTTGTCTTGTCTGTCTTCCCTGCACATATCCTAAGTTAGGGACTGCCTTCCAGTTGTCCCCTGTCATCAGGACTCGTGAGGCAAGTAGGCAGGGCCAGGGGTGAGGGTGGAGTGCAGTGGTCACTACCCTTCCCCCTGTGTGTGTGTGGACGTGACCGTTACAGATTAACAGGCCCAATAACCACTGTATCATGAATCCTCTTACTACCCTGACTGACCATGTCTCTAACTTGACACAGAGGGTGCAGGAGCTAGGAGAGAAACTCCGTTCTTGTGAGTTAGGGCAAGGTTCTTCCACTCCTCTGTCCTCCAGTCCATATTTTGAACCCCAGATCAAGCTCCCAGAACCCTTTTCTGGAGACCGGAAGAGGTTTCTCTCCTTTAAGGAGAATTGCAAACTCTACTTCCGTTTGCGCCCCGTGTCCTCCGGTCCCGAGAGCCAACGCGTGGGGATTATCATTTCTCTACTACAGGGTGATCCCCAGGACTGGGCATTTTCGTTACCTCCTGGGGCCAGTTGTCTAACTTCTGTGGAGGGGTTTTTTCAGGCCCTGGGTACCCTCTATGACGAACCAGACAGGGCCCTGGTAGCCGAGACAGCTCTTAGGGCCCTGGTTCAGGGCCATCTCCCTGCGGAGGAGTATTGCACCCAATTCAGACGGTGGTGTGTCCCCTCAGGATGGAATGAACCAGCCCTGAAGAGTCAGTTTAGGTCTGGTCTATCTGATAATTTAAAAGATCTATTGGTCAATTACCAAATTCCTGAGACCTTAGACGAGATGATGACCCTAGTTGTCCGACTTGACAGACGAGTTAGAGAGAGACGACAAGAACGACAGTTCTGTTCTCAGATGGTGGTCCAGCCAGAGACCTTTTCCAGGGACAACACTGAGGTCTTCACCGAGGAACCCATGCAGGTTGGCATGACCCGGGGTAATCTTCGTCGCAGACGCGGAGAGTGCTTCTACTGTGGAGATCCTGGCCATTGGATCAACAAGTGTCCTAAGAGGGACCTCTCTGACAAGTCTCCTAAGGCAAGACAACCTAAAGACCAGGTACACCTTGATTTTTCTAAAGGTAAGCTTTTGGTACCCATAACAATTTCTCTGGGGGTTAATAAGTGGCCAGGTAAGGCCTTTATTGACTCCAGTTCAGCGGCCAGCTTTATTGACTTTGAGTTCACTTGTAAATTGGGTATTCCAATGTTTGCTTTACCTACACCTATCCATGTCATGGCTATTGATGCTACTCCCCTGATTGGTGGTACGGTGAGGTCATGTACCTCTGAAATTTCTCTGTCCGTGGGTGTGTGCCACTCTGAGAGATGTTCTCTTCTAGTCCTGGAGAACCTACCGGTTGAGGTGGTACTAGGGTTGCCTTGGCTCAGTTTACATAACCCCACCATTGATTGGTCCAAAGGAGAGTTGGTGAAATGGGGACCTAAGTGTGACTCATGCTTGTCCGTGGTCCAGGCTGGGGTTTCAGTAAGGTCTAATACATTACCCTCTGTTATTAAGGAATATTATGATTCTGTTCTCGTCCCTTACTCCAGAGGTTCTACCCCCCCATAGACCTTATGATTGCGCCATAGAGCTAATTGAGGGTGCCGAATTTCCTAAAGGTCGAATTTATAATCTTTCAGGGCCCGAACGCAAGGCTATGGAAGATTATATTAAGGAGAGCCTTGCTAAAGGGCATATTAGACCTTCAGTCTCTCCTATGGGAGCAGGGTTTTTCTTTGTTAAAAAGAAGGATGGTGGTCTTAGGCCTTGTATTGATTACCGGAGATTAAATAAAATCACTGTCCAAAATAGATACTCTCTCCCATTGATTCCGGATTTATTTAATCAGGTTTTGGGGGCAACCTGGTTTTCCAAGATTGACCTGAAAGGGGCATACAATCTAATCCGAATCAAGGAGGGAGACGAATGGAAGACAGCGTTCAATACTCCGATAGGACACTTTGAATATCAGGTGATGCCTTTTGGACTCAGCAATGCCCCAGCTGTGTTCCAAAACTTAATGAACGATATTCTTAGGGAGTTCTTAGGTAAATTTATTATTGTCTATCTTGACGACATTTTGATATTCTCTCCTGATTTCGAATCTCATGTGTCCCATGTCAAACAAGTATTAGAGGTGTTGAGGGAGAACCAGCTATCCGCTAAGCAAGAGAAATGTGTCTTTGGTGTACAGGAGATACTGTTTCTAGGGCATGTTTTGACTCCTCACGCCTTTAAGATGGATCCTGGTAAGGTTTTAGCAATTAAGGAATGGGTAAGGCCTTCATCCTTAAAGGCTTTACAACGGTTTTTGGGTTTCGCAAATTACTACCGTAAATTTATCATGAATTTTTCTGTAATTGCTAAGCCATTGACCGACCTTACTAAGAAAGGGGCGGATTTGGAGAATTGGTCTACCAAGGCCATTTCTTCATTTGAAACATTAAAAAAGGCATTTAGTAGCGCTCCCATTCTGATCCAGCCTGATCAGGAGAGACCCTTTATTGTGGAGGTGGATGCGTCCGAGGACGGCGCAGGAGCAGTCCTTTCACAAGGTCCTGCTAGCCTCACTAACCTGAGACCGTGTGCCTTCTTCTCTAGGAAATTCTCTCCCACGGAGAGAAACTACGACATAGGGAATAGGGAGCTGTTGGCCATTAAATGGGCATTTGAGGAGTGGAGACATTTTTTGGAGGGGGCAAGGCATCGAGTAACTGTTGTCACTGACCATAAAAACCTAATGTTTCTCGAGTCCGCTAAGAGGTTGAATCCCCGACAAGCCCGATGGGCTCTGTTTTTTACCCGTTTTGATTTCTCCATTACGTTCAGGCCGGGAAGTAAAAATGTGAAGGCAGACGCATTATCTCGGAGCTTCCATGCTTTTCAACCCACTGAGACGCCGCCTGAATCCATCCTACCAGCAAACATCTTCTTAGCGGCTCTAACCCAGGATATCTCGGCTCGCATTAAGGCTGAACAACATCTGGCACCGGCATCCACCCCAACAGATAAGTTGTTTGTTCCCGTACAATTTCATCTCCAGCTGTTGGGTGAGTGTCACGATTCTGCCTTTTGTGGACATCCGGGTATTGAGGGCACTAAGGATCTGGTTTCTAGATCTTATTGGTGGCCCACTCTGACCAGGGATGTCAAGTCCTACGTGTCAGCCTGTGAGGTTTGTGCCAGGTCTAAGACACCTAGGACTCGCCCTGCTGGTAACCTACGACCCCTACCCATTCCCAGTAGACCCTGGTCCCATATCTCGATGGACTTTATAACTGACCTACCGCTGGCGGAGGGTAAGACTGTGGTTTGGGTAGTGGTCGATAGGTTTAGCAAGATGGTTCATTTCATTCCCCTGTCTAAACTTCCGAATGCTAAAACCCTGGCGTCTATTTTTGTGAGAGAGATTGTTCGTTTACATGGCATCCCGGAAAATATTGTTTCGGACAGGGGTGTGCAGTTTGTGTCCAAATTCTGGAGGGCCTTCTGTCAAAGATGTAAAATTTCGTTGTCTTTTTCTTCCGCCTACCATCCTGAGAGTAATGGGCAGACTGAACGCCTTAATCAGTCTGTGGAACAATTCCTGAGGTTGTATGTTGCTGATGACCAGCAATTATGGGTCAAATTCCTTCCGTTGGCTGAATTTGCTCTGAATAACCGTGTCAATTCTTCTGCTGGGGTCTCCCCTTTCTTTTGTAACCATGGTTTTCATCCCCGTTTTCATTCTGGGTCGTCCGTCTCCTCCTCTAACCCTGAAGCTGATAAACTCTCCTCCGAACTGTGCACAGTTTGGGCCCGGGTTCAATCGAACCTAGAAAAGGCTCAAAGTTCTCAAAAACTCAAGGCCGATAGGAGACGTTCAAGGGGGGTGAAATTTCAGGTTGGGGATAAAGTATGGTTGTCCTCCAAGAATCTATCTCTCAAGGTAGCTTCTAGAAAATTTGCTCCTCGTTTTATTGGACCATATAAGATCACGGAGGTGATTAACCCGGTATCATTTTGGTTGGAGCTGCCCGAGTCATTCCACATTCATAATGTGTTCCATAAATCTCTACTTAAAAAATATTTTGAACCGGTAGTACCATCGAAAGCCTCGCCTCCGCCGGTTCTTGTTAATGATGCTGTCGAGTATGTCGTGTCTAAAATAGATGTCAGGAAGGTGCGTAACTCCTTGCAGTATCTGATTCACTGGAAGGGGTATGGACCTGAAGAGAGATCTTGGGTACCTGCCAGGGAGGTTCATGCTCCTAGACTGGTTCGTAAATTTCATTTAGAACACCCTGAAAAGCCATCGCCTGAAGTCTTGGGTCCGGTGGCCCCTCGTAAAAGGGGGGGTACTGTCACGGGGTTCCGAAGGTGCACTCGGTTCCCCATTGCCCGCAGAACTCTTGCTTAGCTTTTGTAATGAGGTTCTGTGTTTGACCTCATTCCCAGGGCGGCTTTCCTAGCTGGGTGGCTCCCTGCTCCTAGTCTGCCTTGAGCGCCGAGCTGATCACTCGGTGCTCGACTGGTTGGTCTTTCGGTCATGTGACGCTGGCCACGTCACATGACCCTCACTCCCCACTATAAATACAGGCAGCCTGCTGGCTACAGGTTGCCTGTTAATTTCTAGGTTCCTGGCTATTTGTTGGACTACTGAATATTCACCTGATCCTGTTCCCTGACGATCCTCTGCCTGCTCCTCCTGTACTGCGCATACATCCTGGTATTGTGACCTCGGCTCCCACCTGACTACTCTCTTAGGACTCCTCTTGTACTTCGCTACTCTCCTGGTATTTGACCCAGGCTTCTCCTGACCATTCTTTGCTTAATCTGTTGTACTGCGTAGCTCTCTTGGTTCTGACCCGGTCCGTTCATGTTCCGTATTTTGTCTTGTCTGTCTTCCCTGCACATATCCTAAGTTAGGGACTGCCGTCCAGTTGTCCCCTGTCATCAGGACTCGTGAGGCAAGTAGGCAGGGCCAGGGGTGAGGGTGGAGCGCAGTGGTCACTACCCTTCCCCCTGTGTGTGTGTGGACGTGACCGTTACAATTCGTCTAATCAATTTCACCATGTTTGTCTGATAATGTCATGCACCTGATTTGCACCTGCAACATACCTCTTGCTCATTGACATGGCCTGCGTGCCAGTACCTTGATACCCTGTTACCCTATGTTCTTTATTGGAAAATCAATAAAAATAAAAATAAATAAAAAATAAAATAAGAGCCGTAAGATCTTGGGACACGGCTGCTAAAAATACATTAGCTCGTAATATAGTTTCAGGCGGTGCGTCCGTCAGCTGAAATGCACAGAAATTCCGAGATAGAGCATCTGCTTTCACGTTCTTACTTCCTGGCCTGAAAGTGATGGAGAAATTCAAACGTGTATAAAACAATGCCCATCTGGCTTGACGGGGATTCAACCTCTTAGCAGACTCAAGAAACATCAGATTTTTGTGATCAGTAACAACGGTAACACAATGTTTAGCCCACTCAAGAAAATGTCTCCACTCCTCAAACGCCCATTTAATGGCAAGCAATTCACAATTCCCCATGTCATAATTTCTCTCGGTTGGAGAAAATTTTCTGGAAAAGAAGGCACAATGCCTGAAAGGTCTCTCTTGATCTGGCTGAATCAAAACAGGGGCGCAACTGAAAGCCTTCTTAAGAGTTTCAAATGCTTTAGTAGCTTCAACAGACCAGTTCTCCAGGTCCGCCCCTTTTTTGGTGAGGTCGGTCAAGGGCCTAGCAATTACCGAAAAATTCTTTATAAATCTATGGTTATAATTAGCAAATCCTAAAAAACGTTGTAAAGCCTTTAACCCCTTTAGGACACAGCCTTATGTCACCTTAAGGACCAGGCCATTTTTTGCAAATCTGACCAGTGTCACTTTAAGTTGTGATAACTTTAAAACGCTTTGACTTATCCAGGCCATTCTGAGATAGTTTTTTCGTCACATATTGTACTTCATGACACTGGTAAAATTAAGTATTTATAAAAAAAATACCGAATTTACCAATTTTTTTTTTAAAATTGCAAGTTTCCAAGTTCCAATTTCTCTACTTCTATAATACATAGTAATACCTCCAAAAATAGGTATTACTTTACATTCCCCATATGTCTACTTCATGTTTGGATCATTTTGGGAATGATATTTTATTTTTTGGGGATGTTACAAGGCTTAGAAGTTTAGAAGCAAATCTCGACATTTTTCAGAAATTTTCAAAAACCCAAATTTTAGGGACCAATTCAGGTCTGAAGTCACTTTGCGAGGCTTACATAATAGAAACCACCCAAAAATGACCCCATTCTAGAAACTACACCCCTCAAGGTATTCAAAACTGATTTTACAAACTTTGTTAACCCTTTAGGCAAATTTTCCATTTTAATCTATTTTTTACAATAACAAAGCAAGGGTTAACAGTTAAACAAAACTCAATATTTATTGCCCGGATTCTGTAGTTTACAGAAACACCTCATATGTGGTCGTAAACTGCTGTACGGGCACACGGTAGGGTGCAGAAGGAAAGGAATGCCATACGGTTTTTGGAAGGCAGTAGAAACTCCAAAAAAGTGACCCCATTTTAGAAACTACAGGATAGGGTGGAAGTTTTGTTTGTACTAGTTTAGGGTACATATGATTTTTGGTTGCTCTATATTACACTTTTTGTGAGGCAAGGTAACAAGAAATAGCTGTTTTGGCACCGTTTTTATTTTTTGTTATTTACAACATTCATCTGACAGGTTAGATCATGTGGTATTTTTATAGACCAGGTTGTCACGGACGCGGCGATACCTAATATGTATACTTTTTTTTGAATTTATGTAAGTTTTACATAATGTTTTATTTTTTGAAACAAAAAAAAATCATGTTTTAGTGTTTCCATAGTCTGAGAGCCATAATTTTTTTTCAGTTTTTGGGCGATTACCTTGGGTAGGATATGTTTTTTGCGGGATGAGATGACAGCTTGATTGGCACTATTTTGGGGTGCATTTGACTTTTTGATCGCTTGCTATTACACTTTTTGTGATGTAAGGTGACAAAAAATGGTTTATTTAGCACAGTTTTTATTTTTTATTTTTTACGGCGTTCATCTGATGGGTTATGTCATGTGATATTTTTATAGAGCCGGTCGATACGGACGCGGCAATACCTAATATGTATACTTCCCCCCCCCCCCTATGTATTACCAATTTTTTTAAACTTTATTTGGGGAAAATGACGTTTTTGTTTATTTTTACTTGAAACTTTTAGATTTTTTTTGAGGAAAACTTTATTTTTTTTAAACTTTTTTTTCACTTTATATTTTGTCTCACTTTGGGACTTGAACTTTTGGGGGTCAAATCCCTTTGCAATGCATTCCAATACTTCTGTATTGGAATGCATTGGCTGTATGAGTAATACAGTGAGTATTACTCATACAGCTTCCGGCCTGTGAGATCCAGGGGGCTGGATCTCACAGGCTCGTCACCGGAAGGCAGTGCGATGCCTTCCTTAGGCATCGCGCTGCCTTCCATGCCATCGGGTTCCCCCTACAGCCGCATGGGGCCCCAATGGCACCACCGCTAGCCGCCGCAACTGCAGGTAAAAGCCGCAAACCGCAGGTCTGAATTGACCTGCGGTTTGCGGCAATCGCCGACACGGGGGGTCACGGGACCCCCCCCCCCGCACATTTAGCCAAGGTGGCAGTGATCAGAAATACAAATGACGTACCGGTACATCATGTGTCCTGAAGAGGTTAAGGACGATGGCCTTACCCAGTCCATAATTGCTAATACTTTGCTACACCACCACAATGGATTTGAAATGAAACAAACAAGATGTGCTTTAACTGCAGACTGTCAGCTTTAATTTGAGGGTATTTACATCCAAATCATACATAAGCGACCAAAAGTAATGGGACAATTGGCTTCTCAGCTGTTTCATGGCCTGGTGTGTGTTATTCCCTCATTATCCCAATTACAATGAGCAGATAAAAGGTCCAGAGTTCATTTCAAGTGTGCTATTTGCATTTGGAATCTGTTGCTGTCAACTCTCAAGATGAGATCCAAAGGGCTGTCACTATCAGTGAAGCAAGCCATCATTAGGCTGAAAAAAAACAAAACAAACCCATCAGAGAGATAGCAAAAACATAAGACATGGCCAAAACAACGTTTTGGAACATTGTTAAAAAGAAGGAACGCACCGGTGAGCTCAGCAACACCAAAAGACCCGGAAGACCACAGAAAACAACTGTGGTGGATGACCGAAGAATTCTTTCCCTGGTGAAAAAAACACCCTTCACAACAGTTGGCCAGATAAAGAACACTCTCCAGGAGGTAGGTGTATGTGTGTCAAAGTCAACAATCAAGCAAAGACTTCACCAGAGTAAATAGAGAGGGTTAACCACAAGATGTAAACCATTGATGAGCCTCAAAAACAGGAAGGCAGGATTAGAGTTTGCCAAACGACATCTAAAAAAGCCTTCACAGTTCTGGAACAACATCCTATGGACAGATGAGACCAATATCAACTGGTACCAGAGTGATGGGAAGAGAAGAGTATGTAGAAGGAAAGGAACTGCTCATGATCCTAAGCATACCACCTCATCAGTGAAGCATGGTGGTGGTAGTGTCATGGCATGGGCATATATGGCTGCCAATGGAACTGGTTCTCTTGTATTTATTTATTGATGTGACTGCTGACAAAAGCAGCAGGATGAATTCTGAAGTGTTTCGGGCAATATTATCTGCTCATATTCAGCCAAATGCTTCAGAACTCATTGGACGGCGCTTCACAGTGCAGATGGACAATAACCCAATGCATACTGCAAAAGCAGCCAAAGAATTTTTTAAGGGAAAGAAGTGGAATGTTATGCAATGGCCAAGTCAATCACATGACCTGAATCCGATTGAGCATGCATTTCACTTGCTGAAGACAAAACAGAAGGGAAAATGCCCCAAGAACAAGCAGGAACTGAAGACAGTTGCAGTAGAGGCCTGGCAGAGCATCACCAGGGATGAAATCCAGCGTCTGGTGATGTCTATGCGTTCCAGACTTCAGGCTGTAATTGACTGCAAAGGACTTGCAACCAAGTATTAAAAAGTGAAAGTTTGATTTATGATTATTATTCTGTCCCATTACTTTTGGTTCCTTAGCAAGTGGGAGGCACATATGCAAACTGTTGTAATTCCTACATCGTTCACCTGATTTGGATGTAAATACCCTCAAATTAAAGCCGACAGACTGCAGTTAAAGCACATCTTGCTCGTTTTATTTCAAATCCATTGTGGTGGTGTATAGAGCCAAAAATGTCGTCAGGAGAAGCCGAAGTCAAAACCAGGAGGGAAACGCCAAGACCAAAGGATGAGACGGACGGGAAATCAGAAGCCAAGCAGGAACAGCAACCAGGTAAGTATATCGCATGAAGGACATCTATAACAGGCTATCTGTGGCCAGCAGATTGCCTGTTTAAATAGGGCGCTGGTGGAGTCATGTGATGTGGCCAGCGTCACATGACTCCTGAGTTCTGATGCATCCGAGCGCCGAGTGATCAGCTCGGCGCTCAGCCCTATTGCAGCTGCCACGGGTTGGGCGACGCCGGGCGTGCTGATGACACGAGCGCGCCCGTCCCCGCCTCCCGGAAACCACATCGTGACACCCGCTAAGTGTGATGGTGAGGACTTGCCGCCGGGTACTGAATTTGCAGACCTCAATGTCTCCGGGGATAATTCTGGTCGGGACCCAACCCTATCCCACGCCTGGGAAAATGTGTTAATACTATATGGTTAACCACAAAAACCTGGGGCAGAGTCAGTATTTCGACATTTTGTGGTTCATCAAGATATGTTGTATCGGGTAAATCAACTACGGGGTGAACCTATTGAACAGTTGGTGGTCCCCAAGGCTTATTGCAAGCTTGTGTTAGATCTAGCCCACCAACACGTTCTCGGTGGTCACCTGGGCAGCAGAAGACTCAGGATTGTATTCTACAGTGGTTTTACTGGCCCAGCATATTCAAAGAAGTGGAAGAGTTTTGTAAGTCTTGCCCAACCTGACAGAAAACTAGCAACCAGCCAAATTTCCATAGTCCCCTAGTACCTCTCCCGATTATCGAAGTACCTTTAGACCGAATAGCTATGGACCTCATAGGCCCAGTACCGAAGTCTGCCAGAGGGCATCAGCACATCTTAGTCATTCTAGACTACACCACTCGGTACCCGGAGCCGTTGCCACTGCGACATACCTCGGCCAAACTCATAACTAAGGAGTTAATGGAGATGTTTTCCCGAGTAGGACTACCTAAAGAGGTTCTGACTGAAACAAGGGACTCCTTTTATGTACAAGGTGATGAGGGAACTCTGTAAGTAGCTGCACATAAAACAAGTACAGATGTCCGTTTACCATCCGCAAACGGACGGTCTGGTAGAACGGTTTAACCAAACATGAAAAAATATGTTGAAAAAGGTGGTGTTTAAAGATGGGAAGGACTGGGACCTCCTTCAGCCCTATCTCATGTTCGCAGTGCGAGAGATACCCCAGGCCTCTACTGGGTTCTTGCCCTTTGAACTGCTATATGGCAGACACCCTCGCAGTCTCTTGGACATGGCCAAAGAGGCATGGGAACAACAACCCACTCCACATAAAAGTGTCATTAAGTACGTTACCGAGATTCAAGATCGGATAGAGACAGTGTTGCCTCTTGTTAGGGAGCATATGGAGGCAGCTCATTGAGTCCAGAGTCGGGTCTATAATCGGCAGGCTCGGGTCTGGATCTTTAACCCGGGTTTTGGTTCTGGTGCCGATCGTGGACAGTAAGTTCCAGGCTAGGTGGCAGGGGCCCTACGAGGTACTCGAGAAAATTGAAGATGTAAACTACAAAGTACACCAGCTAGGGCAGCAAAAGCAGGAGCAGGTTTACCATGTGAATTTACTCAAACCGTGATAAGATAGGGAAACCTGTACAGAAGACAACCCATGGCCAGGTTTTCTAGGAGAAGAGCTACCGGCCCCTCTGTCTGATGCAAGAGAGGCGGTTGCTACAGTAAAAATTGCTGACAGCCTCTCCTCTAAACAGACTCAGGAGGCCAGGGAGGTCATTAGTCGGATGTGTTCTCGGACCTCCCTGGACGCACTTCCATAATCCAGCATGACATTGTCACTGAGCCTCAGGCAAAAGTCTGATTAAAACTGTACCGGGTGCCCAAGGCTCGGTGACAAGCCATATCGGAGAAGGTGAGCTAATTTTGCAGCTAGACGTCATTGAGGAGTCAAAAAGTCAGTGGGCCAGTCATATAGTATTGATACCCAAGCTGGACGAGACGTTGCGGTTTTGTAACGACTTTTGAAAACGTAACGAGGTTTCCAAATTCGATGCATATCCCATGCCCCGGGTGGATGAGCGCATCAAGAGGTTAGGACAAGACCGGTATTTTTCTGTTTTGGATTGTTGAAGATAATGCTTCCAGTCGGGTAAGCACCACCCTCTCTTCCAGCAAGTCCAGTCTCTGTAGCCAAGAGTCTGGTCAACTGAATCCTCACTCTGATCATCCTTCCTCCCACGATGGAGAGACTTGCCAAACGAGTGATACCACACTCGGATATTCCGAGGAGCTCTTTCCAGCGCCACTATTACATTTGGCCCTCGGGCCCAGCACTCTTGAAGAAGGACCTGATATATTGTGCCCTGATTCCCAACCTCTTGAGCCTTCACAGTCTCCAGTAGAGGACGGTGGTGAACAACAATCATTTGTTCATGAGGTGGATGATGAGGAAACACAGTTACCAATCACTGAGGTTGTGGTTAGGTCAAGTCAGGAGGATGGGCAGAGTCAGGATGTGGAAGAGGAGGTGGTCGACGATGAGGTCACTGACCCAACATTGGAAGGTGAAAAGCCGAGCGAGGACAGCAGTACAGAGGCAGAGGGATCCACAGCACCGCAACAGACTGGAAGAGGCAGTGGGTTTGCAAAAGGGAGAAGTCGTCCCACAACAAATAGGCCGGCAACGTTACACCGAGCACCCCTATGTGTAAATCTACCTTGCCAAGGGGTAGGTGTTCCGCAGAATGGTGCTTTTTTAAGGAAAGTGGTGGTAGTTTGCAGCCTGTGCCGTACCAAAATGAGCCGGGGTGTGAACACTAGCAACCTCACAACCCCCAGCATGATGTGCCACATGGCATCCAAGCACCCTAATAGGTGGACCGAACGCTTGAGTCCACAATCTAGGTCTGCGGGTCACACCACTGCCTCCTCTTCCCCTGTGTTACGCACTGCTGGCCAATCCCCTGTCAAAGGTGCAGGCCCGGAAGCCCCTCGCCCTGCACCTGGACCTGCACCTTTGCATGAACCATCAGCAACAACATCCAATTCTCTGTCTGAGCGCAGCGTCCAAATGTCCATAACACAGTCATTTGAACGCAAGCGCAAATACCCACCCACAGGCCATAGCACTAAATGCGCAACTTTCGAAATTACTGGCCTTTGAAATGTTGCCATTTAGGCTTGTGGACACTGAGGCCTTCCACAGCCTGATGTCGGCGGCCGTCCCTCGGTGATGTCCCCAGCGGCCACTATTTTTCACGGTGTGCCGTGCCCGCCTTACACCAGCATGTGTCCCAGAACATCACCCGTGCCCTGACTAAAGCAGTTACTGGGTAGGTCCCCTTAACCACGGACACATGGACAAATGCAGGTGGCCAGGGACGCTACATTTCCCTGACCGCACACTGGGTGAATGTTGTGGAGGCCGGGAGTTAGTCGTACCCTGGGATGGCACAGGTGCTACCCATGCCCAGGATTGCGGGCCCTACATCCATCAGGGTTTCCGCCAACAGCTATGTTACTGGCTTCAACCCCCACTTCTCCTCTTCCGCCGCCTTCTCCTCCACTTCCACCTCCAGCAGCAGTCAGCAATCAGTCGCTAGCTGGAAGCAGTGTAGCACTGCTGTGAGAAAGCGTCAACAGGCCATGCTGAAGTTGATCTGTTTAGGGGACAAACAGCACACCGCCGCAGAGCTGTGGCAGGGTATAAGGGACCAGACTGAGCTGTGGCTCTTGCCACTCAACCTACAACCAGGCATGGTTGTGTCTGACAATGGGCGCAACTTGATGGCAACTTTGGAGCTTCGCAACCTGACACACATCCCATGCCTAGCCCACGTCTTAAACTTAGTGGTTCAGCAGTTTATCAAAACTTACCCCAATTTGCCAGAGCTACTAGTGAAGGCGTGCCGCGTGTGTGCCCATTTACGCAAGTCGCACACAGCTTCAGCCGGTCTGTCAATGCTGCAGCAGCGCTTGCAGCTTCCAGCTCACCGACTGTTGTGCGACTTGAGCACGCCCTGGAACTCTACGTTCCACATGTTGGCCAGGTTTTGTGAGCAGCAGAGGGCAGTTGTGGAATACCAGCTGCAACATGGTCATTGCCTTTCGAGTCAACTGCCACTATTCACAAGCGGGGACTGGGCATTGATGTCAGACCTATGTGAGTTTTCAAAAACTTTCATGAATTCACACAGATGGTTAGTGGCGATAACGCTATCATCAGCATAACCATCCCACTGCTGTGTCTACTCAAACGATCACTGCTCACAATTAAGGATGACGCTCTGAATGTGGCAGATGAGGAAATGGGGGAGGACATTACACAGGGTGATAGCCAGCTCACCCTCAGTTTGTCTTCTCAGCGCGAATTGGACCATAAAGAAAGGGAGGAGGAGCTGGAGACAGTTCCTCTGCTACATAGGTAGTACCCATGGAGCTTTAATTCCATCTGTTCAGCGTGGATAGGCAGAAGAGGAGGAGGAGTAGGATGAGGAGATGGAGAGTCACCCTGATGTCAACATCAACGTCTTGCCTGTGGGTACTCTTGCACACATGGCTGACTTCATATTAGGCTGCCATTCCAGCTACCCCCGCGTTATACGCATTTTAGATAACATGCATTACTGGGTGTTCACCCTTCTCGACCCCCACTACAAAGAGAACTTCTCATCTCTCATTCCTGTGGTGCAGAGGACGAGTAAAACGGTGCAATACCATAAGGTACTTGTTGAGAGATTGCTCCAAAATTTTCCATCTGACAACGCTGGCAGCAGAGTCCGTACTTTTTTAGGCAACCGAGGAAGGGAGACAAGGGGAACACACAGCAGTTCCAACAAAAGCAGGGCAACACTCTCCAAGGCATGGGACACTTTCATGACACACCGCCAGCAACCTAACCCTGAAGCGTGGCCTAGTGGTACTAGGAGGGAAGCATTTTGGAAGATGGTGAAGGAATACATAGCAGACCATGTCAGCGTCCTAAATGATCCCTCAGTGCCTTACAACTACTGGGTTTCCAAGCTGGACCCGTGGCACGAACTTGCGCTCTACGCCTTGGAGGTGCTGGCCTGCCCTGCCGCCAGCGTTTTGTCTGAGAGTGTATTTAGTGATGCTAGTGGCATTATAACAGATAAGCGTATCCGCTTGTCCACTGGCAATGCTGACAGGTCGACTCAGATAAAAATGAACAAGGCCTGGATTGCCCCTGACTTCTCAACTCCACCAGAGGAGAGCTGAGCTGATGATGAAGATGAAGGCAATTTCAATCTATCATTTATAATGTACTCAATCTACTGTAGTGTATTCCCATGCACCTTTTCCACCACAAAAAAGAGTATATGGTTGAATTTTGTTTTCTCCTCATCCAGATTGTCCATATTCCCTCCACTCTAATTATTTTAATAGGGTCAGCTCAACTGCAGGCCCTCGCCCCTAATGTTTTAGAGGGTCAGCTCAGCAGCAGGCCCTCGCCCCTAATGTTTTAGAGGGTCAGTTCAGCAGCAGGCCCTCGCCCCTGTTTTAGAGGGTCAGTTCAGCAGCAGGCCCTCGCCCCTAGTGTTTTAGAGCGTCCGCTCAGCAGCAGGCCCTCGCCCCTGTTTTAGAGGGTCAACTCAGCAGCAGGCCCTCGCCCCTAATGTTTTAGAGGGTCCACTTAGCAGCAGGCCCTCGCCCTTAATGTTTTAGAGGGTCAGCTCAGCAGCAGGCCTTCGCATATAATGTTTTAGAGCGACAGCTCACAAGCAGGCCCTCGCATATAATGTTTTAGAGCATCAGCTCACCAGCAGGCACTCACATATAATGTTTTAGAGTGTCAGCTTAGCTGCAGGACCTGGCCTCCAATGTTTTAGAGGGTCAGTTCAGCAGCAGGCCCTCGCCCTTAATGTTTTAGAGGGTCAGCTCAGCAGCAGGCCATTGCATATAATGTTTTACAGGGTCAGCTGACTAGTAGGCCCGCACCTAAAATCTTTTACTTGGTCAGCTCACCTGCAGGCCCGCAACTCAATGTGTATGAGGCCCTCCTTTGAGTGTTATACAGGTTGTATTGGAGTGCCTCTTCCTTGTAATGTTTGGCAGCACTTGCACTTTATATACAAGTAAATATACAGGAAAGAATGTTTTCAATACATTTTTCCTATAAAATCGATTTTTTACTTTGGTTTTGTGCGTAAAACCTTAATTAGATTGTGGGCCTGGTGATCACTTTAAGCCCTTTTGTAGTGTCCCACTAGGTAGGCGTGGGCACTACACAAGGGTCAATTGGGTGACGTGTTACTCCTACTCACAAGGGACAGAAATGTTATGTTTAACTATGCATTTAATGTATTTTCTAATGTGTTTTTATATGCAATGTGCCCCTGTATTATGTATAGCAGGCCTAGTTGGGTGTAGTTAGACATCCTAGACACTAAAGGGAGATAGGGAGCCCCTAGTATAAATGTTCAGGCCCAGACAGGGAGGAGTTAGTTCTTAGTCAGGAGTCTGTGGAGACAGAAGTCAGAAGGCACCAGCCAGAGATAAGCTGAGGGCCTCCTCCTGACATGCAGCTTGATAGCCCCGGCTGCTAGCTACGACCAGGAGGCTAGTGAAGAATCCTAGCCTGCCTGTAGTTCAAGTGAGCCTCAGTTAGCTCAGAAGATACCCCAGTTGTAGGACAGAACCTCCTGGGAGAAAACCTGCAGTTACCCTCAAGTCAAGCAGAGACAGTGTCATCAGCTCAGATAAGTAAGCTAATGGGCAGAGGAACTATAGAGTGAGAGCAAGAATCCATACGGGAGGAAGATATATTTTACCAAGGATTTAAGCCAGCATTTAGGCATCCGGGCCTTGGGATAGAAACCAGACAGGAGTTCTAAAGAACAGCGTACACTATTTCTGAGGAAAGGTACAACCTGATTCTGAGTGTGTTGTGGATTACCCTCTGAGTATCTTGCACAGAATTATACCTGCCAGTATTTGTATTGTAGCCTGCTTGTGAAGCACTTGATATAAGGGACTGCATTACCATCTTGATGTACAAAGTTGGACTGTTTAAGTAAAGCAACGTTTGGTTCACTATACCACCTGTGTACCTCACTTATTACTACTATAAATCGGTGTGCCACCGTTACAGGCACTGGCGTCACGATTCCAAAAGGGACCTTGCTTCAGGCACTCAAAATACCTGTAACATCCAGGGCACCTCATCCACCATCAGGCCTGGTCCCTACATACGGAGTGTGCCCCAGAGGAACTTGTGTCTACCTCTCATTCACTGCCGCATGCCTGCCCAGGGTTCTCCTTCAAATAGTGAGCAACCCTTGATTGGCCATAACCGTGACCTCACTTCGCAATACCCTGCAGGTCTGGCGTGCTGCACTTTTAAGCTGCATCAGTCGCAGCATGGTGATAAAAATGAGTGGCAAGGTGACATGGTGTGGAGATGGCAGCATGAGGAGGCCACATAGTGGCACAATGACTGAGTCTGGATAAAAGTCTAAGGGCACAGATTGTTTAGAAAAATGCAAATGGAATCAATCTGTGGAGCTGTATCAGTCACCTGCAGATTAATGCAGACCAGGGCCCTAGCTATAGGGGAAGCAGGGGAAGCTGCAGCTTTGGCACCCTGACCCAGAAGGGGCCCATCTAGGAGGAGGAGGACTAAAGGATTTGGTCAGGGCCCCATCAACAGTATTACACAATAAAATTATATACAGTGAGAGTATAGACAGTGTATAAAACGGATGGGACACTTCCGGTTCCGGCGCTCGTATGTGAAGCAGCAGGAGAAGAGAGCTCCGTGCCGGAGAACCGATCACAAGGCCACAAGCTTTTTCAAAGGGGTGTAATCCCCGCTCACCTGCCTCGTATCTCCTCCAGAGTGGATGGAGAAATATCTGACCAGGAGTGGTGCAAGTCTGGGAAGCCCGGCACACCGCAGACACACAAAGACTGCAGCTGAGGAAGACAAGATGGCGGGCGCGGCAGATCGCCTCATGCGCTCAGCCAGATCCTTATCCCAACCCCCTCCCACCACCTTGAAGGCCATCGAACCAATAATCGATCCGGAAACCTGTGACCAGGAGCCTGAGGTACTACAAGGGTTGGGGGTTGGATGTAAAGCCCTGGCAGTGGAAGTCGCTAAACTTTTGGCCCCAGATATTAAGGCCGCGCTTGAGGCCGCGGTGGAGACCACGCTATCACAGCTACAGGCGGACGTCTCTAAACACTCGTCCCAGATTTCTGAACTGGAGGATAAAATCAGCTCACTTGAAAGTGACCTGGGCCAGTCCCAGATGCAACTACAGGCAGTGCTGAGGTCCACCTCGGGTCTCCGTGACAAATTAGAAGACCTGGAAAATCGGTCCCGGCGCAGTAACGTAAGAATTATTGGACTACCAGAGTCAGTGCCTTCCAGCCAGCTGGCCTCGATTTGTTCGGTGGACATACCAAAAGCCCTAGGTATCCGCAGCCCTTTTGTTGTGGAAAGGGCACATCGTGTGGGCCCCGTGCAGTCGGATCAAAACGGCGAACACAACAGTGATCAAATTGTAAGGCCCCGTCCCACCATTGTTAAATACCTGAACTACGCAGAAAAAGCGGATATTTTGGGACACTTCAAGAAAAGAGGGAAACCAATTGATGTCAGAGGCTATAAGGTTCTGATGTTTGGGGACTATAGCGCTGAAGTCTCGAGAAGGAGAAGGGCTTTCTCAGTGATTTGCTCAAACCTTGTGAGAAAGAAACGAAAGTTCGCACTGATATATCCGGCGTTATTGAAGGTGTTTAAGGATGATGGCTCCTCAGAGACTTTTGAGACACCAGAGGAGGCTGAGAAGAATATGAATATGCTAACTTTAGAGGGCACGGCAGAACGGTCCCCTGACCCGTTAACATCATCAGGAAGACCATCATCATCACAGAGAGACAGGCCAGCCTCACAAAGGCCGCGATCACCACGATGGCGAGGGAATCGAAATTATGAGGACCGACGTTCCAGAAGGGACTAAAATACTGAATACCTGGTCTGAGAATTTTAGAACTTACAGGATATGGTAGTTATGTCAATGAGCTATGCCGTATGTTGTAGCCGGTCTATCTGATGTTTAACTATGCAATAATAGACTTCCATGACTCTCATGGGCAGAACTTAGTAAGCTATACAGCTGAATCGCCTTTAAATGATTGACCTGGAATTACTTATTGATTCTGCCTAGGTACTAAGTGGAGGGCTTCTTTATGTATACTAAGCAAAGGTTCTTCCGGATAACGGATAGGGCTAATGTATATTCTGTTGGATTGGAGCATAGGAGGTTGAGAGATAGCGAAGTCTCTAAATAGACGAGAAAAAAGTGAAGTCAGGAAGTCATAAGTTCGCAATCACCCTTGGTGATAAAGAGTTTAATTGGTTTTTAAGTTGGGAAGGGAGGGAGTTGGGTTTTCATAGCACTACAGATAATCTATCCATACTTTGTAAGTGGAAGTAGCAAGATATCAAGATGGTTAATATAGTAACCTGGAATATCAAGGGTCTACGTTCTCCGCATAAGAGAATGATGGTTTTACGTCACTTGAAAAAACTACATGCGGATATTGCCTTGTTACAAGAAACGCATCTAGAAGCAGCAGATTTTAAGAGAATGCAGAAATTATGGGTGGGAGAAGTGATAGGATCCCCTTCTGACGGGAAGAAGGCAGGAGTGCTTATACTGTTACACAAAAAACTACATTATAAGATACTGACAACGGAAGCGGATGACAGTGGGAGATTGGTCACCCTAATCATTGAAACCCCAGCAGGAACATAATCAATTTATAATGTTTATGCCCCGAATGTGCAAGCAGGTCCCTTTATTGGAAATCTAGAAAGGCGATTCTTACAAGACTCCAACAACTTAGTGTTAATAGGAGGAGATCTTAATATGGTACATTTGATCCTGGAAGATAGGAAACAAACTAGGACTGGCAGAGCAGATAAGCAGAGCACACTGTCCATACTTACAAATATGATGGAAGTCACTAAATTAACGGATATCTGGCGGAATTGCAACCCAATGGAACGGGAATATACACACTTCTCTCACTCTCAATGTGCTTGGTCCCGGATAGATTACTTTTTAGGATCCAGTTTATTGACCACCAAAGTGAGTGAGGTGAAGATAGAGGAGATGGTGATTTCTGACCATTCACCCGTATCATTGAGACTGAGAGAAGTTACGGCAAAAGGTCAAGATATTCTATGGCGGCTATCGGGATACTTAGCCATGGACAAAACTTTTAAATCTAAGCTACTAGGATGGTGGTGGGAGTATAAAGATACAAACGGGCAACACCAGGACAACCCATCCCTTTTTTGGGATACAGCTAAAGCTGTATTAAGAGGAAACATCATTTCCTACACTATAGCTCAAAAAAAGGATATACGTTCCAAATTATTAGAGGCCACAAATAATTTAAGAATGCTCTACACAGAGTTTCAACAGAACCCCACAGAGGCCCACAAAATTAAATGGGTTACAGCTAAACATAATTATGATCATTACGCAGAAAAAGTGGAAAGGGTCCATGCAGATCACTCTTCAGCATATTTTTTTCAAATTTGGTAACAAGTCGGGTAGATTGTTGGCCAGGCTCGCACAAGGGAAGAGAACACAATTGCCACCTCCCAAACTTCAAACAGGAAGGGGGGATCTGTCTAGTGACCCAAAAATCACACTAGAGATTTTTAAAAGTTATTATGAACAGTTATATGCCCAGGATCCTTGCGATATTACGGAAGGCCGTGTCTTCTTAGACTCCGTCTCTCTGCCATCTGTTGAGGAGCCGGATTTGTTAATGCTTAATGCTCCTATCACGGAGCAAGAAATTAGCTTGGTGATAAAATCCTTACATAACGGGAAAGCCCCAGGGCCCGATGGTTTCCCAGCGGAATTTTATAAATCCCTGGGCCCAGAAATAGTCCCTAGCCTGCTAAGGTTGTTTGACTCTATTATCCAAACCCATACGGTGATGCCCTCAGGAAAATTGGCACATATTAAACTGATACCCAAACAAGATAAAGATCCCACTCTGCCGGGGTCCTATAGACCCATCTCCTTGATAAATCAAGATTTAAAGATCCTAGCGAAGATAATGGCTAACAGACTAGCTAACATTATGCCCAAGCTCATTGGTTCACACCAAGTCGGATTTGTGAAAGGCCGGTCAGCCACAATTAACATACGAAGAGTTTTGGCAGTACAGGATGGGCTCCTCAGGAGACGGCAGACGGATGAGATGGGAAGAGAGGCTCTTTTGGCTTTAGATGCCGAAAAAGCCTTCGACAATGTGAATTGGCAGTGGTTAGATCTAGTATTAGACAAGATAGGAATTCAAGGCCCCTTCAGGGCGTTTGTCCATGCAATTTATACCGCCCCACAGGCAAGGATCTGTCTCCCGGGTTGGTTGTCTGCTCAGTTCCATCTTCGGAAAGGTACGAGACATGGATGCCCACTTTCCCCACTTTTGTTCAACATTGCTCTTGAACCACTTGCTAGGCACTTTCTGAGTTCGGCTGTTTACGAAGGAATAAAGGTGGGGAATAGAGAGATTAAACTGACATGTTTCGCGGACGATATGCTGCTGTTTTTGCATGATCCCACTAAAGATCTGCCAAGAGTCCTAGATACCCTAAACAAAGTGCAAACTTTTATGGGCTATAAGATCAATGTAGCTAAATGTCAGCTGTTACATATAGGGAAAGGATTAGGAGTGAGATATGATGAGGGCCTGATTACTGTAGCGCGGGACTATATAAAATACCTAGGAATTAAAATAGGCAAGTCTCCAACTAAGATGTACAAATTAAATTATGACCCTTTGATAGCTAAAATTATTCAAGAATTGCAGAAATGGCAAGAACTCCCACTGACATTATTAGGAAGGGCAAGCCTCATTAAAATGACAAGTTTTGCTAGGCTCTTATATCCGTTGCAAACGATACCGCTTTTATTGAAACACACAGACGTTAACAAACTACAATCCGCGTTTATAGCTTTCCTATGGAAGAAAAAAAGACCCCGTATTGCATATAAGAAACTCTGCCTTCTAAAATGGGAGGGGGGCCTGCAATTACCTGATATCCGAGGCTATAACTTGGCAGCACTATGGCGGTATATACGAGACTGGGTGGGGGGAACTTCACATTACACTGATAGGGCGTTGGAGCAAGAACTAGTAGCGCCACATGATCTACATGCTCTGTTACACACAAAAATTTCATTACTTCCAGAGGAGGCCAGACAAGCCTTGATACTCAGGGACACAATAGCGATGTGGAAACATATCAGAAAACTTTATAAGCTGCCAATCTATATTTCATCTTACATGCCGTTATGGTCCCTTCCATCTTTTCCACAGGGTGGATCCAACAGATTGTGTGAGGACCCTAGGAGACCTATTGACGGTTAATGGATTAAAGCTACTATCCTGGGAGGAAGTACAGTCCAAATACTCCATACTCCCAAACCAATATCTGCAGTTTTTGCAGATAAAGGCATTCTGCGCAGCCCAATCGAAAACATTAGGTACTGAGACAACCATTCTTAGGTTTGCTAGTTTGATGAACCAAACGAGCAATATGGACTCTATTTCCATTATATATAAGAGACTGATGAATGTCAAACTAGAAGGGGTTGCGCAGACAGTTTTCAAGGAATGGGAGAAACAGGTAACTGATGACAAACTTACTTTTAAGATACGAGAAGGGATGGATAAAATAAGAGGTGCTATCAGTAGTGAACAATGGAGGGAAACACAATTCAGGATAATCCACAAGGCAACCTATGCTTATAATTTATCTTATGACAATGCGCCAGCGCACTACTTGAGACATTGCCCCAAATGTGATTTGCATAAAGCCGACCTCCTGCATGGGATTTGGGGATGTAGTAAACTAAGATTGTACTGGGAGCAAATTTGTGGATATGTTAATGACACCTAGAAGATTAGAGTCAAAGATGTACCCCAACAATGTGTTTTCCAATTCATTCCCAGGGATCAAGAGGACGCTGACTCACCCATAGTGGGCACCAAGGGGCCACATGTCCTACTACTTGCGGCAAAAAAATGTATACTGAGGAAGTGGTTACAGCCCCAGTTGCCCACTTTGGATGAAGTCATCGGTACGGTGAAAGTACTCATGTATATGGATAGATTGGATGCGGAACGTAACAAGGAATTATCCATACAATCCTTTATTCATAAGTGGAGACCGTTCATTGAAAATTTACTCACATTATATGAGAAAAAAGAGGTGATAAAACCATTTGTTGACACAACATGGTACATGAAAGCGAAACTGGCAGGTAGTTTGGGAGACTTATTGATATAGCTCAGGATGCTTTAGATTATCTGTAGTGCTACTATGTAATTTTGATGATTGATTGAGGGAAAGAAAAAGGATGTCGAGATTAATAAAACTAAAACCACTTTGAGTTAAAACTGAGGCCTAGCAGACGCATTTGGGTGGGAATCCAACATCTACAAGATGCTTCGGGTCTTGACTTGCTTTTTCTGAGGGGGAGGGGAGGGGAGGGAAGGTTGGGAGGTTTAAAAAATAAAAAAAGAGATCTAGGCGGACTTTTCTTTAGCATATGATGATTGATGTTGAACCTGCATCTTCTGATATGTAATTGTCATACAAAATCGACCATTGTATGTACTGTATTACTTTTTGTACAACTCTGTCTAATGCCTGATCTGAATAAAAAAAATTGTTTTAAAAAAAAACAAAAACGGATGGGACAGCTGCCGGCCCTGGTCTGAGAGAGCAATCTTTACTAGCCACAGGAATGGGGGCAGAATGAAAGGAAGGGGGTCGCTAAAAAATTACTGTGGGATGGAGCCCCATTCAAAAATTTGCTGTGGGGCCCAGTCAATTCTAGCTACGCCACTGTTGCAGCCCACAAAAGTAAGTTGGGTTTATCGATTACAAAACCTTAATTAAATTGTGGGCCTGGTGATCAGTTTAAGGCCTTTTAAGCAACATTAGAAGCAGCATGGTGATAAAAATGAGTAGCAAGGTGACATAGTGTGGAGATGGCAGCATGAGGATTCCACATAGTAGTCTGGATAAAAGACTAAGGCCACAGATGGCTTAGAAAGATGCAGATGGAAACAATCTGTAGAGCTGTATCATGGTCACCTGCAGATTAATGAAGCCATCAAAATCAAGTTGGGTTTGTCGGTTCCACCTCAGCTCACCAGCAGGCCCGCACCTAAAATCTTTTACTGGGTCAGCTCACCTGCAGGCCCACAACTCGAATCTTTTACTGGGTCAGCTCACATGCAGGCCCGCAACTTAAATCTTTTACAGGGTCAGCTCAGCTGCAGGCCCTCGAATAGAACTTTTTAGAAGGTCAGCTCAGCTGCAGGCCATCGCATAAAATGTTTTACAGGGTCAGCTCACCCGCAGGAACTAGCATATAATGTTTTACAGGGTCAGCTCACCAGCAGGCCTGAACGTAAAATGTTTTACAGGGTCAGCTCACCTGCAGGCCCGCAACTCATGCTGCCTTGCTTTGAAGTAGTAGCCGTAGCCATTTATCAGTCTCCCTCTCCGAAATCGAACAATGATTCCCCGTGGTCACCATGTTAGGCGCATAAAAGAATATTCGAAAGTTGATAGGGAAGATATCCAAATGGATTGTGGACGTGCGATCAGTCAGAAGTTATCTACAAAGCGGCAGCAGGGCCTCTCCTATATAACATTTCCTCATCCAAAATACCACAGTGACATTCCCTGTAATTTTTTAGTACTGATTCCAATAACAGGGCATCTTAAGAGTCCTGTATTGTTATTTATCGTCACTACCTCCCCGAGTTGGGAGTGGGTAATTGCTGCGTGCCTGCTGCCTTCCTTGGATGTTTCTGCTTTAATAACTTGACCCACCCTTTCCACCCAATCAGATTTCAGCCATTGACCTCCCTTGGATGTGGTATACCTTTCTCAAGCTCCCTCTCCGGCACTGAACCCTAATTCCCCGTTACCCGTGATCACCATGGTAGGCGCAGAAAAAAACATCGAAAGCTGATAGGGCAGACATCCAAATATATGGTGAGGTTACCTAGAGTCACCAATGCGGCAGCAGGCCCTCATCCCTAAGATTTTAGATGGTCAGATCAGCAGGCCCTTGCTCCAAATGTTTTTGAGGGTCACCAGCAGGCCATCAATCATAATTTTTCAAGGGTGTGTATGATGCCCTCCTTTATGTGTAACAAAAGGTGTTTTGGAGTGCCGGTTCCTTGTAATTTTTTGGCAGCCCTTTCACTTAGTGCATAGGCTTTATGATTGTAGGAGTCCCACTACCTGAACAATTGTACCTCAATGGGAATGAGGCCCTCCTTTGTGTGATATACAGGCTGTTTTGGAGTGCCTCTTGCTTGTAATTTTTCGCAGCACTTGCACTTTATATATATAATTGAATATACAGGAAAGAATGTTTCCTAACAATTATTTTTGTAAAATTTATTTTTTTGGGGGGTTTTGTGTGTATTTTTGTCATTCTGTAAAAGTGGCGTACAACTCGGACAACATGGTTCCCAGCAGCGACCTGAGAGTCCAAGATGCATCCAGACATCGTCCCCATGATGTTCCCGATCCATTTCTTTGATGTTTCTGTCACTTGCTGACCTTTTCCAATGGTAGTCTCCCATTGACTTCAATTATACTCGGGTGCTCGGCCGAGCACACGAATATAGCAATGTGTTCGGGACAAACACCCGAAAACCCGAATACTTTGGTGCTTGATCATCACTAATTGATATCCATTGACCGTGTAATATACCTCCTGTGGCGAAAATAACCTCGCCACTGGGTTTTGGAGGGGCCTGGTTGCCAGCCTCTTGCCCCAGGATTATGGCCCCTCTCATCAGCCCATGCAAAGCTTAAACCCCATGGCGATTTCACTGTGTTTGTGGCATCTGAGCGCTCAGATCCAAGCCATATGGGGACATGTGGGGTTTTGAGGTGTGTGACAGAACCATCTGTCTGTGTAATTGTATTGTATGTTATGTGAGGGTACCCAGATAGCTCATTTTATTGTATTCATGTTGTCTGAGTGCCATTCACCTAATAATATGCACTCAGACTTGAGCTATCTGTGGATATGTTAAATGTCTGTGTTTGCTGTGAGGGTGTGACATTGTGTGTTTGGGTGGTGATTCCTGTCCTGTTGTTCCCACATGTGTATTGGTGATTTCCCTTTGTCCTGAGAGATAATTGAATTGCTCCTCGGGTGTCTCCAGGGCAGAGAGGAGGAAACCATGATGCATTGTGGGGATGTGTTGTGTCTGTGTATCCTGAGTGCTACGTATCTGTCCTGTGTCACAGTCTTCCTTCTGGTCCCCTAAGGGCGTGTACACCAGATGGGGACCTGCATAAATACGGGCGGGTAGCCCTCAATAAAGAGTTCTTGTTTTTACACTCAACATAGAGCCTCGTCTCATGTGTGTGGGGATTGCTATACGTGTATGCTCCCCTGGCTATTACTCCTAGCTCTTGTAAGAGCTGTTCCTGGTTCCTGTGGTGGTATCGGTGTCGAGTGGAGTGCTTGGAGTCCTCAGGAGGCACTGGAAGCATTTATCAACGGAGGTACCCGGTCGGGGTGCTAGGAGATCCGTTACACCTCCGGCCACATATTCACTTGATCTTTTCTGTCCAGTGAATCTCTAATGTTTGGGGCCTGTAGTCCAGTAGCCTACAGTTAAATTTTTATCCATTGACCGCATAATGTACCTTGAGCCACATAATCAGAATTGTCAGGTGAATGCCTTATTTTTAAGGCCCGTACTCCCATGGCCTAAAATTTTATTTTTCTAGGCTCCAACAGGGCACATTTAAGAGAATTTCCATTTAAGACGCATAAAAATGTCCCCTGATTAAGACACATTTTTTTTTATAATTTTGGTCATTGATCCCCCTCTAGTACACTATGTCACTGTCCATGTTGTGGGACTATTTGTGCACTTCTTCTAAGTATTTGGTGGCTGCAAATATGAGCTGAATGTTTTTCAGGTTCGCCTGCCATTAAAGTGAATGGGGCCCGCCTCAAACTTGCGGTTCGCAAACATTTGATCGTGTTCGCGGGATCGCATTCGCCAACCGTCCCGGCCAATGTTCGTCCATCACTAGTGGTGACCTATATGATGTTGTTATTCAATAACCCTTTTTTTTTTTTTTTTTTTACTGCACATGAGGAATTTGGAGTATTATTCAATTAAAACATAACTTTAGAGAATAAGCCCTAGAAGGTCCCAGACGGGGTCACCCCTATCTGGTTGAGTGCTCCGTATATGAAAGGCAGGGATTTATAGCCCCTATTCCCTATTTATTTAGGGCTTATTCTCTGAGGGCAATAATGACCTGCATATACAAAGGAGCTCCTGTTCTATCGCTTTGAATGATGTTACCTGGAAGGATAAATATTGCAAGAGATTCAGTAGATACACGCCATTCTCTACACGTCTGATTTGGTAAGAACATTCTAATTTGCCAATTAATCGATTATATCCTCCTGGTAATTACAATATTTTTTGTTCTGTTTCTCACCCTTTATTTTTGAGCACATTTGACCACTAATATACTTATTTTAGCTTAAGTTTAATAAAGGTTATGTTTTAATTGAATAATACTCCAAATTCCTCATGTGATGTAAAATAGTTAAGAGTCTGAGGTTTTGTTTGCCAGGACACTACCATTTTAGTGCACTGGCTGGGATCTTTTTTCTTTATTCAATAAGCCCCCCAAAAAAATAAAGGGGGAGATTTATCAAACTGGTGTAAAGTTCAATGGGTTTAGTTGCAACCAATCAGATTCCACCTTTTATTTTGAAAAGAAGCTGTCAAAAATGAAGGGTGGAATCTGGTTCGTTGCTATGGGCAACTAAGCCAGTTCTACTTTACATCAGTTTGATAAATCCCCCTTAAATTCAAACCATGAATAAACGAAGATTGATGAATGAAGTCTGGCACTTAATATCACGTTATCACTCACAGGTAAATTCTTGCACTACTGTCAGGCAGCCAGGGAGACAGACGCAGTCTCACCGGAAGCATTTCACCAAGCAAAGACTTGTCTCTCATTCTCCCAGGTGGTCTCCGGCCCTCCGGCGGGACATCCCTCACCCCTCGCTGACTACGAGGGGCGGGGTGTCGCCCCCGGAGGACGGAGCTAGTAAACGTTCGTGCTTTACGCGTGCGCATCACTTTGTGAGATCCACTCCAGATCTTGGTACTGCTGGGAGATGGGACGCCGTCATTGCCAGTGCTGACGCTGGTCAGAGGTCTAAGGACACTGGAACCCCTAGCGTCAGCTGTTGACAGGGAACCTCTGTTTTCATGTCATCTGGTTTGAGGTTCCTTTCTCTGCACACTCTCAGGCCTCACCTGTGCTTCCCTGGTGTGAGGGTGGGTGTGACCTCAGCAGCGTCAGGTGATGTCACACCCGTGACAGGTGGTAGAAGATCTGAAAGACTGGCTGCACGTCAGTAATCTGACAGCTTCTTTTGGTTTCACTTGGTCTATGTGTTGCTGGGATGTCTACACTTTCTTTTCAGGTGTAGATCATGTGATCATTATTACTCCTTTCTTAGTCTGGCTTTACCCATCAATCCTTGCAGTTGATAGGTCATTCTGGTTGTGGATCGTTTGGTGTCTGGATTTCGGCTGAGTTCCTGCTTTTCATTTACTCGGAGTTAAGTGTTTTTTATTTTTGTATTGTGTTTATTTCCCTGTCTCTTGGTACCAGACCTGAGGCAGACTCTTGTTCCTTCAGCTGGGAAGGAACAGGTCGTCTGTGGCCCAATGACTATCTTCAGGGCCTTCTAGGGTGATTCAGGCTTAGGTTCCTGCAGATGAACAGTCCTACCACCGGGGTCTGTTCATTCTGTTAGCAGTCAGGGCTCGGGTTGGGATTCATTGGGTGGTGACCTTCCCCATTTCCCTAGTTTGCAGGCCTGGCACCTTCTCCCTCTCTTTTGTGTTTGTTGTGGAGTTCCCCTCCCACACCACGCCTTGACATTATTAACTGCCAAAACCGCCATTTTGTTTGTTTCATTGCAGCGATGGATACAATCTCTTAACTAGTCGAACAACTACAGCCGTTGTCTTTGGAGGTAGCTGTCTCGTAGATCCAGAGAGCTCAGGAGGCTGGTTCCGACAGTCGGAATCAGTCCGTCCCTGAACCTAAGTTTGCTCTCCCGGAAAGATTTTCTGGGGGCAGTGACAATTTCATGCTGTTTAAGGAATCATGCAAATTATATTTTAAGCTGCGTCCTCATTCTTCTGGTGATGAGAGTCAAAGAGTGGGTATAATAATGTTGATGCTTAAAGGAGATGCTCAGGCATGGGCTTTTTCTTTCGATAGACATCTGAGAGAGAGATCTAAGGTCTCTCACTCTCAGGATGTACTATTCTATGAGGTGACAGCTTCCTCTGACACTTTGGGTGAAGAGACACTTGAGTGTATGTCTGGTGACTAGCCCATGCAGTTGGGGGGAGCTACCACTAGACCTGTGGGAACGAATGATGGTCATAAGAAAGGAGCCTGTTTTTTTCTGTGGTAAAAAGGGACATTTTGTTAATGTATGTCCCTATGTTCAGAGTCAAGGTGAAAACAAAAATAAAAACTTTAATTCCCATTTTACTCTTGGTGGTGTGGTTGGAGAGCCAGAGAACTTAAATTTATCATTTACTGGTAGTACCCAATTTCTCCTGCCTGCTGTTGACGCCTTTATTGACAGTGAGGAAGGGGTTAACCTAGTTGATGGTCAGTTCGCATGCATGGATTGTCAACAAGTACATTAGAAAAATAAATATTGCTGTGTTTGCAATTGATGGTGCAGAACATCAAATTGAGGGTGGGTGATTTTCATCAGGGATTCATTTCGTGATTTGTGTTAGAGGGTCTGCCTTCTCCGTTGGTTTTGGGCTTGCCATGGTTAAGTAAACATAATCCTACCATCGATTGGCAAGCGAGACAGATTCTCGATTGGAGTGATTATTGCACAGAAAATTGTCTTAATAAATCGATTTCTGTTGCAACCACTAAAGCTGTACCCTCATTTACATCTGAATTCTCTGATGTATTTTCTAAAAGTGGAGGCAAGGAATTACCTCTGCATCATGATTATGATTCTCCCATCAATCTTATTCCCGGAGCTAAATTGCCCAAATCTCGATTATATAATCTTTCTGAACCCAAAAGAACGGCCATGCGAGAATATGTCACCGAGAGTTTGACTAAGGGACATGTCAGACTGTATAAATCCCCAGTGGGAAAAAGGACGGTACTCTCCGGTAGAGATGGCCTTGCGGTTCGCCGGGCAGTCGTTTTGTGGCGAACTTTGCTCATTCGCGGTTCGCCGATTGGGCAAATATATGGAGATGTCCGCCGGCGCCATATTCTTTTACATTGTGAAGAACTTTGACCAATGACACATCAATCAGGTGGTACAAGACAGCCAATTGAGATGTTTCAGCAAACGGACACACCCCCTACCTTATAAATAAACCTGATCTTGCTGCCATTTTACATTCAGTCTTTTGCCAGTGTAGGGAGAGGTTGCTGTGTGGAGCAGGGACAGACTGTTAGAGACACCAAACGCTAGCTAATAGGGCCACAAAAGTCCTTTTAAGGGCTGGTATAAATGTGCTATCGATAGGTGTGACTTACTGAGGGGTGTAATATACTTATAATATACTTTCTAACATAGAAAGTATATTATAGTGCATTTGTATTGTGCAGCTACACAGAGTGCCAAACGCTATTGGAACAAATAATTTCTACTGGTGTGATATACCAGTTGCCCCTCAAAATAACGGATTGAAGCAGGGGTGTTATATACCAATTATATACTTTCTATATAGTGCATTAGGGTAGTGCAGCATTGGTTTGCGGTTTTGCTGTGTTACCTCAGCTACGGATAGTGACAAACGACATTGAAACAAATAATTTCTACTAGTGTGATATACCAGCTGCCCCCCCAAAAAAGTGAAAAAAAAAATAGTGGGCTGTTATTCAGTGACCGTATAATGTACCTCGAGCCACATAGTCACAATTTCTTTTATGTCAGGTGAATGCCTAATTTTTCAGGCCCGTACTCCTGTGGCCTAAAATAAACATTTTCTAGCCTCCAACAGGGCACATTTCAGAGTATTATGGTTCTTAAAGGGAAATTATGTCCCCTGATTAAGATTTTTTGTTGGAATTTTCATCATTGATCCCCCTCTAGTATGTCACTGTCCATGTTGTGGGACTACAGTATTTATACAGTTCTACTAAGTATTTGGTGGCTGCAAATATGAGCTGAAGGTTTTTCAGGTTTTGTCTGCCATTAAAGTGAATAGGGCCCGCCTCGAACTTGCGGTTCGCGAATATTTGAACATTTGCGCGATCGCATTCACGAACCGTCCCGGCCGATGTTCGTCCATCACTACTCTCATGGAAAGAAATTAAGAGGAACAGGCAGCACTGCTCAGTCACTCCTCACACGATGGGATGTCTTCCGATACCCAGTCACACACAGTGTTAGTGGTGCTCAGCTAAAAGACCAGACAACTTGCGTAACTCTTGATTGTAGAGAATAAAACTAGACGGCACTCACTGTCAGAAGTATGTTTGTACCTCTATGGAGGAATAAAGAAGAAACTTCTGACAGTGGTGAGTGCTGTCTAGTTTTATTCTCTACAATCAAGAGGTACTCTCAGGTCATGTTTGGACTTCCATGAACTTAGTCGTATCACTGTCTGTGATCCTTATCCCCTTCCTTTGATCCCAGATTTATTTCATCACATTGTCGGTGCCACAGTGTTCTCCAAGTTGGATTTGAGGAGGGCATATAATCTGGTAAAGATCAAGGAAGGGGACGAATGGAAGACGGCATTAAATACCCCTGAAGGTCATTTTGAGAATCTGGTCATGCCTTCTGGGTTAACCAATGCGCCTGCAGTTTTTCAACACTTTGTAATGACATCTTTCATCATCTGGTGGGGAGGTTTGTTGTGGTATATCTGGATGATATACTAATTTATTCTCCTGATATGAAGACCCATCAGGATTACATGAGAAAGGTGTTACAGGTCCTCATAGAGAATAAATTGTATGCTAAGATGGAGAAGTGTGTATTTGCAGTTCAGGAAGTGCAATTCCTGGATTATCTACTCTCATCCTCAGGTTTTCGGATGGATCCTGAGAAGGTCCGTGCTGTGCTGGACTGGGATTGTCCCGAAAATTTGAAAGCCCTTATGCGGTTTTTGGGGTTCAACAACTACTACCGTAAATTCATTTTGAACTACTCGACTGTAGTTAAACCTTTAACGGACATGACTAGGAAAGGTTTGGATATCTCAGTCTGGTTGGATGCGGCATTACAAGCCCTTTCAGCGGTGAAGGAGTGTTTTGCTTCTGCCCCTATACTGGTGCAACCAGATGTGTCACAGCCTTTCATTGTGGAAATGACAAATTAGAGGTTGGGGTAGGAGCGGTCCTGTCGCAGGGTCCTTCACCTAGTAAATGGCGTCCATGTGCATTCTTCTCTAAGAAACTCTCCAAACATTATGACATGGGTAATAGGGAATTGCTGGTTAATAAGTTGCATTTTGAAGAATGGAGTCATTGGTTGGAAGGAGCAATTCATCCTATTACGGTGCTCACTGATCACAAAAATCTGACTTACACGGAGTGAGCTAAACATCTGAACCCAAGACAGGCCAGATGGTCGTTGTTTTTTACCAGATTTAGTTTCATTGTCACCTATCGCCCTGGAGTTAAGAATATCAAGGCTAATGCCTTTTCACGTAACTTTCCTGGGGGAGGTGATTCGGGAGATCCTGGCCCGATATTGTCCGAAGGGGTAGTAATATCCGCCCTATACCCCGACCTTGAGGCAGAGGTGTTGGAGGCCCAGGGAGAATCACCGTATTTTTGCTGTCATGCCCCACTCTGACGATGTGTGGAGGTCGGCCAGGATAGCAGCACGAGTTTAGTATTTGTTTTGGTGCCGTGCTGGATCCGCCTCTCATCAGGTGCACTGGGTGGAGTCATTAGTTTAAATGGTCTCCAGCTAAGTGCTCTGAGCGGATTATACTGATCATTTTGGTCTGGGAAGTTTGGAGGGAAGGTTGGCTGTCAGTTCCTGCTCTCAGAAGATAAGTGTCATTTCTTGTTTGGTTGTTGATGTCATCTATCCCATCCAGGTTCTGTGCGAGCAGGCTGCTCCTTTCTCCCCACTTCACCATCTAAGGGAGTTCAGGGTTTTGTCAGTTCAGGCTGAAGGACACAGCACACCTACCTTCAAGGTCTGCCTGTTGGCTGAGCAGTGCAGGGAAAGAGGTCAGGGATAAACTAGGAGGTGACCCTTCCCCTGTCTCTCGTCCAGAGCCTGGTTGGTGTGTTATCTTTTATACTGTGCACGTCCGCCGTGACAATTGCCCTCCGGGGAAGTTGTTTGTTCCTTCTGAGCTACGTCACAAGGTGTTCGAGGACACCCATTGAGCAAATCCACTGTCGATCTCATATCTCATAGATTCTGGTGTCCAGGTTTACGCAAGTGTGTTGAGGACTATGTGTCAGCTTGTAGTACTTGCACACGTGCTAAGGTGACACATACCCGGCTCGCCGGATCTTTACTTCTGCTGCCCATTCCTTCTAGACCATGGACTCATTTATCCATGGATTTTTATCACAGATTTACATAATTCTTCAGGGAAAACTGTGATTCTGGTGGTTGTTTATCGCTTTAGTAAGATGGTGCACTTTATAGCTTTAACAGGTCTTCCCAATATTAAAACTCTTGCAAAGGTGTTTGTCAATAACATTGTGAAACTACATGGTATTCCCTCTGATGTGGTCTCTGATAAAGGGACTCAGTTTGTTTCCAAGTTCTGGAAGGCGTTCTGTACTCATCTGGGGGTACAATTGTCCTTCTCTTTGGCCTTTCACCCTCAGTAGAACGGACAGACTGAGCGCACAAACCAGAATTTGGAGAATTACTTGTTTTAGAGAATTAAGAGGAGTGGTCTTCATTCTGGTCTTTGGCTGAATTTGCCATAAACAACCGTAGACAGGAATATACTGATAAGTCAATGTTTTTTGGGGCATATGGGTTCAACCAGCAATTTGGCACATTTTCTGGCACTGAGACTTCTAGTATACCTGAAGATAAAAGATTTTCTTCTTCTCAGCTTGTCAGCTATTTGGTGGAAAATTCTAAATAATCCGGAAAAGATGAGCAAGAAGTATAAACGTATGGCTGACAAGAGACATATGAATGGTCCGGACCTGAGAATGGGTAATTCTGTGTGGCTGTCCACAAGAAACATTAAGTTGAAAATACCTTCTTGGAAGTTGGGTCCAAGGTTTATTGGTCCATATAAGATCACTGCTATTGTTAACCCAGTAGCCTTTGGTCTTGAGCTGTTGTGGCGGGGAGTGGGGAAAACCCCCCACCGTGCAATGCCAGTGGCTGCAACGCCAGATAGCAGGGAACAGGGAGCAGGTCACCTCCTAGTGCAACCCTGAACTCTCCCTAGACTCCTAATACCGCCTCAGAAGGTAAGGGGGCTCATGCTCACCAACCTTTGACCCTGCTATCCCTGCAAAGCCCTAGGCTTAATGACAGGGCAGAGACCACCCATTCATCCTACACCACGGATGAATGGTGTCTCCAGAGGCCCAGTAGCAAACAGGATGCAAGACCATGGGCTAAACAGTATGGCAGGTAAGTAACAGCAACATAACAATGCTATCCACACTTACCTGCCACAGCCGTTATGAAAGGGGGCTCCAAGCTGGAAAACTCACAGTCTAGTCTTCGCTTAAACCCCTCCGGGAAAGCACGCTCCTTCCGGAGCCACATAGCACAATCAAACCTCCAAGCAAAACCCACACTATAACTACATACACCAGGTGGGGGGAGGAATTACAGAAACACACCGGAGGGGACAACAGACAGAGCAAGGTAAACAAAATAACAAATAGGGATAGCTCACACAGACATAATCATTCAGCCAGGGAGCAAAGCTCCTTCACAGACTGAAGCAAAATCAAACTGACCTTCAGGCTCCACCACACCAACATATAAGGAGGCCTAAAGGTCACACCCACCACACCTACCAAGCAAACCTTAACCCCGTGCACACCAAAGCAGGGAAAGGAAACATCCTACAAGAGAAAGCGCACACACATGCATATCAACAAGTTGCCAGCGGCAACCAGCATGCGCGGCGAAAGTGTCACGACACAAACCAAAGGCCATGACATGAGCTTCCCCAAGCTTTGAAAATTCATAATGTGTTCCATTAATCGTTGTTGAAGAGTTATGTTGAACCTGTTGAACCGTCCACCTTGCCTCCCGCTACTGTGATGGTGGACGGTAATTTGGAATTTTAAATGGCCAGGATAATTGACTCCCGAGTTCTCCGTAGAACCCTCCAGTATCTCGTGCGCTGCAAGGGTTACAGATCGGAAGAGAGGATGTGGGTCCCAGTGGCCGACATTAATGCTAAGCGTCTGGTGAAAGCTTTTCACAGAGCTCATCCAGATAAAGTGGGTCCTGGGTGTCCAGAGGCTACCCGTAGAACAGGGGGTACTGTCACACCCGTGACAGGTGGTAAAAGATCTGAAAGACTGGCTGTACGTCCGTGATCTGACAGCTTATCTTGGTTTAACTTTGTCTATGTGTTGCTGGGATGTCCATACCTTCTTTTCAGGTGTAGATCATGTGACCATTACTACTTCCTTCTTAGTCTTGCTTTACCCATCAATCCTTGCGGTTGATAGGTCATTCTGGTTGTGGATCGTTTGGTGTCTGGATCTCGGCTGAGTTCCTCCTTTCCATTTACCCGGAGTTAAGTGTCTTTCCTTTTTGTATTGTGTTTATTTCTCTGTCTCTTGGTACCAGACCTAAGGCAGACTCTTATACCTTCAGCTGGGAAGGAACAGGTCATCTGTGACCCAATCACTATCTTCAAGTCCTTCTAAGGTGAGCCAGGCTTAGGTTCCTGCGGATGTTCATTCTGTTTGCAGTCAGGGCTTGGGTTGGAATTTATTAGGTGGTGACCTTCCCCATTTCCCTAGTTTGCAGGCCTGGTACCTTCTCTCTCCCTTTTGTCTTTGTTGTGGAGTTACTCTCCCACACCAAGCCATGACAGGTGATCTGTGGAGGAATATTTAAACCTGGTCTTTTCTCTTACTCACTGCTGATTATTCAGTTACTTCCCTGGTTCTGGATCTGAAGCTATCTGGTGAGTGGTTTCTCTGGTTATTGACTCTGGCTTTGGTTTTGGTTGTCTTCTGGTTCTTGTGCCCTGGCTTACATTTACTGACCATTCTCATGTTACCCTATTGACCATTGCATAGTTTTACAGTATTTACTTTGGGGTTTTGCCCAACTGTGGCTGGTGTACCGTCAGTTTGGCTTTATCATTACACTACCATTACAACTACCCTGTGTTTTGTTGGGGTGATAGCCTATTTGCAGCTTACTTGAATTAAACAAGTCCCAGAATAAATAAAATTCCTACAGTATGGAGATACAATAAACAAAAAGGGACGATTGAGGCCTGATGCTTAATATGCTGATTTAATTAAATTCAAATTGGACCTGTGTGGAGATAATAAACTAAACTTAATATGTAAGATGTCTTGAAACAGAGTTCTCACTAGTATTCTATATATTTCAGGGGCGTAGTGTGGGGGGGGGGGGGGGGGGCAGTTGCCCCAGGTGCAAAATTGCAGGGGGCGCCAGGCAGCAAGCACTTCAATGAGGGCCATGGGAGCCTATGGCTCCCGTCCCCTCCTTTCTTCCTCATAGGCATCAGGCTAGTGGCCTGAAGCCTATGAGACAGTAGAGCGACCGTAGTGACTAAAATGGAGTTGTTCCTAGGAGGTATGATGTCAGGGAAAGAGGCGGAGTCTTGTCATAAAGGGGCGTGGCCTCAATATTTGCAGGAGAGTCTACAGAGCACGTTGTTGCAGAGGCTGCAGGTCAGTGTGTGCAGGAGAATATTGACTAGTATGTTTACTTTGGGGGCTTTTTGCAGGGGCTGAAGAGAGGAGGAATAATCCTTGTACTGGAGACTGTATGTGATATTATTTACATGGCACTGTATGCCTGAGGGGCTGAAGGCGGGGGGGGTGATATTATTTTACATGGGACTGTATGCTGGATGGGCTGAAGACAGGAAGAGTGGTGAATTTTACATGGGACTGTTTGCAAGAAGGGCTGGAAGGCAGGGGGATCGATGAATTTTATGGGACTGTATGCTGGAGGGGCTGAACGCCAGCGGCAAAGAGAGGGAGTGTGATATTTACATGTGCTGTATGCTGGTGGGGCTAAAGGCAGGGGGAGTTTTGTATTTTACATGGGACTGTATGTTGGAGGGGCTGAAGGCAGGAGAGTGATGTGTCTTACATGGGACTGTACGCTGGAGGGGCTGAAGGCAGGGGAAAGGTTGTATCTTACATGGTTCTGTATGCTGGAGGGGCTGAAGGTGGGTGTCACTACCAGAGCTTTGAGACGTTCTCACAGCTCTGTTTCTCCACCCCTGTGATGATGTCACTACCAGAGCTTGGAGGAGTTCTCACTGCTCTGTTTCTCCGACCCTGGGATGAGGTCATTACTTTCTGTTTCCTTCCTTCCAGCTGTTCCTCCTATGTTTGATTTCTCTGTCTTTAAATCACCCCTCCTCCTTTGTAGAGTGTGGATTATATTTCTCATTTGAGTTGTAGCTCTTGCTTGAGTATCTTCACTTGTATGCTATCTTTTCACTGGACCTTTGTTCTGCTGCAGCAAGTACTCCGGATATTGCCACCTGTCTTTGGATCCGTCTTCTCTGCTGCCGCAGCACCTTCAGCTAAGTGTGCAGACATTGTAGTGTATCTGTTTGTTTTCTGACCGGATCCGAGGCGACCACGGTTCCCTCCATATACTGAGCAGGGCACCGGTGGCCGTGCCCCTTCCACTATTGTAGGGGTTACAGTGGTCATCAGTCTTAGGTACGCGGGCATGCCTCGTTCCACCATTAGGATCCGGGTATGTGCTTAGCAGCATAGGGAAAGCTTTGAGGGTCTGACAGGGGTCACCCTTTATCTTCCCTAGTTTGGGTCCGGTCAGTGGCTCTATTTTCTGTGTATGCTCTAGTTGCTCACTTACAGCCGTGACAGTGGGGCATAATTATTACTATAATACTACAGAGGAGGCCATTATAATATTATTAATAATACTACTAATAATAATACAGAGGGGCTAGTATATATTATAATTATACAGAGGGCATTATAGTAATGGGCACTACGGGGGAGGGGAGGTCTGTTAGCTGAGGAGGACAGTAAACTGAGAAATCTAAAAAAAAACTCCATGAAACTCTACAGAGACGAGACACGGCTGAAAGAAGTTATTATGACGGTTCTAGCTCCGAATGAAAACGCTGAGGAAAGTCTACATCACAGGAGAGGTCACTGGATGTAACAGGTATGGTTCTGTATTCTCCTGCAAAGCAATGTTTGTTATGTCCATCCAATTATCTATTTTGGGGGGGTTAGATATAGAATTTGGGCTACACTGCCGAAGCCTGGCCCCAGACTTCAGGTCACACTGTTCATGTTCTGAATTCTGGGGCCTCACACCCATCTACTACATTATCTGTACTCAGAGAGTTATCACTGTGTTATCTGTGGTGTTACGTAGGACTGCAGGTGACATCTACTGCATTATTGGTAAAAAGGGTGTGGTCACAGGTTGGGGGAAAGGGGGCGCTATACTTGGCTTTGCCCCGGGTGCTGGCAACCCCCGCTACGCCACTGTTTGCTTTGCTAGATTCATTGTAGAACATGTGTTGTACAGTTTTCGCCTATTATACCAAAATAAGTGCGGGGGGGAATGAAAGGATGTCCTTGCAGGTAGCTGCCTTTAAGGTTTCCAGCAGTTGCAGTTGTGCTTAGGGATGTGTGAAGTTCTAACAAGAGGGTTGGGTATTGTAGACAAAGCAGGGAGAGCTTTTTCAGCAAGCAACAGGGTTCTAGAGGAAGTGGGATTTGAGGATTTTCAATATGAATCCAAGACTTATGTGGGGTGGATCTGAGCCAATCCAGAGATCTGCTCAGGTGAATGGCTCTCCTATACATTTCAGGGTCAGGTACACCTATCCCACCTGCCCGTTTATGAAACGAGATGCGGGCCCTTTTTCTCTGCTAAATAAATTTGCATATGTGGCTGTTCAGGGATCAGAAGTATGACCGATGAATCTTTATGGGCAGCACCTGCATAAGATAGGCGAGTCTGGGCATTACCATAGACATAGCAATGTTTCTCCTCCCAAACCAGGAAAGATATGAGAAATCTAAGGTGTCAAGTTGGGAAATCATGGAGTGGAGGAGAGGTTTCTAATTGAGTTGGAAAATCAGAAAGGTGAGGGGAGAGTTTAATTCCTAAATAACTTAATCTCTGGGAGGACCAGTCAAATAGAGACTCCAATTGCAGTGCAGGGATTTAAGACAGACAAATTCCAAGGTGGAGAATTTGAAATTTCTGAGGATTCCCTTTGAAATTTGATGTTATACCAAATTATTGTTGCAGCTCAACAATTAATGGCATATGCTGCAAGGGGTTAGTCGTGAAGATCAGGAGATCATCTGCTAAATCAGCCAGTTCATATTCCTGTTCATAAGCCCTAGATAAGAGGCAAATTTAAATGATGTGTGACACTGATATCTGACTTCCTTCACTTGTCAGGGTCACAAAGGATTTTAGGTTTACTGTGGTTTTGTATGCTACATTACATAGATGAACAAAAATCCCAAGCTCATACAAGAAAAGCTGGTATCTCAGTGGGAATGCCATTGCCCCATGTCTAGGCTTTCTGTGTTCAAAACCCCTTTCAGCCTCTAAAACATTTTTACATTTTATTAAGCCCTAGATAAGAGGCAAATTTAAATGATGTGTGATGCTGATATCGGACTTCCTTCACTTGTCAGGGTTACAAAGGATTTTAGGCTTACTGTGGTTTTGTATGCTACATCTCATAGATCGAAAAAATCACCACCTTTTCTATCTAAAGCTATAGCTCAGTGGTAAGACACTTGCTTTGCATGTAGTGTTCATGGGGTCAAAGCCCCTTTCAGGCTTTTAATAAAATTAATATTTTATATTTTATTGAGCTCTAGATCAGAGACAAATTCAAGTGGTGTGTAATGTAAGTAGTCCTTTTTTATTTTATTAAGAGTACATGGGCAGCACTATTGTAAAGGGGGCACTAATTTACTGTATCTTCATCTATTTCCAGGTGACTGAGGGTTTTTTCATTTTTTGTTGTCTTGAAACAGTCACTGTACAATATAATAATGTATTCTTATTTCTTAGGAAGGAGTCTAATTGTCAGATCTGTAAATCACTTTATTGAAATTATTTGACGACATCCACCCAAACATAAGTTGCAAAGATATGACCACTCGGGGTCTCACTAGCTTCTATGTATAGAAAAGCCATGTGGTAATGTGCCTATGTGGTAATGTTATAACTTGGAGGTTACATTAATGGCTTTGCATGTAGATATCCCAGGTTGAAGTCCCCAGAAAGACATATGTTTTTTTCTTTAATAGCATATACTATAATAAATAATATGTCATTATCCTGTAAGATACCAGCGCTGTACAGGTATGTCGCTGGAAACACGGTCACAAATCCCAGCACCGTACAGGTACAGCGCTCTGATCGGGCGGCCGCAGGAGCTACTCCCGTCCGATCAGCTGCAGGGGTCCGGCAGTCACTGATAGTTGGATCCCTGCTGTATGCACCGGCATCGGTGAAAACACTGATGTCGGCTCACTAACCCTTGCCACTGCCATGGTCAGCGCTGACGGCTGCACGTGCGGTATCCTGCAGGGTGTCTATCGGGTCCCCGTGGTGCTGTGACGTCAGCCTGCTGTCTAGCCCTGTCAGTCAATGGGGGGAGGGGTGTGTGTGCAGAGCACAGGGGGTGTTACAGAGCATTGCTCAGAATATTCAGCCCCGCCTCTGAGTGCTCGAATAGTTTATTTGCATATGAATAAAAACACAGATATCTCTGCAGCTATTTATCATACATAATCAGCATAATGAGCCCTACCAGGCAGTATGTATGGTCTAATAGGGTTGATTCTGGTGACAGAGCCTCTTTAACCTCTTATGGACACAGGGCGTACCTGTACTTCCTGATATCCGAGTCCTTAAGGACACAGGGCGTACAGGTACACCCTGTGTATTTCCGATCACCGCTGCGCAGCGGGCGATGATCGGAAATGGTGTGACCCCCCCTGTATTGGCAATCACTGCTAACCGCAGGTAAATTCAGACCTGCAGTTTGCTGCATTTCCCGGTTATTCGGGTCTCCGGTGACCTGGAATAGGAGGGTGATCGGTGGTGTGATATACACCACCAATCACTCTCCGTAGATCCTGTGAGGTGGCGGTGATGGAGGGTGAGGATGAGGGTGAGGATTTCCTGTGATTGGCTGGAGGGACTGACCTGGAGATAACGTCCTGGAGCTCCGGTCTCCCCGCCCACAGACTTCTGTGTGAGCAAGGAGAGAGGAGCCCTGTGTCAGTCCCTCTGCATCCCACACTATCTGCCACCATCCGTGGCCCCTGAGACCCCATAAAATGCCATCTGGCATAAAATCATTTAGGGAAAGCTTTAGGTTAGGCAGGGATAGTGAAAAAAAATAATGTTTTTTTGTGTGTGCAGCACCCGGATCTGAGGGTGTCTGGGGTCCACAGCACCCTGTGCGACCCCCGTCCCCCAAGGAATGCTGCAGCTTGAGCTCCCCCCCCCTACATATTTTGGAGCGCAAGCGCATTTTTTTCTTTTTGTAGGTGTGCCGACTGTGGCCGGCACTCTTAGCCGTAAAAGAGTGCCCGGCCACTGTAAGCGCATCACCCACCCCACCGCTGATCAGCTTGGTACCGCTGATCAGCGAGTTTTTGGGGTGTGAGCAATTTTTCGGGGGTTCTGTTAGGTTAGGGTTGGTTAGGGAAGGGTATACATAAAAACACACCGTCCCCCCATACACACTAAATAAAGTTTTACACACACACACTCCCATTTAGCGTTCTAAGATGGCCCGCCGGATGTTCTTGGCTGATGAGGCATATGCCTAGCTGCTCTCCGACTCCGAGAGCCCCAGTGAGGATGAGGATGACTCCACTTTCCTGTTGTCATCCTCATTCTCCTCATCATCTAGTGATAATGATGAGCCCCCAAGGCGGCGGACCCGGAATCCCCCCATTCTAGGGACCCTGTGGCCCACACTAGTATGAGCAGCCCTGGGGCTCGTACTAGTTTTCCAGCCCACCAGGCAAGTTCACCTGAGGCCCCTACCGGTAAACTTGGCTGGAGTACCCCAGAGTATTTTGAGCCCTTGATTCCTGACTTTGTTGGCCAACCAGGAATCCAGATTTCCACAGTGGGCTTCACTGAATATGACTTTTTTTTTTTTCAGTGACCACTTTGTGAATCTGATGGTGGAGCAAACAAACTTGTTCGCCCAACAGTTTATTGCTCAACACCCTGGCTCCTTTTTGGCTAGGTCCGGTGGCTGGATTACGGTTAGTGCAGCCGAGATGAGAACGTTTTGGGGCCTCGTGCTGCACATGGGCCTAGTAAAATAAAAACAGTGTCAGGCAGTACTGGAGGTGGGACGTCCTCTACCAGACCCTATTTTACAGTATGGCCATGACACATTGCCGTTTTGAGGCCATTCGGAAATGCCTGCATTATGCAGACACTGCAGCATGTCGCCCCCCCCCATGACTGGCTGTACAAAATCAGGCCGGTCATCGATCACTTCGGGGCCAAATTTTTGGAGGCCTATGTACCTGGAAGGGGGGTCGCTGTTGACGAGTTTCTCATTGCTTTCAAGGGGAGACTCAGTTTCCTCCAGTACATTCCCACTAAGCGGGCGAGGTATGGCGTGAAGCTGTACAAACTTTGTGACTACCTCAGGGTACACTTACAAGTTTAGTGTGTACGAGGGGCGAGATTCCCGTATTGAATGTCCCCCCACTCTGGGTGTTAGCGGGAAACTTGTGTGGGACCTTATGCACCCACTGCTAGATAAGGGTTACCACCTGTACGTGGATAACTTTTATACTAGTATCCCCTTGTTCCAGTCCCTCGCCGCCAGATCCACCTCCGCTTGTGGGACCGTGCGGAAAAGTCAATGAGGCCTCCCTACCCACCCCCTCCAGGTACCTATCCCCAGGGGTGAGACCCGTGCCCTTACCAGTGGAATCCTGTTACTGGTCAGATATAAGGACAAGAGGGATGTCCTTGTACTGTCCACAATTCACGGTAACAGCATCACCCCTGTCCCTTTGGGAGGTACCGCGGCACCAGTCCTCAAGCCCGATTGTATCGTGGACTACAATCGGTATATGGGAGGAGTTGATCTTTCTGATCAAGTCCTCAAGCCATATAACGCCATGCGCAAAACCCGGGCATGGTACAAATAAGTTGCGGTCTACTTGGTGCAGGTTGCCTTGTACAACTCTTTTGTGCTGTCCCGGAGAGCTGGCAACACAGGGAAATTCCTGCAGTTCTATGAGGCAGTCCTCAAGGCCCTGATCTTTTCTGACTGGGAAAGAGCAGGCCGGAGTATCTCAGTGTGGTGAAGCTATAGCACACTGTGTGTATAATACCCATATATACAGTAGATATGTATAATCCAGGACACAGCCCTGTATTCAGTGACAAATCAACTTTTTCAGGGGTCCTTTTTCAGGGGTCCATATTAGCTAGAAATACAGTGATTCTAGCTAATATGGAACTGCATACACACTTGAGAGAGGTGAATCAATGTATAAGCCATGTAAGATAGCGGAGGGAGAGCAGACTTATAGTAAGATAATTTAGAGGCCTAAAGGGGTTTTGAACACAGAAACACTGGGTATGAGGCAATTGCTTTACCACTGAGCTATCAGCTATGTGCTCATATAACAATGTAATGTGTTAGCTTACAGCATTTTAGGCACAGAGCTATATTCTCAGCAATAGACGTACTTTGGTTGTATGATATAGCATACAAATACATAGTATATCTATAACTCATTCTCACTTTGACCCTGACCTATGAAGAGCATATGTCAGGGACAGGTGTCAGGGGTCAGGTGTCACATTGTCATTATTTTGATACTTGACTATGATATCTGACCATGTCCTAAAATGAACACTGTACCAAAGGGAGGACTGTTTGTGGACCTTTTCTAAGGCGTGGATTAGGGCCAACAAAGATGCAATCCGGGCATTTTCTACCTTTTTTAAACTAATACAATGTCCTCTAATGAACACCCTGTGGGTGTCCCATAAGACCTATGAAGAGATATCTGGTGTGTTTTTGGTGGCAAAGTACAGTCGTGGCCAAAAGTTTTGAGAATGACAAAAATATTGGAAATTGGAAAAGTTGCTGCTTAAGTTTTTATAATAGCAATTTGCATATACTCTAGAATGTTATGAAGAGTGATCAGATGAATTGCATAGTCCTTCTTTGCCATGAAAATTAACTTAATCCCAAAAAAAACTTTCCACTGCATTTCATTGCTGTCATTAAAGGACCTGCTGAGATCATTTCAGTAATCGTCTTGTTAACTCAGGTGAGAATGTTGACGAGCACAAGGCTGGAGATCAGGCTGATTGGGTTAAAATGGCAGACTTGACATGTTAAAAGGAGGGTGATGCTTGAAATCATTGTTAACCATGGTGACCTGCAAAGAAACGCGTGCAGCTATCATTGCGTTGCATAAAAATGGCTTCACAGGCAAAGATATTGTGGCTACTAAGATTGCACCTCAATCAACAATTTTCTTGTTAAGAAGGCTTCAGGGCATCCAAGAAAGTCCAGCAAGCGCCAGAATCGTCTCCTAAAGAGGTTTCAGCTGCCGGATCGGAGTGCCACCAGTGCAGAGCTTTCTCAGGAATGGCAGCAGGCAGGTGTGAGCGCATCTGCACGCACAGTGAGGCGAAGACTTTTGGAAGATGGCCTGGTGTCAAGAAGGGCAGCAAAGAAGCCACTTCTCTCCAAAAAAAACACTGCTGAGGACTGGGGCAAAATCATATTCTCCGATGAAGTCACTTTCCGATTGTTTGGGGCATCTGGAAAAAGGCTTGTCCGGAGAAGAAAAGGTGAGCGTTACCATCAGTCCTGTGTGATGCCAACAGTAAAGCATCCTGAGACCATTCATGTGTGGGGTTGCTTCTCATCCAAGGAAGTAAGCTCACTCACAATTTTGCCTAAAAACACAGCCATGAATAAAGAATGGTACCAAAACACCCTCCAACAGCAACTTCTTCTAACAATCCAACAACAGTTTGGTGAAGAACAATGCATTTTCCAGTACGACGGTGCACCGTGCCATAGGGCAAAAGTGATAACTAAGTGGCTCGGGGACCAAAACGTTGACATTTTGGGTCCATGGCCTGGAAACTCCCCAGATCTTAATCCCATTGAGAACTTGTGGTCAATCCTCAAGAGGCGGGTGGATAAACAAAAACCCACTAATTCTGACAAACTCCAAGAAGTGATTATGAAAGAATGGGTTGCTATCAGTCAGGAATTGGCCCAGAAGTTGATTGAGAGCATTGCAGAGGTCCTGAAAAAGAAGGGCCAACACTGCAAATACTGACTCTTTGCATAAATGTCATGTAATTGTCGATAAAAGCCTTTGAAACGTATGAAGTGCGTGTAATTATATTTCACTACATCACAAAAACAATTGAAACAAAGATCTAAAAGCAGTTTAGCCACAAACTTTGTGAAAACTAATATTTGTGTCATTCTCAAAACTTTTGGTCACGACTGTATTCAGTAAGTAAGGAGGCAATGTGTGATTTTGATGTATCAGAGCCTAAAAGTTACTCATTCAGCCTCCAATTCAAAATCCTACCTGGTTTAGATGCTACCTTAAAAATGCAGTGAACTGGGGTGTGATCTGACAGGGTCTTACTTCTGATATGGGCAGATGAACAAAGGTGTAAGTGTTCTGCAGATATAAAAATATAATCAATTCTACTATAAGAGTTATTAGCTGTAGAATAGAAAATTTAATCAATCAAAGATGAGTTGAAGCAGCGCCACACATCAGCTAATCCCATTGTGTGCTATAGCTACTACAGCACTTAAAGCTCTCCACACTATATTGCAGAATGGCGTTAGGAAGTGTCCTGGAGAGGATATAAATCAACATTAATATAGAAAGTACATGAAAATTATATGTAAATGGGAAGTTTCTATGAAAACCTATACTGACACCCCTCGAGGCAGCCCTTCTCTCACCACATTGGTACCAGGTAGGGTGCTTAGAGAAATACAGATTAGGATAATTGCCATGCTTACAATGCGTTTCTTTAAGAAATATCACCGAGTACCTGTCTTTCTACAATTAGGAAAGACCTAACATCTCTTAGAAGACCGGATGCTTTTGAAATTATATAAGAGATTATATTCAAATCTGCCATGATAAAAATGTAAATAAAAGAGCTACAGAAAATCAAAAAAATAAAGAGTCTTGCCAATCTGTCGTGAAGGATAAAAAGCACGGCAGACTTAAGTGGATCAGAATCGTATGATATCCGAAAAAAGGAGGTCCATCAAACGAACCACCCATTCACCATGCCTGCAATAAAAGAAAATGTAAACAAATAGTAGAACAAAACAAAGAATCCATGAATGAAGGAAAACAACATTGCTTTCCGGTAATCGTTTTTCTCGATACCCATGACAGCACCCTATGCGACTCAGGACCTCCCATCTGGGCAGGAAACCCGAGAAGATAAAATGGACACACCCCCACCAAGCACCAGTGGAAGAAATAAATTGTTCTCAACTTATATATATCCATATTTCCTCATATAGACATATACAGGGAGTGCAGAATTATTAGGCAAGTTGTATTTTTGAGGATTAATTTTATTATTGAACAACAACCATGTTCTCAATGAACCCAAAAAACTCATTAATATCAAAGCTGAATATTTTTGGAAGTAGTTTTTAGTTTGTTTTTAGTTTTAGCTATTTTAGGGGGATATCTGTGTGTGCAGGTGACTATTACTGTGCATAATTATTAGGCAACTTAACAAAAAACAAATATATACCCATTTCAATTATTTATTTTTACCAGTGAAACCAATATAACATCTCAACATTCACAAATATACATTTCTGACATTCAAAAACAAAACAAAAACAAATCAGTGACCAATATAGCCACCTTTCTTTGCAAGGACACTCAAAAGCCTGCCATCCATGGATTCTATCAGTGTTTTGATCTGTTCACCATCAACATTGCGTGCAGCAGCAACCACAGCCTCCCAGACACTGTTCAGAGAGGTGTACTGTTTTCCCTCCTTGTAAATCTCACATTTGATGATGGACCACACCTCCATTTGACCTATGTGCACAGACCTGCCTGTACCCTATTTTATAGAAGCCTAATAAACTGGACGTTTTATCTTGGAATTGGTGAGTGCCGCTGTCTCCTTTGCATCTCTCTTCTGAATACACCATTGTGTGTATCCCAGCAGAGCACCACCGTATCCATTTGCTGAATCGCATTACCTGTGTCTTCCTTGCAATCCTGCATACTGGTCAGGTGTAGCAGTGCCGGCAGCGCTTTCTCCTCTTGATTGTTTTGATGATGGACCACAGGTTCTCAATGGGGTTCAGATCAGGTGAACAAGGAGGCCATGTCATTAGATTTTCTTCTTTTATACCCTTTCTTGCCAGCCACGCTGTGGAGTACTTGGACGCGTGTGATGGAGCATTGTCCTGCATGAAAATCATGTTTTTCTTGAAGGATGCAGACTTCTTCCTGTACCACTGCTTGAAGAAGGTGTCTTCCAGAAACTGGCAGTAGGACTGGGAGTTGAGCTTGACTCCATCCTCAACCCGAAAAGGCCCCACAAGCTCATCTTTGATGATACCAGCCCAAACCAGTACTCCACCTTGCTGGCGTCTGAGTCGGACTGGAGCTCTCTGCCCTTTACCAATCCAGCCACTGGCCCATCCATCTAGCCCATCAAGACTCACTCTCATTTCATCAGTCCATAAAACCTTAGAAAAATCAGTCTTGAGATATTTCTTGGCCCAGTCTTGACGTTTCAGCTTGTGTGTCTTGTTCAGTGGTGGTCGTCTTTCAGCCTTTCTTACCTTGGCCATGGTCTCTGAGTATTGCACACCTTGTGCTTTTGGGCACTCCAGTGATGTTGCAGCTCTGAAATATGGCCAAACTGGTGGCAAGTGGCATCTTGGCAGCTGCACGCTTGACTTTTCTCAGTTCATGGGCAGTTATTTTGCGCCTTGGTTTTTCCACACGCTTCTTGCGACCCTGTTGACTATTTTGAATGAAACGCTTGATTGTTCGATGATCACGCTTCTGAAGCTTTGCAATTTTAAGAGTGCTGCATCCCTCTGCAAGATATCTCACTATTTTTGACTTTTCTGAGCCTGTCAAGTCCTTCTTTTGACCCATTTTGCCAAAGGAAAGGAAGTTGCCTAATAATTATGCACACCTAATATAGGGTGTTGATGTCATTAGACCACACCCCTTCTCATTACAGAGATGCACATCACCAAATATGCTTAATTGGTAGTAGGCTTTCGAGCCTATACAGCTTGGAGTAAGACAACATGCATAAAGAGGATGATGTGGTCAAAATACTCTTTTTTTTTTTTTAGGGAGGGAATTTTAGAGGGTGCCATCATGGGTATCAATAAAAACGATTAACGGTAAGCAATGTTGTTTTCCCCTCACCCATGACCTCACCCTATGCGAGATAGACTATAAATCAGAACCTAGGGAGGGACTACAGCCTGAAGATCCCTCTCTCCGAAGGATTCATCAGAATGAAGCTGCAGTCTGTAATGCTTATGGAAGTTATGTGGAGAACTCCAGGTGGCTGTTCTACAAATTTGAGCTAGAGAAACATCTGCTCTCTCTGCCCAGGAGGTCGAGACCGCTCTAGTAGAGTGGGCCCCGAATCCTGATGGAGGAGGAAGGGTGGAAACCACTCTGTTGGAAAGGCCTCTTCCTAACCTGATATCCCTGTCAACTTCCATACTGATAACTGCAGAATCTCTGGGTTGGGATGTAGGACAGGGCCCTGGGAGAGAAGATCTTCCCTTTGAGGAATAATCCAAGGGGGCTCCCTGGATAGGTTTATCAGGGTTAAATACCACACTCTCTTTGGCCATCTTGGGGCTACTAATATTATGGAGGCTCTTTCCCTCTGGACTTTCTTCAAGACTTGGGGAATTAGGGAAAGGGGAGGGAAGGCGTATCCGAATTCCTGTTTCCAGTCTTGAGCTAGACCGTCTATAGCTGTAGGATTTTCTGAATGATTTAGGGAGAAGAATCTTTCCACCTTCCTGTTTTTCCGGGAGGCAATGAGGTCGATTGTCGGAGACCCAAATTTTGACACAATCTGAGAGAATACTTCCTCGTTCAGACTCCATTCTGCTTGACTGAGCTCGACTCGACTTAGAAAGTCGGCTAGAATATTTTCTTTCCCCCTTAGATGGATTGCGGATAGAAAAAGGTTCCTCTCTTCTGCTACCTGAAAAATCTCCTGGCAGAGGGAGAGAAGGGATGGTACTCTTGTTCCGCCCTGGCGATTTATATAAGCCACTGTTGTTGAGTTGTCTGAGTAGAAGACCAGTCTTCTGTTTGAGATTTCTGGAATTGCAATCTTTAGAGCCATCACTACGGCTTTGAGATCTTTGAAGTTTGAAGTTCATTTTCTTGCTTTTAAATCCCACCTTCCTTGCCAGTATCTTTTTTCGGAGTGTACACCACAGCCCCAGGGACTGGGGTCCATAGTTATCATAATGGGATCTGCAAAAGACCAAGGCCATTCCCACAGAGAGGTTTCTTTGGGATGTCCACCACAGAAGGGATGATCTTGCTCTGGAGGAGAGATGGAACCTTTCCTCCAGTGTTTGTGGAAGTCCATTCCAAGCCTGCAATATATCCACCTGCAGTGGTCTTGTGTGAATCTGCGCGAAGGGTACAGCCGGAATTGCTAGTCAGACTACACATGGAGTACTGTGTACAGTTCTGGGCTCCTGTAAACAAGGCAGACATAGAGAGGGTCCAGAGGAGGGCAACCAAAGTAATAACTGGAATGGGGCAACTACAGTACCCTGAAAGATTATCAAAATTAGGGTTATTCACTTTAGAAAAAAGACGATTGAGGGGAGATCTAATTAATATGTATAAATATATCAGGGGTCAGTACAGAGATCTATCCCATCATCTATTTATCCCCAGGACTGTGACTGTGACAAGGGGACATCCTCTGCGTCTGGAGGAAAGAAGTTTTGTACACAAAAATAGAAAAGGATTCTTTACGGTAAGAGCAGTGAGATTATGGAACTCTCTGCCTGAGGAGGTGGTGATGGTGAGTACAATAAAGGAATTCAAGAGGAGCCTGGATGTATTTCTGGAGCGTAATAACATTACAGGCTATAGCTACTAGAGAGGGGTCGTTGATCCAGGGAGTTAGTCTGATTGCCTGATTGGAGTCGGGAAGGAATTTTTTATTCCCCTAAAGTGGGGAAAATTGGCTTCTACCTCACAGTTTTTTTTTTTGCCTTCCTCTGGATCAACTTGTAGGATAAAAGGCCGAACTGGATGGACAAATGTCTTTTTTTCGGCCTTATGTACTATGTTACTAAATGACCCAGTACCATCATTGCTTGTCTGAAAGAACACTGGAAGAAACAAAACAGGGACCAAACATGCTCTATGGTGGACGAGACTTTCCTTTGTGGGAGGATTGTCTTCTGGGACCTGGAGTCTAGCTGCATTCCCAAAAAGGTGCAATTCTGAGACGGGGTTAGACAAGATTATCCCTGATTTATCTTCCACCCAAGATCCTTTAACAGGGAGCATACCAGAACTAGATCTTTTTGTAATTGGTCCTTTGTGTGGGCAATGAGCAAAAAGTCGTCCAGATAAGGTATCAACACTACCCTGGACAGTCGGAGAAAAGCCACCATCTCTGCCACTACCTTTGTGAAGATTCTCGGGCCTGTGAGACACCGAAGGGGAGTGCCCTGTATTGTAGATGCAGAAGCTGACCATGCATGTAGACAGTTGTTCTCAAATATTTTTGGGGGGAAGCATGAATTGGGATATGATAATAAATCTCTAGATCTATGCTCGCCATCCAGCAGTCCCTGAATAACAGATCTAGGGTCGTTTTTATTGTCTCCATACAAAACCTTTTGTATTTTAAGAACTTGTTTAGCTTTTTTAAGTTCAGCATCATGCGAAAGGATCCGTTGGGCTTTTTGACCAAAAATAGAGGGGAGTAAAACCCCTTGCCTTCCTCCATCTTGGATACCTGGCAGACTACTCCTTTGTCTAATAATAAACAGACTTCCGATTCTAGCACCTTGGACCTTTGGAAGTCTCTCGGAAGGGGAATCAAGGATAAGGAATCAAGATAAGAGAGGAACTCCAACCGGAATCCCTTCCTTATCCCCCCCAGGACCCACTTGTTCTGGGTAATCCCTGTCCAAGCTGGGAAAAAGTAACCTAACCTGGATTCTGGCGTCATTGTTGCTTTCCTTTCGGTGTATTATCCTGGGTCTTAAAGAGGAATCCACCTGATCTTTTCTGAAACCTGTCTCTCTCTTTTCTGTCATATGGTTTGCCCCTCTGTCTTCTAAAACCCTGCTGGGGTTTACGAAAAAAGGGATTCCTCTGAGGTGTAGGAAACCCTATCTTCTTGTCCGAGGCCTTCTCCAGTATTTCATCCAGACAAGATCCAAAAAGTCTGTTCCCTTCACATGGAAGGGCGCAGAGTCTGGCCTTAGAACCTTGATCTCCTTTCCATGATTTAAGCCAAATGGCTCTTCTAGCGGCATTAGTCATGGCCGAGGATTTGGCAGTAAAACCGATAACATCAGTAGATGCATCAGTTAAAAAATCTGCAGCCTTAGAGAATGTAGGTAAGGATGCTAGGATTTCTTCCCTAGGTTTTTTTTCTTTAAGCTGAATCTCTAGCTGGTCCAACCAAAGGCGGAGAGACCTAGATACCCAGGTAGCTGCGATAGCAGTTCTGAGACAAGTGGCTGATGTCTCCCAGGCACGTTTTAAATAAATATCGACTTTCCTATCTAGAGGATCGGAAAGACAACCTAGATCATCAAAGGGAAGTGCTGTTTTTTGGCTATATTGGCGACCGGGGCGTCCACTGTAGGAGCCTTATCCCATATTGAGGATACTTCTTCATCATACGGATACTTTCTCTTTACTGAGGTGGGAATAAAAAACTTCCCGGCAGGATTTTTCCACTCTTTTTTGATTAGGGCCTGTAAGTTTTCGTGCATAGTAAAAACCCTATGTTTCTTGGGGCCTAGAGCTTGGAAGGATTGGTCCGCAGCAGATCTAGTCTGTTTAATACCTTCTAGCTGCATAGTGGATCTTACAGCTTTCAGTAATGGCTGTGTATCCTCAGGGGGAAAAAAAGGATCTTCCTGAATATTCATCATCAGAGGAATCAGAGTCGCTGGAAAACAACTGTCCTGATTCTTTATCTTCATTATCAGAAGAGTCAATATCCACGCTTTCATATTCCGTAGATCTATCCGGGGATTTGGTATGGCCTTTACTGAATGCTTTAAGCGAAGCCTTCACTTCTGACCTAATTAAACATCTCATGGACCTGGTCAAACTCTGGGACTTTTCCGCCACAAGCTTATCTATGCATACTGAACACAGTGGTTTAAGATATGAGGCAGATAGGGCCGCTTTACATCCTGCACATTCCTTATGTTTGGTCTTGCTAGAAGATTTTTTAGGCGGCATTGAGGACTACAACAATCAAATAATATACCATTAGTAAGGAAAAGAACGCTTTCACCCATAACGAAGAAACTTTTCCTTCCCCACTCCTTAGCACCGGTACCGGGCTTGTGGGCCTCAAGGGTTCCAGGGGTTCAGCGCGTCCATCCGAGGGTTCTGTCATACTGCCAAAGTTGGGAACCTCTTCAGCACAAACACTGTGTGGCTTCCACGCTGGCTGCCTGCTCCTGCAGCCTCTTTTATACTTTAAAAGACGCGCCTCGGCCTCTACTTCCGGTTCCGCAGTCCTGGAGAAGGCCCCGCCCCCCTGACATCATCATATGCGCCTGTGTGTGGCCGCGCGCATGCGCACAAGCGCTTAATGCACGCGGCCGCCATCTTTGGTACTGGCGGGGGCCCCTAACGCCGGGACAAGAGAGGGGAGCCGCCTGAACACGGCCACAGCGGCTCCCCAGGGAACAGCGACACAGAACTACCGCTCCCCAGGGAAAAGGTCTCCTGTGGCAACCAGCCACAGACCCTCCCTCAGCGGCAGGTGCTGACTATGATGGTATGAGGTATGTCTTCAGCAGCGGATCCCCGCTTCCCTGCTTCTCAGGATCTCCCATCCGGAGGACAGGAAACCTGAACTGGTGCTTGGTGGGGGTGTGTCTATTTTATCTTCTCAGGTTTCCTGTCCAGATGGGAGGTCCTGAGTCGCATAGGGTGCCGTCATGGGTGAGGGGAAAAATGTAAACAATTCCTGACATGTCATAATAGTACATCATAGCAGGAGGTGGTTTCCTGCAATTTGACGTACTATTAAGTCATGCTGATTGGGTAGGCACTGATAGCCTGTTGTATCTATCGGCATCGCTGTAAAATCTGATGCCAGTGGATTAACCCTTACTATGCCGTGGTTAACGCTGACCGCTGCATAGAAAGTGTTTGTGGTGGGTGATGATTTCCATCGGGGACCTGCCTTCTACGGAAGCCTAGGAAATTCATCCCCAGGCTTGGCCTCCTAGGCAACTGTTAGGCCTCTTTCACACGGGCGTCACATTTTGGCTCAGGATGTGTCCCGGGTGCATTGCGGCAAACCCGCGCGAATAGGTACGCAATTTCAGTAAGTTTTTACTGCGATTGCGTTCCGTTGTTCAGTTTTTATCGCACGGGTGCAATGCGTTTTGCACGCGCATGATAAAAAACTGAATGTGGTACCCAGACCTGAACTTCTTTACTGAAGTTCAGGTTTGGGTTCAAGGTTGTGTAGATGTAATTATTTTCCCTTATAATGTTATAAGGGAAAATAACAACAATCTTAATACAGAATGCTTAGTAAAATAGGGCTGGAGGGGTTAAAAATTTTTTAAAATAATTAAACTCACCTTAATCCATTTGTTCGCACAGCCTGGCTTCTCTTCTGTCTTCTTTCTTCAGGACCTGGGTAAAGGACCTTTGATGACATCACTGCACTCATCACATGGTCCATCACATGATTCATCACCATAGTGATGATCATGTGACGGACCATGTGATGAGCGTAGTGACTTCACCACAGGTCCTTTTCTTCCTGCACAGCAAAGAAGAAGAAAGAAGAGAAGCCGTGCTGCGCAAACAAGTGGATTAAGGGGAGTTTAATTTTTTAATTTTTTTTTTAACCCCTCCAGCCCTATTTTACTAAGCATTCTGTATTAAGAATGCTATTATTTTCCCTTATAACCATGTTATAAGGGAAAATAATTATGATCGGGTCCCCATTCCGGTCATCTCCAAGCAACCATATGTAAAAATCGCACCGCACCCGCACTTGTGATTTTCGCGCAGCCCCATTCACTTCCATAGGGCCTGCATTGCATGAAAAACGCACAAAATAGAGCATGCTGCGATTTTCATGCAATGCACACGTGATGCGTGAAAATCATCGCTCATGTGCACAGCCCCATAGAAATGAATGGGTCCGGATTCAGTGCAGGTGCAATGCGTTAGCATCACACATTGCCCCCGCGCGGAAATCTCGCCCGTGTGAAAGAGGCCTTAGTCTATTACACAGTGTAATACACTAACAGTTAATGCATTACAATACAGATGTAACGATCGGCTCTATAAAACATTTTTTGTCACCTTACATCACAAAAAAATGCAACACTAAGGGATCAAACAGGCGTATGCCCTTCAAATTGGTACCAATCAAACTTTCACCTCATCCCGCAAAAAATAAGCTCGTACATTAGACAATCGACAAAAAAAACTAAAAACTATGGCTTTCAGAATATGGAAAATACGACCTTACCCCTCAGGTGAAAACCATAAGAAAAAATATAAACTGTGCCAAAAAAAGCCATTTTTTTGTCACCTCACATAACAATAAGTGTAATACCAAGAGATCAAAAAGTCTTATACCCCAAAATAGTACCAATCAAGTCCTCATCCCGCAAAATATGTCTTATATCGTCCAAAAAATAAAAAATAAACTTTGGCTCTCAGAATATGGAGGCACAATTATTTTTTTTCAAAAATGCTTTATGTAAAACTGAAACAAACAAAAAAAGCAGGCATATTTGATATTGCCACGTCCATAACAACGTGCACTATAAAAATAGCACATAATCTAACCTGTCAGATAAACATTGTAAAAAACTAATAAAAACTGTGCCAGAACAGAAATTTTTTTGTAACCTTGCCTCCTAAAAAGCTATCAAAAATCATATGTAGCCCAAAATATCAATAAAACATATCCCATAGTTTCTAAAATGGGGCCACTTTTTGGGAGTTTCTACTGTAGGGGTGCATCTACTGCAGGGCTTCAAATGGGACATGGTGTCTAAATATCAGTCCAGCAAAATCTACCTTCCAAAAACCATGGAACTCCTTTTCTTCTGCGCCCTGCTGTTGTGCCCTTACATCAGTTTACCACCATATGGGGTGTTTCTGTAAACTGCAGAATCAGGGTAATAGATAGAGTTTTGTTTGGCTGTTAACCCTTGATGTGTTACAGAAAAAAATTGATTAAAATGGAAAATCTGCCAAAAAAGTGAAATTTAGAAATGTCATCTCCATTTTCCTTTAATTCTTGTGAAATACCAAAAGGGTTAACAAAGTTTGTAAAATCAGTTTTGAATAACTTGAGGGGTGTAGTTTCTAATATGTAAGCCCCACAAAGTGACTTCATAACTGAACTGGTCCTTAACCACCCCAGGACCGCCGTACGCAGGATTGCGTCCTGGCGGCGGCCCTGTTATTCCTCCTGGATGCGCCGGCGCGTCATCTCGCGAGAGGCGAGATTTCCTGTGAACGCGCGCACACAGGAGCGCGCGTTCACAGGAACCGGAGGTAAACGAGTGGATCTGCAGCTAGCCAGCGGCGATCATTCGCTCGCAGGCTGTAGATGCGATTTTTTAACCCCAAAATGGTATATTAGACGCTGTTTTGATAACAGCGTCTAATATACCTGCTACCGGGTCCTCTGGTGGTCCCTTTTGCTTGGATCGACCACCAGAGGACACAGGCAGCTCTGTAAAATAGCACCAAACACCACTACACTACACTTCCCCCCCCTGTCACTTATTAACCCCTTATTAACCCCTGATCACCCCATATAGACTCCCTGATCACCCCCCTGTCATTTATCACCCCCCTGTAATGCTCCATTCAGACGTCCGTATGTGTTTTGCGGATCCACGGATCCGCAAAACACATACGGACGTCTGAATGGAGCCTTACAGGGGGTGATCAATGACAGAGGGGTGATCAGGGAGTCTATATGGGGTGATCACCCCCCTGTAAGGCTCCATTCAGACGTCCGTATGTGTTTTGTGGATCCGCGGATCTGCAAAACACATGCGGATGTCTGAATGGAGCCTTACAGGGGGGTGATCAATGACCGCAAAACAAGGACACCGGCAATGTGCTTTCCGCATTTTGTTGATCCGCACACTGCCAGAACTATATAGAAAACGCCTTTTCTTGTCCGCAATTGCGGACAAGAATAGGACATGTTCTATAGGCTCTAAAAAAAAAGCAGTGTTCACCCGATCAGGCCTGATCTTGTGCGCACACTTGCGTTCAGTCCGCCCCACCACAGTGACAGAATCTTTTTTTCTTCTGATCACTGCAAAAAAAACAGTAAAATCGCTGCGGCACTATAAAAAGATCACTTTTGAGGGGCATGGTGAGTTCATAGAAGATTTTTATTTTTTTGGCACAAGTTAGCGGAAATAGATTTTTAGTTTTTTTGGTTTTTTTCTTACAAAGTCTCATATTTCACTAACTTGTGACCAAAAAAAAAAATCTCACATGAACTCACCATACCCCTCACGGAATCCAAATGTGTAAAAAATTTTAGACATTTAGATTCCACACTTCTTCTCACGCTTTAGGGCCCCTAAAATGCCAGGGCAGTATAAATACCCCACATGTGACCCCATTTTGGAAAGAAGACACCCCAAGGTATTTCGTGAGGGGCATGGCGAGTTCATGTAAAATTTTATTTTTTGTCACAAGTTAGTGGAATATGAGACTTTGTAAGAGCAAAAAAAACATTTTCCGCTAACTTGTGCCAAAAAAAAATATTCTAGGAACTCGCCATGCCCCTCACGGAATACCTTGGGGTGTCTTCTTTCTAAAAAGGGGTCACTTGTGGGGTATTTATACTGCCCTGGCATTTTAGGGGACCTAAAGCGTGAGAAGTAGTTTGGAATCCAAATGCATAAAAAAATGCCCTGTGAAATCGTAAAGATTCTCATTAGAATTTGGGCCCCTTTGCGCACCTAGGCTGCAAAATATTGTGACACATGTGGTATCGCCATACTCAGGAGAAGTAGGGCAATGTGTTTTGGGGTGTCTTTTTACATATACCCATACTGTGTGTGAGAAATATCTCTGTAAATGACAACTCTTTAAAAAAAAATTATACAAAGTTGTAAATTTACAGAGATATTTCTCTCACCCAGTATGGGTATATGTAAAAAGACACCCCAAAACACATTGCCCTACTTCTCCTGAGTACGGCGATACCACATGTGTGACACTTTATTGCAGCCTAGGTGCGTAAAGGGGCCGAAAGTCCAACGAGTACCTTTAGGCTTTACAGGGTTGCTCACAATTTAGCCCCGCCCAAAATGCCAGAACAGTAAACACACCCCACAAATGACCCCATTTCGGAAAGTAGACACCCCAAGGTATTCGTTGAGGGGCATATTGAGTCCATGAAAGATTTAACTTTTTGTCACAAGTTAGCGGAAAAGGAGACTTTGTGAGAAAAACACAATTTCAAAAATCAATTTCCGCTAACTTGTGCCAAAAAAAACAACTTCTATGAACTCGCCATGCCCCTCACGGAATACATTGGGGTGTCTTATTTCCAAAATGGGGTCACTTGTGGGGTATTTATACTGCCATGGCATTTTAGGGGCCCTTAAGCGTGAGAAGAAGTCTGGAATCCAAATGTCTAAAAATGCCCTCCTAAAAGGAATTTGGGCCCCTTTACGCACCTAGGTTGCAAAAAAGTGTCACACATGTGATATCAGCGTACTCAGGAGAAGTAGGGCAATGTGTTTTGAGGTGTATTTTTACATATATCCATGCTGGGTGAGAGAAATATCTCTCAAATGACAACTTTGTATAAAAAAATGGGAAAAGTTGACTTTTAGAGAGATATTTCTCTCACCCAGCATTGGTATATGTAAAAATATACCTCAAAACACATTGCCCTACTTCTTCTGAGTACGGCGATACCACATGTGTGACACTTTTTTGCAGCCTAGGTGCCCAAAGGGGCCCAAATTCTAAAGAGCACCTTTAGGATTTCACAGGGCATTTTTTACGCATTTGGATTCCAGACTTCTTCTAACCCTTTAGGTCCCCTAAAATGCCAGAGCAGTATAAATACCCCACAAGTGACCCCATTTTGCAAAGAAGACACCCCAAGGTATTTCGTGATGGGCATAGTGAGTTCATGGAAGTTTTTATTTTTTGTCACAAGTTAGTGGAATATGAGACTTTGTAAGAAAAAAAAGAAAAAAAATCATCATTTATCGCTAACTTGTGACAATAAATAAAAACTTCTATGAACTTACTATGCCCATCAGCGAATACCTTAGGGTGTCTACTTTCCGAAATGGGGTCATTTGTGGGGTGTTTTTACTGTCTGGGCATTGTAGAACCTCAGGAAACATGACAGGTGCTCAGAAAGTCAGAGCTGCTTCAAAATGCGGAAATTCACATTTTTGTACCATAGTTTGTAAACGCTATAACTTTTACCCAAACCAATAAATATACACTTATTGCATTTTTTTTTAATCAAAGACATGTAGAACAATAAATTTAGAGAAAAATTTATATAGAAATTTAGTCTTATTTGAAAAATTTTACAACCGAAAGTGAAAAATGACATTTTTTTGCAAAATTTCAGTAAATTTCGATTAATATCAAAAAAAGTAAAAATGTCAGCAGCAATGAAATACCACCAAATGAAAGCTCTACTAGTGAGAAGAAAAGGAGGTAAAATTCATTTTGGTGATAAGTTGTATGACCGAGCAATGAACCTTGAAAGTAGGGTGGTGCAGAATTGTAAAAAGTGGTCTGGTCATTAAGGGGGTTTAAGCTAGGGGAGCTGAGGTGGTTAAAAAGTGGGTATTTTCTTAAAAATAAAGATTTGCTTCTAAAATTCTAAGTCTTCTAACGTCCAAAATATGAGACTTCTGCTGTATAGGAACACTTACTAATAGTAAGCATTCCTATACAGTAGAAGTCTCATATATATACACTGCTCAAAAAAATAAAGGGAACACTTAAACAACACAATGTAACTCCAAGTCAATCACACTTCTGTGAAATCAAACTGTCCACTTAGGAAGCAACACTGAGTGACAATCAATTTCACATGCTGTTGTTCAAATGGGATAGACAACAGGTGGAAATTATAGGCAATTAGCAAGACACCCCCAATAAAGGAGTGGTTCTGCAGGTGGTGACCACAGACCACTTCTCAGTTCCTATGCTTCCTGGCTGATGTTTTGGTCACTTTTGAATGCTGGCGGTGCTTTCACTCTAGTGGTAGCATGAGACGGAGTCTACAACCCACACAAGTGGCTCAGGTAGTGCAGCTTATCCAGGATGGAACATCAATGCGAGCTGTGGCAAGAAGGTTTGCTGTGTCTGTCAGAGTAGTGTCCAGAGCATGGAGGCGCTACCAGGAGACAGGCCAGTACATCAGGAGACGCGGAGGAGGCCGTAGGAGGGCAACAACCCAGCAGCAGGACCGCTACCTCCGCCTTTGTGCAAGGAGGAACAGGAGGAGCACTGCCAGAGCCCTGCAAAATAACCTCCAGCAGGCCACAAATGTGCATGTGTCTGCTCAAACGGTCAGAAACAGACTCCATGAGGGTGATATGAGGGCCGGACGTCCACAGGTGGGGGTTGTGCTTACAGCCCAACACCGTGCAGGACGTTTGGCATTTGCCAGAGAACACCAAGATTGGCAAATTCTCCACTGGCGCCCTGTACTCTTCACAGATGAAAGCAGGTTCACACTGAGCACATGTGACAGACGTGACAGAGTTTTGAGACGCCGTGGAGAACGTTCTGCTGCCTGCAACATCCTCCAGCATGACCGGTTTGGCATTGGGTCTGTAATGGTGTAGGGTGGCATTTCTTTGGAGGGCCGCACAGCCCTCCATGTGCTCGCCAGAGGTAACCTGACTGCCATTAGGTACGGAGATGAGATCCTCAGACCCCTTGTGAGACCATATGCTGGTGCGGTTGCCCCTGGGTTCCTCCTAATGCAAGACAATGCTAGATCTCATGTGGCTGGAGTGTGTCAGCAGTTCCTGCAAGACGAAAGCATTGATGCTATGGACTGGCCCGCCCGTTCCCCAGACCTGAATCCAATTGAGCACATCTGGGACATCATGTCTCGCTCTATACACCAACGTCACGTTGCACCACAGACTGTCCAGGAGTTGGCAGATGCTTTAGTCCAGGTCTAGGAGGAGATCCCTCAGGAGACCGTCCGCCACCTCATCAGGAGCATGCACAGGCGTTGGAGGGAGGTCATACAGGCACGTGGAGGCCGCACACACTACTGAGCCTCATTTTGACTTGTTTTAAGGACATTACTTCAAAGTTGGATCAGCCTGTAGTGTGTTTTTCCACTTTAATTTTGAGTCTGACTCCAAATCCAGACCTCCATGGGTTGAAAAATTTGATTTCCATTTTTTTATTTATGTGTGATTTTGTTGTGAGCACATTTAACTATGTAAAGAACAAAGTATTTCAGAAGAATATTTAATTAACTCAGATCTAGGATGTGTTCTTTTTGTGTTCCCTTTTTTTTTGAGCAGTGTATATATATATATATATATATATATATATACAGTACAGACCAAAAGTTTGGACCCACCTTCTCATTCAAAGAGTTTTCTTTATTTTCATGACTATGAAAATTGTAGATTCACACTGAAGGCATCAAAACTATGAATTAACACATGTGGAATTATATACATAACAAACAAGTGTGAAACAACTGAAAATATGTCATATTCTAGGTTCTTCAAAGTAGCCACCTTTTGCTTTGATTACTGCTTTGCAAACTCTTGGCATTCTCTTGATGAGCTTCAAGAGGTAGTCAGTTACTTTCTGCTGTATAGGAATACTTACTGTAACGGGGTTCCGAAGGTGCACTCGGTCCCCCATTACCCGCAGACCTGTTGCTTAGCTTTGGAAATGAGGATCTGTGTTTGACCTCATTCCCAGGGCGGCTTTACTAGCTGGGTGGCTCCCTGCTCCTAAGTCTGCCTTGAGCGCCGAGCTGATCACTCGGTGCTCGACTGGTTGGTCTGTCGGTCATGTGATGCTGGCCACGTCACATGACCCTCACTCCCCACTATAAATACAGGCAGCCTGCTGGCCACAGGTTGCCTGTTAATTTAGGTTCCACCTGTGATTTGGTCTTTCCTGGCGTACTTACCTCCTGCTGAATTCCTGACGATCCTCGGCCTGCTCCTTGTGTACTTTGCTGCTCTCCTGGTATTCTGACCCCGGCCTCCTCCTGACGTTCCTCTGCTGACTCCTTTGGTACTTCACGTCTCTCCTGGTATTTATGACCCCGGCTTCTCCTGACAATTCTCTGCTTGCTCCATTTGTACTTTGTAGCTTTCCTGGTATTGACTCGGTACGTTCACGTCCTGTTCTTTGTCTGTCTGTCATCCCTGCACTTATTCCAAGTTAGGGATTGCTGTCCAGTTGTCCCCTGTCATTCGGACTCGTGAGGCAAGTAGGCAGGGCCAGGGGTAAGGTTGGAGCGCATTGGTCACTTCCCTCCTCCTGTGTGTGTGTGTGTACGCGACCGTTACACTTACTACTAGTAAGTATTCCTATACAGCAGAAGTCTCATATTTTATTTTATTTTTTTAAGTAACTGGCCATGCAGCTCTATAGTGTAGTGGTTAAGATTATTGGCTGCAATGTAGAAGGTTGTGAGTTCAAATCCTGCCAGAAAATTTCAGAAATAGAGGCTAAATTATATTTAAATACACTGGGGTGTCCCCAAGCACTGACTCCATATATTGACATAGCTATATATGGAGTCAGAGCAAGGACTCCTAAGCCGAACTAGAGTCCCGACACCCTCTTCAGAGCAGGGGATGCCTGGTTTAATGCTCGGGGACTTCCATTGTGCTCGGGTGCTCTGTAGAGCACCTGAGCATCGGGAAGTGTTCTACCAGAGCACACAAGCACTTTGGTGCGCGACCAACACTAGTTAAGAGCCAACCCAACATATGAACACCTAGCAGGGGGGAAAAGGTGTCCCGCATAACTATATCCTGCCAGTCTGTGGAAAGAGGAAAATATTATGGAGAGGCATATTTTGTTACAGAGAGAGAAGGGGGTCAAGATAATATTGCTGTTAAGGTATAAAATGCAGACAGCATAGAATTGATAACCGGGCATTAGGCCAAGCTATAAAGGACAGCTACAGTAATTTTTCATGGTCAAGCATTGGACCATGAGATCTTCTTCGCTGCATCTCCTATGTCTTTGTGGCATGGGGGTAGTAGCTTTCTCCCAAATCCTGGGTTTAGGAAGGTCCGGAAGAGCCGAAAGGTCCTTCACACAGTCCCAATTCTTTATTTCCAGCAAAAAGATGTCCAAGCAGGAGCAGACGTCGTGCAAATCAGAGTACGATGCAATCGTAATATGGCAGCCAGAAAAGACAAATTAAAGACCAAACAGGAATGACCAGTGGTAAGAGACATTTTTGCTGCAAAGTAGGTCTGTAGATGGCTTCAATGTTCTCTGCTTCTGTAAGGTAACAGGAGAGAAATCTTGATATGTAGAAATGGTAGTGTTCTCAAGTTAATTGCTTCAGCAGATCTGGCCACAGATCGTATCGGTTACTTGTCTTGAAAATGAAAAAATTGGCATATAATGTCTCAAGGCGGTCCTGTCTTTGGGACACTGTCTGAGTGCCCAATGTGTCAGTTCTATTATTGATGCTGCTTTCTCATCTCCTATCAGGGCAGAGGTTATCTGTTTAGTTTGCAACAGGGATAGCATCTGGGGGGGGACAGACTTCGGTATACCCCAAAAGCGGAGAATGTTTAATCTCCCATGATTTTCTTGGTTGTCTACTGCATCATATGGTGAGTTGAAGTTGAGGGGCAATTGGCATGTAGATAGTGATAGTTCCATCACAGCGCTGTGCTCCAGAGATGTGGCCTGTGTTGCCTCCAATGCTTCCACTATTTGGCCTGCATGCTGAATATCCTGAGTCAGCCTTGAAAATTTACTTTTAAATGGGTCCAAGACATCCTACAGTGCCTGTCTGATAAAATATCTGGACACCAGTAAGGCTGCATTCACATCATCGTTTAGCTTCCCGTTCTTCTGATCCGTCAGAGGAGAGAGAAAAAAAAAAAAAGGAAGAGAGAAAATAAAACTGGATTCTGTAAAAAAAAAAAAAAAAGATTCTATTGCATCAGTTATGCATAAAATTGCAATAGGATCCGATTTTTACAGGATCCAGTAGAAAAATTGATCCTGTTGCATCAGTTGTCATCCTTTTGAACCATTTCCGTCTGAGATCCGTTTTTAGATGGAAACAAAAGTACTGCATGCAGGACTTTTTTTCCCAGTCTAAAAAACTGATCTCAGACGGAAATGGCTCAAATGGATGACAACTGATGCAACAGGATCTATTATTTTTTTTACAGGATCCAGTTTTTTTTCTCTCTCTCTCCTCTTCTGACCGATCAGAAGAACGGAAAGCTAAATGGTAATGTGACTACACCCTAAACAGTTATTGTCTCCTGCCTGTTCACCATCCCTGTCCCCCTTCAACAAACCTTCGGCAGGCTCGTCAGTAGTTTTAGACGTTGCTGCCACTATTTTGGTTTCTTTAGTTGCGGGAGCTCCAGCTTGATTTTTCTAATATTGATCAATACCACTCAAAGGATTAAGGGTTTTGGTTGTAGTACCAGGGTCTCCCGATCTAGCCCCATCGATTTTGACCAATTCTCAGCCTCTAGGCTTACGTTAGCTGGATCCACAGCAGGGTTGAGCACAGAGCTCAGAGCAGTGCAGCCATACAGCTCAGGCGCTAGCTCCATCCCCGATAGTTATCTCCTTTGTAGTTTTCCTCGCCTTCTGTTCATTATGCAGAGATCAGTTAATCTTTTTGAGAGTGCTGTAGATTTGTTGCCTACATTTTTGGGGTTTGATCACGCCCTCAGCTGCAGGCTCCCCACTTGGAGATTGTAATATTGTGCTGCTCTATTCTTTCTATCTATCTATCTATCTATCTATCTATCTATCTATCTATCTATCTATCTATCTATCTATCTATATCTACTATCTAATCTATCTAGCCATCATATCTTTATACAGCTAGTGAAATAAAACTGTAGCCCTAGGCATTATTGCTTTCACCTTATTCCATGTTCTGAATTTGGAAGAAAAAATGCTCTCTTTTGCCTGGGTGACATGAACAAGAAATGAACAGCTGACCTGAGTTTGAATTTAGAGTGTTCATTAATAGGATATTATGCCATATGCTCGGCACACTGTCTTTTTTTTAATGCAGCCGCCAATTGGAGAGAATTTCTAATTAGTAATGGTATAATGAGAGTATTCAAAGGCTAATGTGGTGGGTGGAGAAGAGAAACAGATCACTTGCCGTGTACTGGAAATATTTCCCTTCATTTTCTTGGTGGAATAATGACCTGCAGTAAAAAGCTGCGATCTCTGACAAATGAAGGACATTCGAGGAGGTTACATTAACTACTGCAAGAGCATTTATCACTTTTGAAAAAGACAAAAAATTGTAAAGAGCCTCAGACCTAGTTTAACATGCAGATATGTAATGAATTATAACTGAAAAAGAAGGCGAGAAGTTGTAAATAATGTATATGAATTTCACAGATGCTTATAGTCAAATGTTAGCCAAACTACTGTGACATGAATAAGCAAACATGAAAGTATTTACATGGAAACATTTTACTATTAATGTTGAATGAAGATAGAGAAAATTATACTGCTACATATATGTGGGTGGAACAAAAAAGCTAGTTCAGCTAATGCAACCAAATATATGAGTATATGTTCTGTCTTATTAATACTGACAATATTCAAATTTTCTATTCACCCTGACAAAGGACAAGGCCAGATCGAGTTGGATCTCACTGTGCTACTATATTCCAAAGCGCTTTACAGACATTAGCATCTAACTGTCCCCAGTGGGGCTCACAATCTAAGGTCCCCATCACTATGTCTTTGGAGTGTGGGAGGAAACCCATGCAAACACGGGGAGAACATACAAACTCCATGCAGATGTTGTCCTTGGTCGGATTTGAACCTAGGACCTCAGAGCTGCAAGGCACTGAGCCACTGTGCTGCTCATTATATGACTATTCTATTGCTCCTCTTGACTTCTGGGGAAAATATTTGCAAATTATCATGTCTAACATCTGCTGGCATCATATAGGTATAGGAAAGCTAATCTGAATATATTTACCAGATATCTAGAGGGAGCATTGCCTAGCCTACTATACTGCGCATACATACTCAACATAATAGTAACCCATAATGAAAAGAGTACCATATATATATATATATATATATAGTTGAGGAAAACACAGTTGTATACTAGGCTCTCTCTTAGCAAAATTAGTTTGAAGCTTTTCTGATTTGCTTCAGCCAAATTATGTAAAATGGTACACAGTGCCATTTTAGTATCCATGTTGGCTGACTCAATTGTTTTAGTGAACACATGTAATTCTCTGAAAAAAGTGACCAATAAATCTACCATAATAATAATTCAGCAATCAAAACACCATTATCATACCTGTGTTACTGAAAGCGTTGTACATTGGTGCAAGATAATGGGTGAATAGGATACAGCAGTAGTAAAGCAAATAATACAGGGACAGTGATGGTGTTACTGCATCACAGTTTTAGTGAACATGAGTAGAGTTAAGCGGACACCTGGATGTTCGGGTTCGCTGGGTTCGGCCAAACTCGGCAAAAAAAAGTTAGAGTTCGGGACCCAAACTTGACCCGAACTTGACCCCAAACCCCATTGAAGTCAATGGGGACCCAAACTTTGGAGCACAAAAATGGCTCTAAAAAAGTAATGGAAAGGGCTAGAGAGCTGCTAAAGGCAGCAAAATGTCGTTAAGAGCATGGCAAGTAAGGAGGAGGAGGTGTATATGGAGTAGGAGGTTGAAGTGGATGTGGCGGTGTAGGTGGAAGCAGCGGTGGAGAAGAAGAAGGTAGCCAACACTGTTTTTTGGTTTGGGTATTTATTTTATTTTATTATTATTTTTTTGTTTAAATTTGCGTAGACCACAAAACATTGGGAAATATAAATAATAAAACAAAGAGAAAGTGCACTGAAGTACAACAATGGCTGTGTGAGGCAGGTATACATGTCTATTCTGCACAAGGTACGGACAAGTCCTGTAGGATCCATGCCTGGTTCATTTTAATGAACGTGAGCTTGTCCACATTGGCTGTGGACAGGCAGCTGCGCTTGTCTGTGATAACCCCCTCCTGCCGTGCTAAACAAACGTTCAGCCATGTGCCCAATTTGGAAACCAAGAAGTTGAAGGGGACAGACCCGTCATTCAGTACATGTAGGCGTGTGCACACTTATATTGTATGATCTTATGGAGGACGCAAAGAGTAAAATAAAAAAAATTAAAAAAAATGTTAAAATAAAAAGGTTTCACATGTAAAAAAATAAAATAAAATTCCGCAAGTAAGGAATAAAAATAAAATTAAAATTAAATAGAAAATGATAAAATAGACATATTTGGTATTTCCACGTCTGTGACGGGCGGCTCTATAAATATATCACATGATCCACCCAGTCCAATAAACACCATAAAAAATAAAAACTGTCAAAAAAAGCCATTTTTGTCACCTTACATCACAAAAAGTGCAACACCAAGTGATCAAAAGGGGGTATGTCCCACAAAATGGTACCAATAAAACTGTCACCTCATTCCGCAAAGAATAAGCCCCGACATAAGAAAATCACTTAAAAAATAAAAAAACTATAGCTCTCAGAACATGGACACATTAAAACATAATTTTTTTTGTTTAAAAAATGCTATTATTGTGTTAAAGTGAAATAAATAAAAAAAAAGTATACATATTAGGTATTGCCACGTCCGTAACAACCAGCTCTATAAAAAATATCGCATGACCTAACCCCTTGGGTGAACACCATAAAAAATAAAAATAAAAACTGTCAAAAAAAGCTATTTTTGTCACCTTACATCACAAAATGTGCAACACCAAGTTAACAAAGAGGCGTATGTCGCATAAAATGGTACCAATAAAACTGTCACCTCATCCCGCAAAAAATGAGCCCCTACATAAGAAAATAATAATAAAAAAATAAAAAAAACTCTAGCTCTCAGACCATGGACACATTAAAACATGATTTCTTTGTTTCAAAAATGCTATTATTGTGTAAAACTTAAATAAATAAGAAAAAGTATACATATTAGGTATCACCACGTCCGTAACGATCTGCTGTATAAAAATGTCACATGACCTAACCCTCATATGAACACTGTAAAAATTTAGAAATAAATAAAAACTGTGCTAAAACAACCAATTTTTTGGTCAACTTGCCCCATAAAGTGTTATAATGAATGATCAAAAAATGATATGTACCCAAAAATTGTAACAACCAGCTGTATAAACAATATCACATGACCTAACCCTCAGGTGAACACCGTAAAAAATAAAAAATAAAAACAGTGGCAAAAAAACATTTTTTTTGTCACCTTACATCACAAAAACTGTTCAAAAAAGAATATGCCACCCAAAATTGTATCAAAGCATAACCTCATCCCGCAAAAATGAGACCCTACTTAAGACAATCGGACAAAAAAATATAATAACTATGACTCTCAGATTATGGAGACACTAAAATGTTTTTTTTTTCTGTTTCAAAAATGCTATTATTGTGTTAGTGAATTAAATAGAAAAAGGAGACATATTAGGCATCTCTGCATTCAAAACAACCTGCTCTAAAAAAATATCACATGAGCTACCCCCACAGGTGAACACTGTAAAAATAAATACATAAAAACTGTGCCAAAACAACCAGTTTTGCCCCATAAAGTGTAATAATGAATGATCAAAAATCATATGTACTTAAAAATGGTACCAATAAAAACATCAACTACCTGCAAAAAATGAGCCCCTGCACAAGACGATCGGCAAAAAAATAAAAAATAAATGGCGTTGAGAAAATGGAGACACAAAAACATAACTTTTTTCAAAAATGCTTTTATGTGTAATACTGAAACAAACAAACAAAGAAAGTAGACATATTTGATATCATCGCATCCGTAACAACCTGCTCTATAAAAATAGCACATGATCTAACCTGTCAGATGAACATTGTAAAAAAATAAAAAATGAAGACTGTGCCAGAACAGTCATTTTTGGTTACCTTGCCTCACAAAAAAACCCTGCAATATAGTGCAATCAAAAATCATATGTACCCCAAAATAATATCAATAAAACTGTCACCTTTCCTTAGTTTCCAAAGTGGGGTCACTTTTTAGGAGTTTCTACTGTAGGGGTGCATCTGGGGGGCTTCAAATGGGACATTGTGTCTAAAAAAACTGTCCAAAATCTGCCTTCCAAAAACCATGCAGAGTTTATTCTTTCAGCGCCCTGCAGTTTACCACCACATGTGGGGTATTTCTGTAAACTGCAGAAGCAGTGTAATAGATCTTAAAATTGAAAATCTGCGAAAAAAGTGAAATTTAGAAATTTCATCTCAATTTTCCTTTCATTCTTGTGGAACACCTAAATGGTTAACAAAGTTTGTAAAAATCAATTTTGAGGGGTATATTTTTTGGGGTAATTTATGGGTGGTTTCTACTATGTAAGCCCCGACAAAGTGACTTCAGAACTGAACTGGTCCTTAAAAAGTGGGTTTTGTAAATTTTCTTAAAAATTTTAAGAATTGCTAAATATTTAAACTTCATATACAATTCAGCCATATAACATTTTTAATATTTGTTGTTAGATGAGAAGGATACTACTCACGCTTCAGAAGACCTCATGGTACTTTCTTTACTTTATTTTTCACAATTAAAAAGTGTTGCTTGGCTCTGGGGCCCACTTGTTCAGAGTTTACCGAGTTGTAAACCACATATTTAAGCGCGACGTTTCGGGGGTCACGCCCCCTTACTCATGCTTGAAGATTAGGTGTAACCAACAGCCTTAAATATTCTAGGGCATGGGCATAGTCTGTTTTGAATTTCAATTTGTGTCTACAAACATTCATTTGGTTACAAATTGACATTTCACAAAAATTCTTCAAAATGACAGATGCCATTCAACCCTTTTGGTTTTAATGTTTACATTTTTGTAATCCATCTAGTTTCATGCTGCAGCAATTTATTCTTATTATTTTCTGGAGTAAATCCAGGTTTAATATATTCTAGTATTGCCTATTTTATTTTGTTCCATTTAGGTTTCCTTTCATAACAATGTTGCAACATGTAATTTCTTGGTATTAATTATTTTCTTCTTTTTTGCTATCAGTGGATTCCACGTATCTTTTTATGTTGTATTTGTGTTCTATGAGTCTTGTCCTTATTTCTCTTTTAGTTTGTCCTATATACCACATGCTGCAAGGGCATCTCAGACCATAGATAACATTTTTGGTCATACATATAGTATAGTGGCACATAGGAATTATATATCCTTTCTAGTGATGAGCGGGAGGTGCCATATTCGATTTCGCGATATTTCGCGAATATTCGCATGAATATTCGTGTTATATTCGTTGAAATTGAATATTCGCAATTATTCCAATTATCGCGAAATTATTTTTTCGCATATTGCGAAAATTTATCTTGATAGTATAAGGCAACGTTCCTATGCTAATGACTAGTGATGAGCGGGAGGTGCCATATTCGATTTCGCGATATTTCGCGAATATTCGCATGAATATTCGTGTTATATTCGTCGAAATCGAATATTTGCAATTATTCCAATTATCGCGAAATTATTTTTTCGCATATTGCGAAAATCTATCTTGATAGTATAAGGCAACGTTCCTATGCTAATGACTATGGCTAGGCTAATATGTGTACTTTACGAAATTTCGTAATATTGCTCTAACTTCGTCTCTTAGAATATTACGAATATTCTAAAAGACGAAGTTAGAGCAATATTAAGAACATTTTCAAAAGTCGAAATTGCGATGCGAGTAATATAACACGAAATAGTCGCATGAAGATTTAAACTTAGCACTGCTATATTCCATATTCTAGCCTAATATGGAATATAGCTGTGCTAAGTTAGCACTGCTATATTCCATATTAGGCTAGAATATGGAATATAGCTGTGCTAAGTTGAAATCTTCATGCGACTATTTCGTGTTATATTACTCGCATCGCAATTTCGACTTTTGCAAATGTTCTTAATATTGCTCTAACTTCGTCTTTTAGAATATTCGTAATATTCTAAAAGACGAAGTTAGAGCAATATTACGAAATTTCGTAAAATACACATAGATTGTATTTAAGCTAATATACTGCTATAGTAATAATTTTTAATAGTGTACATATTTTACAAAACTTAAGTTCAGAAGAGGCAAAAAAAAAAATTACAGGAAAAAAAAGGGATTATAGCACTATATTAGCTAAATTACAATCTATATGTGTATTTTACGAAATTTCGTAATATTGCTCTAACTTCGTCTTTTAGAATATTCGTAATATTCTAAGAGACGAAGTTAGAGCAATATTACGAAATTTCTAAAAGACGAAGTTAGAGCAATATTAAGAACATTTGAAAAAGTCGAAATTGCGATGCGACTAATATAACACGAAATATTCGCATGAAGATTTCAACTTAGCACTGCTATACTCCATATTCTAGCCTAATATGGAATATAGCAGTGCTAACTTAGCACAGCTATATTCCATATTAGGCTAGAATATGGAGTATAGCAGTGCTAAGTTGAAATCTTCATGCGAATATTTCATGTTATATTACTCGCATCGCAATTGCGACTATTGCGAAATTTCGTAAAATACACATATAGATTAGATTGTAATTTAGCTAATATGGAATATAGCAGCAAGTTGAAAACGCCACTGACTGGAGCAGCCAGGAAGCCAGGAATCCAAAGGACAGGTAAGAACAACTTTAGGGAAGTGGGAAAGAAAAAAATATAATAAAAAAAAAAATAAAAAAAACGAATATTCGATTTCGTGAATATATAGAACGATATTCTAAATATTCACGAAATCTCGAAATTGCGATATTCGAGAAAAAAATTTGCAATTCGAATATTCGCGCTCAACACTAATCCTTTCCTGGGATGATCGATGAACTCTCCCTTTGGCATTAGAAACACTACAAAAATATACTTCTATAGTAGAGAAAATAGCCAATAAAGGAGGGGCGATCGTCGTTATGAATCGGGAGGCATATATAGCAGAGGCACATAAACAACTAAATGATGAAAATACCTATAAAAAACTCAAAGGCGACCCCACCACTATATTTACTAAAGAATTGAAAATATTACTAGATAAGAATAACATATACTGGGGACCAGGGGCATAACTAGAAGTGACTGGGCCCCACAGCAAATATTTGTAAGGGCCCCTCCAGCATGCTTCGCACCTCCCTCCTCCTGTGTAAACCCCACTCCTTTGGCACAGTGTAGCGGTATACTGTATATTGTGTGGCGGAGCTGATATTGTGCTTTATCCTAATGAGAAAGTTTTCATAATAAGGATTTGGAGAAGGGGCAGAGGAATAGCAGAGCAGGGAGAGGCTGGTGCTGCTACTAGGGGTCATACCATGGGGGAGTAATAAAGCCCACCATAATGCCCCCCCAGTAGAAATAATTCTTCTTATAATGTGACAGTGCAAAAATACCCCCTTGTAATGCCCCCAGTTGAGCTGATGTCCCCATAGTGCCCCCATAATGTCCCAGTATAAAATACCCCTATATAGTGCCCCCAGTAAATTCCCCCATAGTGCTCCTCTCCCCCCTTCATGCTAGTGCCCCCCATAATGTACCAGTATAAAATGCCCCATATATAGTGCCCCAGTAGATGCCCCTCAGTGTCCGGCCTCTGATAGGCTGCCGGCCTAGTGTTCCCCATAATGCCCCCCAATAATGTGCCAGTAAGTGTCCCCATAGATGCCCCCCATCATGTGCCAGTATCAAGTGCCTCTCTCCTCCCCCCCACATGTCCCAGTATCATAGTGCCATCTCCCCCCCCCCCCAATGTGCCAGTATCAAGTGCCTCTCTCCTTCCCACATCCCATGTGCCAGTATCATAGTGCCAAACCCCCCCATGTGCCAGTATCAAGTGACTCTCTCTTTCCCCCCATCTCCCAGTATCATAGTGCCATCTCCCCCCCAAAGAAGTGCCAGTATCAAGTGCCTCTCTCCCCCATGTGCCAGTATCATAGTGCCAAACCCACCCATGTGCCACTATCAAGTGCCAACCCCCCCACATGCCAGTATCAAGTGCCTCTCTCCTCCCCCCCATGTCCCAGTATCATAGTGCCATCCCCCCCCCCCCCCACAAAAAAAGTGCCAGTATCAAGTGCCTCTCTCCCTCCCCCCCCCATGTGCCAGTATCAGGTGCCTCTCCCCCCCATGTGCCAGTATCAGGTGCCAACCCCTCACCCCCATGTGCCAGTATCAGGTGCCTCTCTCCCCCCCCATGTGCCAGTATCAGGTGTCTGGTCAGCCGCTGCTGCTGTGAAGGGGCCCTGAACATTAAGACAAGAATCAATATTTAACTAACTTGAAAAAAAACCTTCACACACGCTGCTGGGGCGCCGGGCCCCGAAGCAGCTGCTTCCCCTGCTTCCCCGGCAGTTACGCCACTGCCTGGCTGCCTGTGTGTAGTGTCTGTGTGTGTGTTAATAAAATAAAAAAACTGAATGCGGTCCGGACGGGCCCCCAGTGGCATTGGGCCCCATAGCCACTGCTATGGTTGCTATGGCGATCCCTACGCCACTGCTGGGGACATAAATCAGATTTTTAGGAGTTATTTACTAAAAGCCAAAAGTTAAAAATATTGAAAAAAATAAAAAAAGTTACAGTTATCCTTTAAATTAGCAGTCCAAAATGCCCTCTAGTCCTTTAAAGTCTTGCAGTGACCCCAAAATATATGTAAAATGCACATGAAGGGTATAATTCCAAACTGCAGGAGTATATGAGTGTCTGGTAATGAGTATTTTTCAAGGCCCCACAGTGAATATGAAAAATAGGCCACTGAATAAAACATTTTAGAAAAAAAAGCTATTTTTTTTATTTTATCCACCTATTTTACCCACATATTTTCCAAAAAAATCCAAACACTTAAAATCTTCAAATTGCCCCCAAATTTTTAAATGTAGTCACTTTGTGATTGTTATGTCTTATGTTTTAGTACGGTACTACATCTGTTCTGGCAGTATGGTGCCATAGAACTGGAAAAATATGTCTCCAAAATCAATATTGCATTTTAAAATTTAAAATCTTTAAAATCTTGCAGTGAGACTAAAATATATGCAAAAAGCACATACAGGGTGTCATTTCAGCTGGCATAAGCATATAAATGTGTGTTAAAGGGCATCTGTCAGCATATTTGTACCTCTGAAACTGGCTGACCTGTTGTATGTGTACTTGGCAGCTGAAGGAACCTATGCTGGTCCCATGTTCATATGCGCTCGCATTACTGAAAAAACGATGTTTTAATGTACAGTTGTGTTCAAAATAATAGCAGTCAGACATCACTAACCTGATCAATCACTGTTTTTAGTAGAAATGATATTTCTACATGGCAAATAATTTACTAGCAGGTGTAGTAGAGTAATAGAAACCCAACAGATCCAACAGTCATGCCATGTATGCTGCTGATTCTGTGTAATTGAATCACTAATTGAAAGGGGCATGTTCAAAATAATAGCAGTATGGAGTTCAATTAGTGAGGTCATTCATTATTTGAAAAACAGGTGGCAATTATTGCCCTTGTTTAAGGAAGGAAGGCAGCAAATGTTGTACATGCTGGTTACAGTCCATTTCTCTCTGAAATTCTGAGGAAAATGGGTCGTTCCAGACATTGTTCAGAAGAACAGCGTACCATACCTTGATTATAAAGTTGATAGGAGAGGGGGAAATATATAATGAGGTGCAGAAAATGATTGGCTGCTCAGCTAAAATTATCGCAAATGCTTTAAAATGGGAACCAAAACCTGAAAGACGTGGAAGAAAGCGAAAAACTACCATTCAAATGTATAGAAGAATAACTAAAATGACAAGGACTCAGCTAACAATCTGCTCCAGGAAGATCAAAGGAGGTCTAAAGTTACCTGTGAGTACTGTTACACTTAGAAGACATGTGTGTGAAGCCCAAGCTATCTGCAAGAAGCTCCCGCAAAGTCCCACTGTTGAAAAAAAAACACGTGCTGAAGAGGTTACAATTTGTCAAAGAGCACATTGACTGGCCTATAGAGAAATGGCGCAACATTTTGTGGAATGATGAAAGTAAGATTGTTCTTTTTGGGTCTAGTGGCCGGAGACAGTTTGTCAGACAACCCCCAAACACTGAATTCAAGCCACAGTACACTGTGAAGACAGTGAAGCATGGTGGCGCAAGCATCATGATATGGGGATGTTGAGCCTATTTATCGCATACCAGGGATCATGGATCAGTTTGAATACATCAGAATACTTGGAGAGGTCATGCTGCCTTATGCTGAAGAGGAAATGCCCTTGGAATGGGTGTTCCAAGACAACGACCCCAAACACACAGTAAACATGCAACATCTTGGTTCCAGACCAACAAGATTGACGTTATGGAGTGGTCAGCCCAATCCCCAAACCTTAATCCAATAGAAAACTTGTGGGGTGACATTTAAAATACAGTTTCTGAGGCAAAACCAAGAAATAGAGAAGAACTGTGGAATGTAGTCCAAGCATCCTGGGCTGGAATACCTTTTCACACGTGCCAGAAGTTGGTAGACTCCATGCAACACAGATGTACAGCAGTTCTCAGAAACAGTGGTTATACAACTAAATATTAGTGAAGTGATTCAAAGGAAAGCAAAATCTTCAAACATTTTTCAGTTTATGTAGTGAATGTTTGAGTTTGTAAAGGAGAATACAAAACACTGCTATTTTATTTGAACAGTCTAATCACTTTTCAATTTGATATATTTTTCTTCATGTTTTGATTTGGAATAGAATGTGTAGTGTTCCCAATGCATTTGTGTGTATGGAAATAAAAGCTATTAGAAGGATTTTGAGCTTTATTCACTTTTTTAAACACTGCTATTATTTTGAACACAGCTGTATGCAAATGGACCTTTAGAAGAAATAGGGGTGTTGCCTTTTCACCTATAGACTCTGTTGTCTCTGAAACTGCTGCACCCTCTACATTTTGACTGACAGAGCCAGGCAGTGAACATCACACCTGGCCCTGTCAAGTGCAAAGGGCATGGAGTTGCAGAGAGAGCAGAGCCTCTAGGAATAATGTCAGGACGCCCATTGCTTCTAGAGGCTCATTTGCATATATTAAAACATCATTTTTCTTAGCCATGCAGGCACATAGGAACTTGGGACCAGAACAGATGCCTTCAGCTGCCAAATACACATGCAACAGGTTAGCCAGTTTCAGAGGTACAAATCTGCTAACAGACAACAGATGTCCTTTAATGTGTGTGTGTTTTTTCAAGGCCACATAGTGAATGCGAAAAAAATGGGCCAATGAATCAAACAGATTTCAGAAAAAGTTCCTAAGGGCTCTTTCACACTACCGTTTTTTTTTTCCGTTTTGCGGGCCATTTTTGGCGTTCGGTATACAGTCCGTATACGGAACCATTCATTTCAATAGTTCCGCAAAAAAAACGGAATGTACTCCGTATGCATTCCGTTTTCGTATTTCCGTTTTTCCGTTGAAAGATAGAACATGTCCTATATTTGGCCGCAAATCACGTTCCGTGGCTCCATTAAAGTCAATGGGTCCGCAAAAAAACACAATGCATACGGAAATGCATCCGTATGTCTTCCGTATCCGTTCTGTTTTTTTGCGGAACCATCTATTGAAAATGTTATGCCCAGCCCAATTTTCTCTATGTAATTACTGTATACTGTATATGCCATATGGAAAAACGTAACCGAAACGGAAACACAGCGGAAACAAAAAAACGGAACAACGGATCCGTGAAAAACGGAAAGCAAAACACTGAAATCGACATACTGTAGTGTGAAAGAGGCCTAAGATGAAGACTTTAGGGGGTAACCATTAAAAAAAGTCACTTTGAACATATTTTTTTAATGTATTGGCATTGTACAACATCTGTTGTGACAGCATGGTGCCACAAACCAGCAACAGAAAAATATGCCTCCAAAATATAACCGTACATACATGGTAGCAGTAATGGTTTTAGAAATGTTTTGTCTTCAAATCTTTTGTAACAGATAAAAATTGATAAGAAAAAAATATACCTTCTTTTTCATAATTTTCATATTTTTCCTTCAATTTTTTAAAATATTATATCTGTCATCGAATGACACAAAAGATAGGGCTAATGTGTCTTCTGAAAAATAATATTAAATACCTGAAGCCATGTAGGTTGGCTCAGATATTAAATGGTTATTTAGAGTTAGATAGGCCATTTCTAAAATAAAAAAAAAAAAAAGACCTGGTAAGAAAGGGGGTAAATACACTGCTCAAAAAAATAAAGGGAACACTTAAACAACACAATGTAACTCCAAGTCAATCACACTTCTGTGAAATCAAACTGTCCACTTAGGAAGCAACACTGAGTGACAATCAATTTTACATGCTGTTGTTCAAATGGGATAGACAACAGGTGGAAATTATAGGCAATTAGCAAGACACCCCCAATAAAGGAGTGGTTCTGCAGGTGGTGACCACAGACCACTTCTCAGTTCCTATGCTTCCTGGCTGATGTTTTGGTCAAGATTGGCAAATTCGCCGCTGGCGCCCTGTGCTCTTCACAGATGAAAGCAGGTTCACACTGAGCACATGTGACAGTTTGGATACGCCGTGGAGAACGTTCTGCTGCCTGCAACATCCTCCAGCATGACCGGTTTGGCATTGGGTCAGTAATGGTGTGAGGTGGCATTTCTTTTGAGGGCCCCACAGCCCTCCATGTGCTCGCCAGAGGTAGCCTGACTGCCATTAGGTACCGAGATGAGATCCTTAGACCCCTTGTGAGACCATATGCTGGTGCGGTTGGCCCTGGGTTCCTCCTAATGCAAGACAATGCTAGACCTCATGTGGCTGGAGTGTGTCAGCAGTTCCTGCAAGACGAAGGCATTGATGCTATGGACTGGCCCGCCCCTTCCCCAGACCTGAATCCAATTGAGCACATCTGGGACATCATGTCTCGCTCTATCCACCAACTTCACGTTGCACCACAGACTGTCCAGGAGTTGGCAGATGCTTTAGTCCAGGTCTGGGAGGAGATCCCTCAGGAGACCGTCCGCCACCTCATCAGGAGCATGCACAGGCATTGTAGGGAGGTCATACAGGCACGTGGAGGCCACACACACTACTGAGCCTCATTTTGACTTGTTTTAAGGACATTACATCAAAGTTGGATCAGCCTGTAGTGTGTTTTTCCACTTTAATTTTGAGTGTGACTCCAAATCCAGACCTCCATGGGTTGAAAAATTTGATTTCCATTTTTTTATTTTTGTGTGATTTTGTTGTCAGCACATTCAACCATGTAAAGAACAAAGTATTTCAGAAGAATATTTAATTAATTTAGATCTAGGATGTGTTATTTTTGTGTTCCCTTTATTTTTTTGAGCAGTGTATATATTTTTATATATACAGTACAGACCAAAAGTTTGGACACACCTTCTCATTCAAAGAGTTTTCTTTATTTTCATGACTATGAAAATTGTAGATTCACACTGAAGGCATCAAAACTATGAATTAACACATGTGGAATTATATACATAACAAACAAGTGTGAAACAACTGAAAATATGTCATATTCTAGGCCTGTGATGGCTAACCTCCGGCACTCCAGCTGTGGTGAAACTACAACTCCCAGCATGCTCCATTCATTTCTGTGGAGTTCTGAGAACAGCCAAGCAAGTGTGCATCTTGGGAGTTGTAGTTTTACCACATCTGGAGTGCCGGAGGTTAGCCATCACAGTTCTAGGCTCTTCAAAGTAGCCACCTTTTGCTTTGATTACTGCTTTGCACACTCTTGGCATTCTCTTGATGAGCTTCAAGAGGTAGTCCCCTGAAATGGTTTTCACTTCACAAGTGTGCCCTGTCAGGTTTAATAAGTGGGATTTCTTGCCTTCTAAATGGGGTTGGGACCATCAGTTGCGTTGAGGAGAAGTCAGGTGGATACACAGCTGATAGTCCTACTGAATAGACTGTTAGAATTGGTATTATGGCAAGAAAAACGCAGCTAAGTAATGAAAAACGAGTGGCCATCATTACTTTAAGAAATGAAGGTCAGTCAGTCAGTCAGCCGAAAAATTGGGAAAACTTTGAAAGTAAGGGCTATTTGACCATGAAGGAGAGTGATGGGGTGCTGCGCCAGATGACCTGGCCTCCACAGTCACCGGACCTGAACCCAATCGAGATGGTTTGGGGTGAGCTGGACCGCAGAGTGAAGGCAAAAGGGCCAACAAGTGCTAAGCATCTCTGGGAACTCCTTCAAGACTGTTGGAAGACCATTTCAGGGGACTACCTCTTGAAGCTCATCAAAAGAATGCCAAGAGTGTGAAAAGCAGTAATCAAAGCAAAAGGTGGCTACTTTGAAGAACCTAGAATATGACATATTTTCAGTTGTTTCACACTTGTTTGTTATGTATATAATTTCACATGTGTTTATTCATAGTTTTGATGCCTTCATAGTCATGAAAATAAAGAAAACTCTTTGAATGAGAAGGTGTGTCCAAACTTTTGGTCTGTACTGTATATTTATATACGCTACTTACAAAGTTAGAAATATTTGGCTTGTGGGTGAAATATCAGGATGAACCTAAAATACACTAACCCTCTGCACTGTTACAAGTCTGGACTAAACACCTAACTTGCTAGCAAGTAGCTGCTAATCAACTGCAAGCAGGATAACGGGACACGGTCCACACTATGAATAGACACTGGTCTGCTGCAAGTGAACCTTATGCATAATACTGACCAGTATAGCTACATCAGCTGGTTATTGGCCAGATGGGGCTATGTTCAGTTAGCCGCACTAACTGTACTGGGCTTAACACGTATGGTCTATAATTCAGACCAGTGCTCCACACTCATATACGCTACACCACTATGTCTGGAGCCACTACTCTGTAGCATACACTCATCCAGATTACACTACAGCGTGTAGCATTTATTCAGTAAATGTGGATACACGCCCTCATTCAGTTCAGTGTTCAGGCCAGCCTCTCAAACATCCACTCACTTGCGGTCAGTATATTGTGGCTACAAGATGTAATGCCACATCTATTGCACACCATGCCTAAAGAGCCGTGTCCTGAAGTTTAACATCAGCTCTACGCGTTTCCACGTGACATATGTTCGTCACGTATCTTCAGGAGCTTACTCAAGAAATGCCTATTTCAAGACAAGTGCCCCGCGCAATCCTGGGCTTTTTCTCTGCCGCCCGGATCTCTGGCCCTTCGGTCGGTGGAGGAATTTTTCAAAGCCCTGGGATTGATTTACGATGATCCAGATCGGGTCTCGATGGCAGAATCAAAATTGCGTAACTTATTACAGGGTGAACATACTGCAGAGGTTTACTGCTGTCACGAGGGTGTCGAGGACCACGCCTGACTCCGTTATACCCGGGGTCAGGAAGTCGCAGCGGTTGGCTGCACGCTCTATTTAAGATAGGGCTGTTTTCCTTATGGTAGCTTTCTGGGTTTGCTTAGCAAACCCTTTTGGCTCACTCAGGGATCCGTAGCTCCTTCTCCTCAGCTGTTCCTTGTCCAGCACTCCCAGACCTTTTTGGTTTATTGTGGTCGCCCACCTGGGTGTATGTGTTTGTATGTTTTGTCTGTCCTCTCCCTGGTGTTTCCCTCTTAGTGATAGTGGTGTGGACTAGCGATCCCACCGGCCTGTTCACTATCCAGGGCTCATATTAGGGAAAGCCAGGGTTTAGGCACGCGATCGCCGCACGGGTGAGGAACCCGTCTAGGGACGTCAGGGCAGTCAGGTGCCAGCCGCAAGGTGAGTTAGGGGTCACCACCTTTCCCTCTCCCTTGGGCAGGGCTTTCCCTGTTTTCCTCCCTGTGCGTATCGTCGGTCATTACATTATCTCTGGCCCTTATTTTGTGTAGGTAAAAAAAAAAAATAATAATAAATTTTTACCTACTTAGAATCCAGTATGGATCAAATTGCTGCTCTGTCCAAACAATTTCATGGCCTGTCTTTGGAGGTGGTAGGATTGAAGGCGTCGGTCCTCCAGCAACAGCAGCAATTACAACTGACTGCAAGCCCAGCGGTTGCTACTGGTAACCAGGTTGTTGCTGAACCCAAGGTCCCTCTCCCTGACAGATTTTCTGGGGGAAGGGACAAGTTTTTGACATTCCGTGAGGCCTGTAAGTTATATTTTAAACTGCGCCCTTACTCCTCTGGTAATGAAGATCAGCGGGTGGGGGTTGTTATTTCCCTGCTGCAGGGGGATCCGCAGTCCTGGGCGTTCTCTTTACCTACTGATTCCCAGGCTCTTCGGTCAGTGGATGAGTTTTTTGGGGCCTTGGGTCTCATATATGATGACCCTGACCGAGTCGCCCTGGCTGAATCAAGATTACGGAGACTCTTACAAGGAGAGCGGCCGGTAGAGGAGTATTGCTCTGAATTCCGTAGGTGGGCTACGGATACCCAATGGAACGACCCGGCTCTCAGGAGTCAGTTCTGCTCTGGGTTATCCGAAAGGGTTAAGGATGCGCTTGCATTATATGAGACCCCCTTTTCCCTTGATGCGGTTATGTCCCTTTCTATCCGAATAGATAGACGCCTTAGGGTCAGGTTGAAAAAACCGGAGCAATTGGTAACCCCTCCCAAGCAGCAGTTAGTCTGTACGGACTTAGACGTGCCTATGCAGCTAGGAGGAACTACTCGTCAGGTCCGTCCTCCTGAGGCTCGCCGTAGGTGTGGGTTTTTTTTTTTTTTGTGGGGAGAGGGGTCATTTCATTAATGTCTGTCCTTCTTTCCTCAGAAACAAAAGACCGTCGGAAAAACTACTAACCCCAGGCTGTGTGGAGGATGTCAGCCGGGGGGTATACGTTTCCTCCATACGTACATCGCAATTTGTGTTGCCAGCGGTTATTATTTTTGGTGATAAGACTGAGACTATTTCTTTCTTTCTAGACAGTGGAGCAGGGGTAAATTTGATAGATGCCCATTTTGCCCGCACTTTGGGTTTGTCTCTCTGTACTTTACAGAGACCCATTCCCATATTCGCTATTGATTCTGCTCCCCTGTCTCAGAGAAACCTCACGCACATGGTTCATAATTTACACCTTCGGGTAGGGGACCACCATAACGAGATGCTTTCAGGTTATGTTCTGGAGGGGCTTCCCACTCCGGTAGTGCTGGGTCTTCCCTGGTTGGTAGCGCACAATCCAGTGGTGGATTGGCAGGCCAGGGAGATATTGGAGTGGAGTGAGCAGTGCAGAGAAAATTGCTTAAATAGCAATTGCTTAGTCGCCTCCATAACTACCCTACCTACATTTATTTCGGACTTTGAGGATGTTTTTTCTGAAAAGGGTTGTCAGAAGTTACCACCTCATCGTCCTTATGATTGCCCGGTTAACCTTATTCCCGGCGCAAAATTACCCAAGACCAGGTTATATAATCTTTCGGGTCCAGAGAGACAAGCCATGAAAGATTATATCTCCGAGAGCTTGGCTAAGGGACACATCAGACCCTCTTCTTCACCCGTGGCTGCAGGGTTTTTCTTCGTTAAAAAGAAAGATGGGGGCCTGCGTCCTTGCTTAGATTTTCGCGAATTAAATCAGATAACCATCCGAGACCCATACCCTCTTCCTCTCATTCCTGACCTGTTTAATCAGATTGCGGGTGCTAGGTGGTTCTCCAAACTTGATCTTAGGGGTGCCTACAATCTGATTCGTATTAAGGAGGGGGATGAGTGGAAGACAGCGTTTAACACCCCTGAGGGGCATTATGAAAATCTAGTTATGCCTTTCGGTCTGACCAATGCTCCTGCCGTCTTTCAACATTTCGTTAATGACATTTTTAGTCATCTAATCGGCAGGTTTGTGGTAATATACCTAGATGATATTTTAATTTATTCGTCCGATCTGAAAACACATGAGGTGCATGTCAGACAAGTACTGCAGGTCCTACGGACGAATGAATTATATGCTAAAATTGAAAAATGTGTCTTCGCCGTTCAGGAGATACAATTCCTGGGTTATTTTTTATCTGCGTCAGGTTTCCGTATGGATCCTAGGAAGGTCCAGGCAATTTTAGATTGGGATCTTCCTGAGAACCTCAAAGCACTACAACGGTTCTTGGGCTTCGCAAATTTCTATAGGAAATTCATTAAAAATTATTCACTTATTGTAAAACCGCTTACTGACATGACTAGGAAGGGGACTGATTTTTCTAAATGGTCTGACGCCGCTAAAGTTGCTTTTTCCTCTCTAAAAGAGAGGTTTATCTCAGCACCTGTACTGGTCCAACCTGATGTCTCTCAGCCTTTTATTGTTGAAGTCGATGCGTCAGAGGTGGGAGTGGGGGCGGTGCTGTCTCAGGGTCCGTCTCCTGGCAAATGGCGTCCTTGTGCTTTCTTTTCTAAAAAACTATCTGCAGCAGAAAAGAACTACGATATTGGCAATAGGGAACTATTAGCTATTAAACTTGCGTTTGAGGAGTGGCGTCATTTCTTAGAGGGGGCAGTCCACCCCGTCACTGTAATTACGGACCACAAAAATCTTCTGTACCTCGAATCAGCTAATAGGTGGTCGCTATTTTTTACCAGGTTTAACTTTGTGATTACCTATCGTCCTGGGGCAAAGAACACCAAGGCTGATGCACTATCTCGTTGTTTCCCTGGAGGGGGTAATGTGAGTGATCCGATACCCATTCTTCAAAGAGGAGTGGTTGTTTCTGCGGTACACTCTGTTTTGGAGGGGAAGGTGTTAGAGGCCCAGGGGGACGCCCCGGTCTCTTGCCCCTCAGAGAAATTGTTTGTACCGTTGAACTTACGTTTCGAATTATTAAAGGAACATCATAATTCGGCACTTGCTGGGCACCCGGGTAGTAAAGCAACCTTGGAACTATTGTCTCGTCATTTTTGGTGGCCAAGGTTGCGTCAGGATGTATTGGATTTTGTGTCTTCTTGTTCTACCTGTGCGCGCGCAAAAGTTTCACATACACGTCCTGGCAGGGTCTCAATTACCACTCGTCATTCCCAATAGACCGTGGACACATCTGTCAATGGATTTTATCACTGACTTACCTTTGTCTGCGGGTAAAACAGTTATTTTGGTAGTAGTGGACAGGTTTAGCAAAATGGTACACTTCATTCCGTTACCCGCACTAACTAATGCTAAGACTCTTGCTCAGGTATTCGTCAGTGAAATCGTGAAGCTTCACGGGGTCCCCTCCGATGTTGTTTCGGATCGGGGTACCCAGTTTATTTCTAAATTTTGGAAAGCTTTTTGTTCTCGTTTGGGGGTACACTTGTCCTTTTCCTCTGCTTTCCATCCTCAGTCGAATGGACAGACTGAGCGTACCAACCAAAGCCTTGAGACATATTTAAGATGTTTTGTGTCTGAAAACCAAGAGTTGTGGTCATCATATTTACCGTTAGCTGAGTTTGCCATAAATAATCGTCGTCAGGAATCCACTGGCAAGTCACCATTTCTTGGTGCATATGGTTTTCATCCCCAATTCTGTACTTTCAAAGAGGGGGGGTCTTCTGGGGTTCCCGAAGAGGAACGGTTTTCGTCATCTCTTTCATCGGTATGGCAGAAGGTGCAAGCTAACTTGAAAAATATGGGAGGTAAATACAAATGCATGGCTGATAAGAGACGGTCGCCAGGTCCGGACCTAGGAGTGAATGACTATGTGTGGTTGTCTACTAGGAATATTAAATTGAAGGTTCCCTCTTGGAAACTGGGTCCTAGGTTTATTGGCCCTTACAAAATTGTAGCCATCATCAACCCCGTGGCTTTTCGCCTGGAGTTACCTCAGACTTTTAAAATTCATAATGTTTTTCATAAGTCGTTACTCAAAAAATATGTTCCACCTCTAGAATTATCACCGCTGCCACCCCCTCCTGTTGTCGTGGATGGTAACCTAGAATTTCAGATATCCAAAATTGTTAATTCTCGTCGGGTCCGCCGCTCTCTTCAATATCTGGTGCATTGGAGAGGTTACGGTCCCGAGGAAAGAATGTGGGTTCCTGCGTCTGAGGTAAACGCCGACAGGTTAGTTCGGGTTTTTCATGCCTCTCATCCTGGGAGACCTGGTCCTGAGTGTCCGGAGGCCCCTCGTAGAGAGGGGGGTACTGTCACGAGGGTGTCGAGGACCACGCCTGACTCCGTTATACCCGGGGTCAGGAAGTCGCAGCGGTTGGCTGCACGCTCTATTTAAGATAGGGCTGTTTTCCTTATGGTAGCTTTCTGGGTTTGCTTAGCAAACCCTTTTGGCTCACTCAGGGATCCGTAGCTCCTTCTCCTCAGCTGTTCCTTGTCCAGCACTCCCAGACCTCCTTATATTTCTCTCTCACACTTCTCTGGTTGCCAGAGATAGAACTTCCTGCCTGGACATCTATTCTGACCTTCTGGAGCTGTGTTGCTGCGTTCGCTGGTAGTTGGTCCAGTACGCTACCCTCCAGATCCCTGTTGGACCTTTTTGGTTTATTGTGGTCGCCCACCTGGGTGTATGTGTTTGTATGTTTTGTCTGTCCTCTCCCTGGTGTTTCCCTCTTAGTGATAGTGGTGTGGACTAGCGATCCCACCGGCCTGTTCACTATCCAGGGCTCATATTAGGGAAAGCCAGGGTTTAGGCACGCGATCGCCGCACGGGTGAGGAACCCGTCTAGGGACGTCAGGGCAGTCAGGTGCCAGCCACAAGGTGAGTTAGGGGTCACCACCTTTCCCTCTCCCTTGGGCAGGGCTTTCCCTGTTTTCCTCCCTGTGCGTGTCGTCGGTCATTACATTTGCATAGGGTTTAGGAGATGGGCTACTCAGTCGGGGTGGAACAACCTCGCGTTACGTAGTCAGTTTTGTCAGGGGTTATCTGAGAGGTTGAAAGATGCACTGGCTTTTCATGAGTACCCGGATACTCTAGAGAATGCAATGTCTTTGGCTATACGGTTGGATAGATGTATCAGAGAGAGGTGTAAGGGTCCCTCCGTGCAAGGGATCGTTCTGCGTGTGGTTTTGTCTCACCTGCTTCCCAGGGTGATATTACTTTATAACTCTGGGGTAGGGGAGGAACCCATGCAGTTGCTTCAGATATCTTTTCGTTCTGGTAGGAGAGACTTTAGGAGATTACATAAACTATGTTACTACTGTGGTAAAAGTGACCATTTTGTTTTTACTTGTCTTTTTGTTAAACCGCGTGATGATATGAAAAAAATAATAATGTTCTGACTCTTGGTAGCGTGAATGGAGTAGTGGAACAAGCAAATATGCAAGCTCCCTGTAATTCTCGTTTTCTCCTTCCAGCTATGGTGGCCCTAGATTCAAGAATTTTTTTGTTGAGGTATTCATTGACTGTGGTGCTGGGCTAAACCTTTTTGACTTTCTTTTCCTTCAAAATCTGGGTTTAAGTACGTGCACTTTAGAAAGGGAGATTCCGGTGTTTGCAATAGATTCTTCACCTCTTTCTCAAAGGAGTCTCACTCATATTGCACATGGTATTCAGTTGAGGGTGGGTGATTCACATGTAGAGCTTATTTCTTGTTTTGTCATGAGGAATTTGCCTGCTCCTATAGTCCTAGGTTTACCGTGGTTGACAAAACATCATCCAATTATTGATTGGCAGGCAAGACAAATTATTGGTTGGGGAGAGTTTTGTTCGGAGAATTGTCTTGGCACATCTATCTCTGGGGTGTCCACTGCGGTTCTACCTCAATATCTCTCAGACTTTGCGGATGTCTTTTCGGAGGGTGGGACTCAGGAATTGCCCCCTCATCGTGACTATGATTGTCCTGTTAATCTCATCCCAGGAGCTAAGTTGCCTAAGTCTCGCCTTTACAATCTTTCCCAACCTGAAAGAGGTCATGCGAAAGTATATCGCCGAGAGTTTGGCAAAAGGTCATATTAGGCCATCTAAGTCTCCGGTGGCAGTAGGTTTTTTCTTTGTTAAGAAAAAGGATGGATCACTGAGACCGTGTTTGGATTTTCGGGAATTTAACCGTATTACAGTCCGGGATCCGTATCCCCTTCCTTTGATCTCCGACCTTTTTGATCAGATTGTTGGTGCCAGGGTGTTCTCCAAGTTGGATTTTTAGAGGGGCCTACAATCTGATCAGAATCAAGGAAGGGGATGAGTGGAAGACGGCCTTCAATACGCACGAGGGTCATTTTGAGAATCTGGTTATGCCTTTTGTGTTGACGAACACGCCAGCGGTATTTCGGAGATTCGTCAATGACATTTTTCATCACTTGGTGGGGAGGTTCGTGGTAGTTTACTTAGATGACATTTTAATTTACTCTCCTGATCTGAAGACCCATCAGGATCATGTGCGACAGGTTTTGACGATCCTTCAGGAGAATAAATTATATGCCAAATTGGAAAAATGTGTGTTTTCGGTGCAGGAGCTTCCGTTTTTGGGATATCTGCTTTCCGACTCTGGTTTCCATATGGACCCCGAAAAGGTCTGGGCGGTTCTGGAATGGGACCGACCAGAGAATCAGAAAGCTTTGATGCGGTTTTTGGGGTTTACTAACTATTATAGAAAATTTATTCTGAACTATTCCACCATTGTTAAACCTCTGACTGATATGACAAAGAAGGGCACTGACGTCTGTTTGGTCGGAGGAGGCATTACAGGCCTTTTCGACTATTAAGGAGTGTTTTGCGTCTGCTCCCATTCTGGTGCAGCCCGATGTGTCTCAGCCATTCGTGGTGGAGGTGGATGCATCAGAGGTGGGGATGGGAGCGGTGCTGTCGCAGGGTTCTTCTCCTGGCAAGTGGGTCCCGTGTGCTTTTTTTTCTAAGAAGCTCTCGGTCGCCGAGAGGAACTATGATGTGGGAGATAGAGAGTTGCTGGCTATAAAGTTGGCCTTTGAGGAATGGCGTCACTGGTTGGAGGAGGCTTCTCACCCCGTTACTGTTTATACGGATCATAAGAATTTGGCTTACCTGCAATCTGCCAAGCGTCTGAACCCTAGGCAGGCCAGATGGTCACTGTTTTTTACCAGGTTCAATTTTGTTGTTACTTTTCTCCGGGGGTCAAAAACATCAAGGCAGATGCGTTGTCTCAAAGTTTTCCTGGGGGAGGTGATTCAGAGGATCCTGCTCCGATTTTGGCTGACGGGGTTGTGGTTTCAGCTCTGTATCCCGAATTGGAGATGGAGGTGTTGTGAGCTCAGGAGGGGGCTCCTGGTTCTTGTCCCCCAGGGAGGTTGTTTGTTCCCAAAGAACTGCGATACAAGGTTTTCAAGGAACATCACGATACTGTCCTTGCCGGACATCCTGGTGGCAAGTCCACCTGTGACCTTGTGTCCCGGAGGGTCTGGTGGCCCGGGTTACTTAGGAGCATTGAGGATTACGTGGCAGCTTGTGAGACCTGTGCACGATCTAAGGTTGCTCATACTCGACCGGCTGGTTCACTCCTTCCTTTATCTATTCCGTCTTGTCCTTGGACACACTTGTCCATGGACTTTATTACGGATCTACCGAGTTCCTCGGGGAAAACAGTAATTTTGGTGGTAGTTGACCGTTTTAGCAAGATGACTCATTTTATATCGTTAACTAGTCTGCCTAATGCCAAGACTCTTGCGCAAATTTTTGTTGATAATATCGTGAAATTGCATGGTATTCCTTCGGATGTGGTTTCTGATAGGGGCACGCAGTTTGTCTCCAGGTTCTGGAGGGCGTTCTGCTCTCAGCTTGGCATTCAGCTTTCGTTTTCTTCGGCTTTCCATCCGCAGTCGAATGGACAGACGGAGCGTACTAATCAGAACCTGGAGACCTACTTGAGGTGCTTTGTGGCGGAGAATCAGGAGGACTGGTCCTCATTCCTGCCTTTAGTGGAGTTTGCTTTGAATAACCGTAGGCAGGAATCCACAGGTAAGTCGCCATTTTTTGGCGCATATGGTTTTCATCCTCAGTTTGGTACCTTTTCGGGGACTAGTTGGCATCCCAGAGGAGGAAAGGTTTTCTTCTACCTTATCTTCTATCTGGCGGAGGATACAAGTGAATTTGGAGACGATGGGTGAGAGATATAAGCGAATGGCTGACAGGAGACGTGTGACTGGTCCGGACCTGTGTGTGGGTGATCTGGTGTGGTTGTCCACTAAAAATATTAAATTGAGAGTGCCATCTTGGAAACTGGGCCCAAGATTTATCGGCCCTTACAAAATATCTGCGGTGATCAATCCAGTAGCGTTTCGGCTGGATCTTCCGAAGACTTGGAGGATCCATGATGTGTTCCATAGATCTTTATTGAAAAAAATATGTGAGACCGGTGGAACCATCGCCATTGCCTCCTCCTCCTGTTCTGGTCGATGGGAATTTAGAGTTCGAGATCTCCAGGATTCTTGACTCTGGAGTTCTTCGGGGTTCCCTTCAGTACCTGGTACACTGGAGGGGATATGGCCCCAAGGAGAGGATGTGGGTTCCGGCGCTGGAGGTCAGCGCCAGCCGACTGGTTAGGGCTTTTCACAGAGCCCACCCGGATAAGGTTGGTCCGGGGTGCCCAGAGGTCACCCGGAGAAGGGGAGGTACTGTCATGCCCTGCTTGGACGGTGTGCGGAGGTCTGTCAGATTGGCAGCACGTGTCTAACCATTTTTTTTTGTTTTGTTTTGGAATCATGCTGGATCCGCCTTCCTTCAGGTGCTCTGGGTGGGGTCATTGGCTTAAATTGCCTTCACTCCCAGAGGGCCGCGCGGGTTATAGAATTCAGTCTGGCCTTGGATTCAAGGAATGAAGGATTGTCTGTTCCAGCTCAGATGGTTTGGTTTCTGTTTTTGTTATTTGCGGTCTAGGCTGTTTGTGTGTCTTCTGCCCCTTCTCCCCTTTCACCATCTCAGGGATTCTAGGGTGTTTGCAGTCCAGGCACGAGGACACATTATTCTTACCATCAAGGTCTGAATGTGGGCTTAGCAGCGTAGGGACAGAAGTCAGGGATATGCTAGGAGGTGACCATTCCCCAGCATCTCGCCTAGACACTTGTTTATTTGGTTGTCTGTATATCTGAGATCCTGTCCGCCGTGACAAATCCTGACGCTTGGGATTGTTGTTTTAATTGGTACTGGTTTTAATTTGTTTATGTGACTATTTTAACAGTTCCCTCACATATATATATATATATATATATATATATATATATATATATATATCTTATCCTGCCAGCTAACAGCAATTTTATGTATTTCAGAAACAGAGTTAAGATCTTGATGCATCCACATATCGCGGGAAGTGAGTGGCTAGATGCACCAATTACAGGGGTATTTAAGAAGTTCAGGAAGGCAGGTTAGACATGACCCTTGAAAAAGCGGAGCGAAACGCGCATCAGGGTGTGCTCCCTAGAGTTTTAGGCTCGTTCCCCCTACTCCACTTTATCAGGTATTTATCCGGTATTTATTGTTATTTGGCCGTATATGGGTTGTACTACATGCATTTTAGTTTTCTATGCTATTATCTCCTTTACCCTTTTTTGGCTTATGTAACCCTTGTGGTTTTTACCTGTATCACCTGGAATGGACTTCCTCCTTTGGCCTTTGAGGAGTCCGTTTATGTCTTTTCATGCAATTTGCTGTTAAGCCATAACGATTATTCCTGAGGGGGGATTTTTTACCTTGTGTACCTACTGGGGAGCTGCTTATTCACAGCGTTTACTGCATTGCTGCTATATATTTATTCATACTCCAATTATTCATATATATGTTGTCTTTTATGATATCTCCGTACAGTATTGGAACTAAGTTTTATATGAATTGACTTTGGATGTTTCATTCAAAGTCGAGTCGCTCACGTTCACCGCAGCTCCTATGCCAGTTTTTTTTTAAACAAGATGGGAGCGGGCGGCCTCTATGTGAGCAAGCCACCATTTTAGGAAAAATTCGGCTTCATGACAAATCACATTTTTTTGGTAAATTTGGATCGAAGTCCACTTTGGATACTTCAATTCACTCAAAACTAATTGTAATGTTAGGTTATGCACTCTGCATATATTTGTTATGTTGACTCTGAGTTGGCTTGGAACAGCACCACTCAGTTGTCATGGCATCACAGGCTTCAATTGCAGCCTAGTAGAGGACAGCAGGGGATCTCTGTAAGGGCACCATTCAGGTGAATGAAACTTTGGATGCATTCACAGATCCATGACGTTGGCCAAAGGATTAAGTTTAAATTTTTGCTTCGAGTGACCCTTCAGTTGTGTTGTAATACAACAGCTGCAGCTTAATGCAGGGGGAACTATGTTAAGCTGACAGTATTAGTGTTGATCACGAATATTCAAATTTCAAATTTTTATCGCGAATATAGGTACTTTGAAAATTCGAGAATATTTTGAATATAGTGATATATATTCGTAATTTCGAATATTCTATTTTTTTTTTTCATCAGTACACATGATCCCTCCCTGCTTCTAGCTTGTGGGCCAATGAGAAGACTGCAGTATATTTGACTTTAGGAGTAGTGTTGTTTGCGAATTTTCGTAATGCAAATTTTTATTGCAAATCTTTCAACTTACAACTATTAGACAAAGAAGATTATAGCACTATATTAGCTAAATTGCTCTATATTCGTTTTTTTCGAATATTCGCTATATTGTTATATATTCTTGTTTTAGAATATTACGAATATTCGAAAAAACAAAGTTATAGCAATATAGCGAATATTGAAAAAAAAAACACGAATATAGATCAATTTAGCTAATATAGTGCTATAATCTTCTTTGTCTAATAGTTGTAAATTGAAAAATTTGCAATAAAAATTTGCATTCCGAAAATTTGCATATTACACGATCATTACCTTGCGATTTTTCGAGTAAAAAAATCATAGAATATAACGAATATTCGACGAATATTCTACAAAATATTTGTGAAATATCGCAAATTCGAATATGACCCCTGCCGCTCATCACTAGACAGTATATGGCGTTGAATTAAGCATCACTGTTTACTGAAGTGCAGTTATTCTAGTGTATATACTGTCTGGTGATTTACTGTAGATATTATCTTTGGTAGTCTCTATATTGATGATGATGTTACTGTTAATGGTTGCTGCTTTGTCCCAAGTAAAGTGAACCAGTTCTTTGTTCCCCCACAAGGTCTGAGTACTGTTCATAAAAGCAACAAACACTGCAACAGGTTATGGGCCTAGGACACAGATTAAAAAAAAAACAGAAGAGCACAGCTTGGTGAGTGGACAGACACAAGGAATCTTCCAGAAGTCTCGGCTATGAAAATTTAAAGTGTAAATATTACTGTTTAGAGATGACTTGTGGGAGGTTATTACTAGAGATGTTTTCAAAAATTCACTTTGGACGTCTCGCTGAACTTTAAAAAAAAAATTGCTTTGTTCTGAATTAATTTGTTACAAAGCGCATTAAATCAGCTATATCCCAGCCTGCAGGGAGAGTTAATCTCAGTGTACATCACTGTGCATTGCAGCAACATACATAGCTAGTTCTTTCTGATAGTAAAACAGTTACTGTGAATCAGTATGACAGGCAGGTCTCATACAGTATACAGTATGAACGTGTGCATTGTCGAGCAGGCCAGCAACAGTCCTACCTAACCTCTAGCTAAACCAAAAGTAAAGCATACAGAAGTCTTTAGTAAGGCTGGGTTCACACGGGCGTTGCGGGAAAATGTGTGGGTGCGTTGCGGGAACACCCGCGATTTTTCCGCGCGAGTGCAAAAACATTGTAATGCGTTTTGCACTCGCGTGAGAAAAAACGCGCATGTTTGGTACCCAAACCCGAACTTCTTCACAGAAGTTCGGGCTTGGGATCGGTGTTCTGTAGATTGTATTATTTCCCCTTATAACATAGTTATAAGGGAAAATAATAGCATTCTGAATACAGAATGCATAGTAGACTAGCGCTGGAGGGGTTAAAAAAAATATAAAAATTATTTAACTCACCTTAGTCCACTTGATCGCGTAGCCCGGCATCTCCTTCTGTCTCTTTTGCTGAACAGGACCTGTGGTGAACATTAATTACAGGTAAAGGACCTTTGGTGACGTCACTCCGGTCATCACATGATCCATCACCATGGTAAAAGATCATGTGATGGATCATGTGATGACCAGAGTGACGTCACCAAAGGTCCTTTACCTGTAATTAATGCTCACCACAGGTCCTGTTCAGCAAAGGAGACAGAAGGAGATGCCGGGCTACGCGATCAAGTGGACTAAGGTGAGTTAAATTTTTTTTTATTTTTTTTTAACCCCTCCAGCGCTAGTTTACTATGCATTCTGTATTCAGAATGCTATTATTTTCCCTTATAACCATGTTATAAGGGAAAATAACAATGATCAGGTCTCCATCCCGATCGTCTCCTAGCAACCGTGCGTGAAAATCGCACCGCATCCGCACTTGCTTGCGGATGCTTGCGATTTTCACGCAACCCCATTCATGTCTATATAGAGCATGCTGCGATTTTCACGCAACGTAGAAGTGATGCGTGAAAATCACCGCTCATCTGAACAGTCCCATTGAAATGAATGGGTCGGGATTCAGTGCGGGTGCAATACGTTCACCTACCGCATTGCACCCGCACGGAAATCTCGCCCGTGTGAACGCAGCCTTAAAGAAAAAAAAACACTGCAGCCCTGCAAGACCTGTGTCCATATGACTCTTTAGTGGAACAGAAGGACATGGAGGCAATGCCAATTAAGTAGTGGAGGGAAAAAAAGGTTCATATTGTGGCAGTGCAAACAAATTCTTTTGAATCAATTCAGTTAGCTCTAAAATGACTGTGTCACTATTTGGCTCAATTCTCACCACTTATTTGGTCAGTTATGGGTCAAAAACACAGAACAGGTGCAGATCTTTTCAGGATACCTTATTTGAGAGTAGGATTGTGAATTTAGTTAATAAATATTGAGGTATTTGTTTTGCTATTAACCCATGCTCTGTTATAGGAAAAAGTCGATTGAAATTGAATATCTGCACATAAAATGACATGTTTCAATTTCACCTCCATTTTACTTTCATTCCTGTAGAACACCAAAAGGATTAATAATAAAATTTTTAAAATCAGTTTTCAATATTCTGAGGGTTGTAGTTTCTAAAATGGGGTCATTTATGGGTAGTTTCTATTATGTAGGCCCTGCAAAGTCACTTCAAACTGAATTGGTCCTTAAAAAAGTCAGTTTTGGAAATTTTCTTGCAAATCTGAAAAAATGCTTCTGAAATTCTAAGCCTTCTTATGTCCTAAAAAAATAAAATGCCTTTGCATAATGACACCAACAAAAAGAAGACATATGGTGAATATTTATTAATAACTATTTTGTGAGGTATCACTGTCTTAAAGCCAGAGAAATTCATATTTCGAAAATTGCTGATTTTTCCATACATTTTGGATTTTTTTTATAAATAATGGTCAAATATATTGACCCAAATTTACCTCAAACATAAAGTACAATGTGTCTCAGAATTAGTTGGATAAGTTAAAGCATTTCAAAGGTATTACCATATACAGTGACACATGTCAGATTGGTTAAATTTGGCTTGGTATTTAAGGGGTTAAAATAATATATTAGTGTGTAAACCAGCATGAACAATGAATACATAAATGTAAATGAGCAGACTGGCACACTAGAAGCTTTTTGTATGATTAAAGTCAGATCCATTGCTTGACTCATGTGTGCATGTGCAGATATGTTAACCCTTAATATTTTCCACTAAAGCGAATTAATAAAATATGTGAGTAGCCCTATGTTCTATGCAAACATTAGATTTGTGCAGCAATGGCAAATATTTATTTGAATCAGCTTCACAGAACTCATTTCGCTAGAAAATGCATACCTAAATCAGCAGCAGCATAATCATTTGGTTTGATTAGCATATCAACACAGTCCTGAGAAACCTGCTCACTAAGGCATGCAAGGATGTTAAAACAAGGGAAATGAAGTGTAGAAAATGAAGGTAAGAAATAAATGTTATGAATTTTGTTTTACCAATATCGGCTAATTAACCATTTTGGCACACTTCTCAGATTGGTAAAATTCACAATGTACATTGCACAAGTCAGAAAATATGATTGCATTTTCATACTGCAAAGCTAGACTTTGGCATTTAAATATATGAGCTTCCTGGAAAATGTAATTTCATATCTATATCTTTCAAAGTGGGCAAATATCCATTTTTCTGTGTAATACAGCACAAAATATCCTGGTATGTTTTTGTATGTCGATCATCAGTGTATTTCCCAAGCTTCTAAAATTGCTTATAGTCTACATCTTCCATTCAGCCCTAATGTTATAGAGGAGAAATTACATAACTACCACAGAGGCAGCCACAGCAATGGCTATAGACTCCATGTAAGGGTCCATTCAGACGTCCGTAGAATTGGTCCTAATCTGTTCCGCAATTATGTGGAACGGGTGCAGACCCATTCATTTTCAATGGGGCAGGAAAAGATGCGGACAGCATACAGTGTGCTGTCTGCATCTGCATATTCGGTCCGCGGCCCCAAACTTCCAGTTCGCGGCTCCGCAAAAAAATAGAGGATGTCCTATTTAGGATTCCTCTATTAAGTGCCAGCAATGTGCGGTGTCAGTGTTTTGCGGTCCACTATATGAGGACCACAATACGCTATGGACGTCTGAAAGGACCCTGAGGGGGAGTGGAAGGGGCGGGAAGACACAACTCAGGTTGTTCCATCCTTCCCTTCTAAATTTAGACCGACATTTAAAAAGCCACTTCTGCCACTATTGTGGCACAAAACATTCTCACATTATGGCACACACCATATACAGTCAGGTCCATAAATATTGGGACATCAACACAATTCTAAAAATTGTGGCTCTATACACCACCACTATGGATTTAAAATGAAACTAACAAGATGTGCTTTCTCTGCAGACTGTCAGCTTTAATTTGAGGGTATTTACATCCAAATCAGGTGAATGGTGTAGGAATTCCAACAGTTTGCATATGTGCCTCCCACTTGTTAAGGAACCAAAAGTAATGGGACAATTAGCTTTTCAGCTGTTCCATGGCCAGGTCTGTGTTATTCCCTCATTATCCCAATTACAATGAGCAGATAAAAGGTCCAGAGTTCATTTCAAGTGTGCTATTTGCATTTGGAATCTGTTGCTGTCAACTCTCAAGATGAGATCCAAAGAGCTGTCACAATTAGTGAAGCAAGCCATCATTAGGCTGAAAAAAACAAAACAAACCCATCAGAGAGATAGCAAAAACATTAGGCATGGCCAAAACAACTGTTTGGAACATTCTTAAAAAGAAGGAACGCACGGGTGAGCTCAGCAACACCAAAAGACCCGGTAGACCTCGGAAAACAACTGAGGTGGATGACCGAAGAATTCTTTCCCTGGTGAAGAAAACACCCTTCACAACAGTTGGCCAGATCAAGAACACTCTCCAGGAGGTAGTTATATGTGTGTCAAAGTCAACAATCAAGAGAAGGCTTCACCAGAGTGAATACAGATATAAACCATTGGTGAGCATCAAAAACAGGAAGGCCAGATTCGAGTTTGCCAAACGACATCTAAAAAAGCCTTCACAGTTCTAGAACAACATCCTATGGACAGATGAGACCAAGATCAACTTGTACCAGAGTGATGGGAAGAGAAGAGTATGGAGAAGGAAAGGAACTGCTCATGATCCTAAGCATACCACCTCATCAGTGAAGCATGGTGGTGGTAGTGTCATGGCGTGGGCATGTATGGCTGCCAATGGAACTGGTTCTCTTGTATTTATTGATGATGTGACTGCTGACAAAAGCAGCAGGATGAATTCTGAAGTGTTTTGGGCAATATTATCTGCTCATTCTCAGCCAAATGCTTCAGAACTCATTGGAAGGTGCTTCATAGTGCAGATGGACAAAGACCCAAAGCATACTGCGAAAGCAACCAAAGAGTTTTTTAAGGGAAAGAAGTGGAATGTTATGCAATGGCCAAGTCAAGGACCTGACCTGAATCCGATTGAGCATGCTGAAGACTTGCTGAAGACAAAACTGAAGGGAAAATGCCCCAAGAACAAGCAGGAACTGAAGACAGTTGCAGTAGAGGGCTGGCAGAGCATCACCAGGGATGAAACCCAGCGTCTGGTGATGTCTATGTGTTCCAGACTTCAGGCTGTAATTGACTGCAAAGGATTTGCAACCAAGTATTAAAAAGTGAAAGTTTGATTTATGATTATTATTATGTCCCATTACTTTTGATTCCTTAACAAGTGGGAGGCACATATGCAAACTGTTGGAATTCCTACACCGTTCACCTGATTTGGATGTAAATACCCTCAAATTAAAGCTGACAGTCTGCAGTTAAAGCACATCTTGTCCGTTTCATATCAAATCCATTGTGGTGGTATATAGAGCCAAAAATGTTAGAATAGGGTCGATGTCCCAATATTTATGGACCAGACTGTATATCTTTTTTGTCTTCTCACCACTTTTCCAAAGTGGTGAGAAAAAGGACAGGACTTAGTGGGAGAGGCATGGGACATGTGGGTATATCTGTCTTGCGTCCCTCTTAGGGCTGTTTCACATGAGCGGATGCCGTGCATGTCATTCTCTGCGTGAAAGAGTGCCAAGCCCCACACTGGACAGCAGAGACATGGAGCATTAAGATAATTGATAATGCTCTGTGCCTCTCTACTACAAAATCATAGTAACAACTTTATCTCACTGTGATTTTATTTATTTTATGCACTTATATAGCGCTACTATGTTCCGCAGTGCTTTACAGACATTAGCATCCAACTGTGCACAATGGGGCTCACAATCTAAGGTCCCTATCAGTACCTTATGTCTTTGGAGTTTCGGAGGAAACCGGAGTACCCAAAGGAAACCCACGCAAACGCGGGTAGAACACACAAACTCCATGCAAATGTTGTCTTTGGTCGGATTTGAACCTAGGACCTCTGCGCTGCAAGGCACCAGTGCTTACCACTGAGCCACCATGCTCCCAATTTTGAAGTAAAAAGATCACAGAGAGGCACAGAGCATTATCAATCATGTTAATGCTCCTTGTCTTTGCTATCCAGTGCGGGGCTTGGCACTCTTTCATGCAGTGGATGACACGCACGTCATCCACTCGTATGAAACAGCCCTTTGTGTGTAATATGAAATGCATTGAAATACACACACATGCATTGAAGTACACACAGATTTTACAAAAACGAGTTCAAGAGAAATATTGCCCCTCCAATCTAATACAAAATGCCCTAAAAAACATCAACCCTGACTCAAGCAGACCACAAAAAAAAACCATTGGAAACCAAAATCAAAACCTTTTCCAACAGATTCCATAGTTAACACTATTCTCTGACGCTACTGGCAAATTTTGATAACATTCTAAAAAAATTTGATCTTACAGAGCATCTGCTACCTTAAGTAACATTTTAGTTCAGAGCTATTCCAAAAATTCTAAATTATAAAATCCTTGGAAATTTCAACACAATTGCAGACAGCTGTTTTGGGGTCATCGCCCCTCTTCAGTGCAGAGTAGAAAGTACTGGCTTAACTGGGTGAACGGCCTAGGTCAGGATTCGGGGGATACTATGTCTCCTTCTGGAGAGCGCCTTAATAACGTAGAGTCTTATAGGCCAAGCAAAAACATTACAGCAATAACACCATGTTTATACTAGTGAAATGAAATGCAATTACACCATAGACAGAAATACTACCACTTTTCCTGTATCATTATATTAATTGGTTTGTGTGAATAATCACATTACAGGTTTGCAACGTGTGTCTTAGGCTACTTTCACACTAGCGTTCGGAGCGGGTCCGTCTGATGTTTCATCAGACGGATCCGCTCCTATAATGCAGACGTTTGCATCCGTTCAGAACGGATCCGTCTGCATTATAACTTAGAAAAATTTCTAAGTGTGAAAGTAGCCTGAGCGGATCCGTCCAGACTTTACATTGAAAGTCAATGGGGGCGGATCCGTTTGAAGATTGAGCCATATAGTGTCATCTTCAAACGGATCCGTCCCCATTGACTTACATTGTAAGTCTGGACGGATCCGCTCGCCTCCGCAAGCAGCGTTCAGGTGTCCGCTCACTGAGCGGAGGCTGAACGCTGGCAGACGGATGCATTCTCAGCGGATCCGCCTCCACTGAGAATGCATTAGGGCCGGACGGCTGCGTTCAGGGCCGCTTGTGAGCCCCTTCAAACGGAGCTCACGAGCGGACACCTGAACGCAGGTGTGAAAGTAGCCTTAACAGTAAAGAAAGGTCTTTTCTAAATATGCATTTTTAAATGCAAATAACACAGTGGGCAGAAATCAGTTACTGGCCTTTCCTGAATCATTATATTGGTGGTGTGGTTGGAGAAATAATCACATTGCAAGTTTGCAACATGTGCCTTAGGCCTCATGCACACGACCAGTTTTGGCAGCTCGGATGATAATTCACTTCAATGGGGCCGCAAAAGATGCGGCATTCGTTGTCCGCATCCGTTACACCGTTCCGTGGCCCCGCCAAAAAAATATAGCATGTCCTATTCTTGTCCGTTTTGCGGACAAGAATAGGCATTTCTACAATGGGCCACCCGTTCCATTCCGCAAATTGCGGATGGCACACGGGCGGCTTCCATTTTTTGCGGATACGCAGTTTGCGGACCACAAAAAACGGCACGGTCGTGTGCATGAGGCCTTATTAGTAAAGAAAGGTATTTTTTAACCTGCATTTAAATGCAAGTAACATTAGTAGGCAGAAATCTGCAATACTGCAATTGCAGCCAGAATGTGTGTTTTAGCAGCAGCAGCAGCAGCAGCAGCCATCCAGGCAATAGTAGTAGTAGCCTACAGTTCTCCGACTTTGGAAAGGCACAAAGCAGGATGATATGGAAGTCACCTCTAAGGCCTATTGCACACGACCGTATGGCTTTTTCAGTGTTTTGCGGTCCGTTTTAAACGGATCCGTTGTTCCGTTTTTTGTTTCCGTTGTGTTTCCGTTTCCGTTCCGTTTTTCCGTTCCGTTTTTCCGTATGGCAAATACAGTATACAGTAATTTCATAGCAAAAATTGGGCTGGGCATAACATTTTCAATAGATGGATCCGCAAAAAACGGAACGGATACGGAAGACATACGGATGCACTTCCGTATGCATTCCGTTTTTTTACGGACCCATAGACTTTAATGGAGCCACGGAACGTGATTTGCGGCCAAATATAGGACATGTTCTATGTTAAAACGGAACGGAAAAACGGAAAAACGGAAACGGAATGCATACGGAACACATTCCGTTTTTTTTGCGGACCCATTGAAATCAATGGTTCCGTATACGGACCGTATACGGACCGCAAAAAACGGCCAGTAAACGGGAAAAAAAAACGGCCGTGTGAAAGAGGCCTAAGTCTGACACTGTGTCTTGGAGTCAGGGATCACAGCATTGCTTCTGCTCCTTCCCCTTGCTGCCCCAGAGAAACCTTTCAGTTGTATCCGATCTTCACTACTCTTTCCTAGTGGAACCCCTTCTTTTTTTTCTAAGAACAAGCAATAAAACCACATCACAAACTAAGGCAGATAGTCAAGAGAGCCTCCATGTTCAGGAATTATAAAGAAAAGGAGAGCAGTGCTTTATCAGAAGGATTGTTTAGAAAGTTGGTAAACTCAGTCAGAACCTATCTCCTGGAAGGGTTATGCTGGGAGCACAACACCCGATGAAGGCCTGTAGAGTAAGTACATATGCTGGTGCTGCCAGGCTCCTCCATCCAGACACAACGTGCAAAGTTAAAGATCCAGAGAAGAAGAGGATTCTGGATCAGCAACTGTGCAATCAGGTAAGTCCAGTTTTATATATACAACTGTCCTATGGGTTTATCAGGCTTGTCATTCAGTTCTGGACCTGGTCCTTTTACACACCTTGATGTTGCAGGCAATTTTTAGGAATAAACCATTCATTTTGTGCTCATCCTTCTTGACCTTTTTTCTGCCTTTGACACTGTTGGCCACTCTCTCCTCCTACAAATCCTCTCTTCCCTTGGCGTCAAAGACCTAGCCCTCTCCTGGATCTCCTCATACTTCACCAACAGAACCTTCAGTGTTTCCCATTCATACACTGCCTCCTCATCACACACCCTCTCTGTTGGTGTCCCTCAAGGCTCTGTCCTGTGCCCCCTGCTTTACACCACTTATACATTGAGCCTGGGACAGCTCATAGAGTCCAATGGCTTCCAATACCACCTCTATGCTGACAACACTCAAATCCACCTCTCCAGCCCAAATGTTGATTCCCTCCTATCTAGAATCCCAGCGTGTCTGTCAACAATATCTTCATTCTTCTCCTCCCGTTTCCTAAAACTCATCATGGAGAAAAATGAATTAATTGTCTTTCCCCCATGTCACTCAACCCCCTTAGCTGACTTGTCCATCACAGTTAATAGTACAACACTTTCTCCAGTCTCACAGGTCCTCTGCCTGGGGGTAACATTGGATTCTGCTCTGTTCTTTAAGCCACTCATCCAAACCATAACTTCCACATGCCATTTCCAACTTAAGAACATCTCTCGTATTTGCTCCTTCCTCACCCCTAAGTCAACTGAAATACTAGTATATGCTATTGTCATCTCCCGCCTGATCTACTGCAGCATCATCCTGTGTGGCCTCCCATCCAGCACTCTCGCTCCTCTCCAATCTATTTTCAACTCTGCTGCCAGGTTAATCCACCTTTCCCCTTGTTTCTAATCTGCCTCCCCTCTCTGACAATATTTTTACTGGCTCCCCATTGCCCAGCGAATTCAGTTTAAAATACTTACAAATACATACAAGGCCGTCTAAACTTTTCCCCTCCATACATCTCAGCACCGCTTTCTCGATACATCCCCACAATTAATCTCAGATCCTCACAGGACCTCCTCCTCAGTTCTCCTCTCATTTGTTCCTCACACATTCGACTACAAGATTTCTCACGCTACTATGAAACTCACTATGCCAACACTCAGGCTCTCCCCCAATATCCAAAGCTTCAAGAGTAACATGAAAACCCACCTTATGAAAGCCTACAATATGCAATGAGCATGCTGCCACCATACAGCCACAAGAGCAGCCTATACCCTCACCTACTGTGTTCTCCCCTTCCCTTATAGATTGTAAGCTCTTGTGGGCAGGGTCCTCTATCCCTTTGTACCAGTCTGTTAATAGTTTTTTTGTTTACTGTGTTTTTTATTTCTGTGTAATACCAGCTGGATGGAGCGCCATGGAAATAATAAATAATAATAAATAATAAATAATAATAATATAAATAATAATAATAATAATAAGATAAATAATAATAATAATAATAAAAAAATAAAAATAATAATATATATATATATATATACACTGCTCAAAAAAATAAAGGGAACACAAAAATAACACATCCTAGATCTGAGTTAATTAAATATTCTTCTGAAATACTTTGTTCTTTACATAGTTGAATGTGCTGACAACAAAATCACACAAAAATAAAAAAATGGAAATCAAATTTTTCAACCCATGGAGGTCTGGATTTGGAGTCACACTCAAAATTAAAGTGGAAAAACACACTACAGGCTGATCCAACTTTGATGTAATGTCCTTAAAACAAGTCAAAATGAGGCTCAGTAGTTTGTGTGTGGCCTCCACGTGCCTGTATGACCTCCCTACAACGCCTGTGCATGCTCCTGATAAGGTGGCGGTTGGTCTCCTGAGGGATCTCCTCCCAGACCTGGACTAAAGCATCTGCCAACTCCTGGACAGTCTGTGGTGCAACGTGACGTTGGTGGATAGAGCGAGACATGATGTCCCAGATGTGCTCAATTGGATTCAGGTCTGGGGAACGGGCGGGCCAGTCCATAGCATCAATGCCCTCGTCTTGCAGGAACTGCTGACACAATCCAGCCACATGAGGTCTAGCATTGTCTTGCATTAGGAGGAACCCAGGGTCAACTGCACCAGCATATGGTCTCATAAGGGGTCTGAGGATCTCACCTCGGTACCTAATGGCAGTCAAGCTACCTCTGGCGAGCACATGGAGGGCTGTGCGGCCCTCCAAAGAAATGCCACCCTACACCATTACTGACCCAATGCCAAACCGGTCATGCTGGAGGATGTTGCAGGCAGCAGAACGTTCTCCACGGCGTCTCCAGACTCTGTCACATCTGTCACATGTGCTCAGTGTGAACCTGCTTTCATCTGTGAAGAGCACAGGGCGCCAGTGGCGAATTTTCCAATCTTGGTGTTCTCTGGCAAATGCTAAACGTCCTGCACGGTGTTGGGCTGTAAGCACAACCTCCACCTGTGGACGTCGGGCCCTCATATCACCCTCATGGAGTCTGTTTCTGACCGTTTGAGCAGACACATGCACATTTGTGGCCTGCTGGAGGTCATTTTGCAGGGCTCTGGCAGTGCTCCTCCTGTTCCTCCTTGCACAAAGGCGGAGGTAGCGGTCCTGCTGCTGGTTTGTTGCCCTCCTACGGCCTCCTCCACGTCTCCTGATGTACTGGCCTGTCTCCTGGTAGCGCCTCCATGCTCTGGACACTACGCTGACAGACACAGCAAACCTTCTTGCCACAGCTCGCTTTGATGTGCCATCCTGGATAAGCTGCACTACCTGAGCCACTTGTGTGGGTTGTAGACTCCGTCTCATGCTATCACTAGAGTGAAAGCACCGCCAGCATTCAAAAGTGACCAAAACATCAGCCAGGAAGCATAGGAACTGAGAAGTGGTCTGTGGTGACCATCTGCAGAACCACTCCTTTATTGGGGGTGTCTTGCTAATTGCCTATAATTTCCACCTGTTGTCTATCCATTTGCACAACAGCATGTGAAATTGATTGTCACTCAGTGTTGCTTCCTAAATGGACAGTTTGATTTCACAGAAGTGTGATTGACTTGGAGTTACATTGTGTTGTTTAAGTGTTCCCTTTATTTTTTTGAGCAGTGTGTATATATATAACTGAGTGTAGCTGTGTATGTATGCTAAAGGAATCTGCACTGTCACATTTACAATCAGAAAATTTGGCACACAGGTACATAAGGTGTCCGGGAAGATCTCAGCTCTCTAGCACATATCGTTCCTGAGATATTCCCAAAAAAATGCATTAGCCAATAGAAGCTTGGTTACATGACCCTCATCAACCAATAGAAGCTTACAGGCTATTAGTCTCCACATACACAGTTTTATACCAGGTTTCCATAACAACCCAGCCATTTTTCTTCACTGCTGTTGGTCAGCTTTAATGGGGCAAGGAGCTGTGGATGACACTATTAGGGGGCAGAGTGATGTGGAGGTCACAGTTAAGGGGGCAGGTAGGTTGGCCATTAAGGCCACCCTCAAAAGGCAGACTTAAAAACCCCACCCCCAGGTCCAGCTAAGTCACGCCCTGACCTGATTAGGCCACACCCCCTCCCACTCTGCAGTCGACAGGGATAGAGAAATAAAGGTAAAAATCAACTGTAGGGGTGGGAGGGAGGGTGAATTTCTCTCTACAGCTCATGCTCAGACAGCACAGTGCTGCTGTCTCAAAATGAGCTGTTCAAAAGGACATCCCTGTGTCTATCCAGGCCCTGCACCGGACGGAGGACAGGGAGTCTGAAAGCCGAACTGTCCGGCCTAAAACCGGACCTCTGGCCACCCTGGGGGCAGGCTACTGTGGAGGTCACAGTGAAGGGGACAGTCCGCAATGGAGGTCTGTGTTAAGGGGCAGATTGGTGTAGAGGCCACTGTTAAGGGGGTTGGGTGTTGTGGAAATCACTGTTATGGAGATGGGGCACTGTGGAGGTTACTAATAAATGGGTGAGCTGCTGTGGAGGTCACTGTTAAGGGGCGGGATGCTGTGGAGGTCACAGTTAAGGGAACGGTCCGCTATGGAGGTCAGTGTTAAGGGGCGGGGTGCTGTAAAGGTCACTGTTAAGGGGGCGGGGTGTTGTGGAGATAACATTTTGCAGGATCGGAACTCAGTGGAGGTCACTGTTAAGGGGACATGTTATTATGGAAATCACTGTTAATGAGATGTGGTACTGTGGAGGTCACTAATAAAGGGGCGGTCGCTATGGAGGTCACTGTTAAAAGAGAGGTGCTGTGGATGTTACTGTCAAGGGGGCAGGCCGCTGTGGAGGTCACTGTTAAGGGGGCGGGGTACTGTAGATGTCACTGTTATAGTAAATACTGGCGATATCTTTTAACGACACACACAAACATTAAATGAAATAGATGAAATATACCCATGCGAAGCCGGGTCCTTCTGCTAGTTATAATAATAATTCCTAATAATTGCCTGATTGTTAGGGAGATGAGAGCTACATTTAAATGCAGTAAACATCTCCTCTGTATAGGGACAAGCGATCGCTTGTCCTCAGAGTTTTATTGGCACAGATCCTCCGATGAGCAAACAGAGCACACAGTTGATCATCAGCCCTTTTATACAGGCCAATTATTGGGAACAATTGTTTCTACAAACTCTTATCCCCGATAATTATCCAGATTATCTGTCTGCGTAAAAAGATCATTAGAATTCTTTTTTTTTTTTATTGACAATTTTTATTATTTTTCAAATTTTTCATAGCAAGGTACATGCTTTGAGACAATTTATGAAAACATTACATGTGACATAAAAGTAGGCAGCATTTACATTCAAAAAAATTGTCACAGATTGAAGTAACTACCGGGCGATTAAGCCCAACATTGACAGGTATCAGATGTAATTAGGCGTAAGTATAATTCAGGTTAAACAGAATGTCATGTACACTTGAGTATATTTCCTGTGGTGTAAGGAAGAGGCCAAGCGGAGCATAGAGATCTCTCTGGCGGAATGTGGACAGGTGGACAACATCAAACAGGTACATGCTGATAGAGCTTGTTATACAAACTTTCTATACAATTTCCATGTTGACCATATTTTCAGGAAAGAGGATCTAGAATGGGATTCGCAATGGGAGATTTCCTCCAGCCTATATATCTGGTCTACCTTATTGATCCATTGGTCAATACAGGGGATTTCAGGGGACAGCCAAAGCATTGGCAGGAGTAGTCTAGCAGCTGCCAGTAACAGTGAGAAGAGGGACGATTTGTGTGGTCCTATACTACTCATTCCCAGGGATAGCAAAACTAGCTCAGGTGTGCAGGGGAGGGATGACTGGCATATCTGATTGCATAGTTGAATAATCTTATACCACCAAGGTTTAATTAGATCACAAGACCTCCAGATGTGCATAAATGTACCTTTAGATACGTGACATCTCCAGCAAACGTCGGAGGCTGTTGAGTTGTACACGTATACACGTTTTATCCGGGGTCTTGTACCAGCGCATAAGAATTTTGTAGCTATTCTCTTGGATACGTATACACCTGGATATCTTGTGGGGGGAAATCAAAAGTTTAGTAATCTCTAGGGGTGAGACACTTCGTTGTAAATCCCTTTCCCACAATCCCACAACTGCAGGTTTAGGAAGGGAGGAGGGCGACTTGAGGTGTCTATATATTTTAGAAATAGTTTTGGATAGGTATACCTTACTACCCAGCATTTCCTCAAACCAGTTGGGCTCTCTTATTTGGGAAGCATTTTTTGCCAAGAGAAGCGCTTCAGTCCTGAGGAAGTGCAGTAGGGTGGGGTCTGTGTATCTAGTAACTTGCATATTTCAGGGTCAGAGAGAACACAGCCCTCCTGATCAAGAAGTTGTGAGGTAGTAATTAGAGTTGAGCGAACACCTGGATGTTCGGGTTCGAGAAGTTCGGCCGAACTTCCCGGAAATGTTCGGGTTCGGATTCCGAACCCGACCCGAACTTCGTCCCGAACCCGAACCCCATTGAAGTCAATGGGGACCCGAACTTTTCGGCACTAAAAAGGCTGTAAAACAGCCCAGGAAAGAGCTAGAGGGCTGCAAAAGGCAGCAACATGTAGGTAAATCCCCTGCAAACAAATGTGGATAGGGAAATGAATTAAAATAAAAATAAAAAAAATTAAAATTAACCAATATCAATTGGACAGAGGTCCCATAGCAGAGAATCTGGCTTCACGTCAGCAGAGAATCAGTCTCTTCATGCCATAGCAGAGAATCTGGCTTCATGTCAGCAGAGAATCAGTCTTCATGTCATAGCAGAGAATCAGGCTTCAGGTCACCCACCACTGGAACAGGCCACTGTCACATATTTAGGCCCCGGCACCCAGACAGAGGAGAGAGGTTCCGTAACAGAGAATCTGGCTTCATGTCAGCACAGAATCAGTCTTCATGTCATAGCAGAGAATCAGGCTTCACGTCACCCACCACTGGAACAGGCCACTGTCACATATTTAGGCCCCGGCACCCAGACAGAGGAGAGAGGTCCCGTAACAGAGAATCTGGCTTCATGTCAGCAGAGAATCAGTCTTCATGTCAAAGCAGAGAATCAGGCTTCACGTCACCCACCACTGGAACAGGCCACTGTCACATATTTAGGCCCAGGCACCCAGGCAGAGGAGAGAGGTCCTGTAACAGAGAATCTGGCTTCATGTCAGCAGAGAATCAGTCTTCATGTCATAGCAGAGAATCAGGCTTCACGTCACCCACCACTGGAACAGGCCACTGTCACATATTTAGACCCCGGCACCCAGACAGAGGAGAGGTTCATTAAACTTTGGGTTGCCCCGCAATATAATGGTAAAATGAAAATAAAAATAGGATTGAATGAGGAAGTGCCCTGGAGTACAATAATATATTGTTAAGGGGAGGTAGTTAATGTCTAATCTGCACAAGGGATGGACAGGTCCTGTGGGATCCATGCCTGGTTCATTTTTATGAACGTCAGCTTGTCCACATTGGCTGTAGACAGGCGGCTGCGTTTGTCTGTATTGACGCCCCCTGCCGTGCTGAATACACGTTCAGACAAAACGCTGGCCGCCGGGCAGGCCAGCACCTCCAAGGCATAAAAGGCTAGCTCTGGCCACGTGGACAATTTGGAGACCCAGAAGTTGAATGGGGCCGAACCATCAGTCAGTACGTGGAGGGGTGTGCACAGGTACTGTTCCACCATGTTATTGAAATGTTGCCTCCTGCTAACACGTTCCGTATCAGGTGGTGGTGCAGTTAGCTGTGGCGTGGTGACAAAACTTTTCCACATCTCTGCCATGCTAACCCTGCCCTCAGAGGAGCTGGCCGTGACACAGCTGCGTTGGCGACCTCTTGCTCCTCCTCTGCCTTCGCCTTGGGCTTCCACTGGTTCCCCTGTGAAATTTGGGAATGCTCTCAGTAGCGCGTCTACCAACGTGCGCTTGTACTCGCGCATCTTCCTATCACGCTCCAGTGTAGGAAGTAAGGTGAACACATTGTCTTTGTACCAAGGATCCAGCAGGGTGGCAACCCAGTATTCCGCACACGTTAAAATGTGGGCAACTCTGCTGTCGTTGCGCAGGCACTGCAGCATGTAGTCGCTCATGTGTGCCAGGCTGCCCAGAGGTAAGGACAAGCTGTCCTCTGTGGGAGGCGTATCGTCATCGTCCTGTGTTTCCCCCCAGCCACGCACCAGTGATGGGCCCGAGCTGCGTTGGGTGCCAGCCCGCTGTGAACCTGCTTCATCCTCATCCTCCTCCACCTCCACCTCTTCCTCATCCTCGTCCTCCTCGTCCTCCAGTAGTGGGCCCTGTCTGGCCACATTTGTACCTGGTCTCTGCTGTTGCAAAAAACCTCCCTCTGAGTCACTTCGAAGAGACTGGCCTGAAAGTGCTAAAATCGACCCCTCTTCCTCCTCTTCCTCCTGGGCCACCTCCTCTTCCATCATCGCCCTAAGTGTTTTCTCAAGGAGACATAGAAATGGTATTGTAACGCTGATAACGGCGTCATCGCCACTGGCCATGTTGGTAAAGTACTCGAAACAGCGCAACAGGGCACACAGGCCTCGCATGGAGGCCCAGTCATTGGTGGTGAAGTGGGGCTGATCCGCAGTGCGACTGACCCGTGCGTGCTGCAGCTGAAACTCCACCATGGCCTGCTGCTGCTCGCACAGTCTGTCCAGCATGTGCAAGGTGGAGTTCCACCTGGTGGGCACGTCGCATATGAGGCGGTGAGCGGGAAGGCCGAAGTTACGCTGTAGCGCAGACAGGCGAGCAGAGGCAGGGTGTGAACGCCGGAAGCGCGAACAGACGGCCCGCACTTTATGCAGCAGCTCTGACATGTCGGGGTAGTTGTGAATGAACTTCTGCACCACCAAATTCAGCACATGCGCCAGGCAAGGGATGTGCGTCAAACCGGCTAGTCCCAGAGCTGCAACGAGATTTCGCCCATTATCGCACACCACCAGGCCAGGCTTGAGGCTCATCGGCAGCAACCACTCGTCGGTCTGTTGTTCTATACCCCGCACACAACTCCTGTGCGGTGTGGGGCCTGTCCCCCAAACATATGAGTTTCAGAATGGCCTGCTGACGTTTACCCCGGGCTGTGCTGAAGTTGGTGGTGAAGGTGTGGCTGACTGGATTAGCAGGTGGAAGAAGAGGAGGAGGAAGCTGAGTAGGAGGAGGAGGAGACAGGAGGCAAAGAATGTTGCCCTGCGATCCTTGGCGGCGGAAGGACGTGCGCCAAACAGCTCTCCGCCTGGGGCCCAGCCGCCACTACATTTACCCAGTGTGCAGTTAGGGAGATATAGCGTCCCTGGCCGTGCTTACTGGTCCACGTATCTGTGGTTAGGTGGACCTTGCCACAGATGGCGTTGCGCAGTGCACACTTGATTTTATCGGATACTGGGTTGTGCAGGGAAGGCACGGCTCTCTTGGAGAAGTAGTGGCGGCTGGGAACAACATACTGTGGGACAGCAAGCGACATGAGCTGTTTGAAGCTGTCTGTGTCCACCAGCCTAAATGACAGCATTTCATAGGCCAGTAGTTTAGAAATGCTGGCATTCAGGGCTAGGGATCGAGGGTGGCTAGGTGGGAATTTACGCTTTCTCTCAAATGTTTGTGAGATGGAGAGCTGAACGCTGCCGTGTGACATGGTTGAGATGCTTGGTGACGCAGGTGGTGGTGTTGGTGGTACATCCCATGTTTGCTGGGCGGCAAGTGCCAACGTCCCTCCAGAGGCGGAGGAAGAGGCCGAGGGGGCGGCAGCAGCAGAAGAGGTAGCAGGGGGAGCCTGAGTGACTTCCTTGTTTTTAAGGTGTTTACTCCACTGCAGTTCATGCTTTGCATGCAGGTGCCTGGTCATGCAGGTTGTGCTAAGGTTCAGAACGTTAATGCCTCGCTTCAGGCTCTGATGGCACAGCGTGCAAACCACTCGGGTCTTGTCGTCAGCACATTGTTTGAAGAAGTGCCATGCCAGGGAACTCCTTGAAGCTGCCTTTGGGGTGCTCGGTCCCAGATGGCGGCGGTCAGTAGCAGGCGTAGTCTCTTGGCGGCGGGTGTTCTGATTTTGCCCACTGCTCCCTCTTTTGCTACGCTGTTGGCTCGGTCTCACCACTGCCTCTTCCTCTGAACTGTGAAAGTCAGTGGCATGACCTTCATTCCATGTGGGGTCTAGGACCTCATCGTCTCCTGCATCGTCTTCCACCTAGTCTTGATCCCTGACCTCCTGTTCAGTCTGCACACTGCAGAAAGACGCAGCAGTTGGCACCTGTGTTTCGTCATCATCAGAGATGTGCTGAGGTGGTATTCCCATGTCCTCATCATCAGGAAACATAAGTGGTTGTGCGTTAGTGCATTCTATCTCTTCCACCCCTGGGGAAGGGCTAGGTGGATGCCCTTGGGAAACCCTGCCAGCAGAGTCTTCAAACAGCATAAGAGACTGCTGCATAACTTGAGGCTCAGACAGTTTCCCTGATACGCATGGGGGTGATGTGACAGACCGATGGGCTTGGTTTTCATGCGCCATCTGTGCGCTTTCTGCAGAAGACTGGGTGGGAGATAATGTCAACGTGCTGGATGCACTGTCGGCCACCCAATTGACTAATGCCTGTACCTGCTCAGGCCTTACCATCCTCAGAACGGCATTGGGCCCCACCAAATATGGCTGTAAATTCTGGTGGCTACTGGGACCTGAGGTAGTTGGTACACTAGGACGTGTGGCTGTGGCAGAACGGCCACGTCCTCTCCCAGCACCAGAGGGTCCACTAACACCACCACGACCAATTCGGGCCAATGTATTGAATTAAAATTCAGGCCTTTTTTTACAGACACCTAACACTATCTGGCTATCTATTTAGGTACCGTATTACACTAATACAGGCACACCAGTAATGACAGATTTAGCTGAATATAAATGTGAGGCCTATTTTTTAGGCGCTGTGTGACAGGTATACGTTTAATCACAGAATTAGACTTGTATCTGCACTGTAGCGTGTGTGTTAAGTTTTTCAGAATGATCCTATCAGCACCTTGAATCTAATATACCCTTTTAGGGATAGATTTAAAGTAGGCCTGATACAGCAGAAGCCACTAATTTTGAGAATTGCAAATTTGGGAATTGTTTTTCAACCCAGAACAAAAACTGTGCTTTGACGGTCACTAAAAATAACTGGACCAGCTAAAACAGTACAGATTTGGATGAACATAAATGTCAGGCCTATTTTTTAGGCGCTGGGTGACAGGCTCAACTTGCCCCTGATGTAGTATATGGCCAAAAAATAACCACACTATTGATGGTTAAATGCACTTGGGTGACACAGGCTCAGCCTGCACCTGATGTAGTATATGGCCAAAAAATAACCACACTATTGATGGTTAAATGCACTTGATGAAAGCTTGACCCTGATGTAGGATATAGCAAAAAATAACCACACTATTGATGGTTAAATGCACTTGGGTGACACAGGCTCAGCCTGCACCTGATGTAGTATATGGCCAAAAAATAACCACACTATTGATGGTTAAATGCACTTGATGAAAGCTTGACCCTGATGTAGGATATAGCAAAAAATAACCATACTATTGATGGTTAAATGCACTTGGGTGACACAGGCTCAGCCTGCACCTGATGTAGTATATGGCCAAAAAATAACCACACTATTGATGGTTAAATGCACTTGATGAAAGCTTGACCCTGATGTAGGATATAGCAAAAAATAACCACACTATTGATGGTTAAATGCACTTGGTGGTAGCTTGTGCTGGCGCACCACAAGCCACAGAATGGCCGCCGATCACCCCAGAAAAAAGTGACTGAAAAACGCTCTGGGCAGCCTAAAAACACTGAGCAATTGAATAGAAGCAGTTCAATGATCCACAGCTGTAGATCGATCACTGAATGAAGTCTTTTGGAGGAGTTAATCTGCCTAATCTCGCCCTAACGTCGCAGCTGCAACCTCTCCCTACGCTTGTATCAGCAGAGTGACGTGCAGCGCTACGTGACCCAAGCTTATATAGAGCCTGGGTCATATGCTGCACTGGCCAATCACAGCCATGCCAATAGTAGGCATGGCTGTGATGGCCTCTTGGGGCAAGTAGTATGACGCTTGTTGATTGGCTGCTTTGCAGCCTTTCAAAAAGCGCCAAGAAAGTGCCGAACCCGGACTTTTACGAAAATGTTCGGGTTCGGGTCCGTGTCACGGACACCCAAAAATTCGGTACGAACCCGAACTATACAGTTTGGGTTCGCTCATCCCTAGTAGTAATCCCTGAAGATCTTATGCTAGATGGGCAGCTCTCTTTCAGTTCCTTGGGCGCCAAATCAATAATATCTTTTATAAGCAAAAGAGGGGAAGGAAGTGTAGGGCACTCAGAGCTGGACGTGAACCACCTCCAAACCTTTAGGGTGTTGCGAGTGAGAGGGTTGATTGTTGATCCATGTGGTGGAAGCGTCTTATTGGCCAGCAGAAGAGCCCGAGTGGAGGAGGGGAGTAAAGCATTTTCTAATTTGGGCCAGAATTTGAGAGTCGGTTCTCTGATCATATCTAAAGCCCTGGAAAGTTGGATAGCACTCATGTTGGATCAGGGAGACCAATACCACCTTTAGATCTAGGTTTGGTCAGAGTATCAAAGGAGATACGTGGGCTTTTACCTTGCCAAATACACTTGCGAATAGCTTTATTCAGAGAGGCAAAATACGTTTTAGGTATTTCAATAGGGAGAACCTGCATAAGATAGGCGAGTTTCGGCATGATCAGGGACATAAAGATGTTCTTCCTACCAAACCACGACAGATATTGAGAGTCTAGGGAGTCCATCTGGGCCTGCATGGATGTTAGGAGAGGTTTGTAATTTAGTCGGAATAGGTCAGGCAAATGAGGGGATAATTTGACCCCCAAATAGGTTAACTGTTGGGTTTGCCAATTAAATGGGGAATTTGCTTGAAGAGAGGAGAGGCTAGTGGAAGAGAGGCCTATATGAAGCACTTGGGACTTGGAAGGGTTAATCTTAAAATTAGAAAGGGAACCGAAAAGGCTAAGTGTTGATAGGATCCTGGGCATGGATTTATGTAGATTGGTGGTGATGATTAATAAGTAGGGATGAGCGAACCCGAACTGTATAGTTCGGGTTCGTACCGAATTTTGGGGTGTCCGTGACACGGACCCGAACCCGAACATTTTCGTAAAAGTTCGTGTTCGGTGCTTTCTTGGCGCTTTTTGAAAGGCTGCAAAGCAACCAATCAACAAGTGTCATACTACTTGCCCCAAGAGGCCATCACAGCCTTGCCTACTATTGGCATGGCTGTGATTGGCCAGTGCAGCATGTGACCCAGCCTCTATATAAGCTTGGGTCACGTAGCGCTGCACGTCACTCTGCTGATTCAAGCATAGGGAGAGGTTGCTGCTGCGACGTTAGGGCGAGATTAGGCAGATTAACTCCTCCAAAAGATTTCATTCTGTGATCGATCTCCAGCTGTGGATCATTGAAGTGCTAATATCGACTTGCTCACTTTTTTTTAGGCTGCCCAGAACGTTTTTAGATCACTTTTTTCTCGGGTGATCGGCGGCCATTTTGTGGCTTGTGGTGCGCCAGCACAAGCTACCACCAAGTTCTTTTAACCATCAATAGTGTGGTTATTTTTTGCTATATCCTACATCAGCTGCAGGCTGAGCCTGTGTCACCCAAGTGCATATAACCATCAACAGTGTGGTTAATTTTTGGCCATATACTACATCAGGTGCAGGCTGAGCCTGTGTCACCCAAGTGCATTTAACCATCAACAGTGTGGTTATTTTTTGGCCATATACTACATCAGGGGCAAGTTGAGCCTGTCACCCAGCGCCTAAAAAATAGACCTGACATTTCTATTCAACCAAATCTGTACTGTTTTAGCTGGTCAAGTTATTTGTAGTGACCGTAAAAGCACAGTTTTTGTTCTGGGTTGAAAAACTATTCCCAAATTTGCCATTCTCAAAATAACTACTTGAAATCTATCCCAAAAAGGATATCTTAGATTCAAGGTGCTGATAGTGTCATTCAGAAAAACGTAACACACACGCTACCGTGCAGATACAAGTTTAATTCTGTGATTAAACCTATACCTGTCACACAGCGCAAAAAAAAAATAGGTCTCACATTTCTATTCAACCAAATCTGTACTGTTTGAGCTGGTCAAGTTATTTGTAGTGACCATAAAAACACAGTTTTTGTTCTGGGGTGAAAAACTATTCCCAAATTTGACATTCTCAAAATTGTGGTGAACGGGAACAATGAGGAAAACATCTAATAAGGGACGCGTACGCGGACGTGGACATGGTCGTGGTGGTGTTAGTGGACCCTCTGGTGCTGGGAGAGGACGTGGCCGTTCTGCCACAGCCACAAGTCCTAGTGAACCAACTACCTCAGGTCCCAGTAGCCAGCAGAATTTACAGCGATATTTGGTGGGGCCCAATGCCGTTCTAAGGATGGTAAGGCCTGAGCAGGTACAGGCATTAGTCAATTGGGTGGCCGACAGTGGATCCAGCACGTTCACATTATCTCCCACCCAGTCTTCTGCAGAAAGCGCACAGATGGCGCATGAAAACCAAGCCCATCGGTCTGTCACATCACCCCCATGCATATCAGGGAAACTGTCTGAGCCTCAAGTTATGCAGCAGTCTCTTATGCTGTTTGAAGACTCTGCTGGCAGGGTTTCCCAAGGGCATCCACCTAGCCCTTCCCCAGGGGTGGAAGAGATAGAATGCACTAACGCACAACCACTTATTTTTCATGATGATAAGGACATGGGAATACCACCTCAGCACGTCTCTGATGATGAAGAAACACAGGTGCCAACTGCTGCGTCTTTCTGCAGTGTGCAGACTGAACAGGAGGTCAGGGATCAAGACTGGGTGGAAGACGATGCAGGGGACGATGAGGTCCTAGACCCCACATGGAATGAAAGTCGTGCCACTGACTTTCACAGTTCGGAGGAAGAGGCAGTGGTGAGACCGATCCAACAGCGTAGCAAAAGAGGGAGCAGTGGGCAAAATCAGAACACCCGCCGCCAAGAGACTCCGCCTGCTACTGACTGCCGCCATATGGGACCGAGCACCCCAAAGGCAGCTTCAAGGAGTTCCCTGGCATGGCACTTCTTTAAACAATGTGCTGACGACAAGACCCGAGTGGTTTGCACGCTGTGCCATCAGAGCCTGAAGCGAGGCATTAACGTTCTGAACCTTAGCACAACCTGCATGACCAGGCACCTGCATGCAAAGCATGAACTGCAGTGGAGTAAACACCTTAAAAACAAGGAAGTCACTCAGGCTCCCCCTGCTACCTCTTCTGCTGCTGCCGCCTCGGCCTCTTCTGCTGCTGCCGCCGCCTCGGCCTCTTCCTCCGCCTCTGGAGGAACGTTGGCACCTGCCGCCCAGCAAACATGGGATGTACCACCAACACCACCACCTGCGTCACCAAGCATCTCAACCATGTCACACGGCAGCGTTCAGCTCTCCATCTCACAAACATTTGAGAGAAAGCGTAAATTCCCACCTAGCCACGCTCGATCCCTGGCCCTGAATGCCAGCATTTTTTAACTACTGGCCTATGAAATGCTGTCATTTAGGCTGGTGGACACAGACAGCTTCAAACAGCTCATGTCGCTTGCTGTCCCACAGTATGTTGTTCCCAGCCGCCACTACTTCTCCAAGAGAGCCGTGCCTTCCCTGCACAACCAAGTGTCCGATAAAATCAAGTGTGCACTGCTCAACGCCATCTGTGGCAAGGTCCACCTAACCACAGATACGTGGACCAGTAAGCACGGCCAGGGGCGCTATATCTCCCTAACTGCACACTGGGTAAATGTAGTGGCGGCTGGGCCCCAGGCGGAGAGCTGTTTGGCGCACGTCCTTCCGCCGCCAAGGATCGCAGGGCAACATTCTTTGCCTCCTGTCTCCTCCTCCTCCTACTCAGCTTCCTCCTCCTCTTTTTCCATGCTGGACAGACTGTGCGAGCAGCAGCAGACCATAGTGGAGTTTCAGCTGCTGCACGCACGGGTCAGTCGCACTGCGGAACAGCACCACTTCACCACCAATGACTGGGCCTCCATGCGAGACCTGTGTGCCCTGTTGCGCTGTTTCGAGTACTCCACCAACATGGCCAGTGGCGATGACGCCGTTATCAGCGTTACAATACCACTTCTATGTTTCCTTGAGAAAACACTTAGGGCGATGATGGAAGAGGAGGTGGCCCAGGAGGAAGAGGAGGAAGAGGGGTCATTTTTAGCACTTTCAGGCCAGTCTCTTCGAAGTGATTCAGAGGGAGGTTTTTTGCAACAGCAGAGACCAGGTACAAATGTGGCCAGACAGGGCCCACTACTGGAGGACGAGGAGGACTAGGATGAGGAGGAGGTGGAGGAGGATGAGGATGAAGCATGTTCACAGCGGGGTGGCACCCAAAGCAGCTCGGGCCCATCACTGGTGCGTGGCTGGGGGGAAACACAGGACGATGACGATACGCCTCCCACAGAGGACAGCTTGTCCTTACCTCTGGGCAGCCTGGCACACATGAGCGACTACATGCTGCAGTGCCTGCGCAACGACAGCAGAGTTGCCCACATTTTAACGTGTGCGGACTACTGGGTTGCCACCCTGCTGGATTCCCGGTACAAAGACAATGTGCCCACCTTACTTCCTACACTAGAGCGTGATAGGAAGATGCGCGAGTACAAGCGCACGTTGGTAGACGCGCTACTGAGAGCATTCCCAAATGTCACAGGGGAACCAGTGGAAGCCCAAGGCGAAGGCAGAGGAGGAGCAAGAGGTCGCCAACGCAGCTGTGTCACGGCCAGCTCCTCTGAGGGCAGGGTTAGCATGGCAGAGATGTGGAAAAGTTTTGTCACCACGCCACAGCTAACTGCACCACCACCTGATACGGAACGTGCTAGCAGGAGGCAACATTTCGCTAACATGGTGGAACAGTACCTGTGCACACCCCTCCACGTACTGACTGATTGTTCGGCCCCATTCAACTTCTGGGTCTCCAAATTGTCCACGTGGCCAGAGCTAACCTTTTATGCCTTGGAGGTGCTGGCCTGCCCGGCGGCCAGCGTTTTGTCTGAACGTGTATTCAGCACGGCAGGGGGCGTCATTACAGACAAACGCAGCCGCCTGTCTACAGCCAATGTGGACAAGCTGACGTTCATAAAAATGAACCAGGCATGGATCCCACAGGACCTGTCCATCCCTTGTGCAGATTAGATATTAACTTCCTCCCCTTAACAATATATTATTCTACTCCAGGGCACTTCCTCATTCAATACTATTTTTATTTTCATTTTACCATTATATTGCGGGGCAACCCAAAGTTGAATGAACCTCTCCTCTGTCTGGGTGCCGGGGCCTAATTGTGTGACAGTGGCCTGTTCCAGTGGTGGGTGACGTGAAGCCTGATTCTCTGCTATGACATGAAGACAGATTCTGTGCTGACATAAGGCCAGATTCTCTGTTACGGGACCTCTCTCCTCTGCCTGGGTGACGGGGCCTAAATGTGTGACAGTGGCCTGTTCCAGTGGTGGGTGACGTGAAGCCTGATTCTCTGCTATGACATGAAGACAGATTCTGTGCTGACATAAGGCCAGATTCTCTGTTACGGGACCTCTCTCCTCTGCCTGGGTGCCGGGGCCTAAATGTGTGACAGTGGCCTGTTCCAGTGGTGGGTGACGTGAAGCCTGATTCTCTGCTATGACATGAAGACAGATTCTGTGCTGACATAAGGCCAAATTCTCTGTTACGGGACCTCTCTCCTCTGCCTGGGTGCCTGGGCCTAAATATGTGACAGTGGCCTGTTCCAGTGGTGGGTGACGTGAAGCCTGATTCTCTGCTATGACATGAAGACTTATTCTGCGCTGACATAAGGCTAGATTCTCTGTTACGGGACCTCTCTCCTCTGCCTCGGTGCCTAAATGTGTGACAGTGGCCTGTTCCAGTGGTGGGTGACGTGAAGCCTGATTCTCTGCTATGACATGAAGACGGATTCTGTGCTGACATAAGGCCAGATTCTCTGTTACAGGACCTCTCTCCTCTGCCTGGGTGCCTGGGCCTAAATATGTGACAGTGGCCTGTTCCAGTGGTGGGTGACGTGAAGCCTGATTCTCTGCTATGACATGAAGACAGATTCTGTGCTGACATAAGGCCAGATTCTCTGTTACGGGACCTCTCTCCTCTGTCTGGGTGCCTGGGCCTAAATGTGTGACAGTGGCCTGTTCCAGTGGTGGGTGACGTGAAACCTGATTCTCTGCTATGACATGAAGACAGATTCTGTGCTGACATAAGGCCAGATTCTCTGTTACGGGACCTCTCTCCTCTGCCTGGGTGCCTGGGCCTAAATATGTGACAGTGGCCTGTTCCAGTGGTGGGTGACGTGAAGCCTGATTCTCTGCTATGACATGAAGACTGATTCTGCGCTGACATAAGGCCAGATTCTCTGTTACGGGACCTCTCTCCTCTGCCTGGGTGACGGGGCCTAAATGTGTGACAGTGGCCTGTTCCAGTGGTGGGTGACGTGAAGCCTGATTCTCTGCTATGACATGAAGACAGATTCTGTGCTGACATAAGGCCAGATTCTCTGTTACGGGACCTCTCTCCTCTGCCTGGGTGCCGGGGCCTAAATGTGTGACAGTGGCCTGTTTCAGTGGTGGGTGACAAGAAGCCTGATTCTCTGCTATGACATGAAAACAGATTCTGTGCTGACATAAGGCCAGATTCTCTGTTACGGGACCTCTCTCCTCTGCTTGAGTGCCGGGGCCTAAATGTGTGACAGTGGCCTGTTCCAGTGGTGGGTGACGTGAAGCCTGAATCTCTGCTATGACATGAAGACAGATTCTGTGCTGACATAAGGCCAGATTCTCTGTTACGGGACCTCTCTCCTCTGTCTGGGTGCCGGGGCCTACAGATGTGACAGTGGCCTGTTCCAGTGGTGGGTGACGTGAAGCCTGATTCTCTGCTATGACATGAAGACAGATTCTGTGCTGACATAAGGCCAGATTCTCTGTTACGGGACCTCTCTCCTCTGTCTGGGTGCCTGGGCCTAAATGTGTGACAGTGGCCTGTTCCAGTGGTGGGTGACGTGAAACCTGATTCTCTGCTATGACATGAAGACAGATTCTGTGCTGACATAAGGCCAGATTCTCTGTTACGGGACCTCTCTCGTCTGCCTGGGTGCCTGGGCCTAAATATGTGACAGTGGCCTGTTCCAGTGGTGGGTGACGTGAAGCCTGATTCTCTGCTATGACATGAAGACTGATTCTGCGCTGACATAAGGCCAGATTCTCTGTTACGGGACCTCTCTCCTCTGCCTGGGTGACGGGGCCTAAATGTGTGATAGTGGCCTGTTCCAGTGGTGGGTGACGTGAAGCCTGATTCTCTGCTATGACATGAAGACAGATTCTGTGCTGACATAAGGCCAGATTCTCTGTTACGGGACCTCTCTCCTCTGCCTGGGTGCCGGGGCCTAAATGTGTGACAGTGGCCTGTTTCAGTGGTGGGTGACAAGAAGCCTGATTCTCTGCTATGACATGAAAACAGATTCTGTGCTGACATAAGGCCAGATTCTCTGTTACGGGACCTCTCTCCTCTGCTTGGGTGCCGGGGCCTAAATGTGTGACAGTGGCCTGTTCCAGTGGTGGGTGACGTGAAGCCTGATTCTCTGCTATGACATGAAGACAGATTCTGTGCTGACATAAGGCCAGATTCTCTGTTACGGGACCTCTCTCCTCTGTCTGGGTGCCGGGGCCTACAGATGTGACAGTGGCCTGTTCCAGTGGTGGGTGACGTGAAGCCTGATTCTCTGCTATGACATGAAGACTGATTCTGCGCTGACATGAAGCCAGATTCTCTGCTATGGCATGAAGAGACTGATTCTCTGCTGACATGAAGCCAGATTCTTTGCTATGCATGAAGAGACTGATTCTCTGCTGACGTGAAGCCAGATTCTCTGCTATGGGACCTCTGTCCAATTGATATTGGTTAATTTTTATCTTTTAATTTTTATTTTAATTCATTTCCCTATCCACATTTGTTTGCAGGGGATTTACCTACATGTTGCTGCCTTTTGCAGCCCTCTAGCTCTTTCCTGGGCTGTTTTACAGCCTTTTTAGTGCCCAAAAGTTTGGGTCCCCTATGACTTCAATGGGGTTCGGGACGAAGTTCGGGTCGGGTTCGGATCCCGAACCCGAACATTTCCGGGAAGTTCGGCCGAACTTCTCGAACCCGAACATCCAGGTGTTCGCTCAACTCTATTAATAAGTCATCAGCAAACGCTGCTAACTTAAATTCTCGAGCCCCAACCTTCAGACCTTTGATTTCTCCATTTTGTCTAAGGGCCAGCAGGAGGGATTCCATCACCAGGATGAATAAAAGGGGTGAGAAGGGGCACCCTTGTCTCGTCCCATTTTTAATAGAGAAATGGGAGGAGAGTATTCCGTTGACCGACACGGACGCCGAGGAGCAAGTGTACATAGCAAACACTGCATTAATATATTGTTCCGGTACTTACAATTTTGACAGAATCAATCTGATATACAGTACAGACCAAAAGTTTGGACACACCTTCTCATTCGAAGAGTTTTCTTTATTTTCATGACTATGAAGGCATCAAAACTATGATCTAACACATGTGGAATTATATACATAACAAACAAGTGTGAAAAAACTGAAAATATGTAATATTCTAGGTTCTTCAAAGTAGCCACCTTTTGCTTTGATTACTGCTTTGCACACTCTTGGCATTCTCTTGATGAGCTTCAAGAGGTAGTCCCCTGAAATGGTCTTCCAACAGTCTTGAAGGAGTTCCCAGAGATGCTTAGCACTTGTTGGCCCTTTTTGCCTTCACTCTGCGGTCCAGCTCACCCCAAACCATCTCGATTGGGTTCAGGTCCGGTGACTGTGGAGGCCAGGTCATCTGGAGCAGCACCTTATCACTCTCCTTCATGGTCAACTAGCCCTTACTTTCAAAGTTTTCCCAATTTTTCGGCTGACTGACTGACCTTCATTTCTTAAAGTAATGATGGCCACTCGTTTTTCTTTTCTTAGCTGCTTTTTTCTTGCCATAATACAAATTCTAACAGTCTATTCAGTAGGACTATCAGCTGTGTATCCACCTGACTTCTCCTCAATGCAACTGATGGTCCCAACCCCATTTATAAGGCAAGAAATCCCACTTATTAAACCTGACAGGGCACACCTGTGAAGTGAAAACCATTTCAGGGGACTACCTCTTGAAGCTCATCAAGAGAATGCCAAGAGTGTGCAAAGCAGTAATCAAAGCAAAAGGTGGCTACTTTGAAGAACCTAGAATATGATATATTTTCAGTTGTTTCACACTTGTTTGTTATGTATATAATTCCACATGTGTTAATTCATAGTTTTGATGCCTTCAGTGTGAATCCACAGTTTTCATAGTCATGAAAATAAAGAAAACTCTTTGAATGAGAAGGTGTGTCCAAACTTTTGGTCTGTACTGTATGTCCAATCAACCCTGTCAAATGCCTTCTCGGCGTCCGTGCCAATCAGGACCAAGGGGTGTGTTTGTGAGAGGCAAAGTACAAGGCGTCTAATATTTTGGTGGTATTATCTTTCCCTTCTCTTCCTTTTACAAAGCCCACTTGGTCCGGGTGGATTAGTTCAGGTAAGAAATTCTGTAACCTAGTGGCTAACATCTTGGCTATAAGTTTAAGATCTACATTTAGTAGGGAAATTGGGCGATAGTTGGAGCATGATGTAGGATCTTTGCCTTCTTTGGGTATTATTGTTATAGTAGCTTTAGTCATATCAGAGGAAAGTGGAAGATTGGTCATTGCTAGATTACAGACAGGAAGCAAATGGGGTAACAAGATGTTTTTGAAGGTTGAGAAATAAGATATGGGGAGACCATCCGGGCCAGGGCATTTACCTCTGGGGGTTGATTTTATGGCTGCCATTAGTACCGGGACAGTAAATGGTTTGGCTAAGGATTCCCGTTGTAATATGGTTAAGGCTGGGAGGTCAAGAGAGTCTAGGAAGGAGTTAATGTTGGACTCTCTACTCATAGAGGGATTAGGGAGGTCGGGGACTGGGAGATTATACAAAGTATTATAGAATAATCTAAATTGTTCAGCAATCTCCTCAGCCTTGAACAATTGGGTGCCCTGTGAGGATCTAAGGGATTGAACATAGCGGGAGTTCCTTCTCTGCTTAATCCGATTCATCACATATTTAGAGGCTTTATTGCCGTGAGCGAAAATTTTCTGCTGAGCAGACAAGAAAAATTTGTCTGATCGTTCATTTAAGAGGTTTTTTAACTGAGCCCTGAGGGAAGAAAGTTCCGCTAGTTGTTGATCCTTCAGAGATTGCTTATGTGCCTTTTCAGTCAGGTGGATTTTTTACAGCAAATCGCTGAGTTTTTTCTCCGATACCTTCTTCAGGAAGGAGCAAAGACCAATCAACCTGCCTCTGATGTAGGCCTTATGAGCGTCCCAGAGGACTTGGGGGGATACCTCAGAGGTATTATTTATTAGGAAATATTCCTCAAGGTAAGAGGATATTAGGGCAATACAGTCGTGGCCAAAAGTTTTGAGAATTACATAAATATTGGAAATTGGAAAATTTGCTGCTTAAGTTTTTATAATAGCAATTTTGATATACTCCAGAATGTTATGAAGAGTGATCAGATGAATTGCATGGTCCTTCTTTGCCATGTAAATTAACTTAATCCCCAAAAAAACTTTCCACTGCATTTCATTGCTGTCATTAAAGGAGCTGCTGAGATCATTTTGGTAATCGTCTTGTGAACTCAGGTGAGAATGTTGACGAGCACAAGGCTGGAGATCATTATGTCAGGCTGATTGGGTTAAAATGGCAGACTTGACATGTTAAAAGGAGGGTGATGCTTGAAATCATTGTTCTTCCATTGTTAACTATCGTGACCTGCAAAGAAACGCGTGCAGCCAATATTGCGTTGCATAAAAATGGCTTCACAGGCAAGGATATTGTGGCTACTAAGATTGCACCTCAATCAACAATTTATAGGATCATCAAGAACTTCAAGGAAAGAGGTTCAATTCTTGTTAAGAAGGCTTCAGGGCGTCCAAGAAAGTCCAGCAAGCGCCAGGATCGTCTCCTAAAGAGGATTCAGCTGCGGGATCGGAGTGCCACCAATGCAGAGCTTGCTCAGGAATGGCAGCAGGCAGGTGTGAGCGCATCTGCACGCACAGTGAGGCAAAGATTTTTGGAAGATGGCCTGGTGTCAAAAAGGGCAGCAAAGAAGCCACTTCTCTCCAAAGAAAATATCAAGGACAGAATGATCTTCTGCAGAAAGTATGGTGAATGGACTGCTGAGGACTGGGGCAAAGTCATATACTCCGATGAAGCCTCTTTCCGATTGTTTGGGGCATCTGGAAAAAGGCTTGTCCGGAGAAGAAAAAGTAAGCGCTACCATCAGTCCTGTGTCATGTCAACAGTAAAGCATCCTGAGACCATTCATGTGTGGGGTTGCTTCTCATCCAAGGGAGTGGGTTCACTCACAATTTTGCCCCAAAACACAGCCATGAATAAAGAATGGTACCAAAACACCCTCCAACAGCAACTTCTTTCAACAATCCAACAACAGTTTGGTGAAGAACAATGCATTTTCCAGCACGATGGAGCACCGTGCCATAAGGCAAAAGTGATAACTAAGTGGCTCGGGGACCAAAACGTTGACATTTTGGGTCCATGGCCTGGAAACTCCCCAGATCTTAATCCCATTGAGAACTTGTGGTCAATCCTCAAGAGGCGGGTGGACAAACAAAAACCCACTAATTCTGACAAACTCCAAGAAGTGATTATGAAAGAATGGGTTGCTATCAGTCAGGAATTGGCCCAGAAGTTGATTGAGAGCATGCCCAGTCGAATTGCAGAGGTCCTGAAAAAGAAGGGCCAACACTGCAAATACTGACTCTTTGCATAAATGTCATGTAATTGTCGATAAAAGCCTTTGAAACGTATGAAGTGCGTGTAATTAGATTTCACTACATCACAGAAACAACTGAAACAAAGATCTAAAAGCAGTTTAGCAGCAAACTTTGTGAAAACTAATATTTGTGTCATTCTCAAAACTTTTGGCCACGACTGTATGTTTGGCGTTGTTTAGTAGAGATTCATTAAATCTCCAGTTGGGTTGTCTGTTGGTTTTTTGGTCTAAGCGTATTTCACAATAAATCGGGGCGTGGTCAGACAGGGTAATATTCCCAATTTTTGGGAAGGAACAGAATTGCAGTTTCTCTTTCGGGACTAAAATATAATCAATTCTACTATATGAGATATTAGCAGGGGAATAAAAGGAGTAATCAATTGCTTCAGGGTTATGGCAGCGCCAAATATGCAAAATCCCAGGTTATGTAGTTTTGTATGCATTAATCTGAGAGTTTTCGGTGATGCTGGAGATTTTTTGGAGGAGGTATCTATTGAAGGGTTCAAGGCAATATTGAAGTCACCCGCCACAATCAGAAAGCCTTCCCTATGTTTCTCTATCAGAGAAAAGACAGGGGTGAGCCAACTGATTTGATCTACATTTGGGGCGTATATGTTTGCAAAGGTAAACATAGATTGTCCCACTAGGCCTTTAAGGATTAGGTATCGACCATCTGGATCTTGAACATGGGATTTGTATTGAAAAGGAAGCCCTATACAAAAGCCGATACGGACTCCCCTCGAGGCCGCACCCCCAGCCCCACAGTGGTACCAGCTAGGAAATTTAGAGTGAGAAAGGTTGGGGTAATTATCATGTTTGAAATGTGTCTCCTGCAGAAAGACCACTGAACATTTCTCTTTATGCAGGAGAGAGAAAATCTGACATCTCTTAGAGGGGGATCTCAGTCCCTTAACGTTGTACGAAGCTAATCTAAAATCAGCCATATCTTTTTAGGGAGAGGGGAAGTTGGACAGGATCCAAGTAATATAGCAAAGGAAAATTGACCAACCAGCAACAAGGCGGAGAAGAGAGTGCGACCACGAGGAGAGCCAAGGAGCATCCAATCACCCGGAGAGGCCCCAACCTGCATATTCTGAATTTGCGAGGACACCTGTTTACACAATTGAGAGAGTATTGGAGTGGCATCAGAGTACCTGTCAAAACAGAAACAATGTGAAACACAAAATAAAACAGTAAATAAAAACCGAAGATGAGTAGATATCATCCAAACAAGAAGGAGCATATCAATTGTGCCTTTCTGATTAGGCAGCATGTAGTGGGGGGAAAGGGTAAAATACCCAGAAGCATTTCCCTCTTTAATGACATTTATATTGGAATATGTTGACTTGGGTAGTGATAGTGAAAGAACCGGGGAGTCAGCAGGGCGATAAAGAGAACCTTTATACTATAGCCCATTAGGAAACATACAAGGGACAGGTGGTGGAAGGGAGATCCCATCTAAACCAACTGGTGTAGAAGATAAAGCGGAATATTTAAAGATATAGGTGTGCGTGAGAGGGTCACTCATTTTGCACTTCAGGTATGAAAGGGTATATTTGTACGGGAGGTAACTTGATCATCACTTGAGATAGTAACTGGCATAGTGACTGACTTAACCTTAAAACAGATGGGAAAACTAACAGGAGAAATCCCTACTGTCTCGACGTCTAATACCGGGTGGAGAGTAAAGCATGGGCAGAAAGAATGAGAAAATACAGGCTAGACTCTCTGCTCGGTATATAGGATGTAGCCACAAAAAAAGCAGTGTAATAGCGACTTGGAGTTAGGAAGTCCCGTATGATGATTTTCATGGTCCCTCAAACCTAGGGGGGAGAAATCAGAACAGACTACTTATCCACCATGGTCAGACGTTTGGGGGTGGAAAAGGAATTTCCCCTTCTGCTTCTTTGGTTCTTTTGGGTACGTAGAGGCTCCCAGGGGGTCAGCGTAGGGAGGTTAGGTAGAGAGCTCAAGTTCTGGACCATGTCCCAGTTCGCAATGGCAGCGGAGAAAGCTGAAGGAGGTCATATGCTTTATCCAGATCTGTAAAAGAAGAAATGTGGATGCGACGCCCCTCATGCAGGAAGGATAGACCGAAAGGGAATGTCCACCTGTAAATGATTCTGTGCTGACGTAGCCAATCGGTGAGAGGCTTCAAATATTTACGCTTTTTAAGAGTTGATTGTGCTAAGTCCTGGAAAATAGTGATGTTGCTTTCCTCCCAAACCACAGAATTAGAATTTCTGGCGCTTGCCAGTATGGCTTCTTTTACAGGGAAGTGCAGGAATTTACAAATTACGTCCCTGGGGGGCTCATTTGCTTGCGGTTTAGGTCTAAGAGCTCTATGGGCCCGTTCAAGCAGGACCTCATGTGCAGAGTCAGGACGTAGAATTTTGAGGCATATCTGGATTACTGTTTCTGGAATGTCCATGGCTGAGACAGTTTCGGGAATGCCTCTAAAACGCAAATTGTTGCGCCTGCTCTTGTTTTCTTGGTCCTCCATGGCTGAGTACAGAGAGTTAATGTGGTTTTGAGCCAGCGACTGTCACGGATGGTGTACAGGAAACAAGACAATGCAATACAATAATGACTCACTGGATCCACAACTAAGGAACAAAAGGGAGACCCTTACATGAGAACTGCCACTCTCCCTAATTGCTCAGCCTATGCGAACACCCCAAAGGTGGGTGGGCGCATATCCACGTACCTCGGCTATCTAATACCTGAAGACCCTACAATAGTGAGGGGACACGACCACCGGCTCCCTACACTAGACACGGAGGGAGTCAGGATCACCTGAAAATCCAGCAGACAGAAAATCACAAATAAAGGAACAGCACTTATCTTGCAGAGGACTGGGAAATAGAAACAGCAAGCACACACACTCCAGGAAGTTGTATAAGCCGCAACCTAATGCATCATGGGGAGGAACTTGGACTGATTGCTTCCCTTTAAATGCATGACAGCTGAGATAGACTAACGAGATAAGGAACTTAACCAAAACAAAGAAACTCAAGGAGGAGGATCTGGAAAGCTCCTGTCAGAGCTTCTCAACTGTCTGGTTGTGACAGTACCCCTCCCTCTACGAGTGGACTCCGGACACTCAGGGCCCACCTTCTCAGGATGGGACCTATGGAAAGCCCTGATGAGACGAGTGGCCTTAATGTCCGTCACTGGGACCCACATCCTCTCCTCAGGACAATAACCCTCCCAATGAAGGAGGTACTGGAGGGAACCGCGGACAAGACGAGAATCCACAATCCTAGAGACCTGAAATTCAAGATTTCCATCAACCATAATCGGAGGAGGAGGCAAAGGCGAGGGAACAATAGGTTGAACATAAGGTTTCAATAAGGACTTATGAAAAACATTACGGATCTTCCAAGTCTGAGGAAGATCAAGACGGTAGGCAACAGGATTGATGACAGACAGGATCTTGTAAGGCCCAATAAACCTAGGACCCAACTTCCAGGAGGGAACCTTCAATTTGATATTCTTGGTAGACAACCACACCAGATCACCAACATTCAGGTCCGGACCAGGCACACGTCTCTTATCTGCCACACGCTTATATCTCTCACTCATGCTCTTTAGATTATCCTGAATCTTTTGCCAAATAGATGACAAAGACGAGGAGAATCTGTCCTCATCAGGTAAACCAGAAGACCCCTCTCCCGAGAAAGTCCCAAACTGCAGATGAAACCCATATGCACCAAAAAATGGTGACTTATCAGAGGACTCCTGACGACGGTTATTTAAAGCAAACTCAGCAAGGGACAAAAAAGAACACCAATCCTCCTGATTCTCCGCCACAAAACAGCGCAGATATGTCTCCAGATTCTGATTGACGCGCTCTGTCTGGCCATTCGACTGCGGGTGGAAAGCAGAAGAGAATGACAACCGAACCCCCAAGCGAGAACAGAAAGCCTTCCAGAATCTGGAAACAAACTGCGTGCCCCTATCAGAGACTATGTCTGAAGGAATACCATGCAATTTGACAATGTGGTCAATAAATGCCTGCGCCAGCGTCTTAGCATTGGGCAAACCAGGAAAAGGGATGAAATGCACCATTTTGCTAAAACGGTCCACCACCACCAGAATCACAGTCTTCCCCGAGGAACGAGGCAAGTCCGTTATGAAGTCCATGGACAGATGTGTCCAAGGACGGGAAGGAATGGGTAAGGGAAGGAGAGGACCTGATGGCCGTGAATGAGGGACTTTGGCACGAGCGCAAGTCTCGCAAGCTGCCACAAAACCCTCAACTGACTTACGAAGCGCAGGCAACCAGAATCTCCGAGCGATGAGATCTAGTGTGGCTCTTGCCCCCGGGTGCCCAGCAAGGACCGTGTCGTGGTGTTCTTTAAAAATCTTGTGTCTCAAAGCGAGAGGCACAAACAACCTCCCAGGAGGACAAAGATCAGGAGCTTCTGACTGGGCTGCCTGCACCTCTGCCTCCAATTCAGGAAAAAGAGCAGAGACCACCACACCTTCAGCCAAAATGGGACCCGGGTCTTCAAAATTCCCACCTCCCGGAAAACAACGTGACAGGGCATCTGCCTTCACATTCTTAACCCCAGGGCGGAACGTGACAACAAAATTAAACCTTGAAAAGAACAAAGACCATCTGGCCTGTCTCGGGTTCAGACGCTTGGCTGACTCCAAGTAGGCCAGATTTTTATGGTCAGTAAACAAGGTAATAGGGTGTCTGGCTCCCTCTAGCCAATGGCGCCATTCCTCAAAAGCCAACTTGATGGCCATCAATTCCCTATCTCCCACATCATAATTTCTCTCTGCGGAGGAGAGTTTCTTCGAGAAAAAGGCACATGGTTGCCATTTGACAGGAGAGGAACCCTGAGACAAGACCGCACCCACCCCCACCTCAGAAGCATCAACCTCAACTATGAAGGGTAACGAAATATCAGGTTGTACCAGGATGGGAGCGGAAGCAAAACTCTCCTTGATATTAGAAAAGGCCTTACACGCGTCTACCGACCAGGAAGAAATATCTACCCCCTTTCTGGTCATATCAGTGAGTGGTTTAACAACAGAGGAATAATTCAAAATAAATTTCCTGTAATAATTGGCAAAGCCCAAAAAACGCATCAGCGCCTTCTGATTCTCAGGAAGCTCCCACTCTAGCACAGCGCGGATCTTCTCGGGGTCCATGCGAAAACCAGAAGCGGAGAGAAGAAACCTAAGAAATTGAATTTCTGGAACCGCAAACACACATTTTTCCAGTTTCGCGTATAATTTATTCTCCCGCAGGATGAGCAAGACCTGACGTAAATGTTCCTTATGAGTCTTGAAATCAGGAGAAAAAATCAAAATGTCATCCAAATACACTAATACAAATTTTCCCATTAAATGATAAAAAATGCTGTTGACGAAATGCTGAAAAACGGCTGGGGCATTCATCAAACCAAAAGGCATAACCAAATTCTCAAAATGGCCCTCAGGGGTATTGAAAGCCGTCTTCCATTCGTCTCCTTCTCTGACCCTGACCAGGTTGTATGCCCCTCTTAGGTCTAATTTGGAAAAGACTTTAGCCCCAACAACCTGGTTAAACAGGTCCGGGATCAGAGGAAGCGGATAAGGGTCACGAATAGTGATACTGTTCAGCTCCCTGAAATCCAGACAAGGTCTTAGGCCCCTTTCACACGGGCGTTGCGGGAAAATGTGCGGGTGCGTTGCGGGAACACCCGCGATTTTTCCGCGCGAGTGCAAAACATTGTAATGCGTTTTGCACTCGCGTGAGAAAAATTGCGCGTGTTTGGTACCCAAACCGGAACTTCTTCACAGAAGTTCGGGCTTGGGATCGGTGTTCTGTAAATAGTATTATTTTCCCTTATAACATGGTTATAAGGGAAAATAATAGCATTCTGAATACAGAATGCATAGTAAAACAGGGCTGGAGGGGTTAAAAAAAAAAAAAAAATCATTTAACTCACCTTAATCCACTTGCTCGCGATGCCCGACATCTCCGTCTGACTCTTTTACTGTATAGGACCTGTGGAGAGCATTAACTATAGTTTAAGGACCTGGGATGACGTCACTCTGGTCATCACATGGTACGTCACATGATCTTTTACCCTGAGTAGCGATATAATGATCCCCACCCTCCGTTCTTCATCACCAGAGGAATGGGGAAGAAGGCGAAAATGGAGTTTGCAAGCCTCTCTAAAACGCACAAAATACTCACTACCCCCGGAGAACGTATCCGGGAGCGAGATCTTAGGCTCAGAACAAACTCCATGAACGCAAGCTGAACCGGTCACTTGAAAATGAGAAAAAGTCTTACGGAGATCAGCTACCTCCAATGAAAGACCCTGGAAGCGCTCAGCCAAAAGTGAAACCGGATCCATGTTTGAGACGGTTTTGGCGGCTTATAATGTCACGGATGGTGTACAGGAAACAAGACAATGCAATACAATAATGACTCACTGGATCCACAACTAAGGAACAAAAGGGAGACCCCTACATGAGAACTGCCACTCTCCCTAATTGCTCAGCCTATGCGAACACCCCAAAGGTGGGTGGGCGCATATCCACGTACCTCGGCTATCTAATACCTGAAGACCCTACAATAGTGAGGGGACACGACCACCGGCTCCCTACACTAGACACGGAGGGAGTCAGGGTCACCTGAAAATCCAGCAGACAGAAAATCACAAATACAGGGAGTGCAGACTTATTAGGCAAGTTGTATTTTTGAGGATTAATTTTATTATTGAACAACAACCATGTTCTCAATGAACCCAAAAAACTCATTAATATCAAAGCTGAATATTTTTGGAAGTAGTTTTTAGTTTGTTTTTAGTTTTAGCTATTTTAGGGGGATATCTGTGTGTGCAGGTGACTATTACTGTGCATAATTATTAGGCAACTTAACAAAAAACAAATATTTACCCATTTCAATTATTTATTTTTACCAGTGAAACCAATATAACATCTCAACATTCACAAATATACATTTCTGACATTCAAAAACAAAACAAAAACAAATCAGTGACCAATATAGCCACCTTTCTTTGCAAGGACACTCAAAAGCCTGCCATCCATGGATTCTATCAGTGTTTTGATCTGTTCACCATCAACATTGCGTGCAGCAGCAACCACAGCCTCCCAGACACTGTTCAGAGAGGTGTACTGTTTTCCCTCCTTGTAAATCTCACATTTGATGATGGACCACAGGTTCTCAATGGGGTTCAGATCAGGTGAACAAGGAGGCCATGTCATTAGATTTTCTTCTTTTATACCCTTTCTTGCCAGCCACGCTGTGGAGTACTTGGACGCGTGTGATGGAGCATTGTCCTGCATGAAAATCATGTTTTTCTTGAAGGATGCAGACTTCTTCCTGTACCACTGCTTGAAGAAGGTGTCTTCCAGAAACTGGCAGTAGGACTGGGAGTTGAGCTTGACTCCATCCTCAACCCGAAAAGGCCCCACAAGCTCATCTTTGATGATACCAGCCCAAACCAGTACTCCACCTCCACCTTGCTGGTGTCTGAGTCGGACTGGAGCTCTCTGCCCTTTACCAATCCAGCCACGGGCCCATCCATCTGGCCCATCAAGACTCACTCTCATTTCATCAGTCCATAAAACCTTAGAAAAATCAGTCTTGAGATATTTCTTGGCCCAGTCTTGACGTTTCAGCTTGTGTGTCTTGTTCAGTGGTGGTCGTCTTTCAGCCTTTCTTACCTTGGCCATGTCTCTGAGTATTGCACACCATGTGCTTTTGGGCACTCCAGTGATGTTGCAGCTCTGAAATATGGCCAAACTGGTGGCAAGTGGCATCTTGGCAGCTGCACGCTTGACTTTTCTCAGTTCATGGGCAGTTATTTTGCGCCTTGGTTTTTCCACACGCTTCTTGCGACCCTGTTGACTATTTTGAATGAAACGATTGATTGTTCGATGATCACGCTTCAGAAGCTTTGCAATTTTAAGAGTGCTGCATCCCTCTGCAAGATATCTCACTATTTTTGACTTTTCTGAGCCTGTCAAGTCCTTCTTTTGACCCATTTTGCCAAAGGAAAGGAAGTTGCCTAATAATTATGCACACCTGATATAGGGTGTTGATGTCATTAGACCACACCCCTTCTCATTACAGAGATGCACATCACCTAATATGCTTAATTGGTAGTAGGCTTTCGAGCCTATACAGCTTGGAGTAAGACAACATGCATAAAGAGGATGATGTGGTCAAAATACTCATTTGCCTAATAATTCTGCACGCAGTGTAAAGGAACAGCACTTATCTTGCAGAGGACTGGGAAATAGAAACAGCAAGCACACACACTCCAGGAAGTTGTATAAGCCGCAACCTAATGCATCATGGGGAGGAACTTAAAGGGAAGCAATCAGTCCAACTGCATGACAGCTGAGATAGACTAACGAGATGAGGAACTTAACCAAAACAAAGAAACTCAAGGAGGAGGATCTGGAAAGCTCCTGTCAGAGCTTCTCAACTGTCTGGTTGTGACAGCGACAGTCTAGATTACACCTCACTCTGACGGTGCAGGATTGCAGCCTGGGTTTCCTCTAAAGCCTCCACCCTCCGGCCTATGTGCTTAACATCCTCTTTTATTGAGGAGATGTCCAGGCTAAGGGGGGCCAGGGCTTCTGCAAGAGTCTCCTTCAGGAAAGTTCTGGATATGGGCATACAGGCCTCATCACTGGGATCATCCCTTACCTTATCGCCGCCAGTAGCTGCTGAAAGCTTGTGTCCAGAGTGGTGGGATACCGGGCGCCATCTTGGATTCGCGGTTCACTGCCGCAGCATGCTTGATTCTGGGAGCGATTGATTCCCAGTTGTTCTGTGGGTTTCTGGCCCCCGATTTTTACCATTGTAGAGTCCAGTAAGCCTATAATAAGGTGCTGTGAGGGGTATGCAGGCAGGAGAGCAGCTCTTCACACGTCCATCCGGATCAAGCGCAGGCTCCGCCCCCCCAAGATCATTAGAATTCTAAAGGGACTTCTACAGTCATAAGTGGCCACTTTTTCCATCACAGTGGGTGTGTGATTGGATGGTGATGACTCCGCCTACTGTAATCCAGCACCATCTGCATAAATTCAAAAGCAAACATGTTGAATTAGAGTAAAACACATTTGGAGTAATGAGTCCTCATTTGCTAATGCTGTCATGAAACAGACCATTCCCTTGTGCAGAGATGTAAATGGGACACTAAGCCCCTAAAACAACCTTATCTATCTCCACTCTCCCACAATTTTGGCAATAGAACAATGGAGTACAGATAAGCAAATGTCTTAAATAGAGTTGAGCGGACACCTGGATGTTCGGGTTCGGCAGGTTCGGCCGAACTTGAAAAAAAAAATCGGGCTCGGGACCCGAACTTGACCCGATCTTGACCCCGAACCCCATTGAAGTCAATGGGGACCCAAACTTTTGAGCACTAAAATGGCTGTAAAAATGTCATGGAAAGAGCTAGAGGGCTGCAAAAGGCAGCAAAATGTGCTTAAGAGCATGGCAAATTCTCTGCAAACAAATGTGGATAGGGAAATGAATTAAAAAAACATAAAAGACCTTAAAAAATAAAAATTAGGAATGATGTAGGAGGAAGAGGTTGAGGAGGCGGCGAATGGGTGGATGTGGCCGGGTAGGCTCACGTGGTGGTCTAGGTGGAAGCAGCGGCGAAGGAGGAACAGGTAGCCAACACAGATGTGTGTTATTTTGCATTTTTACATAGCGGTATCCCCCAAAATATTGGGACATATAAAAAAAAAAGGAATAAGTGCACTTGAGTACAAGGATGGGTGGTTGAGGCTGTTAGAACTGTCTATTCTGTACAAGGTACAGACAAGTCCTGAGGGATCCAAGCCTGGTTCATTTTAATAAACGTGAGCTTGTCCATGTTGGCTGTGGACAGGCGGCTGCGTCTGTCTGTTATGACACCTCCTGCCGTGCTAAATACACTTTCAGAGAGTACACTGGCTGCAGTGCAGGCCAGCACCTCCAAGGCATACAGGGCAAGCTCTGGCCATGTGGACAATTTGGAGACCCAGAAGTTGAATGGGGCAGAACCATCAGTCAGTACATGTAGGCATGTGCACAGGTACTGTTCCACCATGTTGTTCAAATGCTGCCTCCTGCTAACACGCTCCATATCAGCAGTTGGGGCCGGTTGTTGCGGCGAGGTGACAAAACTTTTCCACATGTCGGCCATGCTAAACCTGCCTTCTGAGGTGCTGGCGCTGACACAGCTGCGTTGGCGACCTCTTCCTCCTCCCCTGCCTTCGCCTTGTGCTTCCACATGTCTCCCGGCGTCAGTCGGGAATGCTCTCAGAAGCGCCTGTAGTCGCGCATCTTCCGATCACGCTCCAGTGAGGGAATTAAGGACGGCGCATTGTCTTTGTAACGGGGATCCAGCAGGGTGGTCACCCAGTAGTCAGCACACATTAAAATGTGGGCAACTCTGCTGTCGTTGCGTAGGCACTGCAGCATGTAGTTGCTCATGTGTGCCAGGCTGCCCAGAGGTAAGGACAAGCTGTCCTCTGTGGGAGGCGTATCGTCTGCGTCCTCTGTATACCCCCAGCCACGCACCAGTGATGGGCCTGAGCTGCGTTGGATGCCACCCCGCTGTGAACATGCTTCATCCCCATCCTCCTCCTCATCCTCCTCATCCTCCAGTAGTGGGCCCTGGCTGGCCAAATTTGTACCTGGCCCCTGCTGTTTCAAAAATCCTCTTTCTGAGCCACTTCTAAAAGACTGGACTGAAAGTGTTAGAGATGACCCCTCTTTCTTCTCCTCGTCCTAGGCCACATCCTCTTTCATCATCACCCTAAGTGTTTTCTCAAGGAGACATAGAAGTGGTATTGTAACGCTGATAACGGCGTCATCGCCACTGGCCATGTTGGTGGAGTACTCGAAACAGCACAACAGGGCACACAGGTCTCGCATGGAGGCCCAGTCATTGGTGGTGAAGTGGTGCTGTTCCGCAGTGCGACTCACCTGTGCGTGCTGCATCTGAAACTCCACTATGGCCTACTGCTGCTCGCACAGTCTCTCCAGCATGTGCAAGGTGGAGTTCCACCTGGTGGGCACGTCGCATATGAGGCGGTGAGTGGGAAGGCCAAAGTTACGCTGTAGAGCAGACAGCCGAGCGGTGGCAGGATGAGAACGCCGGAAGCGCGCACAGACGGCCCAAACTTTATGCAGCAGCTCTGACATGTCGGGGTAGTTGTGAATTAATTTTTGCACCACCAAATTCAGCACATGCGCCAGGCAAGGGATGTCCATCAAACCGGCTAGTCCCAGAGCTGCAACGAGATTTCGCCCATTATCGCACACCTTCATGCCGGGCTTGAGGCTCACTGGCAGCAACCACTCATTGGTCTGTTGTTCTATACCCCGCCACAACTCCTGCGCGGTGTGGGGCCTGTCCCCCAAACACATCAGTTTCAGAACGGCCTGCTGACGTTTACCCCTGGCTATGCTGAAGTTGGTGGTGAAGGTCTGTCGCTGACCGGATGAGGAGGTGGTAGAAGAGGAGAAGGAAGCTGAGTAGGCAACAGGAGGCAAAGAATGATGCCCTGCGATCCTTGGCGGCGGAAGGACGTGCGCCAAACAGCTCTCCGCCTGAGGCCCAGCCGCCACTACATTTACCCAGTGTGAAATTAGGGAGATATAGCGTTCCTGGCCGTGCTTACTGGTCCACGTATCTGTGCTTAGGTGGACCTTGCCACAGATGGCGTTGTGCAGTGCTTGATTTTATCCAATACTTGGTTGTGCAGGGAGGGCACTGCTGTCCTGGAGAAGTAGTGGCGGCGGGGAACGACGTACTGTGGGACAGCAAGCGACATGAGCTGTTTGAAGCTGTCAGTCTCCACCAGCCTGAATGACAGCATTTCAAAGTCCAGTAGTTTAGAAATGCTGGCATTCAGGGCCAGGGATGGAGGGTGGCTAGGTGTGAATTTACGCTTTCTATCAAAGGTTTGTGAGATGAAGAGCTGAATGCTTCCGTGTGACATGGTGGAGATGCTTGGTGACGGAGGTGGTGTTGTTGGTGGCACATCCTCTGTTTGCTGGGCGGCAGGTGCCAACATTCCTCCAGAGGCGGAGAAAGAGGCCGAGGCAGCAGCAGAAGAGGGAGTAGGAGGGGCCTGAGCCCTTTCTTGGTTTTGAAGGTGCTTACTCCACTGCAGCCGTGTCTCGCATGTAGATGCCTGGTCATGCAGGTTGTGCTAAGGTTCATAACGTCAATGCCTCGCTTCAGGCTCTGATGGCACAGCGTGCAAACCACTCGGGTCTTGTCGTCAGCACATTGTGTGAAGAAGTGCCATGCCAGGGAACTCCTTGAAGCTGCCTTTGGTGTGCTCGGTCCCTGGTGACGGTGGCCAGTAGTAGACTAACTGTTTTGGCGATGGCTGCTCTGTTTTTGCACCCTGCTCCTGCTTTTGCTACGCTGTTGGCTAGGTCTCACCACTGCCTCTTCCTCCAAACTCTGAAAGTCAGTGGTACGACCTTCATTCCATGTGGGGTCTAGGACCTCTTCGTCCCCTGCATCGTCTTCCACCCAGTCTTTCTCCCTAACCACCTTTTCGGTCTGCACACTGCAGAAAGACGCAGCAGTTGGCACCTGTGTTTCGTCATCATCAGAGACGTGCTTAGGTGGTATTCCCATGTCCTCATCAGGAAACATAAGTGGTTGTGCGTCAGTGCATTCTATGTCTTCCACCCCTGGGGAAGTGCTAGGTGGATGCCCTTGGGAAACCCTGCCAGCAGAGTCTTCAAACAGCATAAGAGACTGCTGCATGACTTGAGGCTGAGACAGGTTCCCTGATATGCACGGGGGTGATGTGACAGACTGATGGGCATGGGTTTCAGGCGCCAACTGTGCGCTTTCTGCAGAAGACTGGGTGGGAGATAATGTGAACGTGCTGGATCCACTGTCGGCCACCCAATTGACTAATGCCTGTACTTGCTCAGGCCTTACCATCCTTAGAACGGCATTAGGACCGACCAAATATCGCTGTAGATTCTGGCGGCTACTGGGACCTGAGGTAGTAGGTTCAGTAGGACGTGTAGCTGTGGTAGAACGGCCACGTCCTCCCCCTGCACCAGAGGCTCCACCAACACCACCACCACGACCATGACCGCGTCCCTTATTAGATGTTTGCCTCAAAGTTAGCGTTCACAAAGCAAAGTAAAAAGTGGTTAAGTATGTTAAAAATAATTAACCGCCAATATAAACCCTGATGTAGGGTATTGCACTCCATATTTTTTTTTAAACTCTATATGACAGCGGAATTTGTGGCCTAAATGTGACAGTCACCGCTGCACGTGTATATGAACAAAAGTTTTTTTTTTAACCGCACTAACCAAATGGCCGTATTTGTGGCCTAAATGTGACTGTAATCAATGCACATTTAATCAAAAATGACCAGTATATGAACAAACGTTTTTTTAAACCTCAGTAACCAAATGGCCGTATTTGTGGCTTAAATTTGACTGTAATCAATGCACATTTAATCAAAAATGACCAGTATATGAACAAAGTTATTTTTAAACCCGCAGTAACCTAATAGCCGTATTTGTGGCCTAAAAGTGACTGTAATCAATGTACAGTACAGAACAAAAGTTTAGACACACCTTCTCATTCAAAGAGTTTTCTTTATTTTCATGACTATGAAAATTGTAGATTCACACTGAAGGCATCAAAACTATGAATTAACACGTGTGGAATTATATACATAACAAACAAGTGTGAAACAACTGAAAATATGTCATATTCTAGGTTCTTCAAAGTAGCCACCTTTTTGCTTGATTACTGCTTTGCACACTCTTGGCATTCTCTTGATGAGCTTCAAGAGGTAGTCCCCTGAAATGGTTTTCACTTCACAGGTGTGCCCTGTCAGGTTTAATAAGTGGGATTTCTTGCCTTATAAATGGGGTTTGGACCATCAGTTGCGTTGAGGAGAAGTCAGGTGGATACACAGTTGATAGTCCTACTGAATAGACAGTTAGAATTTGTATTATGGCAAGAAAAAAGCAGCTAAGTAAAGAAAAACGAGTGGCCATCATTACTTTAAGAAATGAAGGTCAGTCAGTCAGCCGAAAAATTGGGAAAACTTTGAAAGTAAGGGCTATTTGACCATGAAAGAGAGTGATGGGGTGCTGCGCCAGATGACCTGGCCTCCACAGTCACCGGACCTGAACCCAATCGAGATGGTTTGGGGTGATCTGGACCGCAGAGTGAAGGCAAAAGGGCCAACAAGTGCTAAGCATCTCTGGGAACTCCTTCAAGACTGTTAGAAGACCATTTCAGGGGACTACCTCTTGAAGCTCATCAAGAGAATGCCAAGAGTGTGTAAAGCAGTAATCAAAGCAAAAGGTGGCTACTTTGAAAAACCTAGAATATGACATATTTTCAGTTGTTTCACACTTGTTTGTTATGTATATTATTCCACATGTGTTAATTCATAATTTTGATGCCTTCATAGTCATGAAAATAAAGAAAACTCTTTGAATGAGAAGGTGTGTCCAAACTTTTGTTCTGTACTGTACATTTAATCAAAGATAACCAGTATATTAACAAACGTTTTTCTTTAACCGCAGTAACCTAATGGCCGTATTTGTGGCCTAAATGTGACTGTCACCTATAAACATGTAATCAAAGATGACCAGTATATGAACAAAAGTTTTTTTTTTAATCGCAGTAACCAAATGGCCGTATTTGTGGCCTAAATGTGACTGTAATCAATGCACGATTAATCAAAAATGACCAGTATATGAACAAACGTTTTTTTTTTTAACCGCAGTAACCTAATGGCCGTATTTGTGCCCTAAATGTGACTGTAATCAATGTACGTTTAATCAAAGATGACCAGTATATGAACAAACTTTTTTTTAAACCGCAGTAACCAAATGGCCGTATTTGTGGCCTAAATATGACTGTAATCAATGCACGTTTAATCAAAAATGACCAGTATATGAACAAACGTTTTTTTAAACCACAGTAACCTAATGGCCGTATTTGTGGCCTAAATGTGACTGTCACCTATGCACGTGTAATCAAAGATGACCAGTATATGAACAAACATTTTTTTTTAAACCGCAGTAACCAAATGGCCGTTTTTGTGGCCTAAATGTGACTGTAATCAATGTACGTTTAATCAAAGATGACCAGTATGTAAACAAACGTTTTTTTTTTTAACCGCAGTAACCTAATGGCCGTATTTGTGGCCTAAATGTGACTGCAATCAATGTACGTTTAATCAAAGATGACCAGTATATGAACAAACTTTTTTTTAAACCGCAGTAACTAAATGGCCGTATTTGTGGCCTAAATGTGACTGTAATCAATGCACATTTAAGTAAAAATGACCAGTGTATGAACAAACGTTTATTTTTAAACTGCAGTAACCTAAAGGCCGTATTTGTGGCCTAAATGTGACTGTAATCAATGTATGTTTAATCAAAGATGACCAGTATATGAACAAAGGTTATTTTTTAAACCGCAGTAACCAAATGCCCGTATTTGTAGCCTAAATGTGACTGTAATCAATGCACGTTTAATCAAAAATGACCAGTATATGAACAAACGGTTTTTTTTAACCGCAGTAACCTAATGGCCGTATTTGTGGCCTAAATGTGACTGTCACCTATGCACGTGTAATCAAAGATGACCAGTATATGAACAAACGTTTTTTTTAAACCGCATTAACCAAATGGCCGGATTTGTGGCCTAAATGTGACTGTAATCAATGTACGTTTAATCAAAGATGACCAGTATATGAACAAATGTTTTTTTTTAACCGCAGTAACTATATGGCTGTATTTGCGGCCTAAATGTGACTTTAATCAATGTACGTTTAATCAAAGATGACCAGTATGTAAACAAACGTTTTTTTTATACCACAGTAACCTAATGGCCGTATTTGTGGCCTAAATGTGACTGTCACCTATGCACGTGTAATCAAAGATGACCAGTATATGAACAAGCATTTTTTTTTAAACCGCAGTAACCAAATGGCCGTTTTTGTGGCCTAAATGTGACTTTAATCAATGTACGTTTAATCAAAGATGACCAGTATATGAACAAACTTTTTTTTAAACCGCAGTAACTAAATGGCCGTATTTGTGGCCTAAAAGTGACTGTAATCAATGCACGTTTAAGTAAAAATGACCAGTGTATGAACAAACGTTTATTTTTAAACCGCAGTAACCTAATGGCCGTATTTGTGGCCTAAATGTGACTGTAATCAATGTACGTTTAATCAAAGATGACCAGTATATGAACAAAGTTTTTTTTTTTAAAACGCAGTAACCAAATGGCCGTATTTGTGGCCTAAATGTGACTGTCACCTATTCACGTGTAATCAAAGATGACCAGTACATGAACAAACGTTTTTTTTAAACCGCATTAACCAAATGGCCGTATTTGTGGTCTAAATGTGACTGTAATCAATGTACGTTTAATCAAAGATGACCAGTATATGAACAAATGTTTTTTTTTAACCGCAGTAACTAAATGGCCGTATTTGTGGCCTAAATGTGACTGTAATCAATGTACGTTTAATCAAAGATGACCAGTATATGAACAAACGTTTTTTTTTAAACCGCAGTAATCAAATGGCCGTATTTGTGGCCTAAATGTGACTGTAATCAATTCACGTTTAATCAAAAATTACCAGTACATGAACAAACGTTTTTTTTAAACCGCAGTAACCTAATGGCCGTATTTGTGGCCTAAATGTGACTGTCACCTATGCACGTGTAATCAAAGATGACCAGTATATGAACAAACGTTTTTTTTAAACTGCAGTAAACGAATGGCCGTATTTGTGGCCTAAATGTGACTGTAATCAATGCACGTCTAATCAAAAATGACCAGTATATGAACAAACGGTTTTTTAAACCGCAGTAACCTAATGGGCGTATTTGTGGCCTAAATGTGACTGTAATCAATGCATGTTTAATCAAAGATGACCAGTATATGAACAAACTTTTTTTTTTTAACTGCAGTAACCTAATGGCTGTATTTGTGGCCTAAATGTGACTGTCACCTATGCACGTGTAATCAAAGATGACCAGTATATGAACAAAAAGTTTTTTTAAGCACAGTCAGCAAAAAAGCTGTATTTCTGGACTAGCAGACATGCAGAAAGATAGTGCTGGTGCACTATCGTTGCATAAAATGGCTGCCGATTATGTATTGATAGTGACAAACTGAAGTAAAAAAAAGTTCATTTTCAGCAGAAGTTGGCTCAGTGCAGGCTTAAAAAAATTGTGCATTGCACCCATAAAACACATTGGATTTATATCACTGAGTGAAAAAGGCAGTTCTTCTTAATATTTCTCCCTGATCTCTCCCTGACAGCAGCTGCAGACTCTCCCTACACTAATCAGAGCAGAGTGACAGGCGGTGCTACGTGACTCCAGCTTAAATAGAGGCTGGGTCACATGCTGCAGTTGGCCAATCACCAGCCATGCCAATAGTAGGCATGGCTGTGATGGCCTTTTGGGGCAAGAAGTATGATGCTTGTTGATTGGCTGCAGTGCAACCTTTCAAAAAGCGCCAAGAAAGCGCCGAACACCGAACCCCAACTTTTACGTAAATGTTCGGATTTGGGTCCCGAAAAACCTAAAGTTCGGTATGAACCCGAACTTTACAGTTCGGGTACGCTCAACTCTACATTATAGTTCTGGCTGTATGTTTAGGTTCATTGTCCCACTGGAAAGTGACCCACTGCCCCAGTCTCAGGTGTTTGGCAACCACTACCTGTATTTTTCTCCATCAATCTACCCATCAACTCTTACCAGATTCCCTACACCTGCTGAAGAGAAGCATCCCCAGAGCATGATGCTGCCAAGACCATGTTTCACAGGGGTGGTGTGTTAAGGGTGATGTGCAGTGTGTAACGGGGTTCCGAAGGTGCACTCGGTCCCCCATTGCCCGCAGAACTGTTGCTTAGCTTTGGGAATGAGGATCTGTGTTTGACCTCATTCCCAGAGCGGCTTTACTGCTGGGTGGCTTCCTGCTCCTAAGTCTGCCTTGAGCGCCGAGCTGATCACTCAGTGCTCAACTGGTTGGTCTGTCGTGCATGTGACGCTGGCCACATCACATGACCCTCACTCCCCACTATAAATACAGGCAGCCTGCTAGCCACAGGTTGCCTGTTAATTTATAGGTTCCTGGCTATTTGTTGGACTACTGAATACTCGCCTGATTCCGTTCCCTGACGATCCTTTGCCTGCTCCTCCTGTACTGCGCATCCGTCCTGGTATTGTGACCTCGGCTCCCACCTGACTACTCTCTTTGGACTCCTCTTGTACTTCTCTACTCTCCTGGTATTTGACCCCGGCTACTCCTGACCATTCTTTGTTTTACCCTTTGTACTGCGTAGCTCTCTTGGTTCTGACCCGGTCTTCCCTGCACGTATCCTAAGTTAGGGACTGTCGTCCAGTTGTCCCCTGTCATCAGGACTCGTGAGGCAAGTAGGCAGGGCCAGGGGTGAGGGTGGAGCGCAGTGGTCACTATCCTTCCCCTTGTGTGTGTGTGGACGTGACCGTTACACAGTGTTAGTTTTCCGTCACACATAACATTTTGCATTTAGGGCAAAAAATTCAACTTTGGTCTCATCTGACCAGAGCACCTTATCCACATTTGCTGTGTCCCCTACATGGCTTGTGGCAAACTGCAAATGGGACTTCTTATGGCTTGCTTTCAAGAGTACAAATATTGAAAATAATATATATATTTCTTTTCACTTCACACAAATGTGCTACTTTGTGTTGGTCTATTACATAAAATCCCAATAAAATACATTTAAGTTTGTGGGTGTAACATGAAAAAAGGTGGAAAAATTCAAGGGCTATAAATACTTTTTATAGAGCACTGCAATTGGCGAAGTGACTGTTAAAAATTTCCCAATTTTAGATCCAATTCCTCCGCTTCACATGTACATTTCACCAGTTAAGTATACAAAATATTTAGACCCCATCTATTTGTCTTCCCCATCTGACCCACAATCTGCTTGATCATATGGACTGATTTTTTTATTTTTTATATTTGGCATGGTGAGTAGAGTTGAGCGGACACCTGGATGTTCGGGTTCGACGGGTTCGGCCGAATTTCGGAAAAAAGTTGGAGGTCGGATCCCGAACTTGACGGGAACTTGACCCCGAACCCAAACCCCATTGAAGTCAATGGGGAACCGAACTTTTGAGAGCTAAAATGGCTGTAAAAATGTAATGGAAAGGGCTAGAGGGCTGCAAATGGCGTCAAAATGTGGTTAAGAGCATGGCAAGTGCTCTGCAAAAAAATGTGGATAGGGAAATGACTTTAAATAACATAAAATGCGTAAAAATAAAAAATAATAATCTTGATCTAGGAGGACCAGGTCCATATGGAGTAGGAGGTTGAGGAGGCGGTGGATGTGGCGGTGTAGGTGGAAGCGGCGGTGGAGGAGGAGGTAGCCTACACTGGTTTTTGGTTTTAAATTTTATTTTTAAAATTAGGGTACACCCCAAAACATTGGGAAATATAACCTGTGATAACCCCCTCTAGTCATGCTAAACACACGTTCAGACAATACACCGGCTGCAGGGCAGGCCAGCACCTCCAAGGGGTAAAGGGCAAGCTCAGGCCATGTGCCCAATTTGGAGACCCAGAAGTTGCAGGGGCTGACCCCTGTCAGTCAGTACTTGTAGGCGTGTGCACACTTACTGCCCCACCATGTCACACGTCCCCGTGATGTTCACGATCCAATTTGATATCTGCTCTATCAACTTTCGATGTTCTTTCATGCGCCTACCATGGTGATCACGGGTGGCAGGGAATCAGGGTTCCAGGCCAGAGAGGGAGCGTGAGAAAGAGAGACCACATCCAAGGAAGGATCCATTTTTTCAAATTTTAAATTAGAGTTGAAATATGGGAGAAATTATTAAAGCATAAAAGTGTGACAACTTTTCAAAGTTTAGGCATTGAATGTAAGGATATGGTGCACATTAATTACTGAATAATTTATCAAATTTTATTCCCTGTCACCTATGCATAGCAGGTGTTTATTCACGTCTAAAATTGTACTGTATAATGTCAACCCAAGAATGTAACAGAAAAATTTATTGAAATTTATTAAGCTGTCAACTAGGTAGAGGAGGGGTATATTACACCCAAAAATTGGTGAATTTCACCAGAATATATAACTGACAATTTTTTTTTTTTACCGGTCTACTAGGTATAGCAGTGGTACTATACACCCAAAAATTGGTGAATTTCACACAAAAATGTAAATGACAAAGTAGTGAAATGATATAAAATAAAACCCGTACAAAAAAAAAAATTGATTTATAAGTGGGAGATCCATATGGAGTAGGAGTTTGAGGAGGCGGTGGACGTAGCGGAGTAGGTGGAAGCGGCGGTGGAGGAGGACGAGATAGCCAACACAGGTTTTTGGTTTTAATTGAATTTTGTAAAATTAAGGTACACTCCAAAAGTGTGTGAAATATCCAAAATACAAGCATGAGCAATTGTGCTGCAGTATAACAATGGCTGCTTAGTGACGGTGCAATGAGCCGGACACTGGGTCAGTGGGGATGCTATGCAGTGGGTCAGTATATATGTATATAAGTTCATGACGCCAGTTGCAGCTTGCGCAGGTACTGTAGCAGTGCCCTTTAAGATGTTATGAGCTCACGTACTAGGTAAGGAATGCCAGAGGGGGATAATGTCTCTGTATAGCAGATTTAGTAGTGTCAATGGTGTCTCCTACCTTGGTACGGCTGGACTCCTGTATCCTGGCTCACATGCAACAAAATTGAGTGCTGTTAATAGGAGTAACTTCGGAATAATGGAATTTCCACACAGATAATAGGGTCCAACTTGTCTTTACTTGATGTTATGATATGCAGCTTTTGATCCATACAATGTACAGTACAGCAATAGTCTAGAGTCCCAGCAGGTTGTGGCAATATGTGGCAGGAATTTATATCTATTCTGCATCTGATCATACGCCTATTAGAATCTGGCAGGTATATATCTTCTGCTCTGTCTGTGGTCTGCTTGGTTTGGGCCTGACTAGCTGTAGAGGTACTTATCTTCTCCTTGTCTTGGAATCTTTACTTACAGGACTACTCGCAGGGTATGGTGGTTTCTTCCTGGAGATCTGATAGTTCTGTAGATGGCTGCTTCCTTGGTCTACCAGCTGAGGTAAGGGACTCAGGCTGGGAAGGTTGATCTTGGGCCTCAGCAGAGGCTTGAATCCTTAAATGGGGTCCCTGTTTCTGGGAGCTCCCATCAACACAGCCTACCCCAACAGGGGGTGGCTGGTACACTGCCTAGAACTTTCCTTCCTCCTCCTGAAGTAGGATGTGGGAACATTCCACTCCTCCTCAGGTAGGGGGGGAGCTAGCCTGGAATGGACTATTCCAGTCTAGGTCTATTAACTAGTTATGGTCTACTTACATATTGCTCCCACCTGCTGGTGTACATGGAAATTACAGCAAATACATATAATACAAATGCAATGTCAGATTACACAGTATATTAACACATTTATACTTTAACATCATATAGCAGGGTGACAGAGTTTTAGTGACATACTCTGGGATGTTACAACGGTATACATGTCTATTCTGCACAAGGTACGTACAAGTTTTGAGGGATCCATGCCTGGTTAATGAACGTGAGCTTGTCCACATTGGCTATGGACAGGCGGCTGCGCTTGTCTGTGATGACGCCCAATGCCGTGCTAAACACACGTTCAGATAATATGCTGGCTGCAGGGCAGGCCAGCACCTCCAAGGCGTAAAGGGCAAGCTTAGGCCATGTGCCCAATTTGGAGACCCAGAAGTTGAAGGGGGCAGACCCGTCATTCAGTACGTGTAGGCGTGTGCACACATACTGCTTCACCATGTTGGTGAAATGCTGCCTCCTGCTAAGACGTTCCATATCAGCTGGTGGTGCTGGTTGTTGTGGCATGCTGACAAAGCTTTTCCACATTTCGGCCATGCTAGCCCTGCCTTCTGAGGTGCTGGCGGTGCCCCAGCTGCGTTGGCGACCTCTTCCTCGTCCTCTGCCTTCGCCTTGTGCTTCCACTGTGCCCCCGCTGTCAGGTGGGAATGACACCAGCAGCGCGTCTACCAGCGCGCTTGTACTTGCGCATATTACGATCGCGCTCCAGTGAGGGAATTAAGAACGGTACGTTGTCCTTGTAACGGGGATCCAGCAGCATGGCCAGCCAGTAATCAGCACAAGTTAAAATGTGGGCAACTCGGCGGTCATTGCGGAGACAATGCAGCATGTAATCGCTCATGTGTGCCAGGCTGCCCAGAGGCAACAAAAAGTTGTCCTCTGTGGGAGGTGTATTGTCTGTGTCCTCTGTATCCCCCCATCCACGCACCAGTGATGGCCATGAGCTGGTCTGGGTGCCACCCTGCTGTGGACATGGTTCCTCCTCCTCCATCTCCTCATCCTCCACCTCGTCATCCTCCTGAACTGTGCCCTGGCTGGACAATTGTGTACCTTGGGTTTGTGGGTGCAGGAACCCACCCTCGGAGCCACTTGGGAATGACTGGCCGGAAACCCTACAAAATGATCCCTCTTCCTCCTCCTCCTCCTGTGCCACATCCTCTTCCATCATCGCCAGAAGCGTATTTTCAAGGAGGCATAGAAGTGGGATAGTAACGCTGAGAACGGCATCATCGGCACTGGTCATGTTGGAGGAGTACTCGAAACAGCGCAACAAGGAACACAAATCTCGCATGGAGACCCAGTCATTGGTGGTGAAGTGGTGCTGTTCTGCCGAGCGACTCATTCGTGCGTGCTGCAACTGAAACTCCACTATCGCCTGCTACTGCTCGCACAGTATGGCCAGCATGTGCAAGGTGGAGTCCCACCTTGTGGGCACGTCGCATATGAGGCGGTGAGCGGGAAGGCCGAAGTTACGCTGCAGCGCTAACAGGCGAGCAGCAGCAGGGTAAGAACGCTGAATGCGCGCACAGACGGCCCGCACTTTATGCAGCAGCTTTTACATGTCGGGGTAATTTTTAAGGAATCTCTGCACCACCAGTTCAGCACATGCGCCAGGCAAGGGATGTGCGTCAAACCGGCTAGTCCCAGAGCTGCTATGAGATTTCGCCCATTATCACACACCACCAGGCCGGGCTTGAGGCTGACTGGCACTAACCACTCATGGGTCTGTTGTTCAAGGCCCGTCCACATCTCCTGCGCGGTGTGGGGTTTGGCCCCCAAACAGATATGTTTTAAAACTGCCTGCTGTCGTTTACCCTTGGCTGTGCTGAAGTTGGTGGTGAAGGTGTTACGCTGGCCGGATGAGGAGCTGGTAGAGGATGAGGAAGCAGAGTAGGAGGAGGAAGCAACAGGAGGCAAACTGAAGCGCCCTGCAATCCTCGGTGGTGGAAGGACATGTGCCAAACTGCTATTCGCCTCAGGCCCAGCCGCCACTGCATTTACCCAGTGTCCTGTTATGGAGATATAATGGCCCTGACCGTGCTTACTGGTCCACATATCCGTAGTCAGGTGCACCTTTCCACAGATGGCGTTGCGCAGTGCACACCTGATTTTGTCCCCTACTTGGTTGTGCAGGGAAGGGATGGCTCACCTTGAAAAGTAGTGGCGGCCGGGCATGACGTACTGTGGGACAGCCACCCCCATAAGGCCTTTAAAACTATTTGTCTCCACCAGACGGAATGACAGCATTTCAAAGGCCAGTAATTTAGAAATTATGGCATTCAGGGCTAGGGATCGTGGGTGGGTAGGGGGGTACTTCTTCTTCCTCTCCAGTGTTTGGGAGATGGAGAGCTGAACGCTTGCGTGGGACATTGTGGAGATGCTTGGTGACCCAGGTGTTTGCGGGGTGGCAGGTGGCACTGTCACTCCAGAGGTGGATGAAGAGGCCGTGACTGCAGCAGAAGAGGAAGCAGGAGGAGCCAGAGACCTTTCTTTTTGACGTGTCTACTCCACTGCAGCTCGTGATTTGCACTTAAATGCCCGGTCATGCAGGTTGTGCTCAGGTTGAGAACGTTAAAGCCTCGCTATGGGCTCTGATTGCACAGCGTGCAAACCACTCGTGTCTTGTCGTCAGCACATTGTCTGAAGAACTGCCACGCCAGAGAACTCCTTGGAGCTGGCTTTGGTGTGCTCGGTCCCTTTCTGCAGTGGGCAGTAGGAGGCGTACTGTCTAGAGGATGGCCGCTCCGCTTTTGCACCCTGCTCCCTCTTCTGCTGTGCTGGTGGCTCAGTGCGACCACCGCCTCTTCCTCGAACTACATAGGTCACTTGCATTACCTTCATTCAATGTGGGGTCGAGGACTTCATCATCTTCCACCCAGTCTTCACCCCTGCCTTCCTTGTCGGTCTGCACACTTTTGAAAGCCCCAGCAGTTGGCACCTGTGTTTCGTCATCATCCGAGACGTTTTGCGATGGTCCTCCCATGTACTCATCTTGAAAGATAAGTGGTTGGGCATCGGTGCACTCAATCTCTTTCACTTCTGGGGCAGGGCTAGGTGGATGGCCCTCGGAAACCCTGCTAACAGAGTCATCAAAAAGCAGAAGAGACTGCTGCATGACTTGGGGCTCAGACTGCTTGGCTGGTGAAAGACTGATAAACATTGGCAGATCTGGAAAATGCTGTTTTTTTTAAAATAGTGTGTTTTTAAAACTCCAGAAAATGATGGGTGTATTTCTACCTTAAATTGCACACTGACTAATCCAGATGTTGTAGTTTGCCCATAAAAAAAATGGTGATTTGCAATGTCCCAAAAGCTCAGATGCAGTGCTGGTGCACTGAGCATGCATAAAATGGCCGCTGCCGCCACCCACCTAACTAACAGAATTATAAAAGTTTTTTTTTTTTTTGGTCAATGGCCTCAGGGTAGGGTAAAACGATTGTGTCCTGCACCCACACAACTATTTCTAGGTAGATCGCTGAGTTAGATTCTCTCTTATTCTCTGAAATCACAAGTCCAGCAGCATTCTCTCCCTACACTTGTAACAGCAGAGTGACGTGCAGCGCTATGTGACTCAAGCTTATATAGGGCCTGGGTCACATGCTGCTCTGGCCAATCACAGCCATGCCATTAGTAGGCATGGCTGTGATGGCCTCTTGGGGCAAGTAGTATGCCGCTTGTTGATTGGCTGCTTTGCAGCATTTCAAAAAGCACCAAGAAAGCGCCGAACACTGAACCCGAACTTTTACGGAAATGTTCGGGTCCGGTGTCCAAAAATCCTAAAGTTCGGTACGAACCTGAACTTTAAAGTTCGGGTTCGCTCAACCCTAATGGTGAGCAGTGAACTATAAGATGCATTAAATAAATTTAAAAGAGGCAATTCTGCAGGCTAATTTTATCATTACTACTGAAAATTAAAATAGAAAGACATACTATTTTAAATGTCACACCACCAATGCCTATGGTCATGCCCATCCATAAGGCCCTTTTGGACACAGATAAGGCAATTTTATACTGCCAACTCGACAAACTTTGCTCCAGATGACCCTTTGTAGGCCATTTTTGGATATCTGGACCAGACTTAATATACATGTTTTTTGGGTGCTCGTAAACTGCTGCATTTTGTGGTGGAAGCCTGTATCAAATCTATCCTGCAGGTGTGGATCCACGACCGTGCTCCTCCATTTAAACTATTCTTAGACAAACTGTCTTTTTTATTTAAAATGGACTGGACTGAGGCATCCTTACATAAATAAAAAAACTGTATAAAACTTCTTTGAGACTTGGGAAAGTTTTATTCAATTACTTCCACATTGCATACAACAAGCTATAAAGACATGTTTTCACTTGACGGTGTGATACCAAGAGCAATTGCTTCTGAGAGGATCACTTATTTAGATGTGTTTCTGGCAGTTGGTGGTCTGTCCTGTTGTCAGTGGATCCTGCACAGTACTCCTTTAGGGGGACACAGATTATACACCGTTCACGGGTGATTCTAGGTTTACCCTACCGCAACCACCCACCCATTTCTTCCTTCTTACCTTCTTGACCTGGTTTTCTCAGCAAGGAACTCCTATGTGGGCCTTATTTTCATCACTTAGGCCTCTTGCACACAAACTTTTTTTTCTGTTAACTTTCAGTTTTTTGCGTTCAGCATACGGACCGTATACGAAACCATTCATTTCAATGAATACGCAAAAAAACGGAAGGTACTCGGTATGCCTTCCATTTCTGTATTTCCGTTTTTCTGTTCCGTTCAAAGATAGAACATGTCCTATTATTGTCCGCATAACGGACAAGAATAGAACTGTTCTATCAGGAGCTAGCTGTTCTGTTCTTCAGAAAACAGAATGCACATCGATGTCATCTATATTTTTGTGGATCCGTTTTTTGCGGACCGCAAAATCCTGAAAAAGCCACAAGAGGCCTTAGGCCTCTTTCACACGACCTTATGGCTTTTTCAGTGTTTTGCGGTCCGTTTTTCACGTATCCGTTGTTCCATTTCTTGTTTCTGTTCCGTTTTTCCGTATGGCATATACAGTATACAGTAATTACATAGAAAAATTTGGGCTGGGCATAAAATTTTCAATATATGGTTCCGCAAAAACGGAATGGATATGGAAGAAATACGGATGCATTTCCGTATGTGTTCAGTTTTTTTTGCGGACCCATTGACTTGAATGGAGCCACGGAACGTGATTTGCGTGCAATAATAGGACATGTTCTATGTTTCAACGGAATGGAAAAACGGAAATGGAATGAATACGGAGTACATTCCGTTTTTTTTTTGCGAAACCATTGAAATGAATGGTTCTGTATACGGAACGCAAAAAACTGCCCGTAAACGGGAAAAAAAAAACATTTGTGTGAAAGAGGCCTGTGCCGTTTTTTGCGGTCCGCAATGTTCGGATCCACAAAAAACGGATGCCGCCCGTGTGCCTTCTGCAATTTGCGGAGTGGAACAGGAGGCCGATTATAGAAATGGCTATTCTTGTCCGCAAAACGGACAAGTATAGGACATGCCTCTTAATTTTTGCGGGGCCACGGAACGGAGCAACGGATGCATACAGCACACAGAGTGCTGACTGCATCTTTTGCGGACCCATTGAAATGAATGGTTCCGTATACGGAATCAAAATACGGCCGTATACGGAACGCAAAAAACGTTTGTGTGCATGAGCCCTTATAGTGAGATGCTCCTGACGATATCAATAGGAAGGTCCGCTACCTCATTACTACAGACTACTGGATCTGTTCCAGTGTATTCCTACGTAGATTGTTTGCAATGTTATGTTTTATTTTCTGTAAAAACTTTAAGAAAGCTATAAAAAAGAAAGACATACGGTAAGAGTGCTGATGTCCTTAATTCCCTGAGCTAATTTTACTATAGTGTAAAACCTCTACTGTGCCATCATACGGATGCTATATATTAATCAATGTACATGTTAAAGTTCTGCCTCACAGCACAATTGTGATTCATAAACAATATCTCAAAAGTTTTCACACAAGACAATGCAAATTGGAATATTTTTAGCTTTATACATTTACCATTGTGAGAAAAAGAAAGTCATTCTAATTTTTTGAGACAAGGGAATGATGCTGGCACTGAAAGTGAGTAAATTCTAATGAAACAGTGCAAAAATGACATCATTTACTCAGAAATCATTAATTTGTCAGCATTAATATTTCAGCTACAACATTGCCTGTCATTGCATGCCTGCAGTGACTGATACATCTATAAAAGTATGCTGCTAATTTACTGAATATTTATGTATAGTGTCATTTGTAGAGGATGGAATTTATTTCAGCCAGCAATCAACTTTAGAACATGCTGAACAAAAGATATAATATATATAAAAAAGCAAGATAGTGGAATAACAATAGTCTGTGATTTAACATGCTTAATATTCACCACAGATCATGACTGCTGGATATACATTCATCTGGGAGAAGACCCACCTATACCAATTACTAATCAGGTAATGATATTACCTGCATCTTTACTGATGGCACTTATCAGGCAGTCATTGGAAACCCAAGTCTCCTGCTGCTGTTCTCCATTGCTGTCCAGATCGCTTCTGTAATTAAAGGAGTACATATTGTAATGTCCTAATAAATTAGTTAAACTAGCTCCAAATGTATATCATCCCCAAAAGGTTGAATAGAGGTCCCAGAGCTCTGAGCAGGGTCTGTGGGGTTCCTGTTGATGGCAGACTCATGCAGCTGCATGGAGGATGAGGCTCATTAATATTAATTTATCCAACGCAAGGTTCTCATTTTGGTAAGGCCTCATGCACACAACAGTATTTTTTCACGGCCCGCAAAACGGGGTTCTGTCGTTCCGTGATCCGTGCCCGTTTTTTCTTCCGTTGTGCTTCCGTGTGTCCGTTTGTCAGTTTTTTTTGCGGCCCGTCATAAAACAAGGAATGGTGAAAAAAATGTAATTTTAATAACTCCAGCCAGGATACTGGTATAAATCAAGGTCACCTGAGTTTGGTTTTGTGGCCATTTTCTGTAGCCTTCACAGAGTACAGAGGTTCATTTGGTTGCTTGTCTTTGCTGTATCACCATGTCGGATTCAGAGGAAGAGGTCTTACTGCATTGGCTTGTTTCTCGGCAATGGGGACCGCACACTCCTTTGTTGGATGAGGAACCAAGTAGAAGGCGGCGATTTTGGGTCCATCGGATAGTTTCACAACGCTACCGGAAAGGACACTTTCATACCCTCTACAAAGATCTGCGGCTGCATCCAGTGAAGTTTTTTTCCTTCTGTAGGATGTCAGTCACTACATTTGATTGCTTGCTGTCGTCTATACATACTGTCCTTACCTTCATGGACACCAATATGAGGCGCAGCATTACTCATAAGGAAGGGCTCATCGTCATATTGAGGTAAGCAATATTTAACATTTAAAGTTTCACTAGTAATGTGCAGTGCTTCTGTCAGGAGGAACATGTGCTTTAAAATGGCAGCCGTTAGACATGTGCTACTGTTTGCTGAAGTAACCTTTCTTTGGCCATAATGTTTTGGGGTAATTTTTTTATTTTTTGCTTTTTAAATCGTTAATCCCTGTCAGATAACATCCCAATATTGAAATTTTTTTTTTCTTATGTGCAAGTTTCAAACTTGTGTTCAGCTAACGTCCTCGAGACACTCCAATAATCCTCAGCACTCGCCAGTATTTTGTGAAAAATGGTGATTTATTCAGTCAGCCAGGTTACAGCAGGCTGTAACCTGCCTGTCTGAGTGAATAAATCACAATTTTTCACAAACTACTGGCGAGTGCTGAGGATTATTGGAGTGTCTGGAAGAATTGGGATCCTCGGTCAGGATCCCTATCTGCGTGCACCACCCGGCTTGAAGCCTGTATACCGGTCTGTACCCTATTTCGTAGGATTGTGGTGCTGGCAACCCATGAGATTTTCAGCGAACATCCTAATCATGCATAATGTTCACATAATTTTGAACTTGCCCATCACTTTCAGCATTTTAAAGGGGCTAAACACAGTTGTTGTCACTTAGTTGTGGTAGTACTGCCCACACCCCAATAGCTGTTAGTGTTTTGCTCATAGGCACAAATTCTATATTTTTTTTTGTCAAACTTCAACCCAAAACCGACGTATTTATCGCAAACTGCCAACACGGCAATTTCACCAGAATACTATAGTCCAATATAGTTTATCTTCCATGTTTTTTATCATTTTGCTATAATAGCCTGCTTACATTCAGTGCTGCCTGTCCTTTTCATAGTGTGCCCTGTGCTGATGACTGTTTTGAAAAGTCTAAGGTATATTGGTAAACCATAGACTTTTTCAAGGGTGCGGGTGCCCACAGAGAAGGCCCTGAGTGCCGCCTCTGGGACCCGTGCCATAGGTTAGCCACCACTAGACATAGGGTGTTTAAAATCATGTCTTGTATACAACATTATACGTGATTCATGAATTTGTTGTTCCCTTTGATTTGCTGCTGACTGATTGTTTATTTTTTTAGTTTTTCAACAGATTTCTTGCAACTGGTAACTCGTTTGCATCCCTGCATTTTGAGTTTCTTCTAGGAATCTCGACGATCTTGCGAATTGTACGTCACACTTGCCATGTCATCTGGCAGCAACTCTGAGAGACGGTGATGCCGCAGCCCAAGGCGGACAATTGGGTTCGGATTGCTGAGGGCTTCCAAATTGCATCGGGGCAATGGATGGCAAGCACATCCGTGTGAAGAAACCGCCACACTCAGGGACCCGTTTCTTCAATTATAAACAATATTTTTCGGTAGTGCTGATGGCTGTTGCTGACAGTAATTACCGGTTTATAATGGTTGATATCGGGGCCTATGGAAGCACTGCGGATGCTCGCATCTTTAGTACTTCTAGAATGGGTGAGCGGCTTCGTGCCAACCAGCTTGCCCTGCCCGAGTCCAGAAGACTGCCCGGATATGCAGGTCCGCCGGCTTCATTTGTCATCGTGGCGGATGAAGGGTTTGCATTGACTCCACATGTTATGCGGCCCTTTCCAAAGCGTGGTTTGGATGTCAGGAGGCGTATATTCAACTACCGGTTGATTCGTGCCCGTCGGTATGTTGAGTGCGCTTTCGGGATACTCTCTAGCAAGTGGAAGGTGTTTTTGTCATCCATACAGATGGATCCGGAGAATGTTACCCTGGTGATTAAAGCTTGTGTTGTTCTACACAACTTCACCAGGATTCACGAGGCTTCCTCTTCTGTTGACATGGAAGATCTTCCTACGTCATCAGATTTGGGTTTGGAAAGGACCCTGCATAGACGACCTAGGACTGCGGGCATTGCAGTTCGGGAACTCTATGCAGACTACTTTTACAGCCCAGAGGGGTCCTTGCCATGGCAGAGGGATGCTATTCGTGGCAGTTTTTGAAATCTTCTGGGCTCTTTAGTTGTTTATTATTTTGTAGATAGATTACTAAAATTTATTGTGGTAGTTGAATGTAGGGACTCGCAAGAGAGTGAGGACCCTTGACGAGGGCTTGCGGGCTGAGATTTTTTGGACATCACATATTTTAAACTGCATATAACAAATTATTAAAGATGTTTTTGTCTAAATATAAATTGACTTAAACATCTTTATTATTTGGCATATTTGGTCCAAAATTTTTTCTAATACCTCACAATCACAGTATCCCAAAAAAAAGATGTTGTTCATCAAAATAAAGTGTTGCGTTGTGAGCTACAGTGCTTGTAGATTTTTTTTTACATTGTGTTTAACTGTAAATGTTTTGTGGAGTGAGAAATAAAACACCAGTCAAATAGTTTACTCCCAATCAAACTTTAAATTAAAATTTAGGATCACAAATCCAAAACCAATGTTGATAACTTAAAAACATATACATATAAAGTGCAATAATATTGTAAAAAAACAACAATTACAGTTCAAAAAGGTCCTGTGTAAAAGACCTGGGAGCAAAGGACGACCGTGGCTGTACATGGCCCTGTTGTGGTGCCCCAGTTGGCAAAGTGCCCGGGTACTGAGTCTGACCCATATGATGTATTGGGTCCTAACTTTGCTGGTATTGTGATTGGGGGGGGGGGGGGGGTGGCCCTTGGGTGGTTTGGGGAGGCAGCTGATAGGGGCCTGTTTGCTGCTGCTGAGTAGAATTTACTATATTGTTTTTTAGGGCATTTATATTACCAAGAATGTCTCCCTGGTAAGGGGTACTGTACATTTTTATGACAAGGGCCAATGAAGCAAGACACTCATGATATTTATCAGGAGGGACCTGCTTCATTAGTGGCCCGAGTCCCTGAAGCATCTTGTCCTCCAAACTATCACTCCTCCTCTGGGCAAGAAAATCTATGATGCAAGCGTCAATCATTTCCCGACTCTCTTGCCCAGGGGTAGAGGGAGGGACTTGGCGGCGACGCCTGGGCTGCGGATGCACAACTCTTGGTGGACTGGCCAGTGGTAGGGGGGCCTGGGCCAGTGTCGATTCTTCGGGGTCCTCTGCCGGCATTGGTGCGGGACTTGAGGCCGGGGAGAAAACTGCCGGGGTTTCACTCCCAGGAGTCTCAGAATCTTCAGAGGCATCCAGACTGTCCACAGTACTGTATTTGAAAGAAATAAAAAAATTATATTAGATCATTTGATTTCATCATTGCAAAAGTACATAATTTATATTAGGTGTAAACAGGCGTGTGTGTACAATATATATACGGTGTGGCAGCATACATCAGATATTTGATTTTACACAATGAATAACAGCTTCTATGCAAAAATTTACATTAAAAATTAGTGTAAAATTTGAAATAAACGATGGGACATGTCTTGTAAAGGCCTAATGTAACACTATTTGGAACACATTGTTTGGCGTTTGGAACTGTCCAACCTCAGAAGAGGATTACTCATTCAAGGACCAAAACCAGTGCGGAAATTCAGTCCATCTCGTCTGTATGTGGACTGCTTCCAACATCCAAACATACAGGATGCAATGTTTACCTAGTAGAACATCATTTACAGAGAAACAACATGTACCAGGCAACACTTCACCACGGTGGGAGTAGTAGTTTTAATCCTGCTGGTCAAGCGTATTTGGAACTTCATTATAATCTATTATCATAGGATTTGGTTATTGTCATTTGATCTGAGCAATTTTATGAATCCATGTTGTGGTTTGTGGTATACCATTTAACCTATATAAATGACAATGACAATACCTAATGGGTAAAAGAGGAGAGAATATTTAAAAGAAGAAAAACTGCTACAAGAGGACATAGTTTTAAATTAGAGGGGAAAAGGTTTAAAAGTAATATCAGGAAGTATTACTTTACTGAGAGAGTAGTGGATGCATGGAATAGCCTTCCTGCAGAAGTGGTAGCTGCAAATACAGTGGAGGAGTTTAAGCATGCATGGGATAGGCATAAGGCCATCCTTCATATAAGATAGGGCCAGGGGCTATCCATAGTATTTAGTATATTGGGCAGACTGGATGGGCCAAATGGTTCTTATCTGCCGACACATTCTATGTTTCTATGTATCAAATTCTAAAACATACAAAAGTAAGATAACAGGTATGTATAGGAAAAATATTACCACAACCCAAACAAACACAAATGGATACACTATTTAGGCCTCCAAAAAAAAGGAGGGTTTATCCTACCTTTTAAATTTTTGCACCTATCCATAGGATAGGTACACAAGAATATATTGGTGTGTGACCAACAGCCGTCAAACACGATGATCAACTGTATGAGGAGATAATGCATGCAGTGCGCATGTGCCATCTCCCTTCTCTATTCTTGATCAGATTGCAAACATCTATGTTCTGGGACCATGAAAATATTGCTTCACAGGAACAAAAGAGAGAGGGGAGGCGCCATGTGCGCTCTGGACGTGTCGTCTCATCATACAGCTCATCAGCGGTGGTGCCTGGTGTGACTCCACCACAAATATGATGGAGACAACCTACACCAGGCATGTATAAACTGTTGCCCGCCAGCTGTTGCACAACTACAACTCCCAGCAAGACTGGTTAGCTTACAGCTATTCTGGCATGCTGGGAGTTGCAGTTTGGAAAAAGCTGGATGGCCTCAGTTTTGACATGCCTGACCTACTCAAAGAATAGGTCATCAATAGTACAACCCAACACAACCCATTACTTTCTTGTACACTATTGCTCACCAAGATTCTAACCAAAGTTTTAAAAACATTTTTAATGACAAAAAAACGTAAAAAATACTTACGGCTTCAAATCCATAACTGGCCTCAAAAACTGCAACTGCAGTCTGTTTGACTGTTAAGAAATTACATAATATACAAATTTGTATAAAAAAAAATCGAATCCACAAAACCTCCAAATATTCATATTGAAAAAAAAAAATAATTAAACTAGTTCAAGAAGTCAAAGCACAAAATTATCTGAAATTGGCCAGATTATACAGCACATGGTACAGTACTGCAAGTGTGTGGATACTAATGTACAAGTTCAGGAAGGAGGAGACTAGTCGTGCAAGTCATTTGGACTAAAATACTTTACAATATGTGAGGGTGACAACTCTAAGATGCTCAATTTCAACAAGGACACATGTGTCACCAAATAAAAAGTGCCCATACATGTGATTAGACATGAGTACTGTATGCTGTAGGAAAGGGAGGGACAGCCATTTTAAGTTAAAATTGGTGGAGTATGGTATTTAGTGCACGACTCATTAAAAAACCATGTACAGGCCTTTCTGCAAAATGAAGCTGGACCACAAAATAAACACTATTGTGACCTCAGGGAATTTATAACTACATCATTTTGCCACACAGAGGGCAAGGACAGCACAACTACATTGCTATCACTTACCTAAATCTGCCCGACCTCGGCTATCTGCTTTGGCCCATTCGCCCTTCCTCATGCTACGGGCTACTTGTTCCCATGCAGCATCCTTCCTCCCTCGGTCCAGATATGAATTGGCTCTGGTATCCCAGAGCTCGGGCCTCTCCTGGACCAGAGTAATTAGCCTTTCCACATTCCTTCGCGGCATGGTGGATGAAAAGAAAGCTGCAATGTCTGCCTAACCACACACCAGCTTTTGGGCACAGGTGGCTAGCAATTAGCATAACCTGTGACCTTAAACTTCCTGTATATATTTTTTTTACATTTTATTGGCACAAGTTTTGCCAGACAGTTTGGCCATGGCAAAAGAGAGAAATAAAACGGACGCGGATGTCAATCGGGTGTGCAACCGCGTTTTTTCTCTGTCCCATTGACTTGAATGGGTCCGCAAACCGTTTGTCGTGAAAGAAATAGGACAGGTTCTATTTTTTTGACGGGCTGGAAACACGGATCACGGACGCGGGTGACAAACGGTGCATTAGCCGAGTTTTCAACGGACCCATTTAAAGTCAATGGGTCCACAGAAAATCACGGAAAACGGAAGAACGGCCACGGGTGCACACAACGGTCGTGTGCATGAGGCCTAACACCTTAACCCCTTAAGGACTCATACCTATTTCACCTTAAGGACTTTAAGTGCTGATAACTTTAAAACGCTTTGACTTATCCAGGCCATTCTGAGATAGTTTTTTTCATCACATAATGTACTTCATGACACTGGTAAAATGAAGTAAATACCAAATTTACCAAAAATTTGTAAAAAAATTCTCTACTTCTATAATACATAGTAATACCTCCAAAAATAGTTATTACTTTACATTCCCCATATGTCTACTTCATGTTTGGATCATTTTGGGAATGATATTTTATTTTTTGGGGATTTTACAAGGCTTAGAAGTTTAGAATCAAATCTTAAAATTTTTCAGAAATTTTCAAAAACCAAATTTTTAGGGACCAGTTCAGATCTGAAGTCACTTTGCGAGGCTTACATAATAGAAACCACCCAAAAATGAACTCATTCTATAAACTACACCCCTCAAGGTATTCAAAACTGGTTTTACAAACTTTGTTAACCCTTTAGGTCAGGGGTACTCAACTAGTTTTATTAAAGGTCCACATATCTGGGTCTGCAGTCAGGTGAAGGTCCGAGCTGAACGCCAACAGTAAAGATGCCATGCGATCATGTGATCCATGCGCGTGGGGCGCTCTGACGTTATAGTGGAGCGCCCCGGGTAAGTCCCAGAATAAGTAATGGCCACATTAGTGCCCCAGTAAGAATAATGTCCCCATTAGTGCCCCCAGTAAGAGTAATGCCCCCATTAGTGCCCCCCTTCTCTGCTTTTGCAAAAAAATAAATAATAATAATTAGCATTCACCTGGCTGCGGTGAACATTCGCTGCCGACTGCAAGCTCAGGACCGGTGCTCCAACGTGATGACGTCTTGTAGGTCCTGTCCTGAGCTTCTAGTCAGCAGGGAGTGTTCTCCACAGCGTGAGCAAATGGAGGTGGAGGTACCGTAATTCTATTTATTTTTTTACTAGCACAAGTAGCGGTGGAGGTAAATGCTGTACTAATGGGCGTTCCATGATGGAAGCGCTCATTAGTAAGGGTAATTTCACAATTGCAGCAGGACGGATCTGACAGGCTGCTCACCCTGTCAGATCCATCTTGCCACTACTTCGCCGTGCCGCTGCTCTGTGCCCATCGACTATAATGGGGATGGGGGCAAATCTACGGCACAGCACGGTGAGAGGCCGCCAGACTAAAAGTACTACATGTCCGCCGTGTACTGCCATGCTGCGCCGTAGCTCCACTCCCGCTATAGTCAATGGGGAGTGGCAGTCCGGCGAAATAGCGGCAGGACGGATCTGACAGGGTGAACAGCCTGTCGGATCCGTCCTGCCGCAAGTGTGAAAGTCGCCTAACAGTCCTTACAGGAAAATTCTGGCACCGGCAAGGGAACTAAAGTACTAGCCTTGCTGGTGAACTACTGGCCGGGTGGCAACCCAAGCCACAGATCAGACATATGATAGTTTTCTTCCGCATCCAATTCCCATTATTGGGGGATTGGATGCGGCCGTTAATTACAATGGGGCCACAAGAGATGCAGACAGCACACTGTCTGCTGTGTGCATCTTTTTCCGCTCCATTGAAACTAATGGGAATTGGATGCGGAACAAATCTATCATGGTTTGATGGGGCTTTATGACTTTATTTAATCAGGTTACCTTTAATTTTAAAGAAGATGGCCCAGGAGAGATGGGAACACGACACTGACTGGAGTCCTTTCCTGCAGTCAGTGATGTGTTCCCGCCTCTCTGTAGCCCTCTCCACGCCCCCCTTTCTTCCCAAATGCGACATTTATTTCATTGGTGGCAGTGGTGATGTCCCTCCCCTCTCCAGCAGCACGTAAGTGTCCTTTGGAGCTTGAAGCTCCCTTACGTGCTGCCGCTGCTGCAGGGGAAGAGGGACCTGTGAGCGCACTGAGGGAGAAAGCTCCCTCCACGTGCAGGTGCCAGATGAAAGCGCTGGTGCCTGCATGTGGAGGGAGCCGTCTCTCACTGCGCCCCTGGGGCAGGAAGAAGTGCGCCGGGAAGCTCCTCCTCCTGCACGTACCAGAGTGTGCAGGAGAGGAGGAGCGCTACATGTGGAGGGAGCCCTGTCTCACTGCGCTGTGGGACAGGCGGAAGTGCGCCGGTAAGCTCCTCCTCCTGCACGGCACAGTGTGCAGGAGAGGAAGAGCGCTCTGCAGGATGGCCGGGGTCCGGACAACTGGCGGCCGCGGTCCGTATTTGGACCGCGGTCCGCCAGTTGAGTACCCCTGCTTTAGGTGTTCCACAAGAATTAATGGAAAATAGAGATACAATTTCAAAATTTCAATTTTTTGGCAGATTTTCCATTTTAATAATTTTTTTCCAGTTACAAAGCAAGGGTTAACAGCCAAACCAAACTCAATATTTATGGCCCTGATTCTGTAGTTTACAGAAACACCCCATATGTGGTCGTAAACCACTGTACGGGCACACGGCAGGGCGCAGAAGGAAAGGAATGCCATACGGTTTTTGGAAGGCAGGTTTTGGTGGACTTTTTTTTTGACACCATGTCCCATTTGAAGCCCCCTGATGCACCCCTAGAGTAGAAACTCCAAAAAAGTGGCCCTATTTTAGAAACTACAGGATAGGGCAGTATTGTTGGTACTAGTTTGGGGTACATATGATTTTTGGTTGCTCTATATTACACTTTTTGTGATGCAAGATAACAAGAGATAGCTGTTTTGGCACCGTTTTTATTTTTTGTTATTTACAACATTCATCTGACAGGTTAGATCATGTGATATTTTTATACACCAGGTTGTCACGGATGCGGCGATACCTAATATGTATACTTTTTTTTATTTATGTAAGTTTAACCTTGGGTAGGGTATGATTTTTGCGGGATGAGATGACGGTTTTATTGGCACTATTTTGGGGTGCGTGTGACTTTTTGATCGCTTGCTATTACACTTTTTGTGATGTAAGGTGACAAAAAATGGTTTATTTAGCACAGTTTTTATTTCCAATTTTTTACAGTGTTTTTATTTATGTAAGTTTTACACAATGATTTCCTTTTTGAAGCAAAAAAAGACATGTTTTAGTGTCTCCATATTCTGAGCCATAGTTTTTTTATTATTTGGTCGATTGTCTCAGGTAGGGGCTCATTTTTTGCGGGATGAGGTGACGGTTAGATTGGTACTATTTTGGTGGGCATAGGCCTTTTTGATCGCTTGCTGTTGTACTTTTTGTGATGTAAGGTGACAAAAAAATTGTTTATTTAGCACAGTTTTTATTTTTTACGGTGTTCATCTGAGGGGTTAGGTCATGTGATATGTTTATAGAGCCGGTGGATACGGACGTGGAAATACCTAATATGTATACTTTTTTTCCCCCTATTTTTTACCAATTTTTTTTTACTTTATTTGGGGAAAATGAAGTTTTTGTTTATTTTTACTTGAAACTTTTTTTTGGGTAATGCATTCCAATACTTCTGTATTGGAATGCATTGGCTGTATGAGTAATACTGTGTGTATTACTCATACAGCTTCCGGGGCCTGTGAGATCCAGGGGGCTCTTCTTTAGACATCGCGCTGCCTTCCATGCCATCGGGTCCCCCTTACAGCCGCATGGGGACCCGATGGCATTGCCGACCACAGTCGCCGCACCAGGTAAAAAGCCGCAAACCGCAGGTCTGAATTGACCTGCGGTTTGTGGCGATCGCCGATACGGGGGGTCACATGACACCCCCCCCCCCGGCGGTGTGACAGGATGCCCGCTGAATGATTTCATCATTCAGCGGGCATCCTGTTCCGATTAACCCCCGCCACGCCGCAATCGCAGTTTAAACCTAAGGGGTTAATGCTGTGATACTTAAAGGGGTTCTGCACTTTGTTTAAACTGATGATCTATCCTGTGGATAGATCATCAGCATCTGATCGGCGGGGGTCTGACACCCGGGACCTCTGCCAATCAGCTGTTTGAGAAGGCAGCAGTGCTCCAGCAGCCCCGCGGCCTTCTCACTGTTTACCGCTGGCTCAGTGATGTCACGACTAGTATCACTGGCCTGGGCGCGGCTAAGCTCCGTTCCCTTGAATGGAGCTTAGCGCCGCCCAGGCCAGTTGATACAAGTCATGACGTCACTCAGCCAGCGGTAAACAGTGAGAAGGCCGCGGGGCTGCTGGAGCACCGCTGCCTTCTCAAACAGCTGATCAGTGGAGGTCCCGGGTGTTGGACCCCCGCCGATCATATGCTGATGATCTATCCAGAGGATAGATTATCAGTTTAAACAAAGTGCAAAACCCCTTTAAGGCTTTACCAAAAGGAGGGTCATGCAGAGAATATAACAATACAGGGAGTGCAGAATTATTAGGCAAGTTGTATTTTTGAGGATTAATTTTATTATTGAACAACAACCATGTTCTCAATAAACCCAAAAAACTCATTAATATCAAAGCTGAATATTTTTGGAAGTAGTTTTTAGTTTGTTTTTAGTTTTAGCTATTTTAGGGGGATATCTGTGTGTGCAGGTGACTATTACTGTGCATAATTATTAGGCAACTTAACAAAAAACAAATATATACCCATTTCAATAATTTATTTTTACCAGTGAAACCAATATAACATCTCAACATTCACAAATATACATTTCTGACATTCAAAAACAAAACAAAAACAAATCAGTGACCAATATAGACACCTTTCTTTGCAAGGACACTCAAAAGCCTGCCATCCATGGATTCTGTCAGTGTTTTGATCTGTTCACCATCAACATTGCGTGCAGCAGCAACCACATTCTCCCAGACACTGTTCAGAGAGGTGTACTGTTTTCCCTCCTTGTAAATCTCACATTTGATGATGGACCACAGGTTCTCAATGGGGTTCAGATCAGGTGAACAAGGAGGCCATGTCATTAGATTTTCTTCTTTTATACCCTTTCTTGCCAGCCACGCTGTGGAGTACTTGGACGCGTGTGATGGAGCATTGTCCTGCATGAAAATCATGTTTTTCTTGAAGGATGCAGACTTCTTCCTGTACCACTGCTTGAAGAAGGTGTCTTCCAGAAACTGGCAGTAGGACTGGGAGTTGAGCTTGACTCCATCCTCAACCCGAAAAGGCCCCACAAGCTCATCTTTGATGATACCAGCCCAAACCAGTACTCCACCTCCACCTTGCTGGCGTCTGAGTCGGACTGGAGCTCTCTGCCCTTTACCAATCCAGCCACGGGCCCATCCATCTGGCCCATCAAGACTCACTCTCATTTCATCAGTCCATAAAACCTTAGAAAAATCAGTCTTGAGATATTTCTTGGCCCAGTCTTGACGTTTCAGCTTGTGTGTCTTGTTCAGTGGTGGTCGTCTTTCAGCCTTTCTTACCTTGGCCATGTCTCTGAGTATTGCACACCTTGTGCTTTTGGGCACTCCAGTGATGTTGCAGCTCTGAAATATGGCCAAACTGGTGGCAAGTGGCATCTTGGCAGCTGCACGCTTGACTTTTCTCAGTTCATGGGCAGTTATTTTGCGCCTTGGTTTTTCCACACGCTTCTTGCGACCCTGTTGACTATTTTGAATGAAACGCTTGATTGTTCGATGATCACGCTTCCGAAGCTTTGCAATTTTAAGAGTGCTGCATCCCTCTGCAAGATATCTCACTATTTTTGACTTTTCTGAGCCTGTCAAGTCCTTCTCTTGACCCATTTTGCCAATGGAAAGGAAGTTGCCTAATAATTATGCACACCTGATATAGGGTGCTGATGTCATTAGACCACACCCCTTCTCATTACAGAGATGCACATCACCTAATATTCTTAATTGGTAGTAGGCTTTCGAGCCTATACAGCTTGGAGTAAGACAACATGCATAAAGAGGATGATGTGGTCAAAATACTCATTTGCCTAATAATTCTGTACAGGGTGTATATGCGTTGCATCTGGCAGAGTTGTCCCATACAAATGTGCATCAATACATTGAACAACACCCTAACAAAGGATTATTAGCATTCATTGATCTATAACAGGACCTAACTTTTAGCAGCTCGACAACATATCAAAACACAAGAAATTAGAGATGTGCAAACTTTTGCTGTTATGTCATCCCTGGCGGATTTTATTTGTTCTAGAACACGTTGCCCGGTCTTGGTCACTGGGGATTTTAATGATGTTATGGACTTGGAAGGAGACAGATACTGTAAGGATCATCCCTATAAAGTAAATAAGGATAAATTAACACCTTTAAGAAGGATCTCCCGGTAAATGGCATTGACAAACATCTGGCAATATCTATATGGGGGAAAAAAATTATTCTCTTGTTTTAGTCGGGCGAACACTGTCATGTCTAGAATAGATTTAGCTTTAGCTAATCTTGATCTTCTAGGCTGTGTAAAAGAATGAAATATGAAATACATACGATATCTGACCACTACCCAATGGTTATCACAATAAAAATGGGGAATGTTAAAAAGAAAACAAGGAGTTTCAGATTAAATCCCCATTGGATTAAGTTTGTTAATGACCAGGAAAATATAACAAGGGAGATCCGGGAGATTCTGGTTATTGAACGCTGCGTTAGCTCCTAATAAAAGGGCCTAGTACTTACAGGGAGAGCTACTCAACAATAACACTATTGCACAATCATATTTTGAGGAAGCCAGACGGGAGTATAAAGATTATTTATTTGAAAAAGCACAACATAGGGTCTTTTTTTACAGGAGCTAAATATTTCTCTCAAGCAGGGAAACCAAGAAACCTTTTGTCATCTTTGATCCAAAATCAAAAAAATATTAACAGAATAAAAAATATTTAAAAATGGAAGTGGAGAGATGGTTACGCGCCCGGAGGAGATTGAGCAAGAGTTTGTTAAGAATTATAAAATCCTATACACAAATAAGAAAAACCAGCAGGATGGCGACGTTGAAAAGTTCCTGGAGAAAATGAATCTCCCTAAACTAACAGAGCAGGAGTGTAAAATATTAAATCGACCTATAGATTCTTCCCCAGGGACCGACGGGCTCCCGTTTGAAATCTATCGCCAATATGGGGACATAATCCTGCCAATGTTATTACAGGTTCTAAATAATTCCTATCAGACAGGTCAGCTCCCTGTATCTTTATCTGAAGCAGTGATTACCCTTATTCTTAAAAAGGGTAAGTATGCGAGAGAGATCGGTGCGTATCGCCCGATCTCTCTCTTAAATACAGACTATAAAATCTGTGCAAAAATATTTGCTAACAGACTAAAGGCAGTTATTGATAGGTTAATCCATCCAGATCAGACTGGATTTATACCCAAGAGATTGGTACAATCCAGTCTGCGTAGAGCTTTTTTAAATATCCAGGTTGATCAGGGGGGTGGCTCCCGCTCCATCCTGTCATTAGATGCCGAGAAGGCATTTGACAGGGTGGAGTGGGAATATCTCTGGAAAGTAATGGATAGGATGAATATGGGCAAATACTTTATTAAATGGGTTCAGACCCTTTACAACCACCCCAAAGCCAAAATTAACATCTCTGGAGTATGGTCGGAGCAAATTGAGCTGCATAGAGGTACAAGACAGCTAAAATCAGATCAGATGAGGGGATTTCCGGTTTTGGTATGAAGGGGACCTATTTTAACTCCTTTCCGACCGCCTAACGCACGGATGCGTCCTGAGGGGCGGTCAATTAATTCCTCCTGGACGCATCCGTGCGTCATCTCGCGAGACACGACATTTCGGTCTGAGCCGACCCGCGCATGCGCATTGCGGGCCGGCAAAAGTTAAAGAACAATTTCGTCACCAGCCTGCCAGCCAATGATCGTTGCTGGCAGGCTGGCGATTTTCAAAAAATCAAATCAGAAGCCATCTAACACCTTATATTTATAAATATAAGGTGTTAAATGGCTTCTGTGCTCCTCTGCTGGTCCTTTTCGTCGGTTGGTCCCAGCAGAGGAGCACACATCACAGTAAGTAGCCACCAAACACCACACTTAGCAACAGATCACCCCCCATCACCCCAATTAACCCCTTGATCACCCCTTGATCGCCCCTGTCAATCACCTAGTGAAAGGGAAAAAAATGATCAGTGTAAACTGTCACTTTTTATTTTCACTGGTATTGACTGATAGGTTTTAGGATAGTTTAGGCCCCTTGGTTAGGTAGTTAGCGTCGGTTAGCGCCCAGCCCACCGCACCGCAGTCACTGATTCGCTGATTAGCGTATCGCTAATCAGCTTTTGTACTTTTATAGTATCTGTAAGTGATCAAAACTGATCACAGTCAGATCTATAATAGTATTAGTGTCACCTTAGCTCACCCTCCACCCAAAACGCAGTGTTTGCCGGATCAGGCCTGATCGGTCGCCTACACGTGCGTTCACCCACTCCCGCCCCGCCGCAGTGACAAAAATTATATATTTTTTTTGATCACTGCACAATCACTTTACAAGCGCTGCAGCGATAAAAAAAAAATCAGTTTTGATATTTTTATCAATCGCAGCAGCCTCCGGTACTTCGCTAGCCTCCCATTTGTAAGACAGACTTGCTTTTTTTCTTGGGTAGTCTCAGGGAATACCCCTAAATTTAGTAGTCCAAATGTCAAACAGGGGGTATTCTTCTGAAGAGGCCTACAGGCTTCTGACCCAGTCGGATGAGGAATGGAAACCCTCATCTGATGAATCTAGCTGGTCAGAATATGAACCTGTAGAAAGCAGTGGCAGTCTGACCCAAAGTTCGGACGAGGAGGTTGAGGTCCCTGATAGCACCAGGCGTACCCGGCCCTGTGTCGCTAGACCACACGTTGCGCAGGATCCGCTTCAAGGGCAGCAGAGTGGGGCTGGCGCTGTCGGATTACGTGGTGAGGCATACACCAGCAGCGCAGCCCATCCTGGACCTAGTACCAGCACTGCCGTACAACATGGTGAAGTGGCGAGCACCAGAAGGGCAGTTGAAGCTGGTACGGTGGCACGTGCAATAGTTACCCCGTCGCAGCCACCGCACAGACAGGCCCGTAGAGCCCCTAGAGTCCCTGAGGTGCTGGCAAACCCTGATTGGCAGCCCCCAACTTCAGCCGCACCTGTAGTTCCCCCTTTCACCGCCCAGTCTGGAGATCGGGTTGAGACAGCTCAGATCGGTTCGGCCCTGGGATTTTTTGAGCTGTTCTTGACTGCGGAGCTCTTGGACTTAGTCGTGGCAGAAACAAATCGGTATGCCACTCAATTTATAGCCGCCAACCCGGGAAGCTTTTATGCCCAGCCTTTCCGGTGGAAACCAGTCTAAGTTTCCGAAATAACATTTTTCTGGGCCTTCTCCTCAACATGGGTCTAACCAAAAAGCATGAATTGCGGTCATATTGGTCCACGAACCCAATTCATCACATGCCCATGTTCTCTGCTGCTATGTCCAGGACACGATTTGAGACCATCCTGCGTTTCCTGCACTTTAGCGACAACACCGATATGGGGTCAAATTGTACAGGGAGTGCAGAATTATTAGGCAAATGAGTATTTTGACCACATCATCCTCTTTATGCATGTTGTCTTACTCCAAGCTGTATAGGCTCGAAAGCCTACTACCAATTAAGCATATTAGGTGATGTGCATCTCTGTAATGAGAAGGGGTGTGGTCTAATGACATCAACACCCTATATCAGGTGTGCATAATTATTAGGCAACTTCCTTTCCTTTGGCAAAATGGGTCAAAAGAAGGACTTGACAGGCTCAGAAAAGTCAAAAATAGTGAGATATCTTGCAGAGGGATGCAGCACTCTTAAAATTGCAAAGCTTCTGAAGCGTGATCATCGAACAATCAAGCGTTTCATTCAAAATAGTCAACAGGGTCGCAAGAAGCGTGTGGAAAAACCAAGGCGCAAAATAACTGCCCATGAACTGAGAAAAGTCAAGCGTGCAGCTGCCAAGATGCCACTTGCCACCAGTTTGGCCATATTTCAGAGCTGCAACATCACTGGAGTGCCCAAAAGCACAAGGTGTGCAATACTCAGAGACATGGCCAAGGTAAGAAAGGCTGAAAGACGACCACCACTGAACAAGACACACAAGCTGAAACGTCAAGACTGGGCCAAGAAATATCTCATGACTGATTTCTCTAAGGTTTTATGGACTGATGAAATGAGAGTGAGTCTTGATGGGCCAGATGGATGGGCCCGTGGCTGGATTGGTAAAGGGCAGAGAGCTCCAGTCCAACTCAGACGCCAGCAAGGTGGAGGTGGAGTACTGGTTTGGGCTGGTATCATCAAAGATGAGCTTGTGGGGCCTTTTCGGGTTGAGGATGGAGTCAAGCTCAACTCCCAGTCCTACTGCCAGTTTCTGGAAGACACCTTCAAGCAGTGGTACAGGAAGAAGTCTGCATCCTTCAAGAAAAACATGATTTTATGCAGGACAATGCTCCATCACACGCGTCCAAGTACTCCACAGCGTGGCTGGCAAAAATGGGTATAAAAGAAGAAAATCTAATGACATGGCCTCCTTGTTCACCTGATCTGAACCCCATTGAGAACCTGTGGTCCATCATCAAATGTGAGATTTACAAGGAGGGAAAACAGTACACCTCTCTGAACAGTGTCTGGGAGGCTGTGGTTGCTGCTGCACGCAATAATGATGGTGAACAGATCAAAACACTGACAGAATCCATGGATGGCAGGCTTTTGAGTGTCCTTGCAAAGAAAGGTGGCTATATTGGTCACTGATTTGTTTTTGTTTTGTTTTTGAATGTCAGAAATGTATATTTGTGAATGTTGAGATGTTATATTGGTTTCACTGGTAAAAATAAATAATTGAAATGGGTATATATTTGTTTTTTGTTAAGTTGCCTAATAATTATGCACAGTAATAGTCTCCTGCACACACAGATATCCCCGTAAAATAGCTAAAACTAAAAACAAACTAAAAACTACTTCCAAAAATATTCAGCTTTGATATTAATGAGTTTTTTGGGTTCATTGAGAACATGGTTGTTGTTCAATAATAAAATTAATCCTCAAAAATACAACTTGCCTAATAATTCTGCACTCCCTGTATAAGCTCTGTGAAAGGGCCACAGGCTATACCCCAAAATTTCGGATCTATGAGGGTAAAGATCAGACCCTGGAGCCGGTCGGTTGCCCTGACTACCTGGGGAGCAGTGGGAAGACAGTCTGGGACTTGGTGTCACCCTTATTTGGCAAGGAGTACCATCTTTATGTGGACAATTTTTACACAAGTGTGCCCCTCTTCAGGCATTTGTTCCTAGAACAGATTGGCTGCTGTGGCACCGCGCGACTTAGTCGCCTGGGCTTCCCCCAATGGCTCGTTACCACCCGTCTTGCAAGGGGGCAGAGGGCTGCCTTGTGTAACGAAGAACTGCTCGCGGTGAAATGGAGAGACAAGCGTGATGTTTACATGCTCTCCTCCATTCACGCAGACACGACAATACAAATTGAACAGGCAACCAGTGTCATTGAAAAGCCCCTCTCGGTCCACGACTATAACCTTCACATGGGAGGGGTGGACTTCAATGACCAGATGTTGGCTCCCTATTTAGTTTCCCGATGCACCAGACGCTGGTATAAGAAGGTGTCTGTATATTTGATTCAATTGGCTGCCTATAATAGTTTTGTTCTCTACAGTAAGGCTGGGAGAACAGGATTCTTCCTCAAATTTCAGGAAGAGATCATCGAGAACCTCCTGTATACAGGAGGTTCCGTGGCCCCATCCACCAGTGTAGTGAGCCTTCTACACGAGCGACATTTCCCCAATGTCGTTGCTGGTACCTCAACCCAACCGTCACCCCGAAAAAGATGTTGTGTCTGTAGCAGGAGTGGAATAAGGCGTGACACCCGCTATTTCTGTCCTGACTGCCCTGACCACCCTGCCCTATGCTTAGGGGAGTGTTTCCGGAAGTACCACACACAGGTACACTTTGCATAGGGATTGCATCTCACAGGACAGGCACACAGGGCTATTAGGGCCCTTACACTCACAGCTGCTGCAAACCTTTCCTTTCACCTGGGACAAAGTGCATAATCTTTGGGCGATTTGCGCTTTGCACATTGTCCCATGGGGAAGGAGAGGTTTGTCCTATAAATGTAAAAAATAAATAAAAAATCACCGGTAAGCAAAAAAGTTAACGTTCTGTTGAAAAAGTTAAATAAAGTTTATATGTTCCGTTCAAATGTTATTATAAAGTTAATAAATTTATTGCGTTGCGGCCTGTTTTTTTCTTTTTTGTTTTGTTTTTTTTACCTTCCAGGGGGACCAGCCGATCGACTAGCTGCAGCACTGATGTGCATTCTGACAGAAGCATTGAGCTGCTGTCAGATTACACAAAAGTCGGTGTATGCGGCGCTGCAAGACGAGATTTCTCCTCTGCAGTAAAAGATACGTTTGCCGAGGCATATGAGCTGAGGGGGAGGCGGTGTTCATATACTTTGGCAAACACAAAAAAAATAAATCCCAGCAATGATTTATTCATTCACATTGATTGATATGAATGGAGAAATCTGGTTTGCCAGGGCATACGGGCTAAGTGGGTTTGGATGTTGGGCGGAGCTCCTATGTCCTGGCAGACGCCTTTCCCCTCCTTTTTTTTTTTTGGAAGAGATTTTTTCATCCACATTGATCGATGCGAATGAAGAAATCTGTGCAGTTCATTTTTTCTTTCAGCCCAGAGGCTGAACGGAAAAAAAAGAATCTCATTACCCGTATTCTCAAGAGAAGAAGAATAGCAGAAACTCCTAATGCTGGCCATACATGTAATGATTGCGGAGACCCTCAAATGCCAGGGCAGTACAAACACCCCACAAATGACCCCATTTTGGAAAGAAGACACCCAAAGGTATTCGCTGAGGGGCATATTGAGTCCATGAAAGATTGAAATTTTTGTCCCAAGTTAGCGGAAAGGGAGATTTTGTGAGAAAAAAATTAAAAAAATTAATTTCTGCTAACTTGTGCCAAAAAAATAAAATTTCTAGAAACTCGCCATGCCCCTCACGGAATACCTTGGGGTGTCTTCTTTCCAAAATGGGGTCACATGTGGGGTATTTATACTGCCCTGGCATTTTAGGGGCCCTAAAGCGTGAGAAGAAGTCTGGGATCCAAATGTCAAAAAATGCCCTCCTAAAAGGAATTTGGGCCCCTTTGCGCATCTAGGCTGCAAAAAAGTGTCACACATGTGGTATCGCCGTACTCAGGAGAAGTTGGGGAATGTGCTTTGGGGTGTCATTTTACATATACCCATGCTGGGTGAGATAAATATCTTGGTCAAATGCCAACTTTGTATAAATAAATGGGAAAAGTTGTCTTTTGCCGAGATATTTCTCTCACCCAGCATGGGTATATGTAAAAAGACACCCCAAAACACATTGCCCTACTTCTTCTGAGTACGGCGATACCAGATGTGTGACACTTTTTTGCAGCCTAGGTGGGCAAATGGGCCCACATTCCAAAGAGCACTTTTCGGATTTCACAGGGCATTTTTTACACATTTTGATTTCAAACTACTTCTCACACATTAGGGCCCCTAAAAGGCCAGGGCAGTATACCTACCCCACAAGTGACCCCATTTTGTAAAGAAGACACCCCAAGGTATTCTGTGAGGGGCATGGCGAGTTCCTAGAATTTTTTATTTTTTGTCACAAGTTAGCAGAAAATTATGATTTTTATTTTTTTTCCTTACAAAGTCTCATATTCCACTAACTTGTGACAAAAAATAAAAACTTCCATGAACTCACTATGCCCATCACGAAATACCTTGGGGTGTCTTCTTTCCAAAATGGGGTCACTTGTGGGGTTGTTATACTGCCCTGGCATTTTAGGGGCACGAATGCTTGAGAAGTAGTTTGAAATCAAAATGTGTAAAAAATGCCCTGTGAAATCCGAAAGGTGCTCTTTGGAATGTGGGCCCCTTTGCCCACCTAGGCTGCAAAAAAGTGTCACACATCTGGTATCGCCGTACTCATAAGAAGTAGGGCAATGTGTTTTGGGGTGTCTTTTTACATATACCCATGCTGGGTGAGAGAAATATCTCGGCAAAAGACAACTTTTCCCATTTTTTTATACAAAGTTGGCATTTGACCGAGATATTTATCTCACCCAGCATGGGTATATGTAAAAAGACACCCCAAAACACATTGCCCAACTTCTCCTGAGTACGGCGATACCAGATGTGTGACACTTTTTTGTAGCCTAGGTGGGCAAAGGGGCCCACATTCCAAAGAGCACCTTTTGGATTTCACAGGACATTTTTTACACATTTTGATTTCAAACTACTTCTCACGCATTCGGGCCCCTAAAATGCCAGGGCAGTATAACTACCCCACAAGTGACCCCATTTTGGAAAGAAGACACCCCCAGGTATTTCGTGATTGGCATAGTGAGTTCATGGAAGTTTTTATTTTTTGTCACAAGTTAGTGGAATATGAGACTTTGTAAGAAAAAAAAAAAAAAAATCATCATTTTCCGCTAACTTGTGACAAAAAAGTTCTATGAACTCACTATGCCTATCAGCGAATACCTTAGGGTGTCTACTTTCCGAAATGGGGTCATTTGTGGGGTTTTTCTACTGTCTGGGCATTGTAGAACCTCAGGAAACATGACAGGTGCTCAGAAAGTCAGAGCTGCTTCAAAAAGCGGAAATTCACATTTTTGTACCATAGTTTGTAAACGCTATAACTTTTACCCAAACCATTTTTTTTTTACCCAAACATTTTTTTTTATCAAAGACATGTAGAACAATAAATTTAGAGAAAAATTTATATATAGATGTCGTTTTTTAAAAAAAAAAATTACAACTGAAAGTGAAAAATGTCATTTTTTTGCAAAAATTTCGTTCAATTTGAATTAATAACAAAAAAAGTAAAAATGTCAGCAGCAATGAAATACCACCAAATAAAAGCTCTATTAGTGAGAAGAAAAGGAGATAAAATTCATTTGGGTGGTAAGTTGCATGACCGAGCACTAAACGGTGAAAGTAGTGTTGTGCAGAAGTGTAAAAAGTGGCCTGGTCATTAAGGGTGTTTAAGCTAGGGGGGCTGAGGTGGTTAAGATAAGTATGTACGCAGACAATATTTTGATCTTCATGGAGAACCCAATACTCCAGCTCCCTCATCTTATGGAATTAATAAATAAGTTCAGTGATATCTTGGGATATAAAATCAACTGGGCAAAATCAGTATTGCTACCATTAGATCAGGAAAACCTACCGAATTCCTTAGGAATTAGGGTACTAAAAAATACGGAATTTAATGGAATATCTGTTTATAAAGTTAAGTGCAAACATACTAGACTTCGTGAGATTGAATGTCACCCCCCTGTTGACTAGATGTAAAAGCAAAATTGGTGTTTGGCAGAAGTTACCTATTGGACAGGCAGATAGAATTGCATTAATAAAAATGATTTTGCTTCCCCAGATTTTGTATATTTTGGCGGCCTGTCCAGTTTGGATAGAGGTTTGTTTCGTTAACCATTTGGAACGACTGCTGAATGATTTAATCTGGGGAATAAAAAGGGTAAAAATCAAGCGAAAATATCTCTGGTTAGCGGAAGAGGATGGAGGACAGGGTTTTAATAGTTTTAGTGGTCCAAAATACGGCATATTTAGCATACTGGAGACGGGATTTATTAAAAATAAAGGGAAAAAATGCCCAATATGTCGAATGGTGGATTTGTTCTGGGTAAAGATAAAAAATAATCTGGGAATCTCGAACACTGTGAACTTTTCACCTTTGTGGTGTAATAGTAGTATAGTAGAATTTCAGTCAACCACTGATTATAAATATTGGGTAAAGCATGGTATTATTTATGTATCACAGTTAATAAAAAAATTGAATAATTAGACCACTAAAAGAATTATGCCTTGGAATAAACATAGAGTCAATATCGTTATCACCAATTAAAACACGCATTTGAAGCTACACAAAATAGGGAATATTTTACAACAAAACATGAATTTATAGATTTCTGTCACAAACACAATAACAAGGGTGACTATCTCCCAGGTGTATAAGATAATAAGGAAGGGGCTGGGGGAAACTCTAATGTTTAATAGTGAGGAAAAATGGGCAAAGGATATATGAGTAAACACAATAGAATGGGGTAATATATATATATATATATATATATAAAAAAAAAAAATATAAAAAAACAATATCTAGCAATTTTAGGATCATTTATTTTAATATTATCCATAGAATATACCTGATTCCAATGTTGCTTAGTAAGTTCTATAAAGAACGAGAATCAAAATGTTGGAAATGTCGTGAAGAGTCCGCTGACTATATCCATATGATATGGTCTTGTCCAAATATTCAAACCTATTGGTGAGAGGTCTTAGATTTTTTAAGAGCAGAGTCCTTAATATCCCTTCCATATAAACCGGAAGTTGCCATCCTAGGGTGTTTTACATCATCAATTAGGGAAAAAGAGAAAAAATGGTTTGGATAAGAGGCCTTATGGCGGCAAAAGTTATCATTGCAAGAGAGTGGGGAGCAAATAGAGCACCTAGTATTAGGGAATGGAAAAACCTTCTGGCAAGGATTGAGAGATATGAGATTTATGCAGCGGGCGCTGTATGAGCGCCGTTGCTGCCTGAGGAGGAGGCGGTGTGGGGGGGGACTGGAGTGATCATTGGCGACGTCTACCAAGATGACCATCATGGGGGGGGTATGGTTGATAAGTTCGTATAAACAGTGGGAGATCTGAGTCCAATGCAATAGGGAACTGAACAGGGAGTTTGTGAATTCTTTATAGTAGTCTAGATCAGTGTTTCCCAACCAGTGTGCCTCCAGCTGTTGCAAAACTACAACTCCCAGCATGCCCGCACAGCCAAAGGCTGTCCGGGCATGCTGGGAGTTGTAGTTTTGCAACAGCTGGAGGCACACTGGTTGGGAAACACTGGTCTAGATTATGTATTATGTATTATATTTGTATTTTTCTTCCTGTTCAAAGTGATATATAACTCATTATATCTGCTATGTATGGATGTACTCGGATTTGGTATTGTCAAATTTTCTTTTTAACTTGGTGCCGTAATGGAAAAACTTCTTGAAATTCGTTTCATGTCTGATTCCTCAGAATAATAAAAAAAAAAGCTCCATTTGGCCTGAAAACTGGTATATGACACTTTGAGGTCTCCTAGGCCTCCTGTTGACAGGACTTTTTTTTCTGTCATGAATAACAGTAAAAACAGAACTGTTAAATGTGCCCATAGACATATATTAGGTGGAGCAAAATGGAATGCCTCTTAAAGGTTTTTGTTTTGCATTTTGTCCTAAAATTATGTTAAATTTTGTTATAACTCTGTTATAACAGAATCCTATAACAGAATTTATTACACAAATGTAAACCCGTCCTTATTGGTTAACTTTTTAATAACCAGGCCCGAAAAGGCCCAAATGACCAGACACTTTTTTGTGATTTAGCATGTGGTTTAAATGGTTATAACTTTTTTATTTGATGAACTACCAACATTTTTTTTTTACTTTAACTTTTTTAGTTTTATCTGTGGGAAACTATGCAAAATATTTTTAAAAAGTCATTTTTTTTCAAACTACAGCTCCTTTTTCTTTTTTTTTTTTTTTTTACATTTTTTATTTTATTTAAACTTTCATAGTGACAAAACACGACAGAAGGTTACATAGTATAACGTAACATAGGAAAGGTACATAATCCTCAGTAGCATAGAAGTCAAGCATTTATAGAGAAGACCAACACATCAGTGACTAATAGGAGACATACATATACTTGATTAGGTTAGCTGGCCATATTCACTACATGTTGTACATAGAGAGAGCTATCCAACAGATTGGAGATCTGAACCTGTGTGTGAGTATGTCTAATCTAAAGAGATTAGGATGTTATTTGATTCCTGATATCTATGGCATAAATGTAAGTATAGACATGTCTAAGTTTAGGACGCCTGAAGTAAGTATAGGTTATGATGACAAAGCCCAGAGATAGAAGGTATGGGTGTCTAAGGGGGGAGGAGTGAATTGGTGCCACCAGAGAACCTATAACTAGACCAGATTGACCAGCGTTTCATGAAGGCAGGGTGTGTACGAGATTCCCAAGCAGAGAGCTCTTCAAAGCGATAGAGCTGGTCTACTTTGAGCTTCCATTGATCAATTGTTGGCAATGTGGTCTGAAGCCAATGTTTGGGTACGAGTAAACGCGCTGCGCACAAAAGTTGTTTGAAGAGGTAGCTAGGTGTGTGTTGTTTTGCATCCTTGTAGTGGGACAACAATGCACCAAGAGGGGATATCTGTACAGATTCGTGACAAATTTGGTTGCTCAAACGAAAAATGTCTAACCACCATTTATTAATTACTGGACAATTCCACCAAATATGGAGGAAAGTTCCAGTCTCCTCGGAACACCTCCAGCACCTGTCAGAGGAAGATTCAGAAAAATGGGCAGACTTAGATGGAGTGATATACCATTGAGTCAATATTTTGTAACCATTTTCCTGAATGCGCACACATCGAGAAGCCTTATGGGGAATATCAAATAAGTCAGGTAAGTCATTGAAGGGCATAATTGTCCCAGTTTCTCTTTCCCAATTGTGTATGAAAAAAGGTTTAGTGATAAGTGGAGGGCTCCTCAATTTGCTATAAATTTGTGAGATTAGTTTTCTCAAGGGTTTAGGGTTAATGATAAGGGCTTCAAGCCATCCTATTGGACGAAGGAGTTCACCTTTAGTGTTATTTTTTATTAGGAAGGATCTAATGTGATGGATTTGAGTAGGGTATGTATGGCTTCTGTTTCCAGGAGCTTCCCTGTGGAATTTAAGAGATTTGTAATTGGCAAGGAGGAGGATTTGATGCGTTTAGAAGAGGATTGCAGAAGTGATGGAGAGGAAGTACCTAGGATATCTGCTATCGTCAAAATAGGGGAAGGGAATTGAACAATGAAAGGAGTTCAGCCATTTCCAGGCATCAAGAGTTGCTTTGAGAATTGGGAAGTTAGGCATTGGTATATGTGGGGGGGAGTGATGACCTAATAAGGCTGTTCGAAAAGGAGTGTCGAGAATGCTTTGTTCTAAACTTACCCAGGGTTTGTCATTGGAGTTGCGGAGCCAATCAACCACTCTAGCTAAAAGTATGGCTTTTCCATACATTTCTGGATCTGGAAGACCCATTCCGCCTAGCTGGCGTGGGTGTGCTAAGAGTTTGTATGAAAGTCTAGCCTTTTTGCCATTCCATATGAAGGATCTAAATTTCTGTTTCAGGGAAGTGTAGAAAGAGCAAGGTATGGGGATTGGTAGAACCTGTTGGAGATATGTTAAGCGTGGTAAAATTAGTGAAGTGAGAAGATTCTTACGCCCAAACCAGGATAGCATAGGCGCTCTATGGCTTTAAAACGAGAGTTTTTAAGGGGGATATAGTTAAGGGCGAAGAGGTCTGATATTTGAGGGCTAATTTTAACTCCTAGATAGGTGATGGTTGGGGAAGACCAGTTGAAGGGGGAATTTTTCATCAGTAAGGATTTGGTATGGGTAGATATTCCTGAAGTAAGGATCAGCGATTTGTTGGTATTTATCTTGAAGTTTGAAATGAAGCTATACTGTTGCAGGTGCTTTTGTATGAAAGATAGAGAACTGATGGGATTTGTCGTCATGATCATAACATCATCAGCGAACGCCGCTATTTTGTGGTCCCTTCCTCCCAAATTAATGCCTTTAATATTGTGGTCTTTCCTAAATGTAGATAACAGGGGTTCCATAGCCAGCACAAATAGGAGGGGGGACAAAGGACAACCCTGACGGGTACCATTGTGTATGTGAAAAGGCAGTGATAAATTACCGTTAACCATTACCAGGGCCGTGGCCTGTGCATACATAGCAAAGATCGCTTGAACAAAGGGACCAGGCAGGCCAAAGCCCAACAGAACTTGTCTCAGGTATGTCCAATTGATTCTATCGAATGCTTTTTCTGCGTCGGTGCTAAGTAAAAGTAGAGGAGATGAAATGTGTTTGGCATAACACAATGCATTGATAACTCTCGTCGTGTTATCTTTGCCTTCTCTATTGCGGATAAAGCCTACCTGGTCCCCATGTATCAAAGAAGGGAGGAAGTTTGCCAAACGGTTAGCCAACATTTTAGCTAAAAGTTTGAGATCTATATTTAGGAGGGATATAGGTCTGTAGTTTGCACAGAGTTTAGGGTCCTTCCCCTCTTTAGGGATCAATGCTATGTGTGCAGTCGTCATATCCCTAGAAAGGATATTACCTTGAATTGCAGCATTGCACACTTCAAGAAGGTGTGGGAGTAATTGAATCTTAAAAGTTTTATAATATGATGAAGGGAGGCCATCAGGGCCGGGACTTTTCCCAAGGGGCAGTTGAGAGAGGGCTACAGATAGTTCTTCGTTTGAGAAAGGAGCTGCTAGCAGGGTACTCTGAGTATCGGTAAGTGTAGGAAGTGGGTTTGCTTCTAGAAAGGAGGATATTAAAGATAGATGGTTTTCAGAGGAGGGAGGTGGAGGGATGTTGTAGAGTTCCTCATAGAAAGCTCTAAATTGGTTGGCTATTTGGTTCGAGGAGAAAATGGTTTCCCCATTTGAGGAGCTTAACTGGTGTATATAATTGCTGTCTCTTCTTGCCTTAATTCTATTCATCATGAACTTGGTAGTCTTATCACCATGAGCATAAAATTTATGCTGCGAATTGAGATAATATTTAGCGGATTTAGCATCCAATAAGGTTTTCAGTTCGGCTCTAAGACTAGTGAGCTCCTGACGTTGAGAGTCGGCTAGGGAGCGCTTGTGTAGAGTCTCAAGTTTTCTAATTTTAATGAGAAGTGAAGCTATATTTTGTTCCCTTAGTTTCTTAATATATGAACCAATGCTAATAAAGTGTCCCCTTATGAACGGTTTATGTGCATCCCAAATAGTTTGGTGGGATAAAGAGGGGTTAGTATTCAATTTGAAGTATTCCTCTAGTAGGGACGATATTTTTGTAATGACTTTGGGATCTCCTATAATGGATTCGTTTAGGGGGCGGAGCCAGCACCAGAGCCGGATGGTCGTGTGAGGTGCTGCTCTCCTGCTAGCATATCCCTCACAGCACTTTATTACAAGCTAACTGGACTGCAAAATGGTCAAGATCGGGGGCCAAAAGCCTGCTGACCAAACAGGTCACACCAGATCCCTGAACCAGACTGGAGAGATCGAGAAATTTATCAAAAAGACGGCGGCTGGAGCAGTCAGCAAAGAATCCAAGATGGCGCCCGGGACGCCTCACTCCAGCCACAAACAAGCAGCAGCTGCATTCGTCGATACGGTAGGAGAAGATCCCTGTGACACAGAGTGTCTGCCTATATCTAGGGCTTACCTCAAAGAAGCGCTAGCTGATGCCTTGGGCCCCCTTAGCCTAGACCTCTCTTCTATCAAAGAAGATGTGCGCCATATAGGCAGAAGGGTGGAAGTATTAGAAGACACCCAGGCCGCGATTTTGCAACACCAGAGTGAGGTGTCCTCCAGCCTGTCTCTTGCACAGAACCATATCAACTCCCTCTATACCGCTATGGAGGACCAAGAGAACAGAAGCAGGAGAAATAACCTCCGCTTCAGAGGCATCCCTGAAACGGTCACTGCAATAGATATCCCAGAAACTGTTATGCAGATTTGTTTTAAACTACTAGGCCCTGACTCGATCCATGAAGTGTTAATAGAAAGGGCACACAGAGCACTCCGGCCCAAACCACAACCTAATGAGCCTCCTAGAGATGTCATCTGCAGATTTTTACACTTCCAAGTGAAGGAAGCTATAGCGACCAGCTCCAGAAATGCCAGCTCTGTGGAATGGGAGGGAAACCCCATTACCATTTTGTAGGACTTAGCCCAATCAACCCTGAGAAAACGCAAAGCGTTGAAACCACTCACAGACCTACTACGCCATCATAAGATTATATACAGATGGACATTCCCATTTGGCATTTCCTTCCTCCATGATGGACGCCGCATCCATATTGCTTCATTTGGAGACCTGGATAAAGCCTACGACCTTCTTCAGATTTCACCACTTCCTATAGAAAATTGGGACATGGTCCAGAACTTGACCACCTTACCAGACCTACCTGTGGTTACACCTTGGGAACCGCTTCAAACTCCCAAATCTCAAAGATTCAGAAGAGGGAACTTACCAACTACTCCGAAACGTTTAGCCCTAGCGGATAAGTAACCTGCCTGAGATCCTCCTTCCTGTTATTAGGGTTCCATGGAACTTAATTCGCGGACCTTTACACTAATAATTATGCATTAGAATGTTATGCTTCGCAGGGATTACTTCAGACACTGAGTGGGAATGTTAGCACTTTTATTTTATTTTATTTTATTCTATTCTATTTTATTTTATTTTCAATGCCCATCCATTTGCCATATCTCTAGTCAGGGATGGATATAGAATTAATGGGGATCCTTTGTTCTCTATTGTATATAGGTTAAAGATTACCAAAGAAATAGAAGGAAGAGTTTACTCTTTGCCTCACAAACATATGTTCTTAGTAGATAAATAGCTCAATATGCTCTCCTATCTCCTAAAGTGGGGGATCTACTATAAACAATATATGGAAAGGTGCTATTTCTAGAATACTATTACATCACTCACCAAGTGACAAATTGTCATATACTGGATGAGGAGCCTGGCTTACCCTTTTTTCATTTTTTCTGGTCATGTTCTGCTCCTTACCCAGTATTAGACGACGAGACATTAGGGAGCTCCTCCCAGAGTTTCCCATCTGTTTTAAGGTTAAAATAGTCACGTTACTAATTATCAAGATCTACTTACCTCCTACATAAATACGCTTTCCCATATCCAAGAAGTTGTACGAGGCATATACACTGACACACCTACATCTTGTAATCCTATGCACTACTATTATCCCCACTAATGGCTATGGGCAGACATTCCTCCCACTATCATTTGTTCCCTGCTTGTTTACTTTAAAACAAGTTAAAATTATTAAGATTCTGTTTACATCTTTACAGACCTTCTATATCTCTCACTAAGTTAAATTAAGTCCAAACACTCCAGTATAAGTAGCATTACAGAGGGTAATGCAACTGGGTATTTTTCCCTTTCCCCCCATATATGCTGCCTAAACAGAAAGGCGCAGATGTTATGACTTACCTAATTCGGATGAAACTTACTCATCCTTTGTCTTTAACCATAATTTTACTTTGTGTTTCATTTTGTTATTGTTTTGACAGGTACTCTGAAACTGATTTAATGCTTTCTCAAATGAGTGAACAGTTGTCTACACAGATTTGGATTTTGAAAGATGGGATTTTCCTGAATAGTTGGATGCTCTTGGGCTTCCCTGGTGGCCGCACTCCCTCCTCCGCCCTGATGGTGATTATTCAAGTTTCTTATGCTATATCAATTAGCCCCCCCCCTCCTTCTTTTTTCTTTAGTAAGACATGACAGATTTTAAATTGGTTTCCTACAATGTCAAGGGAATGAGATCCCCTTCTAAGAGGTCCCAGATTTTCTCCCTCCTGCACAAGGAGAGGTGCTCAGTGATCTTTTTACAGGAAACACACTTCAAGCGCGGAAATTACCCTAATCTCTCATACTCTAAATTCCCTAACTGGTACCACTGTGGTGCTGGGGGTGCGGCCTCGAGGGGAGTCAGCATTGGTTTCAGTAGAGGGTTTCCCTTTCAGTATAAATCTCATATACAAGATCCAGAGGGTCGTTACCTGATCCTGATTGGCCAAGTAGGGCAATCCTTATATACTTTCGCAAATCTATATGCTCCAAATGTAGACCAAAACGGTTGGATCACCCCAGTCCTATCTCTGATTGAGAAACATAGGGAAGGTTTTCTGATTATGGCAGGTGACCTTAACATAGCTTTAAACCCTTCAAAAGACACCTCTTCTAAAAAATCTCCAGCCTCATCAAAGACTCTCAGGTTGTTGCAAATAAAACTGCATAACCTTGGAGTTCTGGATATTTGGCGCTGCCACAACCCTGAAACAATTGATTATTCCTTTTATTCCTCGGCCAATAGTTCATACAGTAGGATTGACTATATTTTTATACCAAAGGACAAACTGCAACTAAGCTCATTTCCAAAAATTGGAAATATTACCCTGTCCGACCATGCCCCAATTTACTGTGAAATACGCCCAGATCATAACACTGCTAGACGATCTAATTGGAGATTCAATGAATCCTTATTAAATAACACAAAATATACCGCCCTTATAACCTCCTATCTTGAGGAGTACTTCCAAATAAATAATACTCCTGAGATATCCCCACAAGTTTTATGGGACGCTCATAAAGCTTACATAAGAGGCAGGTTGATTGGTCTCTGCTCTCATCTGAAAAAGGAATCAGAGAAAAAGCTCAATGACCTGCTGTCAAAAATACATATGGCAGAGAAAGCCCATAAACAATCCCTAACAGATCAGCAACTAGCGGAACTTTCTTCCCTTAGAGCTCAATTAAAAAACTTTCTTAATGAACGCTCAGCTAAACTTTTCTTGTCAGTGCAACAGAAATTTTTTGCCCATGGCAATAAAGCGTCTAAATACGTGATGAACCGCATTAAACAGAGAAGAAATTCCCGCTATGTACAATCTCTTAAGTCTCAGCAAGGAGATTTAATGTTCAAGGCTGAGGAGATAGCTGATCAATTCAGGTTATTTTACAACTCCCTTTACAACCTTCCAGTCCCTGACTTGCCTGACCCTTCTAAATGCAGAGAAGCCAACATTAATTCTTTTCTGGACACCCTTAACCTCCCAACCTTATCCTCAATACAACAAGAATCTTTAAGCAGACCCTTTACCATCTCTGAGCTAGAAACCGCCATCAAATCGACCCCCAGGGGTAAATGTCCGGGCCCGGATGGTCTCCCTATAACGTATTTCTCAACTTTCAAAAACATACTTCTACCAAACCTATTACCTATTTGTAACCTAGCTATGGCTAACACCCCACTTTCTCCCGACATGACTAGGGCTACTTTAATAATAATACCCAAAGAGGGTAAGGACCTTACATTGTGCTCCAACTATCGCCCAATTTCCCTACTTAATGTAGATCTTAAACTTATCGCTAAGATGTTGGCCACTAGACTACAAAATCTCCTACCCGAGCTAATACATCCAGACCAGGTAGGCTTCGTGAAGGGGAGAGAGGGGAAGGACAATACCGCAAAAATACTTGACTCCTTATATTATGCCTCACATAAACATACTCCCTTGGTCCTGATTGGCACGGACGCCGAGAAAGCATTTGATAGAGTGGATTGGACTTACATTAGATTGACTCTGTCAAAATTTCAACTCCCAGAAGCTTATTTAAATGCAATATTTGCAATGTACACGTGCTCCTCGGCGTCCGTGTCGGTCAATGGCTTACTATCCTCCTGCTTTACCATTAGAAATGGGACGAGACAGGGGTGCCCCCTCTCACCCCTCTTATTTGTGTTAATAATGGAAACTCTCTTGCAAACTCTTAGGCAAAGTAATGATATTAAAGGCCTAAAAGTTAGAACTCGAGAATTCAAATTAGCAGCCTTCGCTGATGATTTGTTAATCATTACCACCAACCCACATAAATCCATGCCCAAGATCCTATCTACGCTTAGCCTTTTTGGTTCCCTCTCTAACTTCAAGATCAATCCCTCCAAATCCCAAGTACTCCATACAGGCCTATCCCCTACTAGCATCTCCTCTTTACAAACAAACTCCCCTTTTAACTGGCAAACCCAACAACTAACCTACTTAGGGGTCAAACTATCCCCTCGTTTAGCTGATCTTTTCAATTTAAACTACAAACCCCTCTTAACATCTATGCAGAAACAATTAGAGTCTCTGGACTCTCACTATCTATCATGGTTTGGTAGAAAAAATATCTTTATGTCCTTGATTATGCCGAAACTCACCTATCTGATGCAGGTTCTCCCTATTGAAATTCCCAAAACATATTTTGCCTCTCTGAATAAAATTATTCGCAAGTTTATTTGGCAAGGCAAAAACCCACGTATCTCTTTTGACACATTAACTAAACCAAGACCTTTAGGTGGCATTGGTCTCCCTGACCCTGAAACCTGTGTGAAAGCAATTCAACTCTCTAGAGTTATAGACTTTATTAGAGAACCAATTCACAAATTCTGGCCCAAGTTAGAAAATGCGCTACTTCCATCCCCAATTCGAGCCCTTTTGCTAGCCAATAAACCACATCCTCCACTGGTTTCAATTACCAACCCTCTAACTCGTAACACTCTTAAGACTTGGAAATGGTTCACAACCAACCCAGAAAGTCCTATATTACCATCCCCCCTTTTGCTTATTAAAGATATTATTGATTTGGCACCCAAGGAGCTAAGGGAGAGCTGTCCAATCACTTTAAGAAATTCGGAGATTGCTGTCTCACAACTGCTAGACGAAGAGGGCTGTATTCTCTCTGGCCCGGATATATGCAAATTGTTAAAAACACAGATCCATAACCGCTTGGTACAGCACTTCCTCAAGACAGAGGCTCTTCTTTGGGCAAAAAAAACTTCCCAAACAGGAGAATCTAGTTGGTTCGAGGTAATGCTCAGTTCTAAGATATACCCACCCAAAACCATTTCTAAAATATATAAACATTTGAAGTCGCCCCCCTCCCTTCCTAAGCCAGCAATTGTGGGTCTCTGGGAAAGAGACTTACAACGTAACCTGTCACCCCAAGAGATCACTAAACTCTTAATCTCCCCTCACAGATTATCTAGATGTATACGCATACAGGAAAATAGCTACAAAATCCTTATGCGTTGGTACAAGACCCCAGATAAAACATGTAGGTACAGCTCGAATGCCTCTGACATTTGCTGGAGATGCCACACGTCGAAAGGCACATTCATGCATATCTGGTGGTCTTGTGACCTAATTAAGCCTTGGTGGGAGAAAATACTCCAACTTTGCAATCAGATTTGTCACTCATCTCTCCCTTGCTCACCTGAAATAGCCCTTATATCCTTAGGAGTGGGTGGAGTGGGATTACATAAATCTTCCCTCTTCTTACTTTTATTGGCAGCAGCTAGACTACTTCTACCAACACATTGGTTGTCTTCTGATATCCCTAGTATTGACCATTGGATCAATAAGGTAGACCAGATATACAGGCTAGAAGAAATCTCCCACTGGGAGTCTCACTCCAGATCTACCTTTTTGAAGATTTGGTCGCCATGGAAAACTTATAGGGGTTTTGTATAATTGAATTCTTATCTGTTTATCCAGGTGGGGTTGATCATATATTCATATGATGTCGATAAAATCCTGATAACCTTATGTGGCTTCTTCTCTTTACACCAGGAGATGTGCTTGATTGTGCCTGACATTCTGTTCAACCAGAGTCTTATTTAGGTCAAGTTCTTTGCTAATACCTGTCTATGTTGGGCTTGATTTGCCCGCCAATTATTTTAACATGTGATATTCTTTTTCGAATATATTTGATGCTTCCTTTTATGTCACATGTATTGTTGATACAATTTGTCTTCATGCATGTACCTTGCTATGATAAACATAAAACAATAAAAAATTGTTAATAAAAAAAAAAAAAATAAATAATGGATTTGTTTAGACGCCAATTGAATCATGAGGTGTTACGTGTAGGGGACGAGATTGTAAGGAATACTGGTGCATGGTCGGATATGTGGATAGAACCGATCTTTGCCGCTGAGCAGTGCTGGAGGTGTTCCCTGGACACAAACAAATAGTCGATTCGGTGGTATGTATTGTGTACGTGTGAGAAAAAGGTGTAGTCTACATCACTGGGATGCAGGGTACGCCAAGAGTCGACTAGGTGTAAGTTCCAGAAAACATCTTTCACCCGTCTCAGTGAGTTCAGTGAGTGAGTTGATTTATGGGAGGATGTGTCTAATAGAGGGTCAAGCGCAATGTTGAAATCACCTCCCAGCACTACAATACCCTCTTTAAATGACTCAATGATTTTATAGATGTTGGAAAACCAAGATGTTTGTTTGGTGTTAGGAGCATATAGATTAACAAATGTGTAGATCTGAGGGCCAATACTCCCTTTCACTAAAAGGTATCTCCCATCAGGATCTTGAATGTGTTCTGAGTATTTGAATGGGATTTTTCTTTTAAAACCGATACTCACACCCCCGGATGCTGACGAACCACCACCACAATGGAACCACACAGGATAATGCGAAAATTCTAAATTGGGGTAATGGTCGAACCTGAAGTGTGTCTCCTGGAGAAGCAACACATCCAACCCCTCTTTGCGTAGCATCGCAAAAATCTGGCTTCTCTTAGAAGGAGAGTTAAATCCCCTCACATTATAGGTGGCAATTTGTAGATCAGCCATAGTTGTATAATGAGAGGGGGTCGAAGCATGAAAATGTGTCAGTCCCCCAGGGGAGAGCACTTACCGGTAGGGTGCCAGCCAACAGGTCAGAAGAAAAGGTTCCTAAGTTGATGCGGAGTCCTCTACTGTGGTGTAACAATAGTATCATGTACCTTAGATCAAACAGGGGAAAAAAGGAAATAAAGGAAAACATTAAAACAGAAAAAGAACATTTCGAGCATAGGGTCACCCCTAAACTACTCATCGAGGGGGGGATAAGGTCTACAGACCAGGTTTTGTGCCGTCTAGCACATTAAGTGGCAGCCTACATGGGATAGACATTTTCTGCAAAAAATAGAGAAGATGCGCAATTGTGAAAAAGGCCAACTAACTAATGGCAGTGGTTTGGTAGGGCGAACTTTATAAATTGGATAAAGTTGACAAATCCAATAGATATGATGGGTGGGATCACAGGACTAATACTTAAATACTAATAAGTGACCAAGGTCACCAGTAAGGGAAGGATAGGAAGCATTAATAATACCGACAAACAATAGGAAATTTCAAGTGGTTAAGACTTCTCTGGATTTCGCTGAGACAAGTCCACACTGTGAGATGACCGTTGTCGTCTATTCTGGAATATATTGGAAAGGATTCTGAAATAACATTCCGGTAATAACAAACGAAAAAACTGATTGAACCTAGGTGAGTTCACCGGTCTTGGGTAAGTCTCTTTGGGGTTAGTTGTCTTCTTCTTTTCCCTGTTCTCTGGGCTTTAGGAGTATGCATCACGGTGAAAGGTGTGACTGTTGGAACCTCTGGAAGTGCTGCAATATCTTGAAATAAGTCCCAGTTTTCAATCTGCAAGGGAGGTATTTGTAGTGCCTCGTACATTGCATCTAAATCTGATTGTGAGGAGATATTGAAGCGGTGACCTTCCTGAGAAAAAGATAGCCCAAAAGGAAAGTTCCATTTACATTGGATCCTGTTAGTGAGCAGCCATTCTGTCAAGGGCTTCATGATCCGGCGCTTTCTGAGCGTGGAGGGAGCTAAATCTTGATATATGGATATTTGTGCCCCTTCAAATATAATATCAGGGCGATTTCTAGCCGCTTCTTGCACCGCAGCCTTAACCTGGAAATTAAGAAATTTACAGATTATGTCCCTAGGGGGATCTTCTGTTTTAGGCTTGGAGCGTAGCGCCCTATGGGCTCTCTCCAATATAATTTCTGGAGTGAAGTTTGGGCCCAGGAGTGATATGCAAAGATGTTTGACCGCATTAGGGATATCACCTGGGGCAACCGTTTCAGGGATCCCTCGTATCCGGAGGTTGTTGCGGCGCCCCCTGTTCTCCTGGTCCTCCAGGGCATTATGTAGATCATTAAGGTAAGCGCTGCACTTCTGAAATTAAGTGGATGTGGCTTTCTGGTGGTCCAGGATCATAGCTTGGTGAGTCTCAAGGGCCTCAACTCTGTCCCCCACTTGCCTCATGTCCTGACGCATGGCTGCTATCTCACTGAGGATCGGCTCCATGGCCTTACACAGGGTCTGTTTTAGATAGTGTCGGGTTATAGGGAGAGTCCCTTTACCTTGCGGTTCATCGGTTTCACTATCTTCATCGGATCTCTCCTGTACGCTGGCTTTGTGAGGCTGTGCAGGCTGAGTCGGCGCCATCTTAGATTCCCGCGCCACAAACGAGGATGCCGCTTTTTTTATGAACTTGTCCATTTCACCACTCGCTGGTAAGTTCTTCTGTTGGGCCTGGTGTTCGCTGAACTTAGGGTTCCCAATTTTTACCATGATGAGGCTTATAGCTGCTGATAGCTAGTGATATAGACGGCGGTAGTGCAGGAGCTCAGTAACGTGCGGCCATCTCAGACCGGCGCAAGCTCCGCCCCCCAGCTCCTTTTTCTATTATACTTAAATATGCCAACTGAGACTGTTGTGGAAATTTTATTAGGATGTATATTTAATATATTGTGTATTGTCATCATGTCTCTCAGTGTCAGGGTAAACCATTTGAGTGGATATCTTCCTGTGTATGTGGAGACACAGCTGCCGGGCGCAGAGGTCTCCGTCGGCGAATGGTCCATGTGCTATGCACTAAGCTGTGTGCCGGGGGAGACTGATGTGTTCAGCAGAGCAGTGTTTTCTTGGCGGATGTATGGACGCCGGCTAGGGCCGCCGCACCAGATGCAGATTTATTAGCTTGGCGTGGATGCATTTGTTAAGAGAACAATAAATGAAAGGAACGTGCGTTTGTTGTCTCTAGTGTGCCTGATCAGCCGCTGGCGATAATGACGTTATCCTGTAAATAAGCATGCATGAGGATCATAGTAACTTTATTTGGCATTGATCACTGAACAAGGCTGGATAAAGTTCACTCCGGTGGTAATGGGAGATTATTGTAAACATGTGTTTGTTAGCTGGCTATGTTATTCTAAATGATGGTGGTTTCTTATCTTCCTATGTCATCACTTCCTGTATGTCATCACTTCCTGCATCCTTGTTACATGAAGTAAGTGGTCCGGTGACGGGCCGGCCCCTTTTCTATTGTTACATCCTTTTGTGAGTGAGAAATAAAAGGTGAGCAGACTGGGCAGGAGGGGGATTTTGATAACACCTTTGAGTCTTGGTGAAGAGATTTACCTTTCTTTACACAAAGTCTGATGCAAGCAAATTTCTACTACAAATATTTCTATCACAAACCAAACTAAATTATTAAAATTAGTACCCCTTTTTTGTGTCAGATATTTTTTGTGTCATAAAAAGACCTCTGGGTACATTGGCACTTTTTATTTTGCACATTTTCCTTTTTATTTTTTTATTACTGTATTTTTTGTTTTATTTTTTAATTTTGTTGTAATTTTTTATTACTTAATGTTTTAATTTATTTTTGCCACATAACATGGCACTGAAAGATCTTTGGGGACACTGCAACCTTTATTTTGTATTTTCCACTATTTTCACTGTGACTGGGGCATCCAAAGCCCCAGTTACAGGGGAAAACAGCATCCTATGGGTTCTTTTGTACACTGCAGATCTGATCAATCTGCTAAGACACTGCAGCACAGCTCTACCCCAGCCCCAGCGCTGTTTACCAATCATGTGATCTCTGGGTCGGCTTCCTCTATTCCCTGCATAGCCCTCATGCACCTATATAAGGAGAAAGCATTAATAAACTGTTTCTGCCATCTCCTCAGGTTCCCTGCTGTCACTGATAGTTGGGAACCAGACCTGCTCCTGCTAGAGTGCAGGAGCAGAAGCTTTAATCCAGCACTATACCGTGCTCTGGGCAAAAGCACAGCTGATAGCACAATCAGCTGTGTTTCTGTCCAGCAGGACAGGGGAGCAAATTGTTGCTCTGTAGGCCATATACAGCCCATGGGTAATGGGTTGTGCACCCTTGCTCCAGCATATGCAAGGTGTAATTGTTGCATGACTAATAGAGATTAGCAAATCGAAGCTCACAAAGTGGAATTCGTTTAGAATTTCAGGAAAAATTTGATTCACAACTAATGCAAATTTCCTCGCGCTTCGTGGTAACGAATCACAATATTCCTAAAATGGTGGCTACACAGGTGAGGACTGAGGACATGGGGCAAGGAACTCTGGGAAGGCGGGATCACCCAGATTGGCTACATGCAGGCATGTCAGTCAGCAGCCAGCCAGCCCTGTGATGTCACAGCCCTATAAATACGGCAGCCATTTTAAATTCTGCCATTTTCCAGCGTTCAGAGTGCAGGGACAGATGTGTGAAGGCGCTAGGGACAGCAATTGGAAAAACCTCATTGTGGAAATAGAAAAAGACAGAAAAAACTATTTATAAGTCCAGGGAAAGGATAGGGAGGAATCATTTCAAAGCATATTAGTGCAGGGAGAGATGACAGAAGGCACTAGGGACACTAGGGGATCCAAATAGTCATTAGACAGCTCTGTCATTCCATTATTGGGCTGCAAGTGTTATGTTGGAAAGCCCTTTAGAGGCTTTTATCTTAATATCTTATTCAGTACTACAAGAAAAATATAAATGTATTTCACTTTTGAAGTTATTTCTGGTGAAAGCATATAGGGGCATATTTCAGTAACAAAGAAAAATATATACGTACTGCACTGTTGCAGTTATTTCTGGTGAAAGCGTATAGGGGCGTATTTTCGTACGACAAGAAAAATATATGTGCACTTCACTCTTTTTTTTTTCTGGTCAAAGCGTATAGTGGCCTATTTCAGTCGAACAAGAAACATATATTTTCAGGTCACTTCTGCAGTTATTTATGGTGAAAGCGTATAGGGTCGTATTTAAGTAAATAGAGTTGAGTGGACGCCTGGATGTTCGGGTTCGACGGGTTCGGCTGAACTTCAAAAAAAAGTTCAAGTTCGGGACCCGAACTTGACCCGAACTTGATCTCGAACCCGAACCCCATTGAAGTCAATGGGGGCCCGAACTTTTGAGCAGTAAAATGGCTGTAAAAATGTGATGGAAAGGGCTAGAGGGCTGCAAATGGCATCAAAATGTGGTTAAGAGCATGGCAAGTGCTCTGCAAACAAATGTGGATAAGGAAATGACTTTAAATAACATAAAATACGTAAAAATAAAAAATAATAATCTTGATCTAGGAGGACGAGGTCCATATGGAGTAGGAGGTTGAGGAGGAGGTGGATGTGGCGGTGTAGGTGGAAGCTGCGGTGGAGAAGGAGGAGGTAGCCTACGCTGCTTTTTGGTTTTAAATTATTATTATTTTTTAATTAGGGTACACCCCAAAACATTGGGAAATATAACCTGTGATAACCCCCTCTAGTCGTGCTAAACACACGTTCAGACAATATACTGGCTGCAGGGCAGGCCAGCACCTCCAAGGCGTAAAGGGCAAGCTCAGGCCATGTGCCCAATTTGGAGACCCAGAAGTTGCAGGGGCTGACCCCTGTCAGTCAGTTGGGGTAGGCGTATGCATACTTACTGCCTCACCATGTCGCACTTCACCCTTGATGTTCACGATCCAATTTGATATCTGCTCTATCAACTTTCAATGTTCTTTTATGCGCCTACCATGGTAATCACGGGTGGCGGGGAATCAGGGTTCCAGGCCGGAGAGGGAGCGTGAAAAAGAGAGACCACATCCAAGGGAGGATTAATTTTTTCAAATTTAAAATTATAGAGCGGAAATATGGGACAAAGTATTAAAGCGTAAAAGTGGGACAACTTTTTAAAGTTTAAGCCTTGAATGAAAGGATGTGTCGTGAATCAATTAATGAAGAATTTATTAAATTTTATTTCCTGTCATCTATGCAGACTATCCGGCAATAAGGCCTTTAAAACTATCCGTCTCCACCAGACAGAATGACAGCATTTCAAAGGCCAGTAATTTAGAAATGCTGGCATTCAGGGCTAGGGATCGCGGGTGGGTAGGGGGGTAGTTCCTCTTCCTCTCCAATGTTTGGGTGATGGAGAGCTGAACGCTTCCGTGGGACATTGTGGAGATGCTTGGTGACCCAGGTGGTGGTGTTGCTGGCAGATCCTCTGTTTGAGGGGTGGAAGGTGGTACTGTCATTTCAGAGGTGGATGAAGAGGCCGAGACTGCAGCAGAAGAGGTTTCTACTCTACTGCAGCTCGTGCTTAGCACTTAAATGCCTGGTCATGCAGGTTGTGCTCAGGTTGAGAACATTTATGCCTCGCTTCAGGCTCTGATTACACAGCATGCAAACCACTCATGTCTTGTCGTCAGCACATTGTCTGAAGAACTGCCACGCCAGAGAACTCCTTGGAGCTGGCTTTGGTGTGCTCGGTTTCTTGCTGCGGTGGGCAGTAGAGATGTCGCAAACATAAAATTTGCGATGTCGCAAATGTTCGCGAACGGGCGAACCGCCATAGACTTCAATAGGCAGGCAAATTTTAAAACCCACAGGGACTCTTTCTGGCAACAATAGTGATGGAAAAGTTGTTTCAAGGGGACTAACACCTGGACTGTGGCATGCAGGAGGGGGATCCATGGCAAAACTCCCATGGAAAATTACATAGTTGACGCAGAGTCTGGTTTTAATCCATAAAGGGCATAAATCACCTAACATTCCTAAATTGTTTGGAATAACGTGCTTTAAAACATCAGGTTTGATGTTGTATCAATAAGGTAGTGTAAGGGTTACGCCCCCTTCACAGTGACAGACAAAACTCCCTGTTTAACGCACCGCAAACAACCGCAAACAGTCCATTTGCACAACCGCAAACTCCCAATTTGCACTAGGTTGGATACCAAGCTAGCCATGTCCTGTTCCTTGTCCTCACTGACGTCATTGAAGGTCTCTTCCTCCACTCAGCCACGTACAACACCAAGGGTCCCCGAAAGGTGACAACAAGCCCCCTGGGACGCCTGCTGTGGTTGGTCTTCCACCTCCTCAAAGCCACCTTCCTCCTCTGACTCCTCTTCTTCAGACTCCTCTCTCTGAGTTGCCTCTCTCTGCGTTATTATAAGGTGTGTTAAGTAGTACTATTCCTATCAGTTTAATCCCTGTTACGTCCCCTATTAGGTTTAGGAACCGAGAGATGGAAAAAGATGCTTGGTCGGTCCTCCTATTTCCAATTTGGGGCACTGCGCGTGCAATCTACTGTGCCACCAGATAGGAGCGGTGTGTTAAGTAGTACTATTCTTATCAGTTTAATCCCTGTTACGTCCCCTATCAGGGGACGTGTATATGGAATCGATTTTAGGAACCGGGAGATGGAAAAAGATGCTTGGTCGGCCCTCCTACGTCCAATTTGGGGCACTGCGCGTGCAATCTACTGTGCCACCAGATAGGAATAGTACTACTTAACACACCACTCCTATCAGTTTAATCCCTGTTACATCCACAAGTATTATTATTATTATTATTATTATTATTATAAGGTGTGTTAAGTAGTACTATTCCTATCAGTTTAATCCCTGTTACGTCCCCTATCAGGACACGTGTATGGAATAGATTTTAGACAACCACAAAGAGTTGTCAATATAGTTGACACACTCATGACATAAATTTTATACCTCTATGTGTCAATCTTGGTGTAGTGATGACTGTGCTCGTGCGCAAGTTTGGGAGATTGCAGGCTATGGGGGTTTTTCAAAGCCTATGGTCGTGCTGAGGTAGTTCAGTGACAGTTAAGTGACCCAGAAAACAATGATTCTGCAGTGTGGGCCCATTGTTGGCCTAGTAGGCTTTAATGATCACCTTAGATTATCACAAAGAAAATTAATGTTTTTTCTATGCAAAATTATCCAGCCGATCGCTTTTGGTCTGTTCACAATGAAGCATGACCTTATAATCTGGGGTGTGCCAACATTGCCAACACACTCATAGAGGTGATCGCTTCATTGTGATACGCAAGCCCCTTCACTACAACAAGGTAACGATCACGAAGGGGAATTGACACATGTGTGTGCCTTTTTTTTTATTGGTTTTTGAAGCCACAGTGCAGCACCAGAGGCCAGAAAAATTTATGTTTCCCAGGCAGAAAGTGCCCTAAAACATTGCGGCTTGAACCCTAGTTGGTGGCGGATAAGTCAAGCAAGTCATCCGGCATTCAGAAATAAAATACAGCAGCGTGTGGACCATTTTTAGCTCAAGGCAGCTCATCTCATCAGGCCTTTTTTAGTCAAATGTATCGCCCACTGTCAGTCCCTTCGGGATCCATCCCTCATTCATCTTAATAAAGGTGAGGTAATCTAGACTTTTTTGACCTAGGCGACTTCTCTTCTCAGTGACAATACCTCCTGCTGCACTGAAGGTCCTTTCTGACAGGACACTTGAAGCGGGGCAGGCCAGAAGTTCTATTGCAAATTGGGATAGCTCAGGCCACAGGTTAAGCCTGCACACCCAGTAGTCAAGGGGATCATCGCTCCTCAGAGTGTCAATATCTGCAGTTAAGGCGAGGTAGTCTGCTACCTGTCGGTCGAGTCGTTCTCTGACGGTGGACCCCGAAGGGCTGTGGCGATGCGTAGGACTTAAAAAGCTCCGCATGTCCTCCATCAACAACACGTCTGTAAAGCGTCCTGTCCTTGCCGGCGTGGTCGTGGTAGGAGGAGGATTACTTTCACCTCTTTCCTTATAGATTCCCGTTGTGCTGTGACATCACCCTTATACGCTGTGTAAAGCATACTTTTTAATTTATTTTGGAACTGCTGCATCCTTTCCGACTTCCGGTAATTCTGTAACATTTCAGGCACTTTCTGCTTATACCGGGGGTCTAGTAGCGTGGCCACCCAGTACAGGTCGTTCTCCTTCAGCCTTTTTATACGAGGGTCCCTCAAGTGGCACGACAGCATGAAAGACCCCATTTGCACAAGGTTGGATGCCAAGCTACTCATGTCCCGTTCCTCTTCCTCAGTGATCTCACCGAAGGTATGTTATTCCCCCCAGCCACGTACAACACCACGGGTACCAAATAGGTGACAACGAGCACCCTGGGATGCCTGTTGTGGTTGGTCTTCCTTCTCCTCCTCAAAGCCACATTCCTCCTCTGACTCCTCTTCCTCACACTCCTCTTCCAGCGTTGCCGCAGGTCCAGCAAGCGATGCTGATAAGGCTGTTTCTGGTGGTGATGGTGACCACAACTCTTCCTCTTCGCGCTCATCTACGGCCCGATCCAGCACTCTTCGCAGGGCACGCTCCAGGAAGAAAACAAATGGGATGATGTCGCTGATGGTGCCTTCGGTGCGACTGACTAGGTTTGTCACCTCCTCAAAAGGACGCATGAGCCTACAGGCATTGCACATGAGCGTCCAGTAACGTGGCAAAAAAATTCCCAGCTCCGCAGAGGCTGTCCTGGCACCCCGGTCATACAAATACTCGTTGACGGCTTTTCCTTGTTGGAGCAGGCGGTCAAACATTAGGAGTGTTGAATTCCAACGTGTCGGGCTGTCCCAAATCAAGCGCCTCACTGGCATGTTGTTTAGCCGCTGGATATCTGAAAAGTGCGCCATGGCCGTGTAGGAACGCCTGAAATGGCCTCACACCTTCCTGACCTGCTTGAGGACGTCCTGTAAGCCTGGGTACTTATGCACAAAGCATTGTACGATCAGATTACACACATGTGCCATGCACGGCACATGTGTCAACTTGCCTAAATTCAATGCTGCCAACAAATTGCTTCCATTGTCACACACCACTTTGCCGAACTCCAGTTGGTGCTGAGTCAGCCACTGATCCACCTGTGCGTTCAGGGCGGACAGGAGTGCTGGTCCGGTGCGACTCTCTGCTTTCAGGCAAGTCAACCCCAAGACGGCGTGACACTGTCGTATCCGGGATGTGGAATAGCCCCTGGGGAGCTTGGGGGGTCTCGATGTGGAGCAAGACGCAGCAGCAGAAAAGGACTCAGCCAAGGAGGTTATGGAAGAGGATGGAGTAGGAGGAGTAGAGGAGGAGGCAGCAGGCCTGCCTGCAAGTCGTGGCGTTGTCACCAACTCCTCTGCAGAGCCACGCATTTCATGCTTGGCAGTCATCAGCAGGTTTACCCAATGCGCAGTGTAGGTGATATACCTGCTCTGACCGTGCTTTGCAGACCAGGTATCAGTGGTCAGATGGACCCTTGCCACAACACTGTGTGCCAGACATGCCATTACTTCCTTTTGCACAATCGAGTACAGGTTGGGGATTGCCATTTGTGCAAAGAAATTTCAGCTGGGTACCTTCCACTGCGGTGTCCCAATAGCTAAAATTTTTTGGAAGGCCTCAGACTACACCAGCTTGTATGGTAAAAGCTGCCGGGCTAAGAGTTCCGACAAGCCAGCTGTCAGACGCTGGGCAAGGGGGTGACTTTGTGACATTGGCTTCTTATGCTCAAACATGTCCTTGACAGACACCTGACTGTGGGCAGATGAGCAGGAACTGCTCAAGACGAGAGACGGAGTGGCGGATGGTTGAGTGGGGGCAAGGAGGACAGCAGTGGTTGACGTGGCTGAAGATGCTGGACCAGGAGGAGGATGGCAGCTTTGAGTTTGTGTGATGCTTGTACTCATGTGTTGATCCCATGGGCATTTGTGATGTGCGATCATGTGCCTTCGGAAAGCGGTTGTACCTAGGTGGGTGTTGGACTTCCCACGACTCAGTTTCTTTTGGCACAGGTTGCAAATGGCATCGCTGTTGTCAGAGGCAGACACACAAAAAAAAATGCCACACTGCTGAGCTCTGCAATGACGGCATTCTGGTGGTGGCTGTCTGACTGTGCCACTAGCTCCTTGCAACGACCTCCCCCTGCTTCCAACTCGTCTCCTCCTCCTCTCTGTCTCCCCATCTGAACTTTCCCCCTGTTCTTCTTTTCTTCGAGCGGGCATCCACGGACACATCGTCATCATCAACCGCTTCACTTGTATCTGACAACTTAGCAAAGGAAGCAGCAGCGGGTACAACATCATCATCATCACACCATACGTCCATGTGTGTAATGCTGCCTGACTGAGACATATCCCTGTTATCTGCCTCCTCTGGCAATAATGGTTGTGCATCACTCATTTCTTCCAACTGATGTGTAAATAACTCCTCTGACAGATCAAGTGAAGCGGCTGTGGTGCTAGTGTTGGTGGTGGCGGCAGGCGGGCGAGTGGTAACTTGAGAGGTGCCCGAAACTGAGCTGGAGGAGGATGGTGCTTCAAGGTTCTGAGCGGAAGCTGTAGAAGATTGTGTGTCCTGTGTTAGCCAGTCAACTATGTCCTCAGAACTTTTTGTGACCTCTGAACACTGGCCATTATTCTAGGGCCAAATGGAATCACAGCACCACTACCACGACGGCCCCTGCGGGGTGGCCTGCCTCTGCCTGTCATTTTTTTTAGATTAGTTTAGTTGTACTATGCGTGCAAGCTACTGTGACACCAGATATGAGTTGCGCTGTTGACACTATGGACTTGCAGCTGGGCCTTAAACACACAAACAGGTGTGTGCAACTGACTGCTATTTATTCACAGTCAAAATTGTTGTTTTTCTTTAAATTTAATCTACTGTGATACCAGATATGAGTTGCGCTGGTGACACTATGCACTTGCAGGGCATGAAACACACGTGCATGCCGGCAACTGACTGCTATTATATTACAGTCAAAAAAGTTATATATTTTTTTTAATGTAAGCTACTGTGACACAAGATATGAGTGGTGGCACTGGGCAAGTGGGCACAGTAAACGCTGTGAGCCTGACACACACGCTGGCAGGAAACTGCAATTAGATTACACGAAAAAAAAAAAAAAAGCAAACTGATGTTCTAGCCCTAAAAAGGGCTTTTTGGGGTGCTGTCCTTACAGCAGAGATCAGATGAGTCTTTCAGGACTGTAGTGGACACTGAATACACTAGCCTAGCTATCAATTTCCCTATTAAATCAGCAGCAGCTACACTGTCCCTCCTCTCACTAAGAATGCAGCTTCCGAATGAATCTAAAATGGATGCTGTCCAGGAGGTGGGAGGGAGGGTATGATGCTGATTGGCTGGAATGTGTCTGCTGACTGTGAAGTAGAGGGTCAAAGTTTACACAATGATGACTAATAGGGGGCGGACCAAACATCACATATGTTCGCCCGCCGCGGCGAACGCGAACAAGCTATGTTCGCCGGGAACTGTTGGCCGGTGAATAGTTCGGGACATCTCTAGTTATAAGAGCTTCTAAAGCACAGACAGAAGAGAAATTAGCTCAGTCAGTGAAAAAAGGCGATAAGACATTCTTTTCAAAGAAAAAAGGAAGTTATATGGAAGAAGATAAAGAACTAGCTGACTGCCTCAATGAATACTTCTGTTCAGTTTTTACAAAGGAAAATGAAGGAAAAGGACCTCAGTTAGGAAAGAAGACCAATAAATCTTTGGATGCATGTGTCTTTACAGAGGAAGAGGTTCTAATTCAGCTGTCTAAAATTAATACAAATAAGTCACAGAGGCCTGATGGGATACACCCAAATATATTAAAAGAGCTCAGCGGCGAACTAGCAAAACCATTAACAAATTTATTTAACCAATCACTGGCAACAGGAGTCATCCCAGAAGATTGTAAATTGGCAAATGTGCCCATTCACAAGAAAGGTAGTAGGGAGGAATCGGGCTACTATAGGCCAGTAAGCCTGACATCAATAGTGGTGAAATTAATGGAAACCATACTTAAGGTGAGGATTGTGGAACATCTAAAATCCCGTGGATTGAAAGATAAAAAACAGCATGGGTTTACTTCAGGGAGATAATGTCAAACTAATCTTATTGATTTTTTTGATTGGGTGACTAAAATAATAGATGGCGGAGGTGCAGTAGACATCGCTTATCTGGACTTTAGTAAGGCTTTTGATACTGTCACACATAGAAGGCTTATCAATAAATTGCAGTCCTTGGGCTTGGACTCCCATATTGTTGAATGGATTAGGCAGTGGCTGAGGGACAGACAACAGAGGGTTGTAGTCAATGGAGTATATTCAGACCATGGTCTTGCTACTAATGGGGTGCCTCAGGGATCTGTTCTGGGACCCATATTGTTTATTATCTTTTTCAGCGAAATTGCAGAAGGCCTCAATGGTAAGGTGTGTCTTTTTGCTGATGACACAAAGATTTGTAACAGGGTTGATGTTTCTGGAGGGATACACCAAATGGAAAAGGATTTAGGAAAACTAGAGGAATGGTCAAAAATCTGGCAACTAAAATTTAATGTTGATAAGTGCAAGATAATGCACCTGGGGCGTAAAAACCCAAGAGCAGAATATAAAATCTGTGATACAGTCCTAACCTCAGTATCTGAGGAAAGGGATTTAAGGGTCATTATTTCAGAAGACTTAAAGGTAGGCAAACAATGTCATAGAGCAGCAGGAAATGCTAGCAGAATGCTTGGGTGTATAGGGAGAGGCATTACCAGTAGAAAGAGGGAGGTGCTCATGCCGCTCTACAGAGCTCTAGTGAGACCTCATTTGGAGTATTGTGCGCAGTACTGGAGACCATATCTCCAGAAGGATATTGATACTTTGGAGAGAGTTCAGAGAAGAGCTACTAAACTGGTACATGGATTGCAGGATAAAACTTATCAGGAAAGATTAAAGGACCTTAACATGTATAGCTTGGAAGAAAGACGAGACAGAGGGGATATGATAGAAACTTTTAAATACATAAAGGGAATCAACAAGGTAAAAGAGGAGAGAATATTTAAAAGAAGAAAAACTGCTACAAGAGGACAAAGCTTTAAATTAGAGGGGCAAAGGTTTAAAAGTAATATCAGGAAGTATTACTTTACTGAGAGAGTAGTGGATGCATGGAATAGCCTTCCTGCAGAAGTGGTAGCTGCAAATACAGTGAAGGAGTTTAACCACCTCAGCTCCCCTAGCTTAAACACCCTTAATGACCAGACCACTTTTTACAATTCTGCACTACACTACTTTCACGGTTTATTGCTCGGTCATGCAACTTACCACCCAAATGAATTTTACCTCCTTTTCTTCTCACTAATAGAGCTTTAATTTGGTGGTTTTTCATTGCTGCTGACATTTTTACTTTTTTTGTTATTAATTGAAATTTAAAGATTTTTTTGCAAAAAATTTTTCAAGTAAAACTACATTTCTATTTACATTTTTCACTAAATTTATTGTTCTACATGTCTTTGATAAAAAAAATGTTTGGAGAAAAAATAAATGGTTTGGGTAAAAGTAATAGCATTTACAAACTATGGTACAAAAATGTGAATTTCCGCTTTTTGAAGAAGCTCTGACTTTCTGAGCACCTGTCATGTTTCCTGAGATTCTACAATGCCCAGACAGTAGAAAAACCCCACAAATGACCCCATTTCGGAAAGTAGACACCCTAAGGTATTCGCTGATGGACATAGTGAGTTCATAGAACTTTTTATTTTTTGTCACAAGTTAGCGGAAAATGATGATTTTTTATTTATTTTTTTCCTTACAAAGTCTCATATTCCACTAACTCGTGACAAAAAATAAAAACTTCCATGAACTCACTATGCCCATCACGAAATACCTGGGGGTGTCTTCTTTCCAAAATGGGGTCACTTGTGGGGTAGTTATACTGCCCAGGCATTTTAGGGACCCTAATGCGTGAGAAGTAGTTTGAAATCAAAATGTGTAAAAAATGCCCTGTGAAATCCTAAAGGTGCTCTTTGAAATGTGGGCCCCTTTGCCCACCTAGGCTGCAAAAAAGTGTCACACATGTGGCATCGCCGTACTCAGGAGAAGTTGGGCAATGTGTTTTGGGGTGTCTTTTTACATATACCCATGCTGGGTGAGAGAAATATCTCGGCAAAAGACAACTTTTCCCATTTTTTTATACAAAGTTGGCATTTGACCGAGATATTTATCTCACCCAGCATGGGTATATGTAAAATGACACCCCAAAACACATTGCCCAACTTCTCCTGAGTACAACAATACCAGATGTGTGACACTTTTTTGCAGCCTAGGTGGGCAAAGGGGCCCACATTCCAAAGAGCATCTTTCTGATTTCACAGGGCATTTTTTACACATTTTGATTTCACACTACTTCTCACGCATTAGGGCCCCTAAAATGCCAGGGCAGTATAACTACCCCACAATTGTCCCCATTTTGGAAAGAAGACACCCCAAGGTATTTCGTGATGGGCATAGTGAGTTCATGGAAGTTTTTATTTTTTGTCACAAGTTAGTGGAATATGAGACTTTGTAAGAAAGATTAAAAAAAATCATCATTTTCCACTAACTTGTGACAAAAAATAAAAAATTCTAGGAACTCCCATGCCCCTCACGGAATACCTTGGGGTGTATTCTTTCCAAAATGGGGTCACTTGTGGGGTAGTTATACTGCCCTGGCATTTTAGGGGCCCTAATGCGTGAGAAGTAGTTTGAAATCAAGATGTGTAAAAAATGCCCTGTGAAATCCTAAAGGTGCTCTTTGGAATGTGGGCCCCTTTGCCCACCTAGGCTGCAAAAAAGAGTCACACATGTGGTATCGCCGTACTCAGGAGAATTTGGGCAATGTGTTTTGGGGTGTCTTTTTACATATAAACATGCTGGGTGAGAGAAATATCTCGGCAAAAGACAACTTTTCCCATTTTTTCATACAAAGTTGGCATTTGACCGAGATATTTATCTCACCCAGCATGGGTATATGTAAAATGACACCCCAAAACACATTACCCAACTTCTCCTGAGTACGGCGATACCATATGTGTGACACTTTTATTGCAGCCTAGATGCACAAAGGGGCCCAAATTCCTTTTAGGAGGGCATTTTTAGACATTTGGATCCCAGACTTCTTCTCACGCTTTAGGGCCTTTAAAATCCAGGGCAGTATAAATACCCCACATGTGACCGCATTTTGGAAAGAAGATACCCCAAGGTATTCAATCAGGGGCATGGCGAGTTCATAGAAGATTATTTTTTTTGCACAAGTTAGCGGAAATTGATATATATATTTTTTTCTCACAAAGTCTCCCTTTCCGCTAACTTGGGACAAAAATTTCAATCTTTCATGGACTCAATATGCCCCTCAGCGAATACCTTGGGGTGTCTTCTTTCCAAAATGGGGTCATTTGTGGGGTGTTTGTACTGCCCTGGCATTTGAGGGTCTCCGCAATCATTACATGTATGGCCAGCATTAGGCCAAAACAAAAAAGAAAAAACCAGGCCGCAGCGCAATAAATTTATTAACTTTATAATAACATTTGAACGGAACATATAAACTTTATTTAACTTTTTGAACAGAACGTTAACTTTTTTGCTTACCGGTGATTTTTTTATTTTTTTTTTACCTTTATAGGACAAACCTCTCCTTCCCCATGGGACAATGTGCAAAGCGCAAATCGCCCAAAGATGTGGCGAAGTACATTATGCACTTTGTCCCAGGTGAAAGGAGAGGTTTGTAGCAGCTGTGAGTGAAAGGGCCCTAATAGCCCTGTGTGCCTGTCCTGTGAAATGCAATCCCTATGCAAAGTGTACCTGTGTGTGGTACTTCCAGAAACACTCCCCAAAGCATAGGGCAGGGTGGTCAGGACAGTCAGGACAGAAATAGCGGGTGTCACGCCTTATTCCACTCCTGCTACAGACACAACATCTTTTTCGGGGTGGCGGTTGGGTTGAGGTACCAGAAACGACACTGCGAAAATGTCGCTACTGTAGACGGCTCACTAGACTGGTGGATGGGGCCACGGAACCTCCTGGATACAGGAGGTTCTCAATGATCTCTTCCTGAAATTTGAGGAAGGATCCTTTTCTCCCAGCCTTACTGTAGAGAACAAAACTATTATAGGCAGCCAATTGAATTAAATATACAGACACCTTCTTATACCAGCGTCTGGTGCGTCGGGAAACTAAATTAGGAGCCAACATCTGGTCATTGAAGTCCACCCCTCCCATGAGCGAATTATAGTCGTGGACCGAGAGGGGCTTTTCAATGACACGGGTTGCCCGTTCTATTTGTATTGTCGTGTCTGCGTGAATGGAGGAGAGCATGTAAACGTCACGCTTGTCTCTCCATTTCACCGCGAGCAGTTCTTCGTTACACAAGGCAGCCCGCTCCCCCCTTGCAAGACGGGTGGTAACGAGCCATTAGGGAAAGCCCCGGCGACTAGGTCGCGCGGTGCCACAGCAGCCAATCTGTTCTAGGAACAAATGCCTGAAGAGGGGCACACTTGTTTAGAAATTGTCCACATAAAGATAATACCCCTTGCCAAATAAGGGTGACACTAAGTCCCAGACTGTCTTCCCACTGCTCCCCAGGTAGTCAGGGCAACCGACCAGCTCCAGGGTCTGATCTTTACCCTCATAGATCCGAAATTTGTGGGTATAGCCTGTGGCCCTTTCACAGAGCTTATACAATTTGACCCCATACCGGGTGCGATTGCTTGGGATGTATTGTTTGAAGCCAAGGCGCCCAGTAAAATGTATAAGGGACTCGTCTACGCAGATGTTTTGCTCAGGGGTATACAAATCTGCAAATTTGGTGTTGAAGTGGTCTATAAGGGGCCCAATTTTGTGGAGCCGGTCAAAAGCTAGGTGGCCTCTGGGACGAGAGGTGCTGTTGTCGCTAAAGTGCAGGAAACGCAGGATGGCCTTAAATCGTGCCCTGGACATGGCAGCAGAGAACATGGGCATGTGATGAATTGGGTTCATGGACCAATATGACCGCAATTCATGCTTTTTGGTTAGACCCATGTTGAGGAGAAGGCCCAGAAAAAAAACTTATTCTGAAAATTGGACGGGTTTCCACCGGAAAGACTGGGCATCATAGCTTCCCGGGTTGGCGGCTATAAATTGAGTGGCATGCCGATTTGTTTCTGCCACGACTAAGTCCAAGAGCTCCGCAGTCAAGAACAGCTCAAAAAATCTCAGTGCCGAACCGATCTGAGCTGTCTCAACCCGAACTCCAGACTGGGTGGTGAAAGGGGGAACTACAGGTGCGGCTGAAGTTGGGGGCTGCCAATCAGGGTTTGCCAGCACCTCAGGGATTCTAGGGGCTCTACGGGCCTGTCTGTGCGGTGGTTGCGATGGGGTAACTACTGCACGTGCCACCGTACCAGCTTCAACTGCCCTTCTGGTGCTCGCCACTTCACCATGTTGTACGGCAGTGCTGGTACTAGGTACAGAGTGGGCTGCGCTGCTGGTGTATGCCTCACCACGTAATCCGACAGCGCCAGCCCCACTCTGCTGCCCTTGAAGCGGATTCTGCACAACCTGTGGTCTAGCAACACGGGGCCGGGTACGCCTGGTGGTATCAGGGACCTTAAACCTCCTCGTCCGAACTTTGGGTCAGACTGCCACTGCTTTCTACAGGTTCATATTCTGACCCGCTAGATCCGTCAGATGAGGGTTCCCATTCCTCATCCGACTGGGTCAGAATCCTGTAGGCCTCTTCAGAAGAATACCCCTTGTTTGCCATTTGGTCAACTAAATTTAGGGGGTATTCCCTGAGACTACCCAAGAAAAAAAGCAAGCCTGTCTTACAAATGGGAGGCTAGCGAAGTACCGGAAGCCGCTGCGATTGATAAAAAATATCAAAACTGATTTTTTTTTTATCGCCGCAGCGCTTGTGAAGTGATTGTGCAGTGATAAAAAATAAATAAAAAAATAGTCACGGCGGCGCGGCGGGCGTGGGTGAACGCACGTGTGGGTGACCGATCAGGCCTGATCGGGCAAACACTGCGTTTTGGGTGGAGGGAGAACTAAGGTGACACTAATTCTATTATAGATCTGACTGTGATCAGTTCTGATCACTTACAGATACTATAAAAGTACAAATGCTGATTAGCGATACGCTAATCAGCAAATAAGTAACTGCGGTGCGGTGGGCTGGGCGCTAAACGATCGCTAACTACCTAACCAAGGGGCCTAAACTATCCTAAAACCTAACAGTCAATACCAGTTGAAAAAAAAAAGTGACAGTTTACACTGATCACTTTTTTCCCTTTCACTAGGTGATTGACAGGGGCGATCAAGGGGTGATTAAGGGGTTAATTGGGGTGATGGGGGGGGTGATCTGGGGCTATGTGTGGTGGTGGTGGTGTGTACTCACTGTGATCTGTGCTCCTCTGCTGGGACCAACCGACGAAAAGGACCAGCAGAGGAGCACAAAAGCCATTTAACACCTTATATTTAAAAATATAAAGTGTTAGATGGCTTCTGATTCGATTTTTTGAAAATCATCAGCCTGCCAGCGACGATCATTGGCTGGCAGGCTGATGACGAACTTGTCCTGTAACTTTTGCCGGCCCGCGTTGCGCATGCGCGGGCCGGCTGTGAGCGTTATCTCGCATCTCGCGAGATGACGCGTAAATGCGTGACTCTGCCTGAGACTGCCGCCTCCCGAACGCGATCCTGCGTTAGGCGGTCTGGAGGCGGTTAAGCATGCATGGGATAGGCAGAAGGCCATCCTTCATATAAGATAGGGCCAAGGGCTATTCATAGTATTCACTATATTGGGCAGACTAGATGGGCCAAATGGTTCTTATCTGTCGACACATTCTATGTCTCTATGTTTCTAAAATGGCTGTATTTCAATTAACTGAATATAACCCCTGTATATAAATAGTGATGAGCGCCAGGGGTCATATTCGAACTCGCAATATTTCACTAATATTTAGTAGAATATTTGTCGAATATTCGCAAATTTGAATATTCGTTATATTCTACGATTTTTTTTACTCGAAAAATCGGCAAGGTAATGATCGTGTAATATGCGAATTTCCGTAATGCGACTTTTTATTGCTAATTTTTCAACTTATAACTATTAGACAAAGAAGATTATAGCACTATATTAGCTAAATTGCTCTATATTTGTGTTTTTTTTCCCGAATATTCGCTATATTGCTATAACTTTGTTTTTTCGAATATTCGTAATATTCTAAAACAAGAATATATAGCAATATAGCGAATATTCGAAGAAAAAAACGAATATAGAGCAATTTAGCTAATAAAATGCTATAATCCTTTTTGTCTAATAGTTGTAATTTTTTTCTCATCTGAAGTTCAGATTGGAAAAAAATTACAACTATTAAAAAAAAAGATTATAGCACTATATTAGCTAAATTGCTCTATATTCGTTATTTTTTCGAATATTCGCTATATTGCTATAACTTTGTTTTTTCAAATATTCGTAATATTCTAAAAACAAGAATATATAGCAATATAGCGAATATTAGAAAAAAAATTAATATAGAGCAATTTAGCTAATATAGTGCTATAATCTTCTTTGTCTAATAGCTGTAAGTTGAAAAATTCGCAATAAAAATTTGCATTACGAAAATTCGCAAACAACACTACTCCTAAAGTCAAATATACTGCAGCCTTCTCATTGGCCCACAAGCTAGAAGCAGGGAGGGATCATGTGTAGTGATGAAAAAAAAATAAAAAATCGAATATTCGAAATTACTAATAAATATCACTATATTCGAAATATTCTCAAATTTTCGAAGTACCTATATTCGCAATAAAAATTCGAAATTCGAATATTCGTGATCAACACTATATATAAAGGGTGCATCTCACAATGACATCTGCAGAAAAAGCTGCCAAATAATATTTTTTTGCCCATACGGGTGTTTGTTTAATAACTGAATATGACACCAGTATATAAACCTGGAATTTCAAACGTCTTGATGCTGCAAGGGAGGAACAATTGTGTATTTTGCCCAAAAAAAGGTGTTTTATTAATAGAAGAATATAACCCCTGTATATACAGGGTGTAGCTCACATGCCCTGACCCACACTAGGCCGCAATTAAAGCAATAAGAAAAGACCGGCACTCGGATTCTAATTGAAAGAAACTTCGCTTTATTCAGGCATGGAGGAATAAAGCACAAAAGCGACACGTGTTTCGGCTCGAATGTGAGCCTTTTTCAAGCATAGTGAGTCTCTACAGAACACAAATTTAAATAGTCCGCCTAGCCTTGGCGTAAAAGCGTGTTGACGTCACATCACCATAACAACAAAGGTATACAAAAACATTGATTGCAACAATTACAGACATCGATTGCAACAATTACAGACATTGTTGCTTTACAAATCAAACGCAGCAATTCCAAACATTGTTGTAACATGATTTCAATGAAAATAAACATTAAATTCATACTTGTAGCTTTAATTAGAATAAACTGTGGGAAATAAAAAAAGGAGTCAGCAAACAACATGAGACACTGACAGGTAGCATAGACCAATATCAAAATAATTACCCTGATTCGTATATCATATACAGATTTACAGGATAGCATAGCGACATCCATTCTTGTCATTTTTTCTGTGATTTAATAAAAAAAAATTCTTGATTATTATATGTATGGAATACAGTAGACAATTACTGTCTATCAAACAAAACTAACAAAATGCACTCAATTCGTATTCTCGATTAAGACCTCTCGGTTCAAGAGTTTGCAAAATGTGGATCCAAAAACTTTCCCGTTATTTAAGTAATAGCCACCTGTTGCCACCTCTACGGAGTGGCAGCACCTGCTCAATGATTTGAAATCTAAGTTGTGAGACATTGTGAGCACATCTATCAAAATGAAAAGTGATTGGCAACATTAGATTTTTCTTGCATATAGTAGATTTATGGTTACTGAACCTGTCTTTCATTCTGGTAGATGTCTCACCAATGTACACAAGGCCACAAGGGCACTTTAACAGATATACAACATAATTGCTGTCACAGGTAAAAAAGCCCTGAACAGGAAATGTTTTACCCGTGTGTGGATGGGAAAAGGATTCACCTTTGATGACCGCCGAACAATGAACACACTGCAAACAGGGAAAAGTGCCCTTCTTTGGTGTAGAAAGGAAAAGTTGATGTGGCATATTCATGGTGCCACCTATGTCTGCTTTAACAATAGTATCTCTAATATTTTTAGTTCTCTTATAGCAGATCATAGGTACATCACGAAATTCACTAATGTCTGGGTAGGCTGCACACATAATTCCCCAATGCTTATTTACAACGTGACGAAACTTGTTGATCCATGGATGATCTTTAACAATAAACGGTAACTGCTTGTTGTCACCACGAGATTTTACAATCTCAGGTTTGCTAATACATTTTTTTAATTCAGAATCCAACAAGGATCTGGGATAACCCCTGGAAGAGAACTTGTCTGCCATCTCAATCAATCTAGTTTCCTTAACGGATACATCTGATACGATTCTTTTAACACGCTTAAACTGCGAGAAAGGCAATGATTTCTTGACAAAAGGTGAATGATTACTAGAATAATGTAAGAGACTGATCTTGTCTTTTTTTTTTATATATATGTCATTCTGTATACGATTATGACCTGTCATTACCAACGTATCCAGAAAATTAATCTGATGTGAGTGACTTTGGACTGTAAAGCATAACTCGGGCCATACGTTATTCAAATAGTGGGTGAATTGCTCGAGTGACTCAATGCCGCCCCGCCATACGCAAAAAATGTCGTCTATAAAACGACGCCAGAATATACAAGATTGTATATATAGAGAATTATTGTATACAAAATTATCTTCGAACCATGCCATGTAGCTATTTGCGTATGGCGGTGCGGCATGCGAGCCCATCGCGGTACCCCGTTTCTGCTGGAAGCAGGTATCCTGGAATAAAAAATTGTTTTCCCGCAGAACCAACTCAAGTAACTGCAGAAAAAATTGTCTTTTCTGTAAAGTATAGTCAGATGATTCCAGGGTCCATTCAACCGCAGTAAGACCCTTTGTATGCTCAATTGATGTATACAGGCTGCATACATCATATGTTACCAAAATATCACCTGTCTCAAGGTGTAAATCTTTAATATCAGACAAGAAATGATTTGTATCTAATAAAAATGATGGTAAATTTTTTGTCAAAGGAGTATCAAAAACTGGATCCCTATTTGAGGAGTGCCGACTGCCTTTGTTACATTGAGGCCACAATTAAAGATTTCTGCCCAAAATGGCTGTATTTCAAAAAAACTGAATATAACCCCTGTATTTAAAGGGTGTATCTCAAACGTCCAGACCCACACTAGGGACCGCAATTAAAGATTTGTGCACAAAATGGCTGCATTTCAAATAGCTGAATGTAACCCCTGTATATAAAGGGTGTATCTCACATGCCCTGACCCACACTAGGCCGCAATTAAAGATTTGTGGCCAAAATGGCTGTATTTCAAATACCTGAATAGAACCCCTGTATATAAAGGGTGTATCTCCCAATGACATATGCAGCAAAGGCTGCCAAACTTTTTTTTGCCCAAACGGGTGTTTGTTTAATAACTGAATATGACAGCAGTATATAACCCTGGAATTTCACACGTGCTAATGCTGTAAAATTGTGTATTTTGGCAAAAAAGTGTTTTTTCAAAAACCCAGAAAGTTATGGCTGTATTTCTAGCTTTAAATTGCACACTGACTAATCCAGATGTTGTATATTGCCAAAAAAGTGTGTAACTAATCCAGATGTTGTATATTGCCAAAAAAAGTGTGTTTTTTTTACTAACAGAATATGAAAGCTGTATATATTAAACTTGAATTTCACACTTGCTGTAAAATAGTGGATTTTGGTAAGAGAAAAGTGTGTTTTGAAATACCCAGAAAATTATGCCTGTATTTCTAGCTTAAATTGCACACTGACTAATCCATGTCGTATATTGCCAAAAAAGTTTTTTTTTTTTACTAACAGAATATGAAAACTGTATATAACATTTGAATTTCACACGTCCAGATGCAGCTAGGGTTGTAAAATAGTGTATATTGCTAAAAAAGGGTGATTTTTTTACAACCAGATTATAAGTGCAGTTTTCAAAGAACCAGATTATAAGTGCAGTTTTCAAAGATTGGATTTCAATGTCACAAAAGCTCAGATGCAGTGCTGGTGCACTGAGCTTGCATAAAATGGCCGCCGCCGCCCACCTAACTAACAGATGGATAAAAGTTGTTGTTTTTTTTCAGTCACTGGGCCCAGGGCAGAGTAAAAAGATTGTGCCCTGCACCTACACAACTAAATATATGTTGATCGCTGAGTTAGATTCACGTTCTGAACCAAAGATTCTCTCCTATTCTCTCCCTGAAATCACAAGCAGCATTCTCTCCCTACACTAATAACAGCAGAGTGACGTGCATCGTGACTCCAGTTTATATAGAGGCTGGGTCACATGCTGCACTGGCCAATCACAGCCATGCCATTAGTAGGCATGGCTGTGATGGCTTCTAAGGGCACAGAGTTAAACGCTTTTTTCAGTAGAAAAATAAAGATATATTCAGCATTCAGCGCTGCAGTTATATGTGGGAAAGTCCTTTTGCGGTATGGACCAAATTACGTCATGGAGAAATTTTGTATTTACGTTTCACACACTGTGCGCTTACGTGACAACGTCCATAAGAGCGGCGCACCAATACAGGTGAATACACTATACACTAACCCTGCACAAAAATGCTAACTAATTCACATCAGCCAGGGCACAGAGTTAAACGCTTGTTGATTGGCTGCTCTGCAGCCTTTCAAAAAGCGCCAAGAAATTGCCGAACACCGAACCCAAACCCAAACTTTTACTGAAATGTTCGGGTTCAGGTCCGGGGTCTAAAAATCCTAAAGTTCGGTACGAACCCGAGTTTTACAGTTCAAATTCGCTCAACCCTATAAGTAAAATAAGAAAAATATATATGCACTGCACTGTTGCAGCTATTTCTAGTGAAAGCATATAGGGGCGTATTTCAGTACTGCAAGAAATACATATGCACACTTCACTCAATTTTTTTTCTGGTCAAAGCATATAGTGGCCTATTTCTTTCAATCATTTTTTATTGAATATTTTCAACACAAGCGATGATTAAACACCATCAGATACAGAAGATAATTGGTCAAACATATGAGTATACATAGATGGTACTGCATTACCATCAGCAGTATGTAATTTAATACAAGTAAACAAGTGTATAGGGAGCATAGAAAATAATAAAAGAAACCAACGAAAACACAAAAGAAAAGCAACAGAAAATACTCATTGCCTTTATACGAGATAGCAATATAGTCATGCAGAATTTAGACAACATCATAGTGACATGTCATAGTGACATGTCATAGGGTTGGCCAAGGTCCCCAGGCAGGAACTGCGTCCACGACTCCCATTGGTACAAGAACCTATCCACTCTATGTTCCCTATAAGCCATAGCTTTCTCGTATGCACAATTATTATGAACTCTAGCTACTATTTCAGCCTCAGATGGGATAGAAGCTGATTTCCAGTATTTAGTTAGCGTTAATTTAGTGACTAACAATAAATGCGCTACTGGAATTCTGCACTTAGGTGGGACTTCTTGTATATCCCTGAAAAATAAAGCCGTGAACACACTTTTATTGACCGTGCTACCACAGAACTTAGAAGCTATCTTGAAAATATCAGACCAGATTTTTAATATCAAGGGGCATTCCCAGAGAATATGCAGTAATGTACCAGAGTTACCACAACCACGCCAACAGAGATGTGACGTGCCAGGGTACATTTTGCTTAATCTGTCAGGGGTATAGTACCATCTCAAACATGACTTAACGGCCGCCTCATACAAGGACGTGCTCCGAAATGTCTTGGAGATAAATTTGAATGTCGCTATCCAATCTAACTCAGGGATAACTACTTTCAACTCCTTATCCCATGCCCGAAGTGGTGCAGATTTAGAAAAGGTGGATTTCAAGCCGAGAGCTTGATATAGAGATCCAATCCCTTCTTTGCGGTCATTACTAGTAGGACGGGCCCATATCTCAAATATCCCCTTATGCGCAATCACTTGGTAAGGTGGTTTTGATTGCAGGAGGTGTCTAACCTGCAAGAATTTAAAGAAGTCTCCCTTGGGGATTCCAAATTCTTCTTGTAGCTCGCTAAAGGATTTTAAAGCGCCATTGTTATATAGTTGACTAAGCGTGTCGATACCTAAGAGGCCCCATGATGATAGATCCAACTCAGAAATATGTAATTCTACTAATTGCAGAGGTGCCGTTTCTAACAGTGAGAGAGGAGTCGGATTACAGTTTTTATGAAATAGACACCAGTGATGTAGTGAAGTTTTCATTACAAGAGGTAAAGGCAGGGCCTTAGATTTGGAGACACTTAAGCTGTCAATCAAAAGAGCTTTGAGATGGCCACTTGGGGCTGATGCAGACTCTATTTGCACCCATGGAGTTTGCATTTCTAACGTCCACCATTTCTTTAGCACCTGTATTTGGGTGGCCAGGAAGTAATCCTTAAGATCTGGAAGATTAAGACCTCCATTAATTTTACTTTTTGTGAGAGTACTAGTAGCAATTCTAGGCCTACTTCCAGACCACACAAAAACGCTGAGCAGGCCTTGCGCCTTCTTAAAAAAGAAGTTGGGGACTTTAATAGGAACCATTCTGAAGATAAACAGAAGCTTTGGCAGGATAAACATTTGGAAGGTTGCTATGCGTCCAACCCAAGATATTTCATACTTGCTATATGAGGCAAAGTCACTCCTAATCATCTCCAGCAGGGGGAGATAGTTCACCTTGAACAGCTTTGGAAGAAACGGGGGTAAATTTATACCTAGGTATTTAATGCTATCTTCTCTCCAATCGAACGGGAAGGAGGCCTTTAGGGATTCTACCCGGTTGTTTGCCATATTTAAAGGGAGAATTTGGGACTTAGATTCATTTACCTTATAATACGATAACCGACCATATTCTTTTATTATAGAAAGTGTCACTGGAAGGGCAATTTGAGGTGATGAGAGTGTCAAGAGCACATCATCTGCATACATAGAGATGCAGTGTGTGCACCTCCCAATCTGTATCCCAGGGATATCTGGGTTAAGTCTAATGGCCTGAGCCAGAGGTTCCATCGCTAATATGAATATCAGGGGAGAGAGAGGACACCCCTGACGTGTTCCATTAGTTAAGGGAAATGACCCAGAAAGTGCCCCATTAATAAATACTTTAGCCGAGGGGTTAGAGTAAAGGGCTCGCACTCCCTCCGTAAACGCCTCCCCCAGTCCCATTACTTTCAACACAGAGAAGGCGAATGACCAGTTCAGTCGGTCAAACGCCTTCTCTGCGTCTAGGGCCACCAGCAGCGCACTAGTCCCCTTACGATTAATAGTATCTATGATGTTTAGAATCCTGCAGGAATTATCAGTGATTTGTCTACCCTTGACAAATCCTGACTGGTCCGTAGATGTTAGGAGTGGTATAATGTCTGCTATTCTAGTTGCTAAGATCTTAGCATAAGTTTTCAAGTCTGTGTTTAACAGAGAGATAGGTCTAAAATTTTGGGGTCTGTCTGGCGTTTTGCCTGGTTTTGGCAGAGCTACTATGGTAGCAGATAGCATCTCGGCTGGAAGTGAACCCTCTGTGAATGCTTTATTAAAGACCTGCGAGAGATGGGGAATAAGTTGGTCTTGAAAGGTCTTATAGTAAATATTGGTTAGACCATCCGGGCCAGGGGATTTATGAGGATGAAGGGAGGATATGGCTTTAGCAATCTCGGAGGTATTAATAGGGCTAGACAATTTATTCCTTTGATGGATGTTTAGGGCCGGGAGGTTTAGCTTCTCTAGATAAGTGCTGATCTCAAGGGGCGATATGGATTCTGTCTCGGGGGAGTCTTTTAGATTATATAGGGCCGAATAATATTCTACGAATTGATCTGCTATAGCTCTTGGGTCATAGATCTTATGCCCTTTGGTCGGGTGAACAAGGTGAGGGATTCTAGCTTTGGCAGCTCTCATTTTTAAGCGACGGGCCAATAGTTTCCCTGCTTTGTTGTCTTGTGAGTAGTAGCGGGCTTTAGAGGCCCTCAGGTTTTTTTCATATTTAAAGAGAAGACATTCCCTAAGTTGCGCTCTCAGGACACGTATTTGTGCCACCCTTTCCGCAGATAAGGAGGATTTATTTAGGGATTCTAGGGATGTAAGTTGGGATAGTATGCCATTTAGTTTCTGTTCTCTTAATTTTTTCGCCTGGTGGCCCAGCTTGATAAAGATACCTCGGATGTAGGCCTTATGTGCATTCCATAAGCTACATGGATTAGATACTGAGCCCACATTCAGTTCAAAATAGTTAGTTAGTGCCCTATTGATTTCTGCTTTATATTCTGGGTTAGAGATTATGTAAGGGCTACATCTCCAGAGAGTTTCACGTACATTATATGTTTCCTGGATGGATAGGGAGATAGCAGCATGGTCCGACCATTTTATGACCTCTACCGTAGTCTGAGTGGCTAATTGTAGGAGTGATCTGCTGATCAAGAAAAGGTCTATGCGGGAGTAAGAATTATGCACAGGTGAGAAAAAGGAGTAATCCCTTTCAGATGCGTGCTGAATTCTCCAAATGTCGTACAGCTCCTCTCGTCTCATAAGAGGACTCAGAGTGGGATAGGAACTTCTGTTCTTGGCCGAGGAGTCAATCTCAGCGTCGGGTACTAAATTAAAGTCTCTGCAAATCACTAAGTGACCTTGTCGTAGTTTCTCCGTTTTTGCTAACACTTTATTAAAGAAGTGCAACTGATGCTTATTTGGAGCATAAACGGCCACTATAGTGTACACTATATTGTTCAGAGTGCATGTTAGGATAATGAATCTACCGTTTTGGTCTATGAACGTATTGCTTATTGAAAAGGCAACAGAGTTTCTAAAAGCCAGAATGACCCCTCTTTGTTTTTTGCGATAATGAGACTGTACGACATATGGGAATAGATGATGTTTAATCCTATGCGCATCCTTACTTAGCATATGGGACTCCTGAACACATAAGATATCTGCATTAAGGCTAAGTGCTTCTGACCACATAAAGGACCTTTTCTGGGGGCTATTTAGCCCTTTAGCATTCAGAGAGACTAACTTAAGAACCATGGGAAATAACCAAAAGGCTAAGGACACGCGCTGCAATCTTTTTGGGAGCAATAGAATGCCCCTCTTCATAGCCCCCTCCGTTCCATCTAATAACATTGTCTGATGCATGACTACGACTGTATAGGCAAATGACAAATAATAAAGAACAAGAACAACAAAAACATAATAATAATGATAAAGGAGGAAGAAGGAAAACAGACATCATTCAAACCGGAGTAAGTATTCACCCACAAAGGTGTAAATCCGGTTTTTAGGACTTAAAGGGGAACTAGTCCTGTTTGATGCCAAGCACTAGAGTGCACTCCTGTGCACAAATGAATAAGACATTATTAATGCTTGGTGCCCCTCTTAGCACCGACTGTGCGCCATTCTGCATTCAAGTGGCGCGGATGCGACGATGGGAGGTCTTCATCCGGAGGTAAAGGAAAGTTCCATAAGCTCAGCAGGCGTCGACCCTCCTCCACAGATGCGATGCTGTGTTGCTTGCCATTATGGGTGAGCAGGAGCTTCACGGGGAACCCCCATTTATAGGCTATACTATGCTCTCTGAAAACGGTGGTAATAGGAGCCAGTAGACGCCTTTGCCGTAATGTGGCTGCCGATAAATCAGCATACAATTTCACTGGCTGGAAAGGCGCGGGCATCTCTGACAGCTGACGGGCCGCCATTAGTACAGCCTCCTTTGTGCGGAAAAAGTGTATGCGGGCCAGAGTGTCTCTGGGAGTGTTCTCCGGTAGGTGCCGGGGTCTAGGGATCCGGTGTGCTCTGTCTATCATCAGGTCTTGATCTGCAAGTGAGGGCAGTAGCTTTTTCATTAGGGATTTTATATAGTCCATCAGCTCCGAGGGACTAATGTCCTCTGGTATGCCCCGAAATTTAATGTTATTGCGCCTAGAGCGATCCTCTAGGTCATTTAACTTAGCTTGGATGCGGTCAATGTCCGCTTGCATGACCTCTTGGTTATCTATTAGCTGGTTGTGCGAGGTCGCAAACTCTCCCATCTTGACCTCTACATGCGCCACTCTCGATTCCAAGCCCGCGACAGACGATTTTAGCGGGGTAAGCAGGGAGGAAAAATCTGAGTGAAGGGCTGCACTAAATGCAATCAACATCTCCTTCAGGAGGTTGCCCGACGCAGGCTGGTCAGAGGTGGGTAGCCTATGTAGGATTTCTGTAACAGATTGGGCTCCCAGGCCCTCAGTGCTCACCGCTCCCTCTGTAGCCGTTTGGAGTTTAGGCCTCACCTGCTCCCGATTTCCCGCGCTTGAACTGCATAGCGGCTGTGCTTGTGCGATCCCGGATAAGGGCGACGAAGCAGCGGAGCTGTCCGACGATGTAGTCCGGTGCTCAGGCAGGTGAGGGCTGGAGTCGTTCTCCGACTGTGATGTTCCTCGCTGACATGTAGGAGAAGATGCAGGATCCTTCTCGGCCTCACGAGGTAAAGATGGCGGGGCCGCTGGGCTCTGCTGAGAGGCATCCGCGTCCTTTTCGAAGTAGAAATCTAACTTGCCCTGCTTGGCGGGCGCTCTCTTGCCCCTAGGCATCTTGTGGAGGTCTTAAGGCACTATGCGGTGTATGATACCAGGCACTTTAGAGGGTATACCTTGCTAGTGTAGTCGCTTTGTGCAGGAGCAGCAAGTTTATGCGGCCATCACGTTCGGCTGCCAAACCACGCCCCTCATAGTGGCCTATTTCAATCCAACAAGAAAAATATATTCTCAGGTCACTTCTGCCATTATTTCTGGTGAAAGCGTATAGGGGCGTATTTCAGTACTACAAGAAAAATATATTCTCACTTCACTGCTGCAGTTATATCTGGTAAAGCCTTTACTGGTGTATTGCAGTAAAAAAAGAAATATACATTCACCATTTGCTGGTGCACTTACATGTAGAAAAACCTACTATTGACGTATATCATTAGAAAAAGAAATATACATTTGCCATTCGCTGCTGCACTTATATCTTGAAAAACCTTTATTGACGTATATCAGTAGAAAAATAAATATATATTCAGTGTTCACTGTTGCAGTTATATGTGGTAAAGCCTTTAGAGGCAAATTTCAGTAGAAAAATAAAGATATATTCAGCATTCAGCGCTGCAGTTATATGTGGGAAAGTCCTTTTTGCGGTATGGACCAAATTACGTCATGGAGAAATTTTGTATTTACGTTTCACACACTGTGCGCTTACGTGACAACGTCCATAAGAGCGGCGCACCAATACAGGTGAATACACTATACACTAACTCTGCACAAAAATGCTAATTCACATCAGCCCGCATCTATCTGTGGTACTGCTTACTGGACACTACTGGGACTTCTCTGCAGCACAGAAACCGCATGAGGACCGCGTCTCTCTTCCAGCACGGACCTACTTCCTCCGCTACGTCCCGTTCACTTCAGATCACTCCACCTCAGGCGCCATTGTTTTTTTTTAAATTAAAATAAAAGCCTATATCCCTCTGTTGAATAGCCTTTAGTGGCGTATATATACGTGGAAAAAAATATATATACTCGGCGTTCACTGTTCCAGTTATACACTCACCTAAAGAATTATTAGGAACACCATACTAATACTGTGTTGGACCCCCTTTTGCCTTCAGAACTGCCTTAATTCTACGTGGCATTGATGCAACAAGGTGCTGATAGCATTCTTTAGAAATGTTGGCCCATATTGATAGGATAGCATCTTGCAGTTGATGGAGATTTGAGGGATGCACATCCAGGGCACGAAGCTCCCGTTCCACCACATCCCAAAGATGCTCTATTGGGTTGAGATCTGGTGACTGTGGGGGCCATTTTAGTACAGTGAACTCATTGTCATGTTCAAGAAACCAATTTGAAATGATTCGAGCTTTATGACATGGTGCATTATCCTGCTGGAAGTAGCCATCAGAGGATGGATACATGTTCTCATTCTGTTTACGCCAAATTCGGACTCTACCATTTGAATGTCTCAACAGAAATCGAGACTCAGACCAGGCAACATTTTTCCAGTCTTCAACAGTCCAATTTTGGTGAGCTCGTGCAAATTGTAGCCTCTTTTTCCTATTTGTAGTGGAGATGAGTGGTACCCGGTGGGGTCTTCTGCTGTTGTACCCCATCCGCCTCAAGGTTGTGCGTGTTGTGGCTTCACAAATGCTTTGCTGCATACCTCGGTTGTAACGAGTGGTTATTTTAGTCAAAGTTGCTCTTCTATCGGCTTGAATCAGTTGGCCCATTCTCCTCTGACCTCTAGCATCCACAAGGCATTTTTGCCCACAGGACTGCCGCATACTTGATGTTTTTCCCTTTTCACACCATTCTTTGTAAACCCCTAGAAATGGTTGTGCGTGAAAATCCCAGTAACTGAGCAGATTGTGAAATACTCAGACCGGCCCGTCTGGCACCAACAACCATGCCACGCTCAAAATTGATTAAATCACCTTTCTTTCCCATTCTGACATTCAGTTTGGAGTTCAGGAGATTGTCTTGACCAGGACCACACCCCTAAATGCATTGAAGCAACTGCCATGTGATTGGTTGACTAGATAATTGCATTAATGAGAAATAGAACAGGTGTTCCTAATAATTCTTTAGGTGAGTGTATGTGGTAAAGCCTTTAGTGGCGTATATCAGTAGAAAAAGATATTCGCCGTTCAGCGCGGCAGTTATATGCAGTAAAATCTTTTGGAACTTATTTCAGTGGGAAAAAAAAGTATTCAGCGTTCAGCGCTGCATTTATATGCGGTAAAATCTTTTTTTGAATTATTTTGGTGGACAAAAAAAATCTTGTATTCAGCATTAAGCGCTGCACTTATATGCAGTAAAATCTTTTTTTAATTATTTAGGTGGACAAAAAATCTTGTATTCCACATTAAGCACTGCACTTATATGTGTTAAAATCTTTTTTTATTATTTGGGTGGACAAAAAATCTTGTATTCTGCATTAAGTGCTGCACTTATACAGGGAGTGCAGAATTATTAGGCAAGTTGTATTTTTGAGGATTAATTTTATTATTGAACAACAACCATGTTCTCAATGAACCCAAAATACTCATTAATATCAAAGCTGAATATTTTTGGAAGTAGTTTTTAGTTTGTTTTTAGTTTTAGCTATTTTAGGGGGATATCTGTGTGTGCAGGTGACTATTACTGTGCATAATTATTAGGCAACTTAACAAAAAACAAATATATACCCATTTCAATTATTTATTTTTACCAGTGAAACCAATATAACGTCTCAACATTCACAAATATACATTTCTGACATTCAAAAACAAAACAAAAACAAATCAGTGACCAATATAGCCACCTTTGTTTGCAAGGACACTCAAAAGCCTGCCATCCATGGATTCTGTCAGTGTTTTGATCTGTTCACCATCAACATTGCGTGCAGCAGCAACCACAGCCTCCCAGACACTGTTCAGAGAGGTGTACTGTTTTCCCTCCTTGTAAATCTCACATTTGATGATGGACCACAGGTTCTCAATGGGGTTCAGATCAGGTGAACAAGGAGGCCATGTCATTAGATTTTCTTCTTTTATACCCTTTCTTGCCAGCAACACTGTGGAGTACTTGGACGCGTGTGATGGAGCATTGTCCTGCATGAAAATCATGTTTTTCTTGAAGGATGCAGACTTCTTCCTGTACCACTGCTTGAAGAAGGTGTCTTCCAGAAACTGGCAGTAGGACTGGGAGTTGAGCTTGACTCCATCCTCAACCCGAAAAGGCCCCACAAGCTCATCTTTGATGATACCAGCCCAAACCAGTACTCCACCTCCACCTTGCTGGCGTCTGAGTCGGACTGGAGCTCTCTGCCCTTTACCAATCCAGCCACGGGCCCATCCATCTGGCCCATCAAGACTCACTCTCATTTCATCAGTCCATAAAACCTTAGAAAAATCAGTCTTGAGATATTTCTTGGCCCAGTCTTGACGTTTCAGCTTGTGTGTCTTGTTCAGTGGTGGTCGTCTTTCAGCCTTTCTTACCTTGGCCATGTCTCTGAGTATTGCACACCTTGTGCTTTTGGGCACTCCAGTGATGTTGCAGCTCTGAAATATGGCCAAACTGGTGGCAGGTGGCATCTTGGCAGCTGCACGCTTGACTTTTCTCAGTTCATGGGCAGTTATTTTGCGCCTTGGTTTTTCCACACGCTTCTTGCGACCCTGTTGACTATTTTGAATGAAACGCTTGATTGTTCGAAGATCACGCTTCAGAAGCTTTGCAATTTTAAGAGTGCTGCATCCCTCTGCAAGATATCTCACTATTTTTGACTTTTCTGAGCCTGTCAAGTCCTTCTTTTGACCCCTTTTGCCAAATGAAAGGAAGTTGCCTAATAATTATGCACACCTAATATAGGGTGTTGATGTCATTAGACCACACCCCTTTTCATTACAGAGATGCACATCCCCTAATATGCTTAATTGGTAGTAGGCTTTCTAGCCTATACAGCTTGGAGTAAGACAACATGCATAAAGAGGATGATGTGGTCAAAATACTCATTTGCCTAATAATTCTGCACGCAGTGTATGCGTTAAAATATTTTTTTAATTATTTCAGTGGAAATACAAATTTATACCTCCTCCATTAAACTTCCTCATAACTTCATTAGCATCGGACACACTAAATTAGCCCCCCCCCCCCAGCTATATATACAGTCGTGGCCAAAAGTTTTGAGAATTACATAAATATTGGAAATTGGAAAAGTTGCTGCTTAAGTTTTTATAATAGCAATTTGCATATACTCCAGAATGTTATGAAGAGTGATCAGATGAATTGCATAGTCCTTCTTTGCCATGTAAATTAACTTAATCCCAAAAAAAACTTTCCACTGTATTTCATTGCTGTCATTAAAGGACCTGCTGAGATCATTTCAGTAATCGTCTTGTTAACTCAGGTGAGAATGTTGACGAGCACAAGGCTGGAGATCATTATGTAAGGCTAATTGGGTTAAAATGGCAGACTTGACATGTTTAAAGGAGGGTGATGCTTGAAATTATTGTTCTTCCATTGTTAACCATGGTGACCTGCAAAGAAACGCGTGCAGCCATCATTGCGTTGTATAAAAATGGCTTCACAGGCAAGGATATTGTGGCTATTAAGATTGCACCTCAATCAACAATTTATAGGATCATCAAGAACTTCAAGGAAAGAAGGCTTCAGGGCGTCCAAGAAAGTCCAGCAAGCGCCAGGATCGTCTCCTAAAGAGGATTCAGCTGCGGGATCGGAGTGCCACCAGTGCAGAGCTTGCTCAGGAATGGCAGCAGGCAGGTGTGAGCGCATCTGCACGCACAGTGAGGCAAAGACTTTTGGAAGATGGCCTGGTGTCATAAAGGGCAGCAAAGAAGCCACTTCTCTCCAAAAAGAACATCAGGGACAGATTGATCTTCTGCAGAAAGTATGGTGAATGGACTGCTGAGGACTGGGGCAAAGTCATATTCTCCGATGAAGCCTCTTTCCGATTGTTTGGGGCATCTGGAAAAAGGCTTGTCCGGAGAAGAAAAAGGTGAGCGCTACCATCAGTCCTGTGTCATGCCAACAGTAAAGCATCCTGAGTCCATTCATGTGTGGGGTTGCTTCTCATCCAAGGGAGTGGGCTCACTCACAATTTTGCCCAAAAACACAGCCATGAATAAAGAATGGTACCAAAACACCCTCCAACAGCAACTTCTTCCAACAATCCAACAACAGTTTGGTGAAGAACAATGCATTTTCCAGCACGATGGAGCACCGTGCCATAAGGCAAAAGTGATAACTAAGTGGCTCGGGGACCAAAAAGGTTGAAATTTTGGGTCTATGGCCTGGAAACTCCCCAGATCTTAATCCCATTGAGAACTTGTGGTCAATCCTCAAGAGGCGGGTGGACAAACAAAAACCCACTAATTCTGACAAACTCCAAGAAGTGATTATGAAAGAATGGGTTGCTATCAGTCAGGAATTGGCCCAAAAGTTGATTGAGAGCATGCCTAGTCGAATTGCAGAGGTCCTGAAAAAGAAGGGCCAACACTGCAAATACTGACTCTTTGCATAAATGTCATGTAATTGTCGATAAAAGCCTTTGAAACGTATGAAGTGCGTGTAATTATATTTCACTACATCACAGAAACAACTGAAACAAAGATCTAAAAGCAGTTTAGCAGCAAACTTTGTGAAAACTAATATTTGTGTCATTCTCAAAACTTTTGGCCACGACTGTACAGGGAGTGCAGAATTATTAGGCAAGTTGTATTTTTGAGGATTCATTTTATTATTGAACAACAACCATGTTCTCAATGAACCCAAAAAACTCATTAATATCAAAACTGAATATTTTTGGAAGTAGTTTTTAGTTTGTTTTTAGTTTTAGCTATTTTAGGGGGATATCTGTGTGTGCAGGTGACTATTACTGTGCATAATTATTAGGCAACTTAACAAAAAACAAATATATACCCATTTCAATTATTTATTTTTACCAGTGAAACCAATATAACATCTCAACATTCACAAATATACATTTATGACATTCAAAAACAAAACAAAAACAAATCAGTGACCAATATAGCCACCTTTCTTTGCAAGGACACTCAAAAGCCTGCCATCCATGGATTCTGTCAGTGTTTTGATCTGTTCACCATCAACATTGCGTGCAGCAGCAACCACAGCCTCCCAGACACTGTTCAGAGAGGTGTACTGTTTTCCCTCCTTGTAAATCTCACATTTGATGATGGACCACAGGTTCTCAATGGGGTTCAGATCAGGTGAACAAGGAGGCCATGTCATTCGATTTTCTTCTTTTATACCCTTTTTTGCCAGCCACGCTGTGGAGTACTTGGACGCGTGTGATGGAGCATTGTCCTGCATGAAAATCATGTTTTTCTTGAAGGATGCAGACTTCTTCCTGTACCACTGCTTGAAGAAGGTGTCTTCCAGAAACTGGCAGTAGGACTGGGAGTTGAGCTTGACTCCATCCTCAACCCGAAAAGGCCCCACAAGCTCATCTTTGATGATACCAGCCCAAACCAGTACTCCACCTCCACCTTGCTGGCGTCTGAGTCGGACTGGAGCTCTCTGCCCTTTACCAATCCAGCCACGGGCCCATCCATCTGGCCCATCAAGACTCACTCTCATTTCATCAGTCCATAAAACCTTAGAAAAATCAGTCTTGATGTTTCAGCTTGTGTGTCTTGTTCAGTGGTGGTCGTCTTTCAGCCTTTCTTACCTTGGCCATGTCTCTGAGTATTGCACACCTTGTGCTTTTGGGCACTCCAGTGATGTTGCAGCTCTGAAATATGGCCAAACTGGTGGCAAGTGGCATCTTGGCAGCTGCACGCTTGACTTTTCTCAGTTCATGGGCAGTTATTTTGCGCCTTGGTTTTTCCGCACACTTCTTGCGACCCTGTTGACTATTTTGAATGAAACGCTTGATTGTTCGATGATCACGCTTCAGAAGCTTTGCAATTTTAAGAGTGCTGCATCCCTCTGCAAGATATCTCACTATTTTTGACTTTTCTGAGCCTGTCAAGTCCTTCTTTTGACCCATTTTGCCAAAGGAAAGGAAGTTGCCTAAGAATTATGCACACCTAATATAGGGTGTTGATGTCATTAGACCACACCCCTTCTCATTACAGAGATGCACATCACCTAATATGCTTAATTGGTAGTAGGCTTTCGAGTCTATACAGCTTGGAGTAAGACAACATGCATAAAGAGGATGATGTGGTCAAAATACTAATTTGCCTAATAATTCTGCACGCAGTGTGTGTATATATATATATATATATATATACACATATATATATGTGGTTCAAGCACCACCTAGGGGCGAAAAAAGGTAAATGACACTGCCAGCCTGTTAAAGGGAATTACAGTTTGATACCACAATACATTTTATATGACATTTAGCAAGAGTTTAAAGTGCCCACATTATAGCACATAGTGGGTCACTGCATCAAGATGAATCAGGTGTGGATCAGCCAGGATTTCCACACACCAATGCCTGATGCATCAGACTAAATCATCCATGGAGCCACACCAACAATTTGGAAAAAGAGACTGCTTTTTTCTGGCCACCTGCCTCAGCTACCATTCTAATGCTGTTACCCGCCTGATGCCACACATCTGATGCCAAGTGCTCCTCCTTTCACTCACCATCTTTAGCGGGTACTGGTATTGCCACCCACCTCCACAGTATGTCACCTTGCCACTCTGTGGCCTCCTGATGCTGCCACCACCTCCAGACTCTGTCATTGTGCCACTCTGTGGTCTCCTCATGCTGCTGCCACCTCACCACTATGTAATGGTGTTATGATGTTCCCACCCTCCCAACTTCATGACTGGTCCACTATTTTGGCTTTTGGATTGGCTGACATCATCATTTATTTGACACTTTTTCTGATCTGTCAGAAGGAAGTAAAAATGAGACGCACAACGGATCCTGTCTGTGTAGCAGCTTTAAGGCCTGTTTGGTCCCATCAGTATTGGCTTATAATTTGGTAACCAAACACAGGAGTGGGTAGAAAACTCGGGTCATCTCTGTTTTAGATCCACTCCGTTTTTTGCCTTTGGCAATACTGATAGATTATTGAGCAAATGCTGACCGAGTGAAGGCATATGATCCACAGACAGGATACGTTTTTTCTGGGTATTTGTTCTGACGGATCAGAGAATGTGGAAAATTAATCAGTGACATCAACATAAACTTACTGCTGACACCCTCTCCACTCTGTAGGAGGGGGCTCTACTAGTATAAGTGTTTAATAGTACAGGCTCTGTAGACATCCATGTAGAATCAGCCGACGAGCGTGTAAAAGGAGTGCGCTTCTTCTTGACGCTAACATCGACCTATAATGCTGAGTTCATACTTGAGTTATTTGGTCAGTTTTGACCCCTTTACTGCACAAATAAGTGAAGTGTGCTGTGATTCTAAGAGCGACGCCTGTCATCTGCATGTCATACGGACTCACAGTATTATTTCACCACCAAAGCAGACTCCCTATGCGTGTTACAACAAGGTACAGTGTTCTACACCAATATAAAGGCTCTCAGCAGCCAGGAAATAGCAGTTTTTTTTAACGTAATTTGCCGCAAATTTATTTGAATCAAACCAAATATTTCCAGAAATATTCGGCAAACTGGCGAATCCAATTTTTGAAAAATTTGCTCATCTCTAATGACTAATTTTGTCATATGCGTCATGCTGGGAGCATGTCTAATTGCCCCCAAATGCAGCTCAGTCACAATGTTCCTGACATTGTTGCTGACCACATTGCCCAGCTGGAGTCGGTGGGGAGATAGTAAGTGGGATGTTTGCTACTTGGTGCACTGTAGCAAGTGATCGGCAGCTATTCTCACACAGGCTAATGCAGTTGTCCACAGTGGCATGCTCCGGCTGTCACAAAGGAGACCGGGTGAAGGAGAACACTGTTATTACGCTAGTTGCGCTGTGCTACAATAGAGCCGTGGTGCCAATGTTTGTGTTTGAACGCCCAGGGCTTATTTTAATCTGGCAGGTCTTGTACACAGCAATGCTTCTGTTTTCCATCACTGTGGAGAAAAACTGCCAGATGGGAGATACACACAGCTAACAGTAGCCAAGCTTGGCTTAGGTATGGCATGTTTTAAGCCTGTGCCCATGGTACAAATGGCTACACTGTGCTGACAACAAAAGAAGCAGATCAGACACTACGTATTTTGATATGTAGGTTTTGGCTGTACGTTACCTCTAATCTTTATTTCCACTGCTGCAGCCACTACCCTCCTCATCTGACATCACCTCCTCCTCAGCACCCCAATCCAGCTCTTAGGTCCAGTCGAAAACACAGTGATAATCATAGTCCTTACAATAGTCCTTGTATCAGACTCTGATATGTCACCATGGGCTCCTTGGCCCCCTACTGATTCTCTGCTCTGTATTTGTCCAGAGTGTTCACTGTCGTTACCGCTGCTGCTACTGCCAACACCATGGCTACAAGTATCACTACTATCACCACCACCAACACAGCTATGCATGAGGTCTCTGCCTCCCCCTGAACTTCCTCCTCATGGCAGTCCAAACTCTGGCTGCTCTCACACAACTCATCAACATGGAGATTCTCTTGAGTATCTTCTATGGTGAGTGCCCCACTAGGAGTGGGCAGTGAAGACAGAGAGGGTACAACTGAAAGGCTTCTCTGGGGTGACAAGAAGGAGGAGCAGGAAGAATTCTGTGACCCAAGGCTAAGGCATGATGTCAGAATCAGAGGTGACATCAATATCAACCTGCTGTGACTGAGAGGAGGAGTGAGTAATCTAGTCCATAATCTCATCCTCTTTGTCTTCAATAGCAATGTGGTGCCAAATGGAAGCCAGGGAGAAGTTTGGCCTACATCTACTGCTACTACTGATCGGATGGCTAGTGCTACTGCTATTTGCACTACTACCCAGTAACCACATTCTGACTCTAAAATAAAGAGACATGGGCCTTTTGTTTTCCACTCTTCCATTTACTAGACACTTATGCAAAAAAAAGTCATGAGTTTGGCACACAAATAGAGTTGAGCGAAGCCAAACTGTAAAATTTTTGGACCCCGGACCCGAACATTTCAGTAAACGTTCGGGTTCGGTGTTGCAGAGCAGCCAATCAACAAGCGTTTAACTGTGTGACCTTAGAAGCCTTCTAATGGCATGGCTGTGATTGGCCAGTGCAGCATGTGACCCAGCCTGTATATAAGCTGGAGTCATGTAGTGCTGCACGTCACTCTGCTGTGCTTAGTGTAGGGAGAGGATGCTGCTGGTGCTTTGAGGGAGAGAATAGGACAGAATCTGTGATCAGAACTCCAATTGAACTCAGTGATCTACATAGATTTAGTTGTGTGGGTGCAGTGCACAATCTTTTTACCCTGCCCTGAGCCCAGTGACAGAAAAAAATAACTTTTATCTGTCTGTTAGTTAGGTGGGCAGCGGCGGCGGCCATTTTATGGAAGCTCAGTGCACCAGCACTGCATGTGAGCTTTTGTGACATTCAAATCCAAGCTTGAAATACTGCACTAATAATCTAGTTTTAAAAAAACACCCTTTTTTGGCAATATACAAGATCTGGTGCATTTTCAGGATTAGTCAGTGTGCAATTTAAGCTAGAAATACAGCCATAATTTTCTGGGTTTTTACAAACACCCTCTTTTGGCAAAATACACTATTTTACAGCCCTTGATGCATCTGCACGTGTGAAATTCAAGCGTTATATACAGCTGTCATATTCTGTTAGTAAAAAAACAACCTTTTTTTGCAAAATACTTAATATTGCAACCCTTGCTGCATATGTGATTGTTAAAAACAAGTTTTAAATTTTTTTTATAATTTTCTGGCTTTGAAAAAACCCAAATTTTTGCCAAAATCCCACATCTGATAGCTTTGCAGGATTAGTCAGTGTGCAATTTAAGCTAGAAATACAGCCATAATTTTCTGGGTTTTTAAAAACACACTTTTTTGGCAAAATACACAATTTTACAGCCCTTGCAGCATCAGCACGTGTGAAATTCAAGGGTTATATACTGCTGTCATATTCAGTTATTAAACAAACATCCATTTTTGGCAAAAAACTTTATTTGCGGCCAAGTCTACATCTGTACGTGTGAGATACACCCTTTACATACTGTGGTTCTATTCAGTTATTTGAAAAACAAACCATGTTGGGCAAAAAAATTAAATTGCTGCCTAGTCTGGATCAGTCCGTGTGAGATACACACTTTAGATACTGTGGTTATATTCTTCTATTAATAAAACACCTTTTTTGGGCAAAATACACAATTTTACAGCCCTTCATGTATCAGAACGTGTGAAATTCAAGGTTTATGGCTGTGGCTGAGGGACAGACAACAGAGGGTTGTAGTCAATGGAGTATATTCAGACCAAGGTCTTGTTACCAGGGGGGTACCTCAGGGATCTGTTCTGGGACCCATATTGTTTAATATCTTTATCAGCGAAATTGGAGAAAACCTCGATGGTAAGGTGTGTCTTTTTGCTGATGTCACATAGATTTGTAACAGGGTTGATGTTCCTGGAGGGATACACCAAATGGAGAAGGATTTAGGAAAACTAGAGGAATGGTCAAAAATCTGGCAACTAAAATGTTGATAAGTGCAAGATAATGCACCTGGGGTGTAAAAACCCAAGAGCAGAATATTCAATCAGTGATACAGTCCTACTCCTAACCTCAGTATCTGAGGAAAGGGATTTAGGGGTCATTATTTCAGAAGACTTAAAGGTAGGCAGACAATGTCATAGAGCAGCAGGAAATGCTAGCAGAATGCTTGGGTGTATAGGGAAAGGCATTAACAGTAAAAAGAAGGAGGTGCTCATACCGCTCTACAGAGCACTAGTGAGACCTCATTTGGAGTATTGTGCTCAGTACTGGAGACCATATCTCCAGAAGGATATTGATACTTTGGAGAGAGTTCAGAGAAGAGCTACTAAACTAGTACATGGATTGCAGGATAAAACTTACCAGGAAAGATTAAAGGACCGTAACATGTTTAGCTTGGAATCAACAAGGTAAAAGAGGAGAGAATATTTAAAAGAAGAAAAACTGCTACAAGAGGACATAGTTTTAAATTAGAGGGGCAAAGGTTTAAAAGTAATATCAGGAAGTATTACTTTACTGAGAGAGTAGTGGATGCATGGAATAGCCTTCCTGCAGAAGTGGTAGCTGCAAATACAGTGAAGGAGTTTAAGCATGCATGGGATAGGCAGAAGGCGATACTTCATATAAGATAGGGCCAAGGGCTATTCATAGTATTCAGTATATTGGGCAGACTAGATGGGCCAAATGGTTCTTATTTGCCGACACATTCTATGTTTCTATGTTTAGCAGCCAGGACATAGCTGTTTTTAACGAGATTTGCCGCAAATAAATTCGGATCTAAGCAAATTTTTCCAAAGTATTCGGCAAACCGGCCGAATCAAAAATTTAAAAAAATTCACTCATCTCTAGTCATCAATACAAAAATCCTGGAAAACCCATTAAAAGTGCTGCATAATTTGATGAATAATAGGATGTTAATATGTTTAACCCAAATTTCATAGCATATGAAAACATCTTTACTATACAGAAAATAATTAGATTATATTTTTATAGAACTACATCTAACTAAAATGGCAGTTAACATTAAAGGGGTTATCCAAAACTAAAAAATGTCTCCCATATGCCTCCCTAGCATCACCCTTGCCCTGTCTGCCATTGGCTGCCCCCCCCCCCCCCGACAACAGATGTTTTATCCGCGCATGGGGAGAAGCAGCAGCGGCTGTGCGGGAACCAGGATATAGGGGGGACATTTTTTAGTCTTGGACAACCCCTTTAAACTTTATTTAATCTGAAAATTTTAAAGCTTAAAATACGATTGGATATAGCCAGATAGATATAACAGTCAGGCTCACAACAAAGACAATGGACTATGTTAAATATCCATTTCATTCTTTGGTCAGCAGACTAGTTGCTTCTTGAAAGCTATACATTTAAATCTCCAAAGCTTGCTCATATATTATGAATTTTTGTGTTTAATTTATATAAACTTGCTATTAATACCAAATGAGTTAATTAGCAATAGTTTTATTGCATGAAATACTATAGGAATTAATAATGTTATAGTAGAACACTTAACCTAAAATGTTTTTGGCAAATGACTGTCTCATAAAATTGCTAAATTCTATACTGGTAACTTTCCAGGTAAAAAGAAAATGTAATTTTTACAAGGTACAATTTAATATTAAGCTAGCTCTATATCTAAATTATATATAAAATTATCTATCTATCTATTGTAAGCCTGCAAGGGGGAGTAGCGTACGTTTCTGGACATTCATGGAGGCACAAATGACATAAAGTTCACGTCACTTTTATTTAGGGTCCGATTTCAGGAGGTTTACATCAACACTTGCTTTTTAGTGGAACCCAGGATTTCCAGTATTGCAGTAACAAATCGCAAAAATAAAGCCTTCCCGTCTGGGGCTAACTAATAACACAAAGAGTTTGTCTCACCTAGGCTACAGTTGTTAGGCTTACGTTCACACAGCATGTAGTTTGCTCACTGGTCCTCAGTATTCACAGCACCGTGTGCTGTCCTTGCAGGCCTCTTCCTAAGTGAGCCAGGCCCCACGTATTTCCAGAAAGAATCCTGCCTAAGCAAACAAGTTTGTTCAGGCCACAGCACTCCCTGGATTACACTTACTTCACCCAGGTGAGAAATCTGGGTGAAATATACCTCCCCCCCCCTCTTCTCCAGACCGGAGGACTGGGTACCTGTGCCCCACATGCAATGCACCCTTGACAACACATCTGCATTTGTCTGTAGTTTCCCTGGCCTATGTTCCAACACAAAATTAAAATTTTGGAGAGACAGGAACCACTTTGTGACTCTAGCATTTCTTTCCCGGTTTTGTTTCATCCATGTTAGGGGGGCATGGTCCGAGAGCAACTTAAACTTCCTCCCTAACAAATATTTAAGGGATTCCAGTGCCCATTTGACTGCTAAATATTCTCTTTCAACTATTGCATAGTTTTTCTCTGCTGTGGTCAGTTTCCTACTTAAATAAATAACAGGGTGCTCTTCCCCATTTAGCTCTTCGGACAGCACCACCCTAATCAGTCAGAAGCATCCGTCTGAACTAGGAACTCTTTTGTAAAGTCCGGGGTCAGCAGTACCGGCGGTTGACAGAGGCTAGACTTCAATGCCTGGAATGACTATTCGGCTTGGGGGGACCACTTTATCATTACAGACTTTCCACCCTTAGTTAGGTCTGTTAGGCGGGCTGCAATGGACGCAAAATTTTTCACAAACCTATGCTTAAAATGCCCTGACCTCTTTCTTTGTCAGAGGTCGGGGCCAGTTTTGAATGGCTTCCACCTTATTCAATTGGGCTTAATCAATCCCCGACCAATAATGTATCCCAGGTACCTGGCTTCCTCTAATGCCAAGGCACATTTTTCGAGGTTGATGGTTAGCCCTGCATCACTTATAGAGTCCAGAACTTTTTGCACCTTTTTAAAGTGACTCTGCCAATCTGCGCTATAAATGACCACATCGTCCAGATATGCAGCCGCATATCCTCGATGTGGTCGCAGGATTCTATCCATCAATCTCTGGAAAGTAGCTGGAGCCCCGTGTAACCCAAACGGCATTACCACATACTGAAATAAACCCTCTGGGGTTAGGAATGCTGTTTTCTCTTTCGCCTCTGGTGTTAATGGGATTTGCCAAAAACCTTTGGTTAGAACTGCAAAGAAAAAGGGGGTCAGTCAGAACATCCCAATGCGCAGGGGCACGTTGTTATGGCTGAAAACAACACTGTAAAACAAAGCATGCAATGCAACAGCTCTCTGCAAACCAAATAAAGTACAAAAATGCATAATAATTGCTAATGCTATACTTAGAAATTAGAGATGCTTGGCAAATACATTTTGACGTGCGGCAGACGGGCTAAAATAATTCTGTACAAAATGTATTTGCCTTAGTCAACCACAACTAAAATATATTGATGTCCCCTAGCAGAGTTTATTACCGGCCCTACGAGATCCATAGCGACTCTCTCGAATGGAATTTTGATAATCAGTAGCGGTACCAGGAACTCCTGAAATGAGACCCGGTTGCATTCAATTGACACATGGGACAGGAATCACAATAATATTTTACTTCTCAATAGAGCCCAGGCCCAAAAAAACGCCAGAGAATTCTCTTCTGGTTTTTTTCTGTCCCCAAATGCCCCGCCATAGCATGACTGTGAGCTAGGTCTAAAACTATGCGTCGGTAGGATCGAGGCACCAAGAGCTGTTCAATAACCTTTCCGTTACTCGGTAAAAAAGATTATTATTCATGGAAAAATTGGGAAATTGTCGATCAGCCTCTGGTTCCTGAGGTACGCCATTGATAACCTTAACACCTTCTTGGGCATGTACAAGGGTGGGATCCCTTAATTGCGCAGTGCCAAAATTTTCACTAGATACTCTTAAGTCAGACAATACTGGGTCAGAGGAGGAGGCTTCCTCATCTCCTGCAAGTACCTGTAAAGGAAAACTATTCTCCTCAGGCTCTTTTCGCAACAATTCCGGCTCAACCTCAGACAATTTTTCTACAAACTACTGCTCTGCAGCTCTAAGGGGTTGGCCCCTCCCACACAACTGCCAGAAGTATGGAAAGTTATGCCCGAGGATGGCATTATGCTTGAGGTTTTCCACCACACCTACATTATGGTTAATACAGCCAGAGGTAGTTTCAAAAGTCACCATGGCCACGGGATATGCCTTAACATCCCCGTGGATACACAGCACACTCAGGTATTCTCCCTGAACTTTGTCTCTGGTTACATAAGAGGCATGCATCAAAGTTACGAGACTTCCTGAGTCTAGTAGTGCAGTTGCAGGTTGACAATTCACCAGTACACTGCAGAACTGGGGTTCAAGTTTCACCTCCAGGGAAGCCACACAGACCGATTCAGCAAACAAGGACATTCGCCGGCCTCACACTCCATTGGTCCGGAAGTGAGGGGACAATTAGCGACCACATGCCCCACTTCCCGGCACCTCCAACATCGGTGAGGTCCTGGTTTTGGAGAAGCAAATCGGGGCTTGGTGAAAATTGCTGGTGCCATTTTTCCTGCTTCCCCCTACTAGTCTTCTAGCTGCTGTAGACTTGGGACGGTCACTCCTGGAAGGAGCACAGGGGAAGGCATTATGCCGAAGATAGTCTTCCGTGGTGAGATACTGATGAACCATGTTCACCCGCTCATCCAGGTCTTTGGGGTCTCCCTGTCCCACCCAGCGCTGTAATGTCCTAGGTAATGCAGTCGTAAATCGATCCATTACGACCCATTCAGTTATTTGGGCTGCTGTGCTCATCTCAGGTTCCAGCCACTTTTTCGTGAGGTGAACCAGGTCCAACATTTGGAACCGAGTAGGTTTGGTTACATCAAAGCTCCAGGTATGCACGCGCTGGGCCCGGACAGGAGGGGTTACTCCTAACCATGCCAGGATTTCCGCTCGTAGCTTAGTATAGTCCTGGACCTCCTGTTGGCCAAGGTCATGGTACGCCTTCTGAGGCACCCCTAATAGGAAAGGTGCCAAGACATCGACCCAATCGGCCACCGGAAGGTGTTCCCGCTCTGCTGTGCGCTCAAAAATAGTTAGATATGTCTCAATATTGTCCTCCGGGGTTAAATTCTGTAGCGACTGTTGAAAAATTTTCCTGGGATTCCGGGGAGATGTTGGAGCGTTCTGGGAAACAACCGGCAGGGCTTTTGTAAGGGCAGGCATTTGTTCTGACAAAAGGTGATTTGTCTCCTGTTGGCGTAGGTTCGCCTCAGCCTGCGCTTTAACAAACCGGGTTATGGCCGCTTCCATATTAGCACTTGACTCCTGCAGGCCGATAGCGGGATTTACCAACGACATCTGCAGCATCCCACTTCGTGTGTGTGGGCACTGCTTAAAAGCACTTTTTACTTTATTAAAAGCACTAGGTTGTAATGTATGATTTTGTATGTACAGTACAGACCAAAAGTTTGGACACACCTTCTCATTCAAAGAGTTTTCTTTATTTTCATGACTATGAAGGCATCAAAACTATGAATTAACACATGTGGAATTATATACATAACAAACAAGTGTGAAACAACAGAAAATATGTCATATTCTAGGTTCTTCAAAGTAGCCACCTTTTGCTTTGATTACTGCTTTGCACACTCTTGGCATTCTCTTGATGAGCTTCAAGAGGTAGTCCCCTGAAATGGTCTTCCAACAGTCTTGAAGGAGTTTCCAGAGATGCTTAGCACTTGTTGGCCCTTTTGCCTTCGCTCTGCGGTCCAGCTCACCCCAAACCATCTCGATTGGGTTCAGGTCCAGTGACTGTGGAGGCCAGGCCATCTGGCACAGCACCCCATCACTCTCCTTCATGGTCAAATAGCCCTTACTTTCAAAGTTTTCCCAATTTTTCGGCTGACTGACTGACCTTCATTTCTTAAAGTAATGATGGCCACTCGTTTTTCTTTACTTAGCTGCTTTTTTCTTGCCATAATACAAATTCTAACAGTCTATTCAGTAGGACTATCAGCTGTGTATCCACCTGACTTCTCCTCAACACAACTGATGGTCCCAACCCCATTTACAAGGCAAGAAATCCCACTTATTAAACCTGACAGGGCACACCTGTGAAGTGAAAACCATTTCAGGGGACTACCTCTTGAAGCTCATCAAGAGAATGCCAAGAGTGTGCAAAGCAGTAATCAAAGCAAAAGGTGGCTACTTTGAAGAACCTAGAATATGACATATTTTCAGTTGTTTCACACTTGTTTGTTATGTATATAATTCCACATGTGTTAATTCATAGTTTTGATGCCTTCAGTGTGAATCTACAATTTTCATAGTCATGAAAATAAAGAATGAGAAGGTGTGTCCAAACGTTTGTTCTGTACTGTATGTATCTGCAAAATCCCTGTTAACAGGCCTATTAGGTGTAATTTATACATCCCACCACTAGATGGGGATAAAGTTCAGGTCTTATATATACCCAGGTCACACCTAGTGTGACAGTTTTAGTTGGAAAGATGTAGTTCAGAAGAGAGCAGATCTGAGGTAGTTCAGATCAGATTAGTGGGAGGAAAGATAGAGTGAAGATTTTATGACACAAATTAGTGGTGTACAGCCAACTTCGCTAGGAGGTGATACTCAGATGATAGGCGCAAAAGAGAGTTTTCCTTCTGTGGCCGGACTATAGACTTGCATCCCTGACCAGTAGGAGAAGAGTTTACCTCCCTGGAAAAGAAACAAGCATTTCTAGGAATTCATCGGTGATAAGAGCCATTATTGAGGGCCACAGACACCTTTGCGTGGTGGAGGTTTATTAGCTTCAGACAGCCACACCAAACTTCTAAGAGACAGTTGAGTTTTCCTGTCTAAAATATTCATCTTGTAGGGAAAGACAAGGAATAGGATCCAACAGATCTAAAGGAACCAGGTACACCTAACCCACTGCTCCAAAGCCACGAAACCTAAAACAGTGGATTTGCAGAATTAACTCTGTACCATCTAGAGAATGCATATTTGTACTGCTGCAACCAAAAGACATCTAAAGTAAAAGTAGTGAGTTGCATCTTACCACTGTCTACCTCATTGTTACTAATTATGGTTGTACCACCATTAACGGTACTGGCGTCACGGCAAATACCATCAAGCGACTCAGCCGCAACAAGCACCCTAAGTACCCCTAACTAGAGATGTCCCGAACTATTCGCCGGCGAACAGTTCCCGGTGAACATCGCTTGTTCGCGTTCGCCGCGGCGGGCGAACATATTTGATGTTCGGTCCGCCCCCTATACGTCATCATTGAGCAAACTTTGGGACCCTGTAACTCACAGTCAGCAGACACATTCCAGCCAATCAGCAGCATACCCTCCCTCCCAGACCCTCCCACCTCCTATCAAAAAGCAAGGACAGCCTCCATCTTAGATTCATTCGGAAGCTGCAGTGTTAGTGAGAGGAGTGACAGTGCAGCTGCTGCTGATTTAATAGGGAAATCGATAGCTAGGCCAGTGTATTCAGTGTCCACTCCAGTCCTTAAAGACTCATCTGATCTGCTGTAAGGACAGCGTCCTGACAGCACCCCAAAAAGCCCTTTTTAGGGCTAGTACATCAGTCAGTTTTTTTTTTCACTGTAATATACAGGGAGTGCAGAATTATTAGGCAAGTTGTATTTTTGAGGATTAATTTTATTATTGAACAACAACCATGTTCTCAATGAACCGAAAAAACTCATTAATATCAAAGCTGAATATTTTTGGAAGTAGTTTTTAGTTTGTTTTTAGTTTTAGCTATTTTAGGGGGATATCTGTGTGTGCAGGTGACTATTACTGTGCATAATTATTAGGCAACTTAACAAAAAACAAATATATACCCATTTCAATTATTTATTTTTACCAGTGAAACCAATATAACATCTCAACATTCACAAATATACATTTATGACATTCAAAAACAAAACAAAAACAAATCAGTGACCAATATAGCCACCTTTCTTTGCAAGGACACTCAAAAGCCTGCCATCCATGGATTCTGTCAGTGTTTTGATCTGTTCACCATCAACATTGCGTGCAGCAGCAACCACAGCCTCCCAGACACTGTTCAGAGAGGTATACTGTTTTCCCTACTTATAAATCTCACATTTGATGATGGACCACAGGTTCTCAATGGGGTTCAGATCAGGTGAACAAGGAGGCCATGTCATTAGATTTTCTTCTTTTATACCCTTTCTTGCCAGCCACGCTGTGGAGTACTTGGACGCGTGTGATGGAGCATTGTCCTGCATGAAAATCATGTTTTTCTTGAAGGATGCAGACTTCTTCCTGTACCACTGCTTGAAGAAGGTGTCTTCCAGAAACTGGCAGTAGGACTGGGAGTTGAGCTTGACTCCATCCTCAACCCGAAAAGGCCCCACAAGCTCATCTTTGATGATACCAGCCCAAACCAGTACTCCACCTCCACCTTGCTGGCGTCTGAGTCGGACTGGAGCTCTCTGCCCTTTACCAATCCAGCCACGGGCCCATCCATCTGGCCCATCAAGACTCACTCTCATTTCATCAGTCCATAAAACCTTAGAAAAATCAGTCTTGAGATATTTCTTGGCCCAGTCTTGACGTTTCAGCTTGTGTGTCTTGTTCAGTGGTGGTCGTCTTTCAGCCTTTCTTACCTTGGCCATGTCTCTGAGTATTGCACACCTTGTGCTTTTGGGCACTCCAGTGATGTTGCAGCTCTGAAATATGGCCAAACTGGTGGCAAGTGGCATCTTGGCAGCTGCACGCTTGACTTTTCTCAGTTCATGGGCAGTTATTTTGCGCCTTGGTTTTTCCACACGCTTCTTGCGACCCTGTTGACTATTTTGAATGAAACGCTTGATTGTTCGATGATCACGCTTCAGAAGCTTTGCAATTTTAAGAGTGCTGCATCCCTCTGCAAGATATCTCACTATTTTTGACTTTTCTGGGCCTGTCAAGTCCTTCTTTTGACCCATTTTGCCAAAGGAAAGGAAGTTACCTAATAATTATGCACACCTGATATAGGGTGTTGATGTCATTAGACCACACCCCTTCTCATTACAGAGATGCACATCACCTAATATGCTTAATTGGTAGTAGGCTTTCGAGCCTATACAGCTTGGAGTAAGAAAACATGCATAAAGAGGATGATGTGGTCAAAATACTCATTTGCCTAATAATTCTGCACGTAGTGTAATTGCAGTTGCCTGCAAGCGTGTGTGTCAGGCCTACAGCGTGTACTGTGCCCACTACTGCCAGTGCCCAGAGCCACCACTCATATCTGGTGTCAGAGTAGCTTGCTTTTTAAAAATAAAAATCAATTTTTTCACTGTAATATAATTGCTGTTGCCTGCAAGACGGTGTGTCATGCCTACAGCGTGTACTGTGCCCACTACTGCTAGTGCCCAGTTGCACCACTCATATCTGGTGTCACAGTAGCTTGCACGCATAGTACAACTAATCGGAAAAAAAATGACAGGCCGAGGCAGGCCTCCCCGCAGGGGCCGTCGTGGTCGTGGTGCTGTGATTTCCTTTGGCCCTAGAATAATGCCCAGTGTTCAGAGGCCTTGTACCCTGAACTCAAAAAGTTCTGAGGACATAGTTGACTGGCTTACACAGGACACCAAATCTTCTACAGCTTCCGCTTGGAACCTTGACGCAACATCCTCCTCCAGCTCATCTTCGGGCACCTCTCAAGTTACCACTCGCCCGCCTGCCGCCACCACCAACACTAGCACCACAGCTGCTTCACTTGATCTGTCAGAGGATTTATTTACACATCAGTTGGAAGAAATGAGTGATGCGCAACCATTATTGCCAGAGGATGTAGATAACAGGGATATGTCTCAGTCAGGCAGCATTACACACATGGACGTACGGTGTGATTATGATGATGTTGTACCCGCTGCTGCTTCCTTTGCTGAGTTGTCAGATACAAGTGAAGCGGTTGATGATGACGATATGTCCGTGGATGTCACGTGGGTGCCCGCTCGAAGAGAAGAAGAACAGGGGGAAAGTTCAGATGGGGAGACAGAGAGGAGGATGAGACGAGTTGGAAGCAGGGGGAGGTTGTCGCAAGGAGCTAGTGGCACAGTCAGACAGCATGCCATTTGCAACCTGTGCCAAAAGAAACTGAGTCGTGGGAAGTCCAACACCCACCTAGGTACAACTGCTTTGCGAAGGCACATGATCTCACATCACAAACGCCTATGGGATCAACACATGATGAGTACAAGCAGCACACAAACTCATAGCCGCCATCCTCCTCCTGGTCCAGCATCTTCAGCCACGTCAACATCTGCTGTCCTCCTTGCTCCCTCTCAACCATCCACCACTCCGCCTCTCACCTTCAGTTCCTGCTTATCTGCCCACAGTCAGGTGTCTGTTAAGGAAATGTTTGAGCGTAAGAAGCCAATGTCACAGAGTCACCCCCTTGCGTCTGACAGCTGGCTTGTCGGAACTCTTAGCCCGCCAGCTTTTACCATACAAGCTGGTGGAGTCGGAAGCCTTCAAACAATTTGTAGCTATTGGGACACCGCAGTGGAAGGTACCCGGCCGAATTTTTTTTTCACAAAAGGCAATCCCCAACCTGTACTCTATTGTGGAAAAGGAAGTAATGGCATGTCTGGCACACAGTATTGGGGCAAGGGTCTATCTGACCACTGATACCTGGTCTGCAAAGCACGGTCAGGGCAGGTATATCACATACACTGCGCATTGGGTAAACCTGCTGTCGGCTGCCAAGCATAGAATGCGTGGCTCTGCAGAGGAGTTGGTGACACCGCCACGATTTGCAGGCAGGCCTGCTGCTACCTCCTCTACTCCTCCTACTCCATCCTCTTCGCTAACCTCCTCGGCTGAGTCCTCTTCTGCTGCGTCTTTCTCCACATCAACTGCACCCCCCCAGTTCCCCAGGGGTTATTCCACATCCTGGATACGACAGTGTCACGCTGTCTTGGGGTTGACTTGCCTGAAAGCAAAGAGTCACACCGGACCAGCACTCCTGTCCGCTCTGAACGCACAGGTGGATCAGTGGCTGACTCCGCACCAACTGAAGATCGGCAAAGTGGTGTGTGACAACGGAAACAATTTGTTGGCGGCATTGAATTTGGGCAAGTTGACACATGTTCCGTGCATGGCACATGTGTGTAATCTGATCGTACAACGCTTTGTGCATAAGTACCCAGGCTTAGAGGACGTCCTCAAGCAGGCCAGGTAGGTGTGTGGCCATTTCAGGAGTTCCTACACAGCCATGGCGCACTTTTCATATATTTAGTGGCGAAACAACATGCCAGTGAGGCGCTTGATTTGCGACAGCCCGACACGTTGGAATTCAACACTCCTAATGTTCGACCGCCTGATCCAACAAGAGAAAGCCGTCAAAGAGTATTTGTATGACCGGGGTGCTAGAATAGCCTCTGCGGAGCTGGGTATTTTTTTGCCACGTTACTGGACGCTCATGTGCAATGCCTGTAGGCTCATGCGTCCTTTTGAGAGGTGACAAACCTAGTCAGTCGCACCAAAGGCACCATCAGCGACATCATCCCATTTGTTTTCTTCCTGTAGCGTGCCCTGCAAAGAGTGCTGGATCAGGCCGTAGATGAGCGTGAAGAGGAAGAGGAAGAGTTGTGGTCACCATCACCACCAGAAACAGCCTTATCAGCATCGCTTGCTGGACCTGCGGCAACGCTGGAAGAGGAGTCTGACGAAGAGGAGTTAGAGGAGGAATGTGGTTTTGAGGAGGAGGAAGACCAACCACAGCAGGCATCCCAGGGTGCTTGTTGTCACCTATCTGGTACCCGTGGTGTTGTACGTGGTTGGGGGGAAGAACAGACCTTCAATGACATCAGTAAGGACGAGGAACGGGACATGAGTAGCTCGGCAGCCAACCTTGTGCAAATGGGGTCTTTCATGATGTCATGCCTGCTGAGGGACCCTCGTATAAAAAGGCTGAAGGAGAACGACCTGTACTGGGTGGCCACGCTACTAGACCCCCGGTATAAGCAGAAAGTGGCTGAAATGTTACCGAATTACCGGAAGTCGGAAAGGATGCAGCAGTTCCAAAACAAGTTAAAAAGTATTCTTTATACAGCGTATAAGGGTGATGTCACAGCACAACGGGAATCTAACAGGGGAAGAGGTGAAAGTAATCCTCCTCCTACCACGACCACGCCGGCAAGGACAGGACGCTGTCACGGTGGACATGCACTTAGTATAAAAGATAACACACCAACCAGGCTCTGGACGAGAGACAGGGGAATGGTCACCTCCTAGTTTTTCCCTGACCGCTTTCCCTGCACTGCTCAGCCCATAGGCAGACCTTGAAGATAGGTGTGCTGTGTCCTCCAGCCTAGACTGACAAAACCCTGAACTCCCTGAGATGGTGAAGTGGGGAGATAGGAGCAGCCTGCTCGCACAGAACCTGGATGGGATAGATGACACAAACAACCAAACTAAAATGACACTTATCTTCTGAGAGCAGGAACTGACAGCCAACCTTCCCTCCAAACTTCTCAGACCAAAATGATCAGTATAATCCGCTCAGAGCACTTAGCTGGAGGCCATTTAAACTAATGACTCCACCCAGTGCACCTGATGAGAGGCGGATCCAGCATGGCACCCAAACAAACACTAAACTCGTGCTGCTATCCTGGCTGACCTCCGCACATCGTCAGAGTGGGGCATGACAGACGCTTTACAGACGTGTTGTTGATGGAGGACATGCAGAGCTTTTTAAGTCCTACGCATCGCCACAGCCCTTCGGGGTCCACCCTCAGAGAATGACTCGACCGAAAGGTAGCAGACTACCTCGCCTTAACTGCAGATATCGACACTCTAAAGAGCGATGAACCCCTTGACTACTGGGTGTGCAGGCTTGACCTGTGGCCTGAGCTATCCCAATTTGCGATAGAACTTCTGGCCTGCCCCACTTCTAGTGTCCTGTCAGAAAGGACCTTCAGCGCAGCAGGAGCTATTGTCACTGAGAAGACAAGTCGCCTAGGTCAAAAAAGTCTAGATTACCTCACCTTTATTAAGATGAATGAGGCATGGATCCCGAAGGGACTGACAGTGGGGGATGCATTTGAATAAAAAAGGCCTGATGAGATGCCTTGGGCTATAAAATGATCCACACGCTGCTGTATTTAATCTCTGCATGCCGGATGACTTGCGTGACTTCTCCGCCACCAACTAGGGTTCAAGCCGCAATGTTTTAGTGCACTTTCTGCGTGGAAAACAAAAAAATTTTCTGGCCGCTGCCAGCGGCTGCAGCAATACCTAATTTTTCAGGCATGTGTACATGCCTAATTTTACTGGCCTCTGGTGCTGCACTGTGGCTTCAAAAACAAAACAAAAAAAAGGCACATACATGTGTAGGGATGAGCGAACCCGAACTGTATAGTTCGGGTTCGTACCGAATTTTGGGGTGTCCGTGACACGGACCCGAACATTTTCGTAGAAGTCCGGGTTCGGGTTCGGTGTTCTGCGCTTTCTTGGCGCTTTTTGAAAGGCTGCAAAGCAGCCAATCAACAAGCGTCATACTACTTGGCCCAAGAGGCCATCACAGCCATGCCTACTATTGGCATGGCTGTGATTGGCCAGTGCACCATGTGACCCAGCCTCTATTTAAGCTGGAGTCACGTAGCGCCGCACGTCACTCTGCTATGATCAGTATAGGGAGAGGTTGCAGCTGCGACGTTAGGGCGAGATTAGGCAGATTAACTCCTCCAAAAGACTTCATTCTGTGATCGATCTGCAGCTGTGGATCATTGAAGTGCTATTATTGACTTGCTCACTTTTTTGAAGCTGCCCAGAGCGTTTTTAGATCACTTTTTTTCTGGGGTGATCGGCGGCCATTTTGTGACTTGTGGTGCGCCAGCACAAGCTATCACCAAGTGTATTTAACCATCAATAGTGTGGTTATTTTGTGCTATATCCTACATAAGCTGCAGGCTGAGCCTGTGTCACCGAAGTGCATTTAACCATCAACAGTCTGGTTCTTTTTTGGCCATATACTACATCAGCTGCAGGCTGAGCCTGTGTCACCCAAGTGTATTTAACCATCGATAGTGTGGTTATTTTGTGCTATATCCTACATCAGCTGCAGGCTGAGCCTGTGTCACCCAAGTGCATTTAACCATCAACAGTCTGATTATTTTTTGGCCATATACTACATCAGCTGCAGGCTGAGCCTGTGTCACCCAAGTGTATTTAACCATCGATAGTGTGGTTATTTTGTGCTATATCCTACATCAGCTGCAGGCTGAGCCTGTGTCACCCAAGTGCATTTAACCATCAACAGTCTGATTATTTTTTGGCCATATACTACATCTGGTGCAGGCTGAGCCTGTGTCACCCAAGTGCATTTAACCATCAACAGTCTGATTATTTTTTGGCCATATACTACATCTGGTGCAGGCTGAGCCTGTGTCACCCAAGTGCATTTAACCATCAACAGTGTGGTTATTTTTTGGCCATATATTACATCAGGGGCAAGTTGAGCCTGTCACCCAGCGCCTAAAAAATAGACCTGACATTTCTATTCAACCAAATCTGTACTGTTTTAGCTGGTCAAGTTATTTGTATTGACCGTAAAAGCACACTTTTTTTTCTGGGTTGAAAAAGCATTCCCAAATTTGCCATTCTCAAAATAACTAGTTTCTGGTATTTGAGGCCTACTTGAAATCTATCCCAAAAAGAAAATCTTACATTGAAGGTATTGATAGTGTCATTCAGAAAAACCTAAGACACACGCTAGTGTGCTGATAGAAGTGTGATTCTGTGATTAAACCTATACCTGTCACCCAGCGCAAAAAAAAACAGGTCTCACATCTCTATTCAACCAAATCTGCAGTGTTTTAGCTGGTCAAGTTATTTGTAGTGACCGTAAAAGCAGACTTTTTGTTCTGGGTTGAAAAAGCATTCCCAAATTTGCCATTCTCAAAATAACTTGTTTCTGGTATTTGAGGCCTACTTGAAATCTATCCCAAAAAGAAAATCTTACATTGAAGGTATTGATAGTGTCATTCAGAAAAACCTAAGACACACGCTAGCGTGCTGATAGAAGTGTGATTCTGTGATTAAACCTATACCTGTCACACAGCGCAAAAAAAAACAGGTCTCACATCTCTATTCAACCAAATCTGCAGTGTTTTAGCTGGTCAAGTTATTTGTAGTAACCGTAAAAGCAGACTTTTTGTTCTGGGTTGAAAAAGCATTCCCAAATTTGCCATTCTCAAAATTGTGGTGAACGGGAACAATGAGGAAAACATCTAATAAGGGCCGCGGACGTGGACATGGTCGTGGTGGTGTTAGTGGACCCTCTGGTGCTGGGAGAGGACGTGGCCGTTCTGCAACAGCCACAAGTCCTAGTGAACTAACTACCTCAGGTCCCAGTAGCCAGCAGAATTTACAGCGATATTTGGTGGGGCCCAATGCCGTTCTAAGGATGGTAAGGCCTGAGCAGGTACAGGCATTAGTCAATTGGGTGGCCGACAGTGGATCCAGCACGTTCACATTATCTCCCACCCAGTCTTCTGCAGAAAGCGCACAGATGGCGCATGAAAACCAAGCCCATCGGTCTGTCACATCACCCCCATGCCTATCAGGGAAACTGTCTGAGCCTCAAGTTATGCAGCAGTCTCTTATGCTGTTTGAAGACTCTGCTGCCAGGGTTTCCCAAGGGCATCCACCTAGCCCTTCCCCAGGGGTGGAAGAGAGAGAATGCACTAACGCACAACCACTTATGTTTCCTGATGATGAGGACATGGGAATACCACCTCAGCACGTCTCTGATGATGACGAAACACAGGTGCCAACTGCTGCGTCTTTCTGCAGTGTGCATACTGAACAGGAGGTCAGGGATCAAGACTGGGTGGACGACGATGCAGGGGACGATGAGGTCCTAGACCCCACATGGAATAAAGGTCGTGCCACTGACTTTCACAGTTCGGAGGAAGAGGCAGTGGTGAGACCGAGCCAACAGCGTAGCAAGAGACAAAGAGGGAGCAGTGGGCAAAATCAGAACACCCGCCGCCAAGAGACTCCGCCTGCTACTGACCGCCGCCATCTGGGACCGAGCACCCCAAAGGCAGCTTCAAGGAGTTCCCTGGCATGGCACTTCTTTAAACAATGTGCTGACGACAAGACCCGAGTGGTTTGCACGCTGTGCCATCAGAGCCTGAAGCGAGGCATTAACGTTCTGAACCTTAGCACAACCTGCATGACCAGGCACCTGCATGCAAAGCATGAACTGCAGTGGAGTAAAAACCCTAAAACAAGGAAGTCACTCAGGCTCCCCCTGCTACCTCTTCTGCTGCTGCTGCCTCGGCCTCTTCTGCTGCTGCCGCCGCCTCGGCCTCTTCTGCTGCTGCTGCCGCCGCCGCCTCGGCCTCTTCCTCCGCCTCTGGAGGAACGTTGGCACCTGCCGCCCAGCAAACATGGGATGTACCACCAACACCACCACCTGCGTCACCAAGCATCTCAACCATGTCACAAGGCAGCGTTCAGCTCTCCATCTCACAAACATTTGAGAGAAAGCGTAAATTCCCACCTAGCCACCCTCGATCCCTGGCCCTGAATGCCAGCATTTCTAAACTACTGGCCTATGAAATGCTGTCATTTAGGCTGGTGGACACACACAGCTTCAAACAGCTCATGTCACTTGCTGTCCCACAGTATGTTGTTCCCAGCCGCCACTACTTCTCCAAGAGAGCCGTGCCTTCCCTGCACAAACAAGTGTCCGATAAAATCAAGTGTGCACTGCGCAACGCCATCTGTGGCAAGGTCCATCTAACCACAGATACGTGGACCAGTAAGCACGGCCAGGGACGCTATACCTCCCTAACTGCACACTGGGTAAATGTAGTGGCGGCTGGGCCCCAGGCGGAGAGCTGTTTGGCGCACGTCCTTCCGCCGCCAAGGATCGCAGGGCAACATTCTTTGCCTCCTGTCTCCTCCTCCTCCTACTCAGCTTCCTCCTCCTCTTCTTCCACCTGCTCATCCAGTCAGCCACACACCTTCACCACCAACTTCAGCACAGCACGGGGTAAACGTCAGCAGGCCATTCTGAAACTCATATGTTTGGGGGACAGGCCCCACACCGCACAGGAGTTGTGGCGGGGTATAGAACAACAGACCGACGAGTGGTTGCTGCCGGTGAGCCTCAAGCCCGGCCTGGTGGTGTGCGATAATGGGCGAAATCTCGTTGCAGCTCTGGGACTAGCCGGTTTGACGCACATCCCTTGCCTGGCGCATGTGCTGAATTTGGTGGTGCAGAAGTTCATTCGCAACTACCCCGACATGTCAGAGCTGTTGCATAAAGTGCGGGCCGTCTGTTCGCGCTTCCGGCGTTCACACCCTGCCGCTGCTCGCCTGTCTGCGCTACAGCGTAACTTCGGCCTTCCCGCTCACCGCCTCATATGCGACGTTCCCAGGTGGAACTCCACCTTGCATATGCTGGACAGACTGTGCGAGCAGCAGCAGGCCATAGTGGAGTTTCAGCTGCAGCACGCACGGGTCAGTCGCACTGTGGATCAGACCCACTTCACCACCAATGACTGGTCCTCCATGCGAGACCTGTGTGCCCTGTTGCGCTGTTTCGAGTACTCCAACAACATGGCCAGTGGCGATGACGCCATTATCAGCGTTACAATACCACTTCTATGTCTCCTTTAGAAAACACTTAGGGCGATGATGGAAGTGGAGGTGGCCCAGGAGGAAGAGGAGGAAGAGGGGTCATTTTTAGCACTTTCAGGCCAGTCTCTTCGAAGTGACTCAGAGGGAGGTTTTTTGCAACACCAGAGGCCAGGTACAAATGTGGCCAGACAGGGCCCACTACTGGAGGACGAGGAGGACGAGGATGAGGAGGAGGTGGAGGAGGATGAGGATGAAGCATGTTCACAGCGGGGTGGCACCCAAAGCAGCTCGGGCCCATCACTGGTGCGTGGCTGGGGGGAAACACAGGACGATGACGATACGCCTCCCACAGAGGACAGCTTGTCCTTACCTCTGGGCAGTCTGGCACACATGAGCGACTACATGCTGCAGTGCCTGCGCAACGACAGCAGAGTTGCCCACATTTTAACTTGTGCGGACTACTGGGTTGCCACCCTGCTGGATCCCCGGTACAAAGACAATGTGCCCACCTTACTTCCTACACTGGAGCGTGATAGGAAGATGCGCGAGTACAAGCGCACGTTGGTAGACGCGCTACTGAGAGCATTCCCAAATGTCACAGGGGAACCAGTGGAAGCCCAAGGCGAAGGCAGAGGAGGAGCAAGAGGTCGCCAACGCAGCTGTGTCACGCCCAGCTCCTCTGAGGGCAGGGTTAGCATGGCAGAGATGTGGAAAAGTTTTGTCAACACGCCACAGCTAAGTGCACCACCACCTGATACGGAACGTGTTAGCAGGAGGCAACATTTCACTAACATGATGGAACAGTACCTGTGCACACCCCTCCACGTACTGACTGATGGTTTGGCCCCATTCAACTTCTGGGTCTCCAAATTGTCCACGTGGCCAGAGCTAGCCTTTTATGCCTTGGAGGTGCTGGCCTGCCCGGCGGCCAGCGTTTTGTCTGAACGTGTATTCAGCACGGCAGGGGTCGTCATTACAGACAAACGCAGCCGCCTGTCTACAGCCAATGTGGACAAGCTGACGTTCATAAAAATGAACCAGGCATGGATCCCACAGGACCTGTCCATCCCTTGTGCAGATTAGATATTAACTACCTCCCCTTAACAATATATTATTCTACTCCAGGGCACTTCCTCATTCAATACTATTTTTAATTTCATTTTACCATTATATTGCGGGGCAACCCAAAGTTGAATGAACCTCTCCTCTGTCTGGGTGCCGGGGCCTAAATGTGTGACAGTGGCCTGTTCCAGTGGTGGGTGACGTGAAGCCTGATTCTCTGCTATGACACAAAGACTTATTCTGTACTGACATTAAACCAGATTCTCTGTTACGCGACCTCTCTCCTCTGCCTGGGCCTAAATATGTGACAGTGGCCTGTTCCAGTGGTGGGTGACGTGAAGCCTGATTCTCTGCTATGACATGAAGACAGATTCTGTGCTGACATAAGGCCAGATTCTCTGTTACGGGACCTCTCTCCTCTGCCTGGGTGCCGGGGCCTAAATGTGTGACAGTGGCCTGTTCCAGTGGTGGGTGACGTGAAGCCTGAATCTCTGCTATGACATGAAGACAGATTCTGCGCTGACATAAAGCCAGATTCTCTGTTACGGAACCTCTCTCCTCTGCCTGGGTGCCTAGGCCTAAATGTGTGACAGTGGCCTGTTCCAGTGGTGGGTGACGTGAAGCCTGATTCTCTGCTATGACATGAAGACAGATTCTGCGCTGACATAAGGCCAGATTCTCTGTTACGGGACCTCTCTCCTCTGCCTGGGTGCCGGGGCCTAAATGTGTGACAGTGGCCTGTTCCAGTGGTGGGTGACGTGAAGCCTGATTCTCTGCTATGACATGAATACAGATTCTGCGCTGACATAAGGCCAGATTCTCTGTTACGGGACCTCTCTCCTCTGCCTGGGTGCCTGGGTCTAAATGTGTGACAGTGGCCTGTTCCAGTGGTGGGTGACGTAAACCTGATTCTCTGCTATGACATGAAGACAGATTCTGTGCTGACATAAGGCCAGATTCTCTGTTACAGGACCTCTCTCCTCTGCCTGGGTGCCTGGGCCTAAATGTGTGACAGTGGCCTGTTCCAGTGGTGGGTGACGTGAAGCCTGATTCTCTGCTATGACATGAAGACAGATTCTGCACTGACATAAGGCCAGATTCTCTGTTACGGGACCTCTCTCCTCTGCCTGGGTGCCTGGGCCTAAATGTGTGACAGTGGCCTGTTCCAGTGGTGGGTGACATGAAGCCTTATTCTCTGCTATGACATGAAGACAGATTCTGCGCTGACATAAGGCCAGATTCTCTGTTACGGGACCTCTCTCCTCTGCCTGGGTGCCGGGGCCTAAATGTGTGACAGTGGCCTGTTCCAGTGGTGGGTGACGTGAAGCCTGATTCTCTGCTATGACATGAAGACAGATTCTGCGCTGACATAAGGCCAGATTCTCTGTTACGGGACCTCTCTCCTCTGCCTGGGTGCCTGGGCCTAAATGTGTGACAGTGTCCTGTTCCAGTGGTGGGTGACGTAAAGCCTGATTCTCTGCTATGACATGAATACAGATTCTGCGCTGACATAAGGCCAGATTCTCTGTTACGGGACCTCTCTCCTCTGCCTGGGCCTAAATATATGACAGTGGCCTGTTCCAGTGGTGGGTGACGTGAAGACTGATTCTCTGCTATGACATGAAGACAGATTCTGTGCTGACATAAGGCCAGATTCTCTGATACAGGACCTCTCTCCTCTGTCTGGGTGCCTGGGCCTAAATGTGTGACAGTGGCCTGTTCCAGTGGTGAGTGACGTGAAGCCTGATTCTCTGCTATGACATGAATACAGATTTTGCGCTGACATAAGGCCAGATTCTCTGTTACGGGACCTCTCTCCTCTGCCTGGGTGCCTGGGCCTAAATGTGTGACAGTGGCCTGTTCCAGTGGTGGGTGACGTGAAGCCTGATTCTCTGCTAAGACATGAAGACAGATTCTGCGCTGACATAAGGCCAGATTCTCTGTTACGGGACCTCTCTCCTCTGCCTGGGTGCCGGGGCCTAAATGTGTGACAGTGGCCTGTTCCAGTGGTGGGTGACGTGAAGCCTGATTCTCTGCTATGACATGAATACAGATTCTGCGCTGACATAAGGCCAGATTCTCTGTTACGGGACCTCTCTCCTCTGCCTGGGTGCCTGGGCCTAAATGTGTGACAGTGGCCTGTTCCAGTGGTGGGTGACGTGAAGCCTGATTCTCTGCTATGACATGAAGACAGATTCTGCGCTGACATAAGGCCAGATTCTCTGTTACGGGACCTCTCCTCTGCCTGGGTGCCTGGGCCTAAATGTGTGACAGTGGCCTGTTCCAGTGGTGGGTGACGTGAAGCCTGATTCTCTGCTATGACATGAAGACTGATTCTGCGCTGACATGAAGCCAGATTCTCTGCTATGGCATGAATACAGATTTTGCGCTGACATAAGGCCAGATTCTCTGTTACGGGACCTCTCTCCTCTGCCTGGGTGCCTGGGCCTAAATGTGTGACAGTGGCCTGTTCCAGTGGTGGGTGCCGTGAAGCCTGATTCTCTGCTATGACATGAAGACTGATTCTGCGCTGACATCAGGCCAGATTCTCTGTTACGGGACCTCTCTCCTCTGCCTGGGTGCCTGGGCCTAAATGTGTGACAGTGGCCTGTTCCAGTGGTGGGTGACGTGAAGCCTGATTCTCTGCTATGACATGAAGACAGATTCTGCGCTGACATAAGGCCAGATTCTCTGTTACGGGACCTCTCTCCTCTGCCTGGGTGCCGGGGCCTAAATGTGTGACAGTGGCCTGTTCCAGTGGTGGGTGCCGTGAAGCCTGATTCTCTGCTATGACATGAAGACTGATTCTGCGCTGACATCAGGCCAGATTCTCTGTTACGGGACCTCTCTCCTCTGCCTGGGTGCCTGGGCCTAAATGTGTGACAGTGGCCTGTTCCAGTGGTGGGTGACGTGAAGCCTGATTCTCTGCTATGACATGAAGACAGATTCTGCGCTGACATAAGGCCAGATTCTCTGTTACGGGACCTCTCTCCTCTGCCTGGGTGCCTGGGCCTAAATGTGTGACAGTGTCCTGTTCCAGTGGTGGGTGACGTAAAGCCTGATTCTCTGCTATGACATGAATACAGATTCTGCGCTGACATAAGGCCAGATTCTCTGTTACGGGACCTCTCTCCTCTGCCTGGGCCTAAATATGTGACAGTGGCCTGTTCCAGTGGTGGGTGACGTGAAGACTGATTCTCTGCTATGACATGAAGACAGATTCTGTGCTGACATAAGGCCAGATTCTCTGTTACAGGACCTCTCTCCTCTGTCTGGGTGCCTGGGCCTAAATGTGTGACAGTGGCCTGTTCCAGTGGTGGGTGACGTGAAGCCTGATTCTCTGCTATGACATGAATACAGATTCTGCGCTGACATAAGGCCAGATTCTCTGTTACGGGACCTCTCTCCTCTGCCTGGGTGCCTGGGCCTAAATGTGTGACAGTGGCCTGTTCCAGTGGTGGGTGACGTGAAGCCTGATTCTCTGCTATGACATGAATACAGATTCTGCGCTGACATAAGGCCAGATTCTCTGTTACGGGACCTCTCTCCTCTGCCTGGGTGCCTGGGCCTAAATGTGTGACAGTGGCCTGTTCCAGTGGTGGGTGACGTGAAGCCTGATTCTCTGCTATGACATGAAGACAGATTCTGCACTGACATAAGGCCAGATTCTCTGTTACGGGACCTCTCCTCTGCCTCGGTGCCTGGGCCTAAATGTGTGACAGTGGCCTGTTCCAGTGGTGGGTGACGTGAAGCCTGATTCTCTGCTATGACATGAAGACTGATTCTGAGCTGACATGAAGCCAGATTCTCTGCTATGGCATGAAGAGACTGATTCTCTGCTGACGTGAAGCCAGATTCTCTGCTATGGGACCTCTGTCCAATTGATATTGGTTCATTTTAATTTTTTTAATTTTAATTTTATTTAATTTCCCTATCCACATTTGTTTGCAGGGGATTTACCTACATGTTGCTGCCTTTTGCAGCCCTCTAGCTCTTTCCTAGGCTGTTTTACAGCCTTTTTAGTGCCCAAAAGTTCGGGTCCCCATTGACTTCAATGGGGTTCGGGTTCGGGACGAAGTTTGGATCGGGTTCGGATCCTGAACCCGAACATTTCCGGGAAGTTCGGCCGAACTTCTCGAACTCGAACATCCAGGTGTTCGCTCAACTTTATACATGTGTCAATTCCCCTTCGTTGATCGTTACCTTGTTGTGGTGAAGGGGCTTGCGTATCACAATGAAGTGATCACCTCTATGAGTATGTTGGCAATGGCAATGTTGGCACACCCCAGATGAGATAAGGTCGTTGCTTCATTGTGAACAGACCAAAAGTGATCGGCTGGATAATTTTGCATAGAAAAAACATTAATTTTCTTTGTGATAATCTAAGGTGATCATTAAAGCCTACTAGGCCAACAATGGGCCCACATTGCAGAATCATTGTTTTCTGGGTCACTTAACTGTCACTGAACTACCTCAGCACGACCATAGACTTTGAAAAACCGCCATCGACTGCAATCTCCCAAACGTGCGCACGAGCACAGTCATCACTACACCAAGATTGACGCATAGAGGAATAAAATGTATGTCATGAGTGTGTCAACTATTGACAACTCTTTGCGGCTGTCTAAGCTCTATTCCATACACGTCCCCTGATAGGGGACGTAACAGGGATTAAACTGATAGGAATAGTACTACTTAACATACCACTCATATTGGGATTGCACAGTACATTGCACGGCGCACGCGCAGTGCCCCAAATTGGAAGTAAGAGGACCAACCAAGCATCTTTTTCCATCTCCCGGTTCCTAAAATCTATTCCATACACCACACCGGCCCCTGATATGGGACAAAACAGAGATTAAACTGGTAAGAACAGATTTTTTTAATATATAAAAAAAAAAGAGGACAGCCTCTGAGGAGCTGGGTATTTTTTGGCCGTGTTACTGAACGCTCATGCACAATGGCTGTAGGCTCATGCGTCCTTTTGCGGATTTGACGAACCTGGTCAGTCAAACCCAAGGCAACATCATCGACCTCATCCCATATGTGTTTTTTCTGGAGCATGCCCTGCGAAGAGTGCTGGGTCAGGCCGTAGATGAGCATGAAGAGGAAGAGTTGTGGTCACCATCACCACCAGAAGCAGCCTTGTCGTCGTCGATTGCTGGACCTGCGGCAACGCAGAGAGAGGAGTCTGAAGAAGAGGAGTCAGAGGAGGAAGGTGGCTTTGAGGAGGTGGATGACCAACCACAGCAGGCATCCCAGGGGGCTTGTTGTCACCTTTTGGGGACCCTTGGTGGCTGGGTGGAGGAAGAGACCTTCAATGACGTCAGTGAGGACAAGGAACGGGACATGGCTAGCTTGGTATCCAACCTTGTGCAAATGGGGAGTTTGCGGTTGTGCAAATGAACTGTTTGCGGTTGTTTGCGGTGCGTTAAACGGGGAGTTTGGTCTGTCACTGTGAAGTGGGCGTAACCTTTACACTACCTGATCGATACAACATCATACCTGATGTTTTAAAGCACGTTATTCCAAACAATTTAGGAATGTTAGGTGATTTATGCCCTTTATGGATTAAAACCCAAATCTGCGTCAACTACGTAATTTTCCATTGGAGTTTTGCCATGGATCCCCCTCCGGCATGCCACAGTCCAGGTGTTAGTCCCCTTGAAACAACTTTTCCATCACTATTGTGGCCAGAAAGAGTCCCTGTAGGTTTTAAAATTCACCTGCCTATTGAAGTCTATGGCGGTTCGCCCGGTTCGTCCGTTCGCGAACATTTGCGGAAATTCGCGTTTGCCAACGGAAAATTTTATGTTCGCGACATCTCTACCCCTAACATCAAGGGCACCTCAACTACCATCTTGGCTGATGCTTCCTGCTACAGAGCATGCCCCGGAGGATTTTGTGCTGTCCACCTCATCACTGTGATGCCAGCCCAGGGAGGCTAACTGCTAACCGTGAGTAAACTGATGAACTGTGTGCTATATTATTTGGCCCCTCATCGGTCCACCGTGCACCTCACGTGTTGCCCCTGCAACTGGCTGGCTGCACATCTACTGGAGCAAAAAGTTTTTGCAGAGAACAAACGAAGAGAGGGATTATTATTATTTTTTTGTGCCGTTGACGTAAGCAACCGTTATGCTCGCATCCTCCACCAATTGTAAGCCTGCAAGGGGGGGGGGGGTAGCGTACGTTTCTGGACATTTACGGAGGTACAGATGACATAAAGTTTACGTCACTTCTATTTAGGGTCCGATTTCAGGAGGTTTACATCAACACATGCTTTTTAGTGGAACCCAGGATTTCCAGTATTGCAGTAACAAATCACAAAACAAAAGCCTTCCCGTCTAATAACACAAAGAGTTTGTCTCACCTAGGCTACAGTTGTTAGGCTGACGTTCACACAGCATGTAGTTTGCTCACTGGTTCTCAGTATTCAGAGCACTGTGTGCTGTCCTTGCAGGCCTCTTCCTAAGTGAGCCACAGCACTCTGTATATAGTAACCTAACGAGGTTAACTGCCATAAGGTGTTTCAGAGCATACCAACAAACTGGCCTGGAAGGAAGGGAATGGTTGCTCCCTCTGCCAACCTTAACAACCGTTCCGCATTATCCAGGCCCCACATTTTTCCAGAAAGAATCCTGCCTAAACAACTACAGGGAGTGCAGAATTATTAGGCAAGTTGTATTTTTGAGGATAAATTTTATTATTGAACAAGAACCATGCTCTAAATGAACCCAAAAAACTCATTAATATCAAAGCTGAATATTTTTGGAAGTAGTTTTTTGTTTGTTTTTAGGTTTAGCTATTTTAGGGGGATATATGTGTGTGCAGGTGACTATTACTGTGCATAATTATTATGCAACTTAACAAAAAACAAATATTTACCCATTTCAATTATTTATTTTTACCAGTGAAACCAATATAACATCTCAACATTCACAAATATACATTTCTGACATTCAAAAACAAAACAAAAACAAATCAGTGACCAATATAGCCACCTTTCTTTGCAAGGACACTCAAAAGCCTGCCATCCATGGATTCTGTCAGTGTTTTGATCTGTTCACCATCAACATTGCGTGCAGCAGCAACCACAGCCTCCCAGACACTGTTCAGAGAGGTGTACTGTTTTCCCTCCTTGTAAATCTCACATTTGATGATGGACCACAGGTTCTCAATGGGGTTCAGATCAGGTGAACAAGGAGGCCATGTCATTAGATTTTCTTCTTTTATACCCTTTCTTGCCAGCAACACTGTGGAGTACTTGGACGCGTGTGATGGAGCATTGTCCTGCATGAAAATCATGTTTTTCTTGAAGGATGCAGACTTCTTCCTGTACCACTGCTTGAAGAAGGTGTCTTCCAGAAACTGGCAGTAGGACTGGGAGTTGAGCTTGACTCCATCCTCAACCCGAAAAGGCCCCACAAGCTCATCTTTGATGATACCAGCCCAAACCAGTACTCCACCTCCACCTTGCTGGCGTCTGAGTCGGACTGGAGCTCTCTGCCCTTTACCAATCCAGCCATGGGCCCATCAAGACTCACTCTCATTTCATCAGTCCATAAAACCTTAGAAAAATCAGTCTTGAGATATTTCTTGGCCCAGTCTTGACGTTTCAGCTTGTGTGTCTTGTTCAGTGGTGGTCATCTTTCAGCCTTTCTTACCTTGGCCATGTCTCTGAGTATTGCACACCTTGTGCTTTTGGGCACTCCAGTGATGTTGCAGCTCTGAAATATGGCCAAACTGGTGGCAAGTGGCATCTTGGCAGCTGCACGCTTGACTTTTCTCAGTTCATGGGCAGTTATTTTGCGCCTTCGTTTTTCCACACGCTTCTTGCGACCCTGTTGACTATTTTGAATGAAACACTTGATTGTTCGATGATCACGCTTCAGAAGCTTTGCAATTTTAAGAGTGCTGCATCCCTCTGCAAGATATCTCACTATTTTTGACTTTTCTGAGCCTGTCAAGTCCTTCTTTTGACCCATTTTGCCAAAGGAAAGGAAGTTGCCTAATAATTATGTACACCTGATATAAGGTGTTGATGTCATTAGACCACACCCCTTCTCATTACAGAGATGCACATCACCTAATATGCTTAATTGGTAGTAGGCTTTCGAGCCTATACAGCTTGGAGTAAGACAACATGCATAAAGAGGATGATGTGGTCAAAATACTCATTTGCCTAATAATTCTGTACAGGGTGTAAGTTTGTTCAGGCCACAGCACTCCCTGGATTACACTTACTTCACCCAGGTGAGAAATCTGGGTGAAATATAACTTCCTTCCACCAGTATTCCACCTGCATGACCACACTATCTATCTACACACACTACTTACAAAAGGTTAGGAATATTTTGTTTTTGAGTGAAATATTAGTATGAACCTAAAATGCACTCTAAACTTTACAGGTGGACTTGATATGACCTTCTCTAAACTTTTGAATGCAAATGTCCACCTGTTCAATGTTTCAGTACTTTTTGCACAGCCTGCTGTTCTCTAACAAGGTGCTTAATGGCAAAATTCACAGCATGTCTTTGATCCACGAATTGCCCAATACATTTCCTGGTTCAATTAGAATTGGTATTTAAACAGTACTCTTCAATAGAGATGTCGCGAACATAAAATTTTCCGTTCGCGAACGGCGAAAGCGAATTTTCGCAAATGTTCGCAAACGGGCGAACCGCCGTAGACTTCAATAGGCAGGCAAATTTTAAAACCCACAGGGACTCTTTCTGGCCACAATAGTGATGGAAAAGTTGTTTCAAGGGGACTAACACCTGGACTGTGGCATGCCGGAGGGGGATCCATGGCAAAACTCTCATGGAAAATTACATAGTTGACGCAAAGTCTGGTTTTAATCCATAAAGGGCATAAATCACCTAACATTCCTAAATTGTTTGGAATAACGTGCTTTAAAACATCAGGTATGATGTTGTATCGGAAAATGCAAATGTGATCGCACACTACATCCAGCACTCTGCCCTCCATGCTGGATGAGACATTGGTTTATAATTTGGCCAAAGCATAGTAAGCCACTCACCGCGTCAAGGCTGTCTCATGAGTGGTCCCTAACTCTTGTTCCTACCTGTTCATGGGCCATGACAGCCACATAAAATCCAGGGAATGCAGGTCAGCATGCAAGCCAAGTACACTTTGCTTGTAACCCCGTCCGGTGCCATTACAGCTTTCATCGGATCCAGGGATGCAAGTACCAACATGCATGCTGAACCCACCATATACTTCTCCTGGAGCCATGATGTTGTATCGATCAGGTAGTGTAAGGGTTACGCCCGCTTCACAGTGACAGCCCAAACTCCCCGTTTAACGCACCGCAAACAACCGCAAACAATTCATTTGCACAACCGCAAACTCCCCATTTGCACAAGGTTGGATACCAAGCTAGCCATGTCCCGTTCCTTGTCCTCACTGATGTCATTGAAGGTCTCTTCCTCCACCCAGCCACGTACAACACCAAGGGTCCCCGAAAGGTGACAACAAGCCCCCTGGGACGCCTGCTGTGGTTGGTCTTCCACCTCCTCAAAGCCACCTTCCTCCTCTGACTCCTCTTCTTCAGACTCCTCTCTCTGCGTTATTATAAGGTGTGTTAAGTAGTACTATTCCTATCAGTTTAATCCCTGTTACGTCCCCTATCAGGGAACGTGTATATGGAATCGATTTTAGGAACCGGGAGATAGAAAAAGATGCTTGGTCGGTCCTCCTACTTCCAATTTGGGGCACTGCGCGTGCATTCTACTGTGCCACCAGAAAGACCGGTGTGTTAAGTAGTACTATTCTTATCAGTTTAATCCCTGTTAAGTCCCCTATCAGGGGACGTGTATATGGAATCGATTTTAGAAACCGGGAGATGGAAAAAGATGCTTGGTCGCTCCTCCTATGTCCAATTTGGGGCACTGCGCGTGCAATCTACTGTGCCACCAGATAGGAGCGGTGTGTTAAGTAGTACTATTCTTATCAGTTTAATCCCTGTTACGTCCCCTATCAGGGGATGTGTATATGGAATCGATTTTAGGAACCGGGAGGTGGAAAAAGATGCTTGGTCGGTCCTCCTACGTCCAATTTGGGGCACTGCGCGTGCATTCTACTGTGCCACCAGAAAGACCGGTGTGTTAAGTAGTACATTTCTTATCAGTTTAATCCCTGTTAAGTCCCCTATCAGGGGACGTGTATATGGAATCGATTTTAGAAACCGGGAGATGGAAAAAGATGCTTGTTCGCTCCTCCTATGTCCAATTTGGGGCACTGCGCGTGCAATCTACTGTGCCACCAGATAGGAGCGGTGTGTTAAGTAGTACTATTCTTATCAGTTTAATCCCTATTACGTCCCCTATCAGGGGATGTGTATATGGAATCGATTTTAGGAACCGGGAGGTGGAAAAAGATGCTTGGTCGGTCCTCCTACGTCCAATTTGGGGCACTGCGCATGCAATCTACTGTGCCACCAGATAGGAGTGGTGTGTTAAGTAGTACTATTCCTACTAGTTTAATCCCTGTTACGTCCACAAGTATTATTATTAGTATAAGGTGTGTTAAGTAGTACTATTTCTATCAGTTTAATCCCTGTTACATCCCCTATCAGGGGACGTGTATATGGCATCGATTTTAGGAACGGGGAGATGGAAAAAGATGCTTGGTCAGTCCTCCTACTTCAAATTTGGGGCACTGCGCGTGCAATCTAATGTGCCGCCAGATAGATAGTCTGACAGGACACTTGAAGCGGGGCAGGCCAGAAGTTCTATCGCAAATTGGGATAGCTCAGGCCACAGGTCAAGCCTGCACACCCAGTAGTCAAGGGGTTCATCGCTCCTCAGAGTGTCAATATCTGCAGTTAAAGAGAGGTAGTCTGCTACCTGTCGGTCAAGTCATTCTCTGAGGGTGGACCCCGAAGGGCTGTGGCGATGCGTAGGACTTAAAAAGCTCTGCATGTCCTCCATCAACAACACGTCTGTAAAGCGTCCTGTCCTTGCCGGCGTGATCGTGGTAGGAGGAGGATTACTTTCACCTCTTCCCCTGTTAGATTCCCGTTGTGCTGTGACATCACCCTTATATGCTGTGTAAAGCAAACTTTTTAATTTATTTTGGAACTGCTGCATCCTTTCCGACTTCCGGTAATTCTGTAACATTTCAGGCTCTTTCTGCTTATACCGGGGGTCTAGTAGCGTGGCCACCCAGTACAGGTCGTTCTCCTTCAGCCTTTTTATACGAGGGTCCCTCAACAAACACGACATCATGAAAGACCCCATTTGCACAAGGTTGGATGCCGAACTACTCATGTCCCGTTCCTCGTCCTCAGTGATCTCACTGAAGGTATGTTCTTCCCCCCAGCCACGTACAACACCACGGGTACCAGATAGGTGACAACGAGCACCCTGGGATGCCTGTTGTGGTTGGTCTTCCCCCTCCTCCTCAAAGGCACATTCCTCCTATGACTCCTCTTTCTCACACTCCTCTTCCAGCGTTGCCGCAGGTCCAGCAAGCGATGCTGATAAGGCTGTTTCTGGTGGTGATGGTGACCACAACTCTTCCTCTTCGCGCTCATCTACGGCCTGATCCAGCACTCTTCGCAGGGCATGCTCCAGGAAGAAAACAAATGGGATGATGTCGCTGATGGTGTCTTCGGTACGACTGACTAGGTTTGTCACCTCCTCAAAAGGATGCATGAGCCTACAGGCATTGCACATGAGCGTCCAGTAAAGTGGCAAAAAAATTCCCGCTCCGCAGAGGCTCTCCTAGCACCCCGGTCATACAAATACTTGTTGACGGCTTTTTCTTGTTGGAGCAGGCGGTCTAACATTAGGAGTGTTGAATTCCAACGTGTCGGGCTGTCGCAAATAAAGCGCCTCACTGGCATGTTGTTTCGCCGCTGGATATCTGAAAAGTGCACCATGGCCGTGTAGGAACGCCTGAAATGGCCACACAACTTTCTGGCCTGCTTGAGGATGTCCTGTAAGCCTGGGTACTTATGCACAAATCGTTGTACGATCAGATTACACACATGTGCCATGCACGGCACATGTGTCAACTTGCCCAAATTCAATGCCGCCAACAAATTGCTTCCGTTGTCACACACCACTTTGCCGATCTCCAGTTGGTGCGGAGTCAGCCACTGATCCACCTGTGCGTTCAGGGCGGACAGGAGTGCTGGTCCGGTGTGACTCTCTGCTTTCAGACAAATCAACCCCAAGACGGCATGACACTGTCGTATCCGGGATGTGGAATAGCCCCTGGGGAGCTGGGGGGGTGCCGTTGATGTGGAGCAAGATGCAGCAGAAGAGGACTCAGCCGAGGAGGTTAGCGAAGAGGATGGAGTAGGAGGAGTAGAGGAGGTGGCAGCAGGCCTGCCTGCAAGTCGTGGCGGTGTCACCAACTCCTCTGCAGAGCCACGCATTCCATGCTTGGCAGCCGTCAGCAGGTTTACCCAATGCACAGTGTAGGTGATATACCTGCCCTGACCGTGCTTTGCAGACCAGGTATCAGTGGTCAGATGGACCCTTGCCACAACATTGTGTGCCAGACATGCCATTACTTCCTTTTGCACAATCGAGTACAGGTTGGGGATTGCCATTTGTGCAAAGAAATTTCGGCCGGGTACCTTCCACTGCGGTGTCCCAATAGCTACAAATTTTTGAAAAGGCCTCAGAATCCACCAGCTTGTATGGTAAAAGCTGGCAGGCTAAGAGTTCAGCCAAGCCAGCTGTCAGACGCCAGGCAAAGGGGTGACTTTGTGACATTGGCTTCTTACGCTCATACATGTCCTTGACAGACACCTGACTGTGGGCAGATGAGCAGGAACTGCTCAAGGCAAGAGACGGAGTGGCGGATGGTTGAGAGGGGGCAAGGAGGACAGCAGTAGTTGACGTGGCTAAAGAGGCTGGACCAGGAGGAGGATGGCGGCTTTGAGTTTGTGTGCTGCTTGTACTCATGTGTTGATCCCATAGGCATTTGTGATGTGCGATCATGTGCCTTCGCAAAGCAGTTGTACCTAGGTGGGTGTTGGACTTCCCACGACTCCGTTTCTTTTGGCACAGGTTGCAAATGGCATCGCTGTTGTCAGAGGCAGACACACAAAAAAATTGCTTAACTGCTGAGCTCTGCAATGACGGCATTCAGGTGCCGATGCATGCTCTCTGACTTTGCCACTAGCTCCTTGCGACGACCTCCCCCTGCTTCCAACTCGTCTCCTCCTCCTCTCTGTCTCCCCATCTGAACTTTCCCCCTGTTCTTCTTTTCTTCGAGCGGGCACCCACGTGACACCCACGGACACATCGTCACCATCAACCACTTCACTTGTATCTGACAACTCAGCAAAGGAAGCAGCATCGGGTACAACATCATCATCATCACACCATACGTCCATGTGTGTAATGCTGCCTGACTGAGACATATCCCTGTTATCTACATCCTCTGGCAATAATGATTGCGCATCACTCATTTCTTCTAACTGATGTGTAAATAACTCCTCTGACAGATCAAGTGAAGCGGCTGTGGTGCTAGTGTTGTTGGTGGCGGCAGGCGGGCGAGTGGTAACTTGAGAGGTGCCCGAAGCTGAGCTGGAGGAGGATGGTGCGTCAAGGTTCCGAGCGGAAGCTGTAGAAGATTGGGTGTCCTGTGTTAGCCAGTCAACTATGTCTTTAGAACTTTTCGAGTTCAGGGTACGTGGCCTCTGAACACTGGACATTATTCTAGGGCCAAAGGGAATCACAGCACCACGACCACGATGGCCCCTGCGGGGTGGCCTGCCTCTGCCTGTTTTTTTTTTTTAGATTAGTTTAGAAAGTTGTACTTTGCGTGCAAGCTACTGTGACACCAGAAATGAGTTGCGCTGAAGTGACACTATGGACTTTCAGCTGGGCTTTAAGCACACAAACACGTGTGTGCAACTGACTGCAATTTATTCACAGTCAAAATTTTTATTTTTTTCTTTAAATGTAATCGAATGTGACACCAGAAATGAATGGCGCTGAAGTGACACTATGGACTTGCAGCTGGACCTTAAACGCACAAACACGTGTGTGCAACTGACTGCAATTTATTCACAGTCAAAATTGTTGTTTTTTCTTTAAATGTAATTGAATGTGACACCTGAAATGAATGGCGCTGAAGTGACACTATGGACTTTCAGCTGGGCCTTAAACACACAAACACGTGCAGGCAACTGACTGCTATTTATTCACAGTCAAAATTGTTGTTTTTCTTTAAATGTAATCGAATGTGACACCAGATATGAATGGCGCTGAAGTGACACTATGGACTTTCAGCTGGGCCTTAAACACACAAACACGTGTGTGCAACTGACTGCTATTTATTCACAGTCAAAATTGTTGTTTTTCTTTAAATGGAATCGAATGTGACACCAGATATGAGTTGCGCTGGTGACACTATGCACTTGCAAGGCATGAAACACACGCGCGTGTCGGCAACTGACCGCTATTATATTACAGTCAAAAAAGTTTTAGTTTTTTTTAAATGCAAGCTACTGTGACACCAGATATGAGTGGTGACACTGGGAAAGTGGGCACAGTATACGCTGTAAGCCTGATACACACGCTGGCAGGCAGGCAGGCAGGCAAGTGGAAGGCTGAAAAGTCAGCCTGAATTTGTGGGAGGGGCGTCTTACCTTCTTAAGCTCCAGCCCCCAGCTCCTCAGGGCGCTTCTGTTCATATGCTGGATAAGGAGTCGCTTGCTCTAGTACTGCATCCGTGCACGTGGTGAGTTGCTTTCATCTGCTTCGTTTCGTTTCATACACTGCCGTTCACGTCTTCTGGAGAGGTAAATTCTGTGCCATACTTCGTGTCACAGTCGTTACCTTTGGCTGTGACCTTCTGTCTATGCTCTCGCTGCAGCTTCGTTTCTGTGTGTCATTTGTGGTTCTTTATGGGTTAACTCCACTGTGTGCCTATTTGGAGTTAATCCTCTGTCTGCTCCATGGGTGTGGCTTCTCTGCTGTACCCATGGAACCTGTATATAAGGCTGAGGTTTCCTCAGTTCTGGTCAGCTCTCTTATGTGTCTGTACCTGATTTCCGTTTGTTATTGCTTGACGATGCGGTGGTCTCTCCTGGGACCTCCAACTCGTGACACTTCGGCTCCCTGAGTCGGCGTGCGTTGCAGCGTGGAACACATGCCTATACACATTCCTGCCCCAAGTTGTTGTTTTTTTTTTTGTATTTGCTTGTCTCCTTTTCCCCATCCAACTCCCTCCCGAGGCAGCAGGGGGGGCAAGGTCCGGCCCGTGGGTCCCCCCCTCCACACGGCCTCCCCCGCCCCGTCCTTACTTAGGACTCCGCTGCAGCCCGGCGTGCGTTCCAGCGTGGAGCGCACGCCGGAAATCCGCCACCAGACATGAGCTCCGGGTCACGTGCTCGGCGTGCGTTCCAGCTTGGAGCGCACGCCGGAGTCCCTCCGCCGGGCCTGGGCCTGGTCACGTGTTAGCCCGGCAGATTCATGCGACGTGGCGGCCCCAGTGCGGTGGCTCCAGCCTGACTTAATCCTGTCCCCACTGGGTCCCTCCCCCTCTCGATACACACCTTGATTCTGGCCCCACAACCAGGTCTCCCGCCCTACGTGCTACTTAGGACGGGTGGTCCCCGTCCCCCAGTCTGCTGGTCCGCATGGTCACCCCCCCTGCACATTTTCCCAGGCAAGCCTGGCACCCCCGTCAAAACAGGCCATACATAGTAGAGGTATTTAGCCCCTGGGCAACAACGGCCACATCCAAAAACAGCCGCAAAAAAAAAAAATATATATATATATAAAAAAAAATAAAAATTTAATCCCTCAGTAGGGCCCAACCACAAGCTCACAAGGTCATCCCCGATTCCTCATTTAGGGAGGGTCCCCGGGGTCCCCGCTGGGCTGAAAGGGCGCTAGTTCCAGTTCGGTGTTCAAAGAAACTGGGGGGTCCCAATACGAGTGGGCTAGGTCATCATCACACCCCATACTCATTCAGCGGTCACAATGCTCACTACAGTCATCTATTCCATGGGGCGTCAGTGCCATGTGTTATATGTATGTATTTTCACGTTATATGCTGTTGTCTCCTCTACTGGTTCGCCAGGCTCACACCTACCTCTGCCTCCTGGATCGCCCAAGCACGCACCTACCTCTATCTCCTGGCTCGTCCAGGCTCATACCTACCTCTGCCTCCTGGATCGCCCAGGCACGCACCTATGTCTGTCTCCTGGTTTGCCAGGCTCATACCTACCTCTACCTCTGCCTCCTGGATCTCCCAGGGACGCACCTACCTCTGCCTCCTGGTTCGCCCAGGCTCATACCTACCTCTGCCTCCTGGATCGCCCAGGCACGCAACTACCTCTGCCTCCTGGTTCGCCAGGCTCACACCTACCTCTGCCTCCTGGATCGCCCAGGCACGCAACTACCTCTGTCTCCTGGTTCACCCAGGCTCACACCTACCTCTGCCTCCTGGATCGACCAGGCACGCAACTACCTCTGTCTCCTGGTTCGCCCAGGCTCACACCTACTTCTGTCTCCTGGTTCGCCCAGGCCTGTCATCCTCCCCAGTTATGTTCTCTTTTCTTTCCGAACTTTATGGATTTGCCCTCTCAGGAACGTGTCCTGACCGTTCACTGGTACGACATTTTGGACCAAGGTCAGGTGACCCAAGACATCGGTACAGGTAATAGCCTCTAAGCCCAGGTACGTACCCAGACCGACACAAGCCTTCTCGTAGGCACCGGTCGTACTACGTTCTGGTCACATATAGTTGTTGCATATTTTTCCTGGAACAGTCTGGTTATGTATTCCCCTGAATCACTCAGGTTTAAGTATTTGCCTGAATCGTTCAGGCTTCTGTATTTTTCCCTGGTCTCTCAGTGGGTAGGTAGTGGCCAGGTCCACCCAGGTCCAAGGTAATGCCCGACGCACCCAGGGTCCGTCATCTTCACGAAAGGCGTATGTAATCGTCTGATTCGCTCAGGACTCCATGTTGCCTGAACCGCTCGGGAACCAATGTATTTGCCTGAATCGCTCAGGTTCCATGCATCTGCCTGGAACACTCAGGGGTTTTCAGCAGGGTCCGGCTGGTTCCCGGTTACCCGGTTTGTGTCCTGCATGTCTGGATTCTTGTTTCCCGCAGGTCTCGTTGCATGCAGCGCGACTTCGGGCCCTGATTCTGGCAGTTCAGGGTCACCCAGCAGTTGGCCATGGCGCCCAGGCTGCATCCTGGTTCTCCGTCGCTTCATCCCAGTGCCACCAGATCGCACCTCTCTCCGGGTCTCGTACCAACGCAAGCTTATTGTCATGTAAGCAGGGCCTCAGGCCACCGGAATTTCGATCCATCCTCAATTGTGTCGCAGGGCTCCTCCGTGTCCGGTCACCCCACGGTTCAGGTAAGGTCCAACCGAGTGGCGGCTTTACGCTCCTCCGCTGCTCGGAGCCTTCCTTTATTCATCACGAGCCTCCATCCCTAGGTCTTCAGTATAGCCGGAGAGTTGGCAGCGCTGTCCGTCGATTCGGGTAGGTTGCGATCCTTTCTATACCATGGTCATTCCTGTTTACTCGCCGGTCACTCGGCCACTGCTCAAAAGGAAAAGAAAAAAGAGAGAGGGAAATATATGTATGTGTACTCTCCTGAATATCTCAGGGTGTATTTTCCTGAATCGGGTTTCATATATTTCCCTGATTAGCTAAAATTTTCACATATTTCCACGATTCACCCAGGTCTCAGTTCCCTGAATCGCTCGGGTTTATGTATTTCCCTGAGTCGCTCGGGTTAATGTATTTCCCTGAATCGCTCGGGACATGTATTTTCCTGGATCGCTCAGGGTTATGTATTTCCCCGAATCGCGCAGGTTTGTTTTTTTCTGTCTCTTCAGGTTCACTGTATTTCCAGGTTGTATGTATTTTCCTGATTCTCTCAGGTCACGTATTTCCCTGAATCGCTCAGGTCTTATTTCCCACAGGTTGTACGTATTTGCCTGAATCGCTCAGGTCTTATTTCCCACAGGGTGTACGCAGTTGCCTGAATCACTCAGGATTAGTGTTGAGCGAACAGTTCGAGCATAGTTCGGGTCCGTACCGAATTTTGGGGTGTTCGTGACACGGACCCGAACCCAAACTTTTTCGTAAAAGTTCGGGTTCGGGTTCGTCGTTCGGCATGTATTTCGGCGCATTTTGAAAGGCTGCAAAGCAGCCAATCAACATGCATCATACTACTTGCCCTAAGATGCCATCGCAGCCATGCCTACTATTGGCAAGGCTGTGATTGGCCAAGTGCAGCATGTGACTCAGCCTCTTTATAAGCTTGTGCGCACGTCGGGACGTGCTCACTCCCGATGTGAATAGAACAGGGATAGACGCAGCTGATGCTAGGGCGAGAATAGGCAGGGATAATTGAATAACTGGAAGCAAATTTCTCTCCTCCACCTGTGATTCATCTGAACAACTGCAGCTGAGCTGCTTTTTTGATAGGGATTGGCTATTTTTAGAGTGGCCAGAGTGATTTTTCCATCCACATGTACCTGGGCTGACCGCCGGCCGCCATTTTGCGACTTGTAGTGCTGCAGCAGAAGCTGCCACAGTGTGCATTCCAAAGCTCCAAACAAGTCAGACATCTACACCTGGGATTCAGACCAATAGCGATTTAGCAGCACAGTCCAAGGCTATTTTTTTTAAAGGTTGTGCAGACCATTTTGTGGCACATGTTACTGGGCTGATAGGCGGCGGCCATCTTGGGACTAGTGCTGCAGCACAATCTCTCCCAACGTCCATTAATCACTTGTAATAGTGGTCTGTGCCATAGAAATCCTACATCAGGGACTTGGGTGTGCTTGTGTCACCCCTACTAATACCAGTCCACCTGTAATCCATACAGTGAAAAGCCATAAAGTATTCCAGTGAGGGAATTTTTTTTTATTTAAAAAAGGCCAAGTTAGTTTATCTGGCGTTCAATATACTAGATACAGTTAGGCCTGCGTTTCATACATCTGGAATTAGCAAACTAATGTGCTGGGGTTGGGAAAACATATATGTACCCATACTAGAATCTGTCAAAGAAAGCGGTACTCACATATAACAGTCATTCCATCTGTAATCCATACAGTCAAAAGACTGAAAGTATTCCAGTGAGGGAATTTTTTTTATTTAAAAAAGGCCAAGTTAGTTTATCTGGCGTTCAATATACTAGATACAGTTAGGCCTGCGTTTCATACATCTGGAATTAGCAAACTAATGTGCTGGGGTTGGGAAAACATATATGTACCCATACTAGAATCTGTCAAAGAAAGCGGTACTCACATATAACAGTCATTCCATCTGTAATCCATACAGTCAAAAGACTGAAAGTATTCCAGTGAGGGAATTTTTTTTATTTAAAAAAGGCCAAGTTAGTTTATCTGGCGTTCAATATACTAGATACAGTTAGGCCTGCGTTTCATACATCTGGAATTAGCAAACTAATGTGCTGGGGTTGGGAAAACATATATGTACCCATACTAGAATCTGTCAAAGAAAGCGGTACTCACATATAACAGTCATTCCATCTGTAATCCATACAGTCAAAAGACTGAAAGTATTCCAGTGAGGGAATTTTTTTTATTTAAAAAAGGCCAAGTTAGTTTATCTGGCGTTCAATATACTAGATACAGTTAGGCCTGCGTTTCATACATCTGGAATTAGCAAACTAATGTGCTGGGGTTGGGAAAACATATATGTACCCATACTAGAATCTGTCAAAGAAAGCGGTACTCACATATAACAGTCATTCCATCTGTAATCCATACAGTCAAAAGACTGAAAGTATTCCAGTGAGGGGATTTTTTTTATTTAAAAAAGGCCAAATTAGTTTATCTGGCGTTCAATATACTAGATACAGTTAGGCCTGCGTTTCATACATCTGGAATTAGCAAACTAATGTGCTGGGGTTGGGAAAACATATATGTACCCATACTAGAATCTGTCAAAGAAAGCGGTACTCACATATAACAGTCATTCCATCTGTAATCCATACAGTCAAAAGACTGAAAGTATTCCAGTGAGGGAATTTTTTTTATTTAAAAAAGGCCAAGTTAGTTTATCTGGCGTTCAATATACTAGATACAGTTAGGCCTGCGTTTCATACATCTGGAATTAGCAAACTAATCTGCTGGGGTTGGGAAAACATATATGTACCCATACTAGAATCTGTCAAAGAAAGCGGTACTCACATATAACAGTCATTCCATCTGTAATCCATACAGTCAAAAGACTGAAAGTATTCCAGTGAGGGAATTTTTTTTATTTAAAAAAGGCCAAGTTAGTTTATCTGGCGTTCAATATACTAGATACAGTTAGGCCTGCGTTTCATACATCTGGAATTAGCAAACTAATGTGCTGGGGTTGGGAAAACATATATGTACCCATACTAGAATCTGTCAAAGAAAGCGGTACTCACATATAACAGTCATTCCATCTGTAATCCATACAGTCAAAAGACTGAAAGTATTCCAGTGAGGGAATTTTTTTTATTTAAAAAAGGCCAAGTTAGTTTATCTGGCGTTCAATATACTAGATACAGTTAGGCCTGCGTTTCATACATCTGGAATTAGCAAACTAATGTGCTGGGGTTGGGAAAACATATATGTACCCATACTAGAATCTGTCAAAGAAAGCGGTACTCACATATAACAGTCATTCCATCTGTAATCCATACAGTCAAAAGACTGAAAGTATTCAAGTGAGGGAATTTTTTTTATTTAAAAAAGGCCAAGTTAGTTTATCTGGCGTTCAATATACTAGATACAGTTAGGCCTGCGTTTCATACATCTGGAATTAGCAAACTAATGTGCTGGGGTTGGGAAAACATATATGTACCCATACTAGAATCTGTCAAAGAAAGCGGTACTCACATAAAACAGTCATTCCATCTGTAATCCATACAGTCAAAAGACTGAAAGTATTCCAGTGAGGGGATTTTGCTTATAAAAAATAATATATTTCATTGTGGTGCGAGTTGAATCGCAACAATGAAGAAAAATACTATTAAGGGACGAGGACGCGGTCGTGGTGGTGTCCGTGGAGCCTCTGTTGCTGGTAGAGGACGTGGCCGTTCGGCCCCAGGCGCACACAGTAGGGAACGAACTCCCTCAACTAGCCGGCAGAATGTACCGCAATATCTCGTGGGGCCCAATGCCGCTCTTAGGATGGTAAGGCCTGAGCAGGTACAGGCATTAATCGATTGGGTGGCCGACAGTGCTTCCAGCACGTTCACCACATGGTCTTCCACCCAGTCTTCTGCGGAAAGCGCACAGGTGGCACCTGAAAACCAAGCCCATCAGTCTGTCACATCACCCCCAAGCATATCAGGGAAACGGTCTGAGCCACAAGTTATGCAGCAGTCTCTTCTTCTGTTTGAAGACTCTGCTTCCAGGGTTTCCCAGGGGCGTCCACCTAGCCCTTCCCCAGTGGAGGAAGACATACCATGCACTGACGCACAACCACTTATGTCTCCAGATGAAGAGGACATGGGAATACCACCACAGCAGAGTCACCGACTCTCTGATGATGACGAAACACAGGTGCCCACTGCCGCATCTTTTTGCAGTGTGCAGACTAAACAGGAGGAGGTCAGGGAGGGAGACTGGGTGGAAGACGATGCAGAGGACGATGAGGTCTTAGACCCCACATGGACTGAAGGTCGTGGCGATGACTTTCACAGTTCAGAGGAAGAGGTAGTGGTGAGACCGAGACAACAGCGAAGCCAAAGAGGGAGCAGGGGGCCAAAGCAGACGAGCCGCCGCCCCCAGAGTTCGCCTGCTACTGGACATCGCCAACAGGGACCCAGCCCCACAAAGGCAGCTTCAAAGAGTTCCCTGGCATGGCACTTCTTTAAACAATGTCCTACCGACAAGACCCGAGTGACTTGCACGCTCTGCCATCAGAGCCTGAGGCGAGGCATTAACGTTCTGAACCTCAGCACAACCTGCATGACCAGGCATCTACATGCAAAGCATGAACTGCAGTGGGGTACACACCTTAAAAACCAGGCACTCGCTGAGGCTCCCCCTGCTCCCTCTACCGCTGCTGCCTCGGCTTCCGCCTCGAGAGGAATGTTGCCACCTGCCGAGCAGCAAACAGAGGATGTGCCACCGACACCACCACCACCGCCACCGTCAACTAGCGTCTCCACTATATCACACAGCAGCGTTCAGCTCTCAATATCTCAAACCTTAGAGAGGAAGCGCAAATTCCCCCCGAGTCACCCTCGAGCCCTTGGCCTGAACGCCAGCATTTCTAAACTGCTGGCCTTTGAAATGCTGTCATTCCGGCTGGTGGACACAGACAGCTTCAAACAGCTGATGGCCATGGCTGTCCCGCAGTATGTGGTTCCCAGCCGCCACTACTTCTCCAAGACAGCCGTGCCTTCCCTGCACATGCAAGTGTCCGATAAAATCAAGTGTGCACTGCGCAACGCCATTTGTGGCAAGGTCCACCTAACCACAGATACGTGGACCAGTAAGCACGGCCAGGGACGCTATATCTCACTAACTGCACACTGGATGAATGTAGTGGCGGCTGGGCCCCCGGCGGACAGTTCCTTGGCGCACGTCCTTCCGCCCCCTAGGATCGCAGGGCATCATTCTCTGCCTCCTGTAGCCTCCTCCTCCTACTCGGCTTCCTCCTCCACTGCTTCCACCAGCTCATCCGGTCAGCCACACACCTTCACCACCAACTTCAGCACAGCCCGGGGTAAACGTCAGCAGGCCATTCTGAAACTCATATGTTTGGGGGACAGGCCCCACAGCGCAAAGGAGTTGTGGCGGGGTATTGAACAACAGACCGACGAGTGGTTTCTGCCGGTGGGCCTCAAGCCAGGCCTGGTGGTATGCGATAATGGGCGAAATCTCGTGGCAGCTCTGGGACTAGCCGGTTTGACGCACATCCCTTGCCTGGCGCATGTGCTGAACTTGGTGGTGCAGAGGTTCATTCACCACTACCCCAACATGTCAGAGCTGCTGCATAAAGTGCGGGCCGTCTGTGCGCGCTTCCGCCGTTCACATCCTGCCGCTGCTCGCCTGTCTGCGCTACAGCGGAACTTCGGCCTTCCCGCTCACCGCCTCATATGCGACGTGCCCACCCGGTGGAACTCCACCTTGCACATGCTGGAGAGACTGTGCGAGCAGCAGCAGGCCATAGTGGAGTTTCAGCTGCAGCACGCTCGCGTCAGTCGTACTGCCGAACAGCACCACTTCACCACCAATGATTGGGCCTCCATGCGAGACCTGTGTGCCCTGCTGCGCTGTTTCCAGTACTCCACCAACATGGCCAGTGGCGATGACACTGTTATCAGCGTTACAATACCACTTCTATGTCTCCTTGAGAAAACACTTAGGGCAATGATGTTAGAGGAGGTGGCCCAGGTGGAGGAGGAGGATGAGGGCTCGTTTCTAACACTTTCGGGCCAGTCTGTTCGAAGTGGCTCAGAGGGAGGTTTGTTTAAGCAGCAGAGGACAGGTTCACAAGTCGCCAGCCAAGGCACTGTACTGGAGGACGAGGAGGATGAGGAGGAGGAGGTGGAGGGGGACGAGGATGACGCAAGTTCACAGCAAGGTGGCAGCCCAGGCCCATCACTGGTGCGTGGCTGGGGGGATACGGTGGACGATGACGATACGCCTCCCACAGAGGACAGCTTGTCCTTACCCATGGGTAGCCTGGCCCACATGAGCGAATATATGCTCCAATGCCTGCGCAACGACAGCAGAGTTGCCCACGTTTTAACGTGTGCAGACTACTGGGTGGCCACCCTGCTGGATCCCCGGTATAAAGACAATGGGCCCACTTTAATTCCTGAACTGGAGCGCGACCGTAAGATGCGCGAGTACAAGCGCACGCTGATAGAGGCGCTCTTGAGAGCATTCCCACATGTCACAGGGGAACAGGTGGAAGATGAAGGCAGAGGAGTGGCAAGAGGTCGCCAACGCAGCTGTGTCACGGCCAGCTCATCTGAGGGCAGGGTTAGCATGGCAGAAATGTGGAAAAGTTTTGTCTCCACGCCACAGCTATCTGCACCGACACCTGATACGGAACGTGTTAGCAGGAGGCAGCATTTCACTAACATGGTTGAACAGTATGTCTGCACACCCCTCCACATCCTGACGGATGGTTCGGCCCCATTCAACTACTGGGTTTCGAAATTGTCCACGTGGCCAGAGTTAGCATGTTATGCCTTGGAGGTGCTTTCCTGCCCGGCGGCCAGCGTTTTATCTGAACGCGTATTCAGCACGGCAGGGGGCGTCATTACTGACAAGCGCAGCCGCCTGTCCACAGCCAGATGGACAAGCTGACCTTCATAAAGATGAACCAGGCATGGATCCCACAGGACCTGTCCCTCCCTTGTGCAGAGTAGTCCTTATTAACTGCCTAAAACATGTCTTGTTGTGCTACGGGCCACTTCTTTATTTGATACAAATTTTATGAAACCCACAGTTGAATGAAACTCTTCTCTGTCTGGGCGCCGGGGCCTAACCAGATGAAAGTGGCCGGTTAAACTAACGGGTGACATGAAGCCATAACCTCTGCCATGCTACCTCTGTCTTCTGTCTGGGTGCTGAGGCCTAAGTCAAGTAAAGCGGTCTTCTGCTGTGCTGGGGGATATGAAGCTAATCTCTGACCTCTCTCCTCTGTCTGGGTCCAAAGGCCTAAATCACTGAAAGAGGCCTTCTCCTGTGGTGTGTGATATAATGCCTGAATATGTGCTGTGGTGCCTCTCTCCTCTTCCTGGGTGCGGGGGTCAAAGTAACTCAATGGTGGCTTCTCCTGTGGTTGCTGATATGATGCCAGAATATGTGCTGTGGTGCCTCTCTCCTCTTCCTGGGTGCGGGGGTCAAAGTAACTCAATGGTGGCTTCTCCTGTGGTGGCTGATATGATGCCAGAATATGTGCTGTGGGGCCTCTCTCCTCTTCCTGGGTGCAGGGGTCAAAGTAACTCAATGGTGGCTTCTCCTGTGGTGGTTAGTATGATGCCAGAATATGTGCTGTGGGGCCTCTCTCCTCTTCCTGGGTGCAGGGGTCAAAGTAACTCAATGGTGGCTTCTCCTGTGGTGGCTGATATGATGCCAGAATATGTGCTGTGGTGCCTCTCTCCTCTTCCTGGGTGCGGGGGTCAAAGTAACTCAATGGTGGCTTCTCCTGTGGTGGCTGATATGATGCCAGAATATGTGCTGTGGGGCCTCTCTCCTCTTCCTGGGTGCAGGGGTCAAAGTAACTCAATGGTGGCTTCTCCTGTGGTGGCTGATATGATGCCAGAATATGTGCTGTGGGGCCTCTCTCCTCTTCCTGGGTGCAGGGGTCAAAGTAACTCAATGGTGGCTTCTCCTGTGGTGGCTGATATGATGCCAGAATATGTGCTGTGGTGCCTCTCTCCTCTGTCTGGGTCCAAAGGCCTAAATCACTGAAAGAGGCCTTCTCCTGTGGTGTGTGATATGATGCCTGAATATGTGCTGTGGTGCCTCTCTCCTCTTCCTGGGTGCGGGGGTCAAAGTAACTCAATGGTGGCTTCTGCTGTGGTGGCTGATATGATGCCAGAATATGTGCTGTGGTGCCTCTCTCCTCTTCCTGGGTGCGGGGGTCAAAGTAACTCAATGGTGGCTTCTCCTGTGGTGGCTGATATGATGCCAGAATATGTGCTGTGGGGCCTCTCTCCTCTTCCTGGGTGCAGGGGTCAAAGTAACTCAATGGTGGCTTCTCCTGTGGTGGTTAGTATGATGCCAGAATATGTGCTGTGGGGCCTCTCTCCTCTTCCTGGGTGAAGGGGTCAAAGTAACTCAATGGTGGCTTCTCCTGTGGTGGCTGATATGATGCCAGAATATGTGCTGTGGTGCCTCTCTCCTCTTCCTGGGTGCGGGGGTCAAAGTAACTCAATGGTGGCTTCTCCTGTGGTGGCTGATATGATGCCAGAATATGTGCTGTGGGGCCTCTCTCCTCTTCCTGGGTGCAGGGGTCAAAGTAACTCAATGGTGGCTTCTCCTGTGGTGGTTAGTATGATGCCAGAATATGTGCTGTGGGGCCTCTCTCCTCTTCCTGGGTGCAGGGGTCAAAGTAACTCAATGGTGGCTTCTCCTGTGGTGGCTGATATGATGCCAGAATATGTGCTGTGGTGCCTCTCTCCTCTTCCTGGGTGCGGGGGTCAAAGTAACTCAATGGTGGCTTCTCCTGTGGTGGCTGATATGATGCCAGAATATGTGCTGTGGGGCCTCTCTCCTCTTCCTGGGTGCAGGGGTCAAAGTAACTCAATGGTGGCTTCTCCTGTGCTGATTGATATAAAGCTGATGGTTGTGCCATCTGACATGGTTGCCAGGGTCTGATTCAATGGGGGCCTACTCCTGTGGTGGGTGATCTAAATGCCTGATTCTCTGCTGTGAAACCTCTCTCCTCCGTCTGGGTGTAGGGGTCAAAGTCTTTCAAAGTCGCCTTCTCCTGTGCTGATTGATATGAAGCTGATGGTTGTGCCATCTGACATGGTTGCCGGGGTCCTATTAAATTGTGGCCTACTCCTGTGGTGGTTGATATGATGCCTGATTCTCTGATGTGGAACCTCTCTCCTCTGTTTGGGTGAAGGGGTCAAAGTAACTAAATGGTGGCTTCTCCTGTGGTGGCTGATATGATGCCAGAATATGTGCTGTGGGGCCTCTCTCCTCTTCCTGGGTGCAGGGGTCAAAGTAACTCAATGGTGGCTTCTCCTGTGGTGGCTGATATGATGCCAGAATATGTGCTGTGGTGCTTCTCTCCTCTTCCTGGGTGCGGGGGTCAAAGTAACTCAATGGTGGCTTCTCCTGTGGTGGCTGATATGATGCCAGAATATGTGCTGTGGTGCCTCTCTCCTCTTCCTGGGTGCGGGGGTCAAAGTAACTCAATGGTGGCTTCTCCTGTGGTGGCTAATATGATGCCAGAATATGTGCTGTGGTGCCTCTCTCCTCTTCCTGGGTGCAGGGGTCAAAGTAACTAAATGGTGGCTTCTCCTGTGGTGGTTGATATGATGCCTGATTCTCTGCTGTGAAACCTCTCTCCTCCATCTGGGTGCTGGGTGTAGGGGTCAAAGTCTTTCAAAGTCGCCTTCTCCTGTGCTGATTGATATAAAGCTGATGGTTGTGCCATCTGACATGGTTGCCAGGGTCTGATTCAATGGGGGCCTACTCCTGTGGTGGGTGATCTAAATGCCTGATTCTCTGCTGTGAAACCTCTCTCCTCCATCTGGGTGTAGGGGTCAAAGTCTTTCAAAGTCGCCTTCTCCTGTGCTGATTGATATGAAGCTGATGGTTGTGCCATCTGACATGGTTGCCGGGGTCCCATTAAATTGGGGCCTACTCCTGTGGTGGGTGATCTAAATGCCTGATTCTCTGCTTTGAAACCTCTCTCCTCCGTCCGGGTGTAGGGGTCAAAGTCTGTCAAAGTCGCCTTCTCCTGTGCTGATTGATATAAAGCTTATGCTTGTGCCATCTGACATGGTTGCCGGGGTCTGATTCAATGGTGGCCTACTCCTGTGGTGGGTGATCTAAATGCCTGATTCTCTGCTGTGTAACCTCTCTCCTCCGTCTGGGTGTAGGGGTCAAAGTAACTAAATGGTGGCCTACTCCTGTGGTGGGTGATATGATGCCTGGTTCTCTGCTGTGGGACCTCTCTCCTTTGTCTGGGTGCTGTGGTCAAAATAATAGTAAGTGACCTTCTCCATTGGTGGGTGACTTGAAGCCTGATTCTGTGCTATGGGACCTCACTCCAATTAATATTGTTTAATTTTTATTTATTTTATGTTAACTCATCATTTCCCTATCTACATTTGTTTGCAGGGGATTTAACTACATTTTGCTGCCTTTTGCAGCCCTCTAGCCCTTTCCGGGTGTGTTTTACAGCCTTTTTAGTGCCCAAAAGTTCGGGTCCCCATTGACTTCTATGGGGTTCGGGTTCGGGATGAAGTTCGGGTCGAGTTCGGATCCCGAACCCGAACATTTTTCGAAAGTTCGGCCGAACTCGTCGAACCCGAACATCCAGGTGTTCGCTCAACTCTACTCAGGATCCAATATATTTGCCTGAAAACGCTCAGGGGTTTTCCCATACCATCAGGAAACTACCAAGCCGGTGTCAAGGTTTACAAAGTTTTTTCCAGGTCCCACTCGCAAGGTGGCTTGGGCGATGTCTCCTACACCCTGGCGTTCATAGCCCACTGTCACCGCAATCTCAGGCTGTCATTTAACACCATCGGGCTGTACCTAGCGGGGATACAGCACTGCGCCATGCTTCATAATCCAAATGGAGGTTCCTTTTCTTCAGTGCAGACAGTCAAGGCGGCCCTTGGGGGGATCCAGAAGTGCCGGGGAGATGTTTAGGAGACTGTCTTCCGCGCTGGATGGACATTCTTTTGGGCACTCCCCTAGTTTGGTTATTAAGGCAGCCTTGTACCTCGGGTTTATGGGTTCCTTAGGGAAGGTGAGTTCCTAAGTTCCTGGGTCCATGACCCCTTTGTCCTCTGGCTCCCTTCCATGAAATCCAATCGGCTTGGGCCTCCCTCGGAGGTCGGGTTCTCCAAAACTTCGAACGATTGGTGCCCGGTCGTGGTCCTCCGGCGATTGGTAGCCCTGTTGCCAGATGCCCCCCTAGATGGCCCGCTGCTTCCTTGGCGTGGGAGTTTCAGGACTTCAATCCAGTTCGTGTCCCACATCAGAAAGCTGGCTTCAGGTCTCGGTCACAACCCGCTGGCCATAACAGGACACTCGCTCCGGGGCCGCGTCCTCAGCATGAAAAAGGGGGTCCCGGCGTACGTGATCAAATGCATGGGTCGCTGGTGTTCTTCTTGCTTCACGAGGTACATCCCGAACCCAAACGTAGAGATTTCCCAGGCTTCTGTAACCTTGCTCTCTGAGAGGAATTAAATATTTTGGACACTACTCTGTTCTCCTCGTCTATTTTTGCCCACTGCTAGGCTTACCCTCGCCCCTGGCTCCCGGCACAACACAGCCAGTTTAGGTCAGGGGAAGCGCTTCCCCCTCAACATAGCCTAAGCCTCTCCCATAAGTGGAAGGCTGAAAAGTCAGCCTGAATTTGTGGGAGGGGCATCTTACCTTCTTAAGCTCCAGCTCCTCAGGGCGCTTCTGTTCATACCCACCCACCCCCCTGTTCTCAAACACTCCCTTTAGGGTACGCCCACTGCTAGGCTTACCCTCGCCCCTGGCTCCCGGCACAACACAGCCAGTTTAGGTCAGGGGAAGCGCTTCCCCCTCATTATAGCCTAATCCTCTCCCATAACTGCAATTAGATTACATAGGAAAAAAAAATAAAAAATGCAGAATGATGTTCTAGCCCTAAAAAGGGCTTTTTGGGGTGCTGTCCTTACAGCAGAGATCAGATGAGTCTTTCAGGACTGTAGTGGACACTGAATACACTAGCCTAGCTATCGATTTCCCTATTAAATCAGCAACAGCTACACTGTCCCTCCTCTCACTAAGAATGCAGCTTCCGAATGAATCTAAAATGGATGCTGTCCAGGAGGTGGGAGGGTCTGCTGCTGATTGGCTGGAATGTGTCTGCTGACTGTGAGGTACAGGGTCAAAGTTTACACAATGATGACGAATAGGGGGCGGACCGGACATCTCTACTCTTCAACATGCTGTTCACATTTTGACTTCATGAGACCAAGACGACAACTAACAATTGTTCCACAGTACCTCACCATTGCGAGGCTTTAAGCAGGATGTCCTCAGACAGAAGTGGCCACTGAGCTTAGAGTGTCCCAGAGTGTCATCAGGTCGCAACAGAGAGATTGGAAGAGTCACAGAAAGGCATAGAAGTGGACGTCTTTTGGCCACATCCCACACTGATGACCACTTCATTGTGAACAATGCTCTTCATAGTAACACACATAGTAACATAGTTTATAAGGCGGAAAAAGCCATCTGTTCATCCAGTTCAGCAAGTCAATCCAGAGGAAGGCAAAATAAACCCTGTGAGGTAGAAGCCAATTTTCCTCACTTTAGGGTGGGGGGGAATTCTTCCCGACTCCAATCAGGCAATCCCTGGATCAACAAGCCATCTCTAGTAACTATAACCTATAATATTATTACACTCCAGAAACACATCCAGGCCCCTCTTGATCTCTTTTAGTTAATTCATCATCACCACCTCCTCGGGCAGAGAGTTCCATAGTCGCACTGCTCTTACCGTAAAGAATCCTCTTCTATGTTTGTGTACAAACCTTCTTTCCTCCAGATGCAGAGGATGTCCCCTTGTCACAGACACAGTCCTGGGGATAAATAGATGATGGGAGAGATCTTTGTACTGACCCCTGATATATTTATACATCGATATTAGATCTCACTAGTGTTGGGCGTGAATATTCTAATCGCAAATTTTTATTGCAAATATTGACACTTCGAGAATTCACAAAGATTTTGAATATAGTGCCATATATTCGTATTTGCGAATATTATAGATTTTTTTTTTCATCTGAACCCCTGATCCCTCCCTGCTTCTTGCTTGTGGGAAAATGAGAAGGCAGCAATGTCTTTGTCTGAGCTTCGCAACATCCCTAGCAAACTATAGGAAAGTTGCCTACCCGTTACTATATAAGAACCTCCCCAGCAGCCATTTTCTGTAGTTTTATGCAGTTCTGAGAGAGACAGCAATGTCATTGATGTGCTCTGTGCTTTGCTGTGTCATTACATTAGATAGTTAGTTAGTTAGTTAGTTAGTTAGCTTATATATATAATACAGATAGTTAGTGGGAGATAGTCAGTGTAGGTTAGATAGTGATATAGTGTAGCTGATAGGGTCCAATGCAGGGTGTTATGTAGTGTGATAGGTTCTGCTGTCCATACATATATGCTACAGACATAGTGCTGTGATGTCACAACAATACTTAGTGCACCAATCAGTAATATGTAGTCAGACCTGCTAAAATATGAAGTTGCTTATATTGCGCCAAAATATGAGCATTATTAATTGCCAATTTGCGCAATCGCGAATATATTGGAGCACTCTTTCTGCATATAAAGCTATTGTAATGTTCTGCCGTGCCAACCATTTTCTCCAGTCTCAGGAAACTTCTAGCAGCTTGAAAAATGTAGCAAAAGTGACCCACGCCTGTATTGCGCGCGCAATACTCGCATATTACATTGCCGATTTTCGCAATCAAGAAAATAATGGCGAATTCTCAAATTCGTGAATTTCTGATGAATATTCACCCAAATATTTGTGAAATATTGCAAATTCTAATATTGCCCCTGCTGCTCATCACTAGATCTCACGTTAGTCGTCTTATTTCTAAAGGGAATAATCCTAATTTTGATAATATTTCTGGGTACTGTAGTCCCCCCATTCCAGTTATTACTTTAGTTGCCCTTCTCTCAACCCTCTCCAGCTCTGCATCACTCGGAACCGAATGATGAATGCCACACAACTGTAGGCACATTTAAGGGAAGTGATTTGCGTGATAGACAACCTACAAGGGTACCTGACCAAAGGCGTCATCATCTTGCATGGCCCAGGAAGCATTTACCCTGGAAGAGGGACCAGTGGGCCTCAGTGCTGTTCACTGATAAAAGTCAATTTGCACTGAGCAGAAATGATGGCCACCAATGATATTGGAGACATCAAGGAGAGCACTATGTGTCGGCCACTATTGTCACCAGACGAGCTTTTGGTGGTGGTAGTTGTGTTACAGTGTGGGCACGTGTGTCTAGTCAATACAGAACTGCATCATTAGGGTACGGCTGCTAGAGACTGGGGTACCTCAAATGGAGTGGCCTGCATTTTCTCCAGACCTGAATCCTATTGAAAGCCTATGGGATCAGCTGAGTCGCTATGTAAAGGCTCGTGACTCTGTACTCCAGAACCTCAACAACCTGAGGGCAGCCCTTCAAGAAGAGTGGGATGCCATGTCTCAATAGACAATAAGTCGACTTGTAAACGGCATGAGTCAAAAACATGCTATTGAGGCATTGACATTTTATTTATCTAAAAAAAAATGGGAATGTGGGGGCCAAATAATAACTGTAATACAGTACCTTCATTTTTTTTTTATTAAAGGGGGTTGTCTCACAAAGACATATTCATGTTTTTTTAGGACTTATGGTCATGAATCACAGCAGAGCGTTGCTAACAATCATTTCAATAGCTGGCATGCAATACTACAGTGCCTTGCAAAAGTATTCACCCCCTTGAATTTTTTTGTATTTTGGTGCCTCACAATCTGAAATTAACATGCATTGTTTGAGGATTTGCATTATTTAATTTACAGAACATGCCCACAACTTTGAAGATGTTTTTTTAATAGGACAAAATAACAGAAAAAAGTCAATGTGCATAACTATTCACCCCCCTAAAGTCAATACTTTGTAGAGCCACCTTTTGCAGCAATCACAGCTCCAAGTCGCTTTGGATAAGTCTCTATGAGCTTGCCACATCTTACCACATCTTACCACTGGGATTTTTGCCTATTCCTCCTTGCAAAACTGCTCCAGCTCCTTCAAGTTGGATGGTTTGCACTTGTGAACAGCAATCTTTAAGTCTGACCACTGATTTTTTAATGGATTGAGAACTGGGCTTTGACTAGGCCATTCCAAGACATTTACATGTTTAGTCTTAAACCAGTCAAGTGTTGCTTTAACAGTGTGTTTGGGGTCATTGTCCTGCTGGAAGGTGAACCTCCGCCCTAGCCTCAAATCACGCACACAGAGTGGTACAGGTTTTGTTCAAGAATATCCCTGTATTTAGCATCATCCATCTTTCCCTCAACTCTGACCAGTTTCCCAGTCCCGACTGCTCAAAAACATCCCCACAACATGGAGATGGTGTTCTTTGGGTGATGTGATGTGTTGGGTTTGCGCCAGACATAGTGTTTTCTTTAATGGCCAAAAAGTAAAATTTTAGCCTCATCAAACCAGAGGACCTTCCTCCATACATTTTTGGAGTCTCCCACATGCCTTTTCGCAAACTCACAACGTGCCTTATTGGTTTTAGCTGAAAGTAATGGCTTTCTTCTGGCTACTCTGCCATAAAGCCCAACTCTATGGAGCGTACGGCTTATTGTCGTCCTATGCACAGATACACCAGTCTCTGCTGTGGAACTCTGCAGCTCCTCCAGGGTTACCTTAGGTCTCTGTGCTGCCTCTCTGATTAATGCCCTCCTCACCCGGTACGTGAGTTTTGGTGGGCGGCCATGTTCTTTCTATTTCGTTATGATATATTTGATGGCGCTCCTGGGGATCATCAAAGATTTGGATATTTTTTTATAACCTAACACTGATTTGTACTGCTCAACAACATTGTCCCTTATTAGTTTGAAGAGTTCCTTGGTCTTCATGGCAGTGTTTGGTTAGTGATGCCTCTTGCTTAGGTGTTGCAGCCTCTGGGGCCTTTAAAAAAAGGTGTGTATATGTAATGACCGATCATGTGACACTTACCTTCAGAAGTCACATAATTAGTGAAATGATGTCCACCTGTGTGCAATCTATGGTAATTGGTTGCACCAGAGCTTTTTATGGGCTTCCTAACAAATGGAGTGAATACATACACACATGCCAATTTTCTGTTTTCTATTTCTAAACAATAGTTTTATTTATATATTTTTCTCATTTCACTTCACCAACTTAGACTATTGTGTTCTAATCCATCACATAAAATTCAGATTAACAAAACATTGAACTTAAGACTGTAATGTAACAAAATACGAAAAAAAATTCAAGGGGAGTGAATACTTTTACAAGGAACTGCATATTTTAACGACTTGCCGTCACACTAACGCTGATGGGCGTCAGTGCGGCGGCACTTTCAGGTCTCAGCGACGCCTATTGGCGTCATCTCGTGAGACCTGAGATTTCCTGTGAACGTGCGCTCACAGGAGCTCGCGTTTACAGGATCGCGAAGTAAACAAGTTGAACTACAGCCTGCCAGCGCTGATCATTCGCTGGCAGGCTGTAGATGCGATTTTTTTTTAACATCAGAAAGGTATATTAGACGCTGTTTTGTTAACAGCGTCTGATATACCTGCTACCTGGTCCTCTGGTGGTCCCTTTTGCTTGGATCGACCACCAGAGGACACAGGCAGCTCTGTAAGTAGCACCAAGCACCACACTACACATACCCCCCTGTCACTTATTAACCCCTGATCACCCCATATAGACTCCCTGATCACCTCCCTGTAAGGCTCCATTCAGACATCCGTATGTGTTTTGCGGATCCGTGGATCCGCAAAACACGGACACCGGCAATGTGCTTTCCGCATTTTGCGGATCCGCAGATTGCCAGAACTATATAGAAAAAGCCTTTTCTTGTCCGCAATTGCGGACAAGAATAGGATATGTTCTATATTTTTGCGGAACGGAAGTGCGGACCCGGAAGTGCAGATCCGCAATTCCGGATCCGAGCGGGACAAAGTCTGTCCCCATAGAAATGAATGGGTCCGCAATTCCGTTCCGCAAAATGCAGAACAGAATTGCAGATGTGTGAATGGGGCCTAAGGGTTCCTTATCACCGCCAGTTAGTTAGCTTGTAAGCCATGTGACCAAGCCCCTGTTTCGTAAATTGAGTTTTCAAAACTCCATTGTCTCGCTGGCTCAGAGGAGGAGTTTGATGCTTTTTAAATTGAATGCCCTTGTTTTTCCATTAAACGTGTCTTGTTCCAGCATGAAGCTTTAGCTCCTGTGTGGATTATTATGCGACACCAGCGATATTTTACTCTGTGGATTCTTGGCGATATTATTTCATGTGAATAAGGGAATGACAGACGGTAACTCATATTCAGACCGTCACAATTACTGCCTCAACATTTTCTCACAGTCCAGGTAATGCTGTAGCTTGCATCAGGCCACTAATGCCCGGGGGTCGGTTTCCGTGTACTTACTTTCCACATAATTGAAATTAAGTTTATTTTTTGAGGGGGTACATTTCTTTAGAGAGCAGCATAAATGTAAGTGATTACTGCCTCAATACAGATTTTATTTTTTTTTTAATTCCAGGCAATGCTGTGGCCTGCATTATGCTACTAATGTCTGAGGGTCAGTTTCCATGTACTAATTTTCCACACGGTTAAAGAGGGTTAAATTTCTTTCAGGCGAAGAATCTTGCCACTCTTGCTGTCTGTCTATCTTTCTACCTACCATCACGTTGAGTTACGGCTGCTGAATGCTGCGGCCTGCATCTTACCACTAATGCCACTTTCCAACCATCACGTTCCCTTAAGACACTTTTTTATTTATAATTTTTTTTTTCTCTCATAACACTGTGTGTCTCCGATAAGGTACAATATTTGAAAGCTTTGGAATATGAAAAAGCATGAGACATGTGCCCGTGCGGTGTGTTTTTGAATACGCCATATGATAACACTGTCAACTGTACTTTTCCCCACACCTATGTATGTCAGTGTCACTCAGGGCATTTGGAGCAACTGTGGTTCGGCCTGAACCAATTCGGGTCCAAACCTAACCTAACCAGACCCCAAACAAATTTTGACTCGTTCACTTATCTCTATGCTGGGTACATCTGTTGGGCGAAGTTTGTAATGAACCCTGTTCTTTACTAACTCATTAGCTCACCTCTAATACCAATGAGAAGATACAAATACTATTTGAATTAGATGTAAATATAAACTACGCACGTTTTTACGTGTATAGTTGTTAACACTGCATAAGTATCAAGATATATACAACATTTTCTAGATATGAAATCCTTTCTTCAGCCAAAAACTTTTCTTTTACATTGATCCATTTGCCAATTTTGATGAACCACAGTTCTGTACATTTGGCAATTTACTCCATCAAAAAGCCTTCCTTCTTTGTCTGTCATTGTGAACTGGATTGGTGACATCCTGACAGGTGACTGACAAAGAACAGTTCTTAGAAAAAAAGTAAAGCAAGTAAATGTTCTACCCATAATTCCCCGGGTTAAGCTATATCAGTCAATCTCAAGACTAATTCATGTCAGTGCTTGTTTCCAATCTCCTTGAGTCTCGAGCGGAAGGTTGATAAAATTGAAGTGGAAATGAAGTTGGATGCACAGGAGGATACATACAACAATAGTCTTGTGAAATGGGTTTGTATCCCTGATATACTCTTTGATGCATCAGGGTTTCTTATGACCTTGTTTGTGTCATTGACATATATATATGTATTTTTATAGTCTATCTTGAATAAATAAGTGAGATTTTATGCCTGATTTTGTAGAGATGCAGATACAGATGTTTTCCTAGTGCAATCTATGCATGATACATGGAAAGAACGGTCTCATTCATAAAAAATAAATATGTATAAAACTAAGAATAAATGTATTTTTTCTGCTTTAATCTTGGGTTAAGGATGTTTTGCAAAATATTTAATCCTAGCCGGTGAGAAATTCAATCTATACAGTTGTTGGATTGAAAATGTCACTTCTTTTCGGAAGCCTATGTCCAGACATCCTCTATATTCATAAGCTAGGCAGGGAATAACTGCTGTTTAAGGATGATTAGGACACTGCTTGGAAAGGTGAACCGCAGTATGTGCCACAAAACATTTCACATTAATGCTTGAATAATATCACAGCATTTCATCGTGTTTTCCTACACATGTTCTGTAGCAGATTTATGTTTAACTAGCTGAAGGACCCAGATTTGCTCAGGTATATTTAATCTATTTCATTAAATGTTTGTGTGTGTCGTTGAAAAATATCGACAGTATCCACTATAACAGTGACCTCCACAGCCCCCTCACCCTTTAACCCTGACCCCCCACACAGTGCCCCGTCTTCTTAAAATGGGACCTCCACAGCAGCCGACCCCCTTCACTTTGACCTTCACAGCAGCCTGCCCCTTTAACAGTGAGTTTCACAGCACACCACCCCCTTGACAATGACCTCTACAGGGCACCGCCCCCTTAACAGTGGCCTTTACAGCAATCTGCCACTTAACACTGACCTCCATAGCGGACCATCCCCTTAACTGTGATCTCCACAGCAGCCTGCCCCTAGGGTGACCAGAGGTCCGGTTTTAGGCTGGACAGTCCGGCTTTCAGATTCCCTGTCCTCTGTCTGCCGCAGGGCCTGGACGGACACAAGGATGTCCTTTTGAACAGCTCCCTCTTAGATAGCAGCAGTGTACCTAGAAGTTGATTTTTAACTTAATTTTTCAATCCCTGTTGGCTGAGGAGTGGGAGGGTACGTGGCCTAATCGGATCGGGGTCGCGGCCTAGCAGGACCTAGAAGTTGATTTTTAACAAAAAAAAATTTATCCCTGTCAGCTGAGGAGTGGGAGCGGGAATGGCCTAACCGGATCGTGGGCGTGTCCTTTTGAACAGCTCACTGTAAGACAGCAGCACTGTACTGTCTGAGTGTGAGTTACAGAGAGAAAGTCACCGTTCCTCCCACCTCTGCAGCTGACAGAAGTTGATTTTTAACTTAATTTTTTCAATCCCTGTTGGCTGAGTGGAAGGGGCTTGGCCTAACCAAATCAGGGGTGCGGCTTAGCAGGACCTAGAAGTTGATTTTTAACTTCATTTTTTTTAATCCCTGTCTGCTGATGAGTGGGAGGGGGCATGGCCTAACCAGATAAGGGGCGTGTCCTTTTGAACAGATCACTCCAAGACAGCAGCACTGTGATTTCTGAGTGTGAGCTGCAGGGAGAAAGTCACCGTACCTCCAACCTCTGCAGCTGACAGAAGTTGATTTTGAACTTCATTTTTTCAATCCCTGTCGCCTGAGGATTGGAATGGGGTGTGGCCTAACCGGATCAGAATGCCTCTGGCTTAGTGGGATCTGGGGGCCGGGTTTTAAGTCCATTTTTTTTAGGGTGGCCTAAATGGCCACCCTACCTGCCCCCTAGACTGTGACCTCCACAGCACTCTGCTCTCTTAACATTGTCATCCACAGCTATTAAGCCATGGTTTTACTTCCGTAGTGATTATCCTGCTGACAGATTTCCTTTAAAGCTCACCTACAGCAGTGAAGAAAAATGTCTGGGTTGTCATGGAAACCTGGTGTCAAACTGTGTATGTGGGGGCTAATGGCCTGCGGGCTTCTATTGGGTGATAAGGGTCATGTGACCAAGCTTCTATTGGCTAATTCATTTTTTGGGTAATGTCTCAGGAATGGTACAACCTAGAAAGCTGAGACCTGGTCTAAAACCTTCCCGGACACCTGATGTACCTGTGTGCCAAATTTTGTGGTCGGAAGTCAAAAGTGACACCTGTGCTGGCCAGGAGGATAGTTAGGGTCCATTCACACGTCCGTTTTAACACTCCGTTTCCGTTCCGATTTAAATCGAAAGGTTTTTTCGGATCCATTAAATTCAATTGCCTCTGCAAAAATGTGGACACCAATCATAGTGCTGTCTGAATCACGGAATCCGTTCCGTTTTCCTATTTTCGAGTATGCAGATCCTGAAAAAAATTAAGCTTGTCCTACTTTCTGTCCGTTTTTCAGGTCCGTTGTCCATTCAAGTCAATGGATCCGCATAAATGCGGATGACATGCACAAAAACCATCCGAATGTCATCCGATTTTGCGGATCCATTGACAGAGAAATGGATGGAAAAAAAACCCTGAATAACAGAAACACAGAATGGATTCGGAAGCACTTTAGTAAAAAAACAGAAGGTTGTACTGAATAACGGATCCGCAAAAAAAGGGAACGTTTATCTGGAAAGGTAAAAATATTGACATGTGAATGGACCCTTAGAGAGGTGAAAAAGAATCCAAGGATCACTACCAAGGCCATCCTGGTGAATCTGGGCTCTGCTGGTGGAAATGTCTCAAGGCAGACAATCCAATGGACACTGCACACTGCTGGGTTCCACTTCTCTAGATAAGGCACACAAAAGCTCGCTTGGCCTTTGCAAAAGCTCATCTGGACAAAGAAGAGGACTTTTGGTCTTTTGTGTTATGGTCAGATGAAACAAAAATTGAATTGTTTGGTCACAATGATGTTTCCTTCATTTGGCGTAAAAAAGGAGAAGCCTTCAACCCAAAGAACACCATCCCCACTGTCAAACATTGTGGTGGGAACCTAATGTTTGGGTGTTTTTCAGCCAATGGACCAGGGAACCTAATCACAGTAAACGGCACCAGGAAAAAAGAGCAATACATGAGGATTCTCAACGAGAACATCAGGCAGTCTGCAGAGAAACTTGGCCTTGGCCACCAGTGGACATTTCAGCATGACAATGACCCAATACACCCAGCAAAAGTGGTGAAGAAATGGTTATCAGACAAAAACATTAATGTTTTGGAGTGGCCCAGCCCGAGTCCAGACTTGAATCCAATTGAGAATCTGTGGAGGGAGCTAAAGATCAGGGTGATGGCAAGAAGACCCTCCAACCTTAAAGATTTGGAGCTCATTGCTAAAGATGAATGGGCAAAAATACCTGTGGAGACATGCAAAAAGCTGGTCTGCAATTATATGAAGTGTTTGATTGCTGTAATAGCCAATAAAGGCTTTTCTATTGATTATTGAGAAGAGTATGAATAATTTTGGACTGGACACTTTTTGCTCAAATGTAAATAAAAGCTGAGAAATGTTTTTTTCCCCACAATAATGCCTCTTGCACATCATCTTATTATCTTTTGGGAGACACCTATGTCATTTCCCGTCAAAAAAATTACTTGCTGGTTGAATAAAAGTAACTTTAAGTCAAAATTTGCCAGGGGTATGAATAATTATGGGCAGCACTGTACATACACACAGATACACTGAGCTTTATATATTAGATGTTCTGTGACATTGTACTGTATATGCTGAGTTTATACACAGAAACTTATTTAATTGTATGTCACATATTATATGGTGTATATGGGTGCTCGTTGTGAGCAAATTATCTAATACATGGTTGATCGGGAGTATGTTAAAATTCAAAAACAATACAGGAATGTGTGTAGAATAGTTAAATTATCTGTAGCTGGGAAGAATGAAAAAGTTTTGTATTAGTGCTCTATTTATTCCATGTATACCCAATTGCCAAATTTATTAATACGTTATAGCTATGAAGCCATTAAGGTGATAAACTGCCTTAGGTAACCTGCATCATATTTATCAAGAAGCTCAGATATTTGTGACACTGCTTAAATGGGTTTTCCAGGATTACTATGGTTTTTAACATATATGCTTATGTAGTTACTTAACTCATGTACATCTTCCCTAAGCCTTTTTTTCAAGTGGGAATCTTCTGACCCATTTTCACCATGTAAACAAATCACTGCTTTGTTTCCATCCTGTATGTAGCACTTCCTGTTGCTATATTCAACCAAACCCATGATGCACTTCATTGTCTGCAGAACCACCCCTAACAATGCCTAGCTAGTTTATTACTCCTCCCACCTAGCTAGTTACATAGATACTATCCTTTCACAGCAACTGTTGCAGTTTTGAAATATGGGGTGTTGTAGCAAGCAACTGCTGTGTCAGCAGATTAGATAGGGATCAGAGGTACGGGAAGACCAGGTGTAATGTGTGTTTGTCTCTGTGGGTGGCTGTGGAGGACCATTGTGTGAGGAAATTACCGCATCAAACCCTGAATTTCATAGACATTTTAGTATAAAAATTTCATTGTTGAACCAGAGATATAAAATATATAGTTAAAAAACATTTTACTGCAAATACTGCATGTTAGCAGATGCATTACTGCATCAGACCGTGTTTTTCAAAGAAATTTTACTAGAAAAATGTTATTGTCAAACTGGTGATATTAAACACATAGGTGGAGATTTATCAAAACTGTTGCAAAGGAAAACAGGCTTAGTTGCCCATAGCAACCAATGAGATTACCTTTCATTTTACAGAGATCCTTTGGAAAATGAAAGATGAAATCTAATTGGTTGCTATGGGCAACTAAGCCAGTTTCCCTTTACACCAGTTTTGATAAATCTCCCCCAGAGTTCAAAGACATTTCACTGCAACACTATGTTGTTATATCTGAGTCAACGAACACATTATTTAATAAGACCCTGTGTTTTATGGAAATTTTAGTACAAAAATTTCAGTGTTGAATCAGTGATATTAAAAGACATTTCACAGCATTATTCCCAAAATAAATTTTTAATACCAGTGTGTACTGTGTTTGTAGAAAGGAATGCACATTTAACATCTTCAGGACCCTGTCATTTTTTGCTAATCTGACATTTGTCACTTTATGTGGTGATAACTTTAAAACTTTTACTTATCCAAGCCATTCTGATAATGCTTTATCGTCACATATTGTACTTCATGACAGTGGTAAATGTGAGTCAAAATATTTCACTTTTATTTATAAAAAACACAAAATTTACCAAACATTTGGAAAAATTCTCAATTTTCAAAGTTTCTTTTTCTCTGCTCTTAAAACAGATATTAGTACCTTCTAAAATAGTTATTACTTTACATTTCCTGTACGTCTACTTCATGTTTGGATCATTAAGTAAATGACATTTTCTTTTTTGGGATGTTGGAAGGCTTAGAAGTTTAGAAGCAAATCTTGAAATTTTTCAGAAAATTTACAAAACCCACTTTTTAAAGAACAGTTTAGGTCTGAAGTCACTTTGTGAGGCTTACATAATAGAAACCAGTCATAAATGGCCCCATTTTAGAAACTACACCCCTCAAGGTATTCAAAACTGATTTCACAAAACTTTCTTCACCCTTTAGGTGTTCCACAAGAATTAAAGGAAAATGTAGATGAAATTTCAGAATTTCACTTTTTTGGCAGATTTTCCATTTTAATCATTTTTTTCCAGTAATAAAGTCAGGGTTAACAGCCAAAAAAAACTCATTATTTATTGCCCTGATTCTGTAGTTTACAGAAACACCCCATGTATGGTCGTAAACTGCTGTACAGGCACACAACAGTGAGCAGAAGGAAAGGAGCGCCATATGGTTTTTGGAGGGCAGATTTCACTAGGATAATTTTAAGTTGCCATGTCATATTTGAAGACCCCCTGATGTACCCCTAGAGTAGAAACTCCCCAAAAGTGACCCCATTTTGGATAATACACCCCTCAAGGTATTTAAACTTTTGTAAATCTTTAGGTGTTCCACCAGAATTAAAGGAAAATGTAGATACAATTTCAGAATATTACTTTTTAGCAGATTTTCTATTTAAATCCATTTTTTCCTGTAACAAAGCAAGGGATAACAGCCAAGCAAAACTCAATATTTATTGTCCTAATTCTGTAGTTTACAGAAAAACCCCATTTGTGATTGTAAACTGCTGTACGGGCACACAGCAGGGCACAGAAGGAAAGGAACACCATATGGTTTTTGGAAGGCAGATTTCACTGGGATTATTTTAAATTGCCATGTTACATTTGAAGAACCCCTGATGCATCCCTAGACTAGAAACTTGAAAAAAATTACCCTATTTTTGAAAATACACCTCTCAAGTTATTCAAAACTAATATTACAAACTTTTGTAACCCTTTAGGTGTTCCACAAAAATTAAAGGAAAATGTAGATGAAATTTCTGAATTTCACATTTTTTTTACAGATTTTCCATTTTAATCATTTTTTTCCGCTAACAAAGCAAGGGTTAACAGCCAAACAAAACTCAATATTTATTGCACTGATTCTGTAGTTTAAAGTACCATTACAGTGGAAACCCCTTATAAGTGACCCTATTTTTGAATTTACACCCCTCAATGAATTTGTTGAGGGGTGTACTAACATCTTTCCCCATAGATATTTTTTAGAATTTAGAAACACTTGGCTGTGAAAAAGGAAAATTAATTTATTCTAATGAAATGTTACATAAGCCCCTCATTTTTCATTTTCTCCTCAACATAGTAGTAACAGTAATACCCCATATGTGGTAGTAACCTGCTGTTTGAGCACATTAGGGATCAGAATGGAAGTAGTGCCATAAGGTTTTTGGATGGCAGATCTAGCTGTAATGGTTTTTGGGGACTATGACCCATTTCAAGAGACCCTAAGGTACCCCTACAGTGGCAACCTTTTATACTGCAAGTGACCTAATTTTGGAAACTACACCCCTCAGTTTATTTAACAATAGTTTGACTAAGTATTTTAAACACCACTGGTGTTTTGCAGAAATTAATGTGTACGGGACAGTGTGAATTGAAAATTGCAAGTTTTCCACAGATATGACATTTCAGTGTCCATAGACTATGGTATAAGACTCATACCACATCCATTAATTGTTAGGTGGGTTCTGCTTGGTATTAACATGCAATAAATGTGGATGTAAACTGCTGTTTGGGTACATTGTGGGGTTCATAAGGGAATGACCACCTTTTGGCTTTTGCTGCTCAGATTTCAATAGATTTTTTAACTTTCTCTCAACAGGGCTGTGTGAGGGCTTATTTTTATTTTCATGATGAATTTCCATCATCATTGGTTCTATTGACTTTTTGATCACTTTTTTTATTTAGCTTTTTGGGAAGCAGGATAATGAAAAAGCAGTAATGCTGCTCTTGCTTTTTGGGTTTTGTTATGGCAGCTAGAGATGAACAAAATTATAAAAAATTGGAGTCGGCTGCTTCTCTGAATTTTACCAAAAAGTTTGCTTCGTTACTTAATCGTGAAGGGCATTTCTTTGTAAGTAGTGGGTACAATGCCGGGGGGCAGCACATTTGTCATTGAATGCCGCATTAAGACCTTGGGGTCAGGGGTTTATCAGTTAAAAACTAAAATTAAATTGTACACACCTTATCGATTTGAGTGCAAATAGGCCGCTGCGGCCATCTTGCTTGAAGATCCAGCGTGAAATCACGTGGTGCATGATCACATCATCATGCTGGCGGGCGTGGTAACGGCATATGTCAGGGCACAAGAATTTGCGCAGGATCATCAAGCATTTTCATTTTTACTGCCATTTCAGGGAAAATAGATTTGTTACGACAAAACAAGAGGAAATTAGGCTTTGGGCCGAATCGAATTTTACCTGAAGTTCGGATCGAAGTCTACTTTGGATACTTCGATTCGCTAAACACTAATTGCGACATGCACCGCGAGGGACAAATTACATGTTATCTTTATTCTGTGGGTCAGTGTGACTACAGAGATATCAATGTTATGTCTTTTTTTAACGTTTTACCATTTTTATACAAAGCATTTAAAAAAAAATAAAAAAAGTTTTTGTATCAGCCTTTTTGAGAAACATATACGGTATATTTTTTTTTCTGCTAATTATTTTGTGTAGGGCTCACTTTTTTGCAGGATTAGTCAACAATTTCATTGGTACCATTTTGGGGTACATACTATGTTTTGATTGCTCACTATTAGGCTCTTTGTAGGGCAAGGTGACAAAAAATGGCTATTTTGATCATGTGATATTTTTATTACTTTTATATTTTAATTACCTGATGTAGTGTAGGGAGTGAAATAGGATTAATTTTATTAGAAAACTTTTCAGGGGCCCAAAGTCCTTTTAAGGACTATTGTGTGTGGCAGCAGCAATAACTTTTTTTTAGCGAAAACTGCGCTTAAATAGCTAAAACTTTACAGACCCAAAAGTCTTCTAAGGACTATTGTGTGTGGCAGCAATATCTATTTTTAGCGCATCCCGTGCTAAATAGCGTACAATAGTTAGGCCGCTGCAGACAGCAACATTAGCTGTGCCACATCTCCAGTGTAAAGTGTGCGCATCCAAAAAATATCTGTGACATCCAGTGTCCTTTTTCCGTAGACAGTGTCCGCTACGGACAGTAGCATTAGCTGCGCCACATCTCCAGTGTAAAACGTGCGAATCCAAAAAATATCTGTGACATCCAGTTTCCTTTTTCTGTAGAAGGTGTCCGCTGTGGACAGTGACATTAGCTGCACCATATCTCCAGTGTAAAGTGTGCGCATCCCAAAAATATCTGTGACATCCAGTGTACTTTTTTCGTAGACAGTGTATGCTGCGGACAGTGATATTAGCTGTGCCACATCTTCTGTGTAAAGTGTGCGCATACAAAAAATATCTGAGACAGGGACATAACCAGTGCCAGATCTGCAGTGTAACGTGTGCGCTGAAAAAATGTATCTGTGACATCCAGAGTACTTTTTCCGTAGACGGTGTCTGCCGCGGACAGTGACATTACCAGCCCCACATCTGCAGTGTAACGTGTGCGTTTCTAAAATGTAGCTGTGACATACAGTGTACTTTGTCAATAGACGGTGTCCACTTCTGACAGTGACATTATCAGGGGCACATCTCCAGTGTAATGTGTGTGACGCTGCGGACAGTGACATTATCGGTGGTACCTCTCCTATATAACGTTTCTTCATCCTAAACATCTGTGACATTCCCTGTAATTTTTTATTAGCCGATGGTGACAGCATTGACATTATCTGCGAGATATCTCCTGTGTGACGTTTCCACATCCCAAATACCTTTTTAAATTTGTTTGCGCATACACTTCCAAATTCTATGCTACTATACGTGTGACAGACTTTCAATCATATATAACATTTAATATGAAGAAGGCAAACAGTAAGGTTGTCCCAGATTGCAAGGCAGTGCAGGACACCACTCTTGAAGTCAGACCAGTGCGACCAGGTGGTTGGATTGCAGCAGATAATGCTTCCAGTCGGTTAAGCACCACCCTGTCTTCCACCAAGTCCAGTCTAGTAGCCAAGAGACTGCTCAACACAATCCTCACCATGATACTCCTTCCTCCCACCATGGAGAGTCAGGGCAAACAAGTGATACTACACTCGGATATTCCGAGGACCTCTTTTCAGCGCCATTCCTTGATTTGGCGCTCTCGCCAAGCACGCTTGAAGAGGGACAGATCTTGTGCCCTGATTCCCAAACACTTAATCATCCACAATCACAAAAAGATGATGGTGGGGAAAGGAAATTACTGTTTAATGAAGTGGATGATGATGAGAGACAGTTGCCAATAACTCAACGGCAATTACTGTCTCAAAAGGTTGATGAAGAGGATGAGACACAGTTGTCAATCACTGAGGTAGTGGTTAGTTCAACAAGTCAGGAAGATGAGCAGAGTGAGGAAGTGGAAGAGGAGGTGGTGGTCGATGAAGTCACTGACCCAACCTGGGAAGGTGGAAAGCCGAGCGATGACAGAAGTACAGAGGGGGAAGAAAGGCAAGCCACACCAAATAGGCCCACAACTGTTCCCCGAAGCACACCCTTGCAGAAATCTCCCTTGCCAAGTGGTAGGTGTTGAGCAGTCTGGCGCTTTTTTGAGGAAAGTGCGGATGACAAAAGAATTGTAATTTGCAACCTGTGCCATACAAAAATGAGCAGAAGCGTAAACACTAGCAACCTCACTACCACCAGCTTGATCCGCCACATGGCATAAAAGCACTGTAATAGGTTGGCTGAACGCCTTGTCCACAATATGTGTCTGCGGGTCACACCACTGCCTCCTTTTCCCCTGTGTTATGTGCTGGTCAATCCCCTGTCCAAGACGCAGGCCCGGATAGCCTCCCGCCCTGCACCTGGACCTTCGCAAGCACCATCAGTGACCACATCCACTTATGTGTCCCAGGGCAGCATACAAATGTCTACTGGCACTGGAAATGTTTCCATTTAGGCTTATGGACACTGAGGCCTTCCGCAGCCTGATGTCGGCGGCTGTCCCGCGTTACGCAGTCCACAGCTACCACTATTTTTCAAAGTGTGCCACCCCCTTACACTAACATCTGTCCAGTAACATCACACATGCCCTGACCAACGCAGTTACTGGGAAGGTCCACTTAACCAGAGACACATGGACAAGTGCATTCAGCCAGGGACGCTACATTTCCCTGACAACGCACTGGATAAATGTTGTGGAGGACCGGAGCAAGTCGTACCCTGGGATGGCACAGGTGCTGCCGACACCAAGGATTGCGGGCCATACGATCAGGGTTTCCGCCAGCACCTACATTAGTGGCTCCAACCCCAACTTCTCCACCTCTTCCTCCCTCCACTTCCACATTCGAATTATACGCGTACAGCACCAGTCAGTCATCAGTCAGTAGCTGGAAGCAGTGTAGCACTGCAGTGGGAAAGTGGCAACTGGCCGTGCTGAAGCTGATATGCTTAGGGGACAAACAGCACACCACGGCAGAGCTGTTGCAGGGGATAAGAACCAGGCATGATTGTGTCTGATAATGGCCGTAACAAGCTCAGACACATCACATGCCTAGCCCATGTCTTAAACTTAGTGTTTCAGCAGTTTCTCAAAACCTACCCCAATTTGCCTGAGCTACTGGTGAAGGTGCGCTGCGTGTATGCACATTTCCGCAAGTCATCTACAGCTTCAGCCGGTCTGTCAACACTGCAGCAGCGCTTGAAATTGTCAGATCCCCGGCTGTTCTGCGACGTGAGCACGCGCTGGAACTCGACCTTCCACATGTTGGCCAGGCTTTGTGAGCAGCACAGGGCAGTAGTGGAATACCAGCTGCAACATGGTCCTCCCCTTTCCAGCCAACTTCTGCTATTCACAAGCGAGGAGTGGGCTTGGATGTCTGATCTCTGTGAGGCTTTAAGAAACTTTGAGGAATCAACACAGATGGTGCGCTGCGATAATGCTATTATCAGCGTAACCATCCCACTTCTGTGTCTACTCAAATGCTCGCTGCTCACAATTAAGGACGACGCTTTGCATGTGAAAGAGGTGGAAATCGGGGAAGACATTAAACAGGGTGATAGCCAGACCACCCTCAGTTCGTCTTCTCAGGGCGAATTGGACGATGAAGAGGAGGAAGAGGAGGAGCAGGATACGGTTGCCTCCGCTACAGAGGGTAGTACCCATGGAAGTTTAATACCATCTGTTCAGTGTGGGTGGGCAGAAGAGGAGGAAGAGGATGGGGAGATTGAGAGTGATCCTCCTGATGATGACAGCAAAGTCTTGACTGTTTCTACTCTGGCACACATGGCTGACTTCATGTTAGGCTGCCTTTCCCGTGACCCATGCGTTATACGCATTTTAGACAACACAGATTACTGGTTGTTCACCCTTCTCGACCCCCGCTAGGAAGAGAACTTCTCATCGATCATTCCTCTGGTGGAGAGGACAAGCAAAATGGTGCAATACCAGAAGATCCTTGTTGAAAAATTGCTGCCAAAAGTTTCCATCTGACAACGCTGGCGGCAGAGTCCGTAGTTCCTTGGCTAACTGAGAAGGGGAGACAAGGGGAACACAGACCAGTTCAAACAGAGGCAGGGCAACACTCTCCAAAGTCTGGGACATGCCGCCAGCACCCTCACCTGGCCTAGTGTCACAAGCAGGGGCATTGCTAGGGTCTGAAAACATCTGGGGCACAAGCCCACTGTGTTGAAATTGCACATTAAAGGCATGCTTAAAGGGGTGTTCTGGTTTACGCAAATGAAGCGCAGTACTACAGAATGCAGTCATTATATAATACAACATTCGGTAACTTTCAAATATATGTTATGTTTCATTTCCTCACCACTGCAGAAATCTTTGCTTGGGCACTTTAATGTTGATTGGAGTGGACCCTGGGCAACCCCACTGATTATCCCCCCACCCCCTTGTACTTGTTCCGCTGATACGCTACTTGTGGGCTGCGCGGGCATAAGATCAGTCACTTCAATGCACAATCCCGTCCTGCTGCGCGTGATCCTGCGAGATATGTGACCTCCCGCGGCGGGTCTCACGGGATCACGCACCGCAGGACGGTATTGCGCACCAAAGTGACTGAACTCATGCCCACACAGCCCGCAAGTAGCGAATCAGCGGAACAAGTACAAGGGGGGTGGGGCGATGATCTGTGGTGAGTTGCCCAGGTCCAATCAATATTAAAGGGCCCTGGAATAGCCAAATTTAAAAAAATAATTCTACCAGGCCAGCATAACAATCCTGGCACTGGACAAAACATCTGGGGCTCGAAACCCGAATGTTTTAACCTAACGATGGCCCTGGTCACAAGGAGGGAAACATTTTGGAAGATTGTGAAGGAGTACATAGCAGACCGTGTCAGCCTCCACAATGATCCCTCAGTGCCTTACAACTACTGGATGTCCAAGCTGGACACGTGGCACGAACTGGTGCTCTATTCCTTGGAGGTGCTGGCCTGCCCTGCCATCAGTGTTTTGTCTGAGCGGGTATTTAGTGCTGCTGGTGGCATTATAACAGATAAGCGTATCCGCCTGTCAACTGAAAATGCTAACATGTTAACTCTTATAAAAATGAACAAGGGCTGGATTGACCATGACTTCTCGGCTCCACCAGAGGAAAGCTGATGAACATAAAGTCACTTTAAATGTGTTGTTTATAATGTACTGAATACACTGTATTCCCATGCACCCTTTCCACCACAAACAAGGGTATATGGTTAAATCTTCCTATTCTCTTCTTCCTTCTCTTCTTCTATCATATCAACATGCTTATTCGTCGCATATATGCCCTTTGCATATAATGTTTTACAGGGTCAGCTCATCAGCAGGCCATCACCTACAATGTTTACAGGGTCAGCTCACCAGCAGGCCCTTGCATATAATGTTTTACAGGGACAGCTTACCAGCAGGCCCTCACCTACAATGTTTTACAGGGTCAGCTCACCAGCAGGCCCTCGCATATAATTTTTTTACAGGGTCAACTCACCAGCAGGCCTTCACCTATAATTTTTTACACGGTCAGCTTACCTGAAGGCCCTCACATATAATTTTTTAGAGGGTCAGCTCACCAGCAGGCCCGCACCCAAAATCTTTTACAGGGTCCGCTCACTAGCAGGCCTTCACCTACAATTTATTACAGGATCAGCTTACCTGAAGGCCCTCGCATATAATTTTTTAGTGGGTCAGCTCACCAGCAGACCCTCACCTACAAAGTTTTACAGGGTCAGCTCACCAGCAGGTCCTTGCATATAATATTTTACAGGGTTAGCTCACCTGCAGGCCCACACCTAAAATCTTTTACAGGGTCAGCTCACCTTCAGGCCCGCACCTAAAATCTTTTACAGGGTCCGCTCACTAGCAGGCCTTCACCTACAATTTATTACAGGGTCAGCTTACCTGAAGGCCCTCGCATATAATTTTTTAGTGGGTCAGCTCACCAGCAGACCCTCACCTACAAAGTTTTACAGGGTCAGCTCACCAGCAGGTCCTTGCATATAATATTTTACAGGGTTAGCTCACCTGCAGGCCCACACCTAAAATCTTTTACAGGGTCAGCTCACCTTCAGGCCCACACCTAAAATCTTTTACAGGGTCAGCTCACCTGCAGGCCCTCACCTAAATATACCTAATAAGTCATTTGCGCACATGCTGCCTTGCTTGGATGTGGTAGCTGTAGCCATTTCTCAGGCTCCCTCTCCTGAATTGAACCATGATTCCCCATTACCCGTGGTCAACATGGTTTGCACTGAAAATAAAATTGAAATTTGATGGGGCAGACATCCGAATAGATCGTCGCCGTCACAGGGACATGCGATCGGCCCCAGGTTATCTAGAGTCACCAAAGCGGCAGCAGGCCCTCAGACCATAATGTTTTAGATGTTCAGACCAGCAGGCCCTTGCTCCAAATGTTTTTGAGGGTCACCAGCATGTCATCAATCATAATTTTTCAAGGCAGTGTATGCTGGCCTCCTTTATGTGTAACAAAGGATGTATTGAACTGCAGGTTCCTTTGAATTTTTGCCAGACCTTTCACTTAGTGCATAGGCTTTATGAGTGTAAGAGTCCCACTACATGAACAATTGTACCACAATGTGAATGAGGCCCTCCTTTATGTGATATACAGGTTATATCGGAGTGCCTCTTCCTTGTCATTTTTGGCAGCAATTGCACTTTATATACAAGTAAATATACAGAAAAGAATGTTTCCTAACAATTTTTCCTCTAAAATCGATTTTAACTTCGGTTTGGTGAGTATTATTGTCAGTCTGTAAAAGTGGCGTACTACTCTGACAACATCGTTCCCAGCAGCGACCTGGGAGTCCAAGATGCAACCAGACATCCCTGTCATGCTGTTCCCGGACATTTTGTTGGTGTTTTCATCAATTTCTGACCTTTTTCTATGAACCAGACACCCTCCCTTCTTCTGGTTTAATGCTTGGTTTCTCCCATTGACTTCCATTATACTTGGGTGCTCGGCCAGAGCACCCGAGCACTTTGGTGCTCGATCAATACTACTTTTAATGTCTAACTGAAAAAAAATTGTTATATGTTATTTGGCAAGCTTTTGTGACTCAGAGGTCCCTTCTTCAAGGCCAGAAATGGAATATGAATAAATTCTAATTCTACAAATATTTTTCAAAAATGTAGGTTTTATTGATAAAGAATCGATTTGCTCATCTTTTTGTCAGAATCAGTCTCAATTGAAAGTTTATCAGTTGCCCTGAAAGTTGTGAATGGCACACTGACGTCTCCCAGGACTTCAGCCAACTCCTATTAAGCGCTTTAATGCAAATACAACATTAGTAAATAGCCTGTTTTAAAACAAACTGAGCAGTTTTTTTCTATTAAAATTGCGCGCGCGCAATACAGGCGTGGGTCACTTATGCTACATTTTTCAAGCTGCTAGAATTTTCCTGAGACTGGAGAGAATGGTTGGCAGGGCAGAACATTACAATAGCTTTATATGCAGATAGAGTGCTCCAATATATTCGCGAATGCGCTAATTGTCAATTAATGATGCGCATATTTTGGCACAATACATGCAACTTCACATTTTTAGCAGGTCATATTACTGATTGGTGCACTAAGTATTGTTGTGAACTTGTGACATCACAGCACTATGTCTGTAGCATGTATGTATGGACAGCAGAACCTATCAGCTACACTATATCACTATCTAACCTACAATGACTATCTCCTACTAACTATCTGTATTATATATATAAGCTAACTAACTAACTATCTAATGTAATTAAACAGCAAAGCACAGAGCACAGCAATGGCACTGCTGTCTCTCTCAGAACTACAAAAAATCTTCAGAAAATGGCTGCTGGGGAGGTTCTTATATAGTAAGGGGAAGGGAAATTTCCTATTGGTTGCTAGGGAACTTTGACCCATGACACATCCATCAAGTGGTACAGGACAGCCAATTGAGACGTTCCAGCACATGGACATACCCCTAAACCTGATCTGTGCACCATTTTACATTCAGTCTTTTGCCAGTGTAGGGAGAGGTTGCTGTGTGGAGCAGGGACAGACTGTTAGGGACACAAAACGCTAGCTAATAGGGCCACAAAAGTCCTTTTAAGGATTGGTATAGGTATGCTATCGATAGGTGTGACATACGGAGGGGTGTAATATATGTATAATATACTTTCTAACATAGAAAGTATATTATAGTGCAATTGTATTGTGCAGCAGTTGTGTGCGGTTCTGCTGCAATACTGCAGCCACACAGAGTGCCAAACGCTATTGGAACAAATAATTTCTACTGGTGTGATTTACCAGTTGCCCCCCAAAAAAACTGATTGAGGCAGGGGTGTTATATACAAATAATATATGTTCTATATAGTGCATTTAGGTAGTGCAGCATTTGTCCGTTGTTTTGCTGCATTACCGCAGCTACACAAAGTGACAAAGGCTATTGGAGCCAATAATTTCTACTGTTGTGATTTACCAGTTGCCCCCCCCAAAAAATGATTGAAGCAGGGTTACTATATACCAATAATAAACTTTCTATATAGTGCATTTAGGTAGTGCAGCATTTGCTTGCGGTGTTGCTGCGTTACTGCATCTACACAGAGTGACAAACGCTTTTGGAACCAATAATTTCTACTGGTGTGATTCACCCGTTGCCCCCCCAAAAAAACTGGTTGAGGCAGGGTTGTGATATACCTTCTTCCACATTTACTGCTCTTCTATAGGGACTTTTGTCACAGGGTCATTTTGAAAATGACAGGCAGAGGAAGAGGCAGGCCATTCCGCAGGGGTGGTAGGGGTCGGGCAAGTGCACCAGGCCGGAGCCTAAGTGGGAAGTTGCAGAAAGTCTGTGCAATTACTTCAAAGGACGCACCAGACTTGGTTGAGTGGCTTACTCAGCCTTCTGCTTCTGCACCCTCTTCACTCTCTGCTGTGTGCAGTTTCCCATCCATTACAAGACCATACCGATGCGCAGCCATTATTGGCATTGTTAAAGATGTGTGAATTTTATTCTACATTTTGTATCTCTAGGACTGTAATGAGTTAACTTTTTCTTCTTCAAGTACCTCCCACCCCCCTCTTTGTTTCAAGACTGGAGAAGAGAGGGGGGGCAAAGAGCTGTGCTGTGGGCAATGTCTGTTTTCTCATCTTTGTACAGGTGTCCCAAGGGAGGTATATAGAGTGTGGAGGAATGCATAAGCCATAATACAAATTCTAACAGTCTATTCAGTAGGACTATCAGCTGTGTATCCACCTGACTTCTCCTCAACGCAACTGATGGTCCCAACCCCATTTATAAGGCAAGAAATCCCACTTATTAAACCTGACAGGGCACACCTGTGAAGTGAAAACCATTTCAGGGGACTACCTCTTGAAGCTCATCAAGAGAATGCCAAGAGTGTGCAAAGCAGTAATCAAAGCAAAAGGTGGCTACTTTGAAGAACATAGAATATTACATATTTTCAGTTGTTTCACACTTGTTTGTTATGTATATAATTCCACATGTGTTAATTCATAGTTTTGATGCCTTCATAGTCATGAAAATAAAGAAAACTCTTTGAATGAGAAGGTGTGTCCAAACTTTTGGTCTGTACTGTATATTATTCACTGCCTATAGAGAAGCACCTCTTTGAAGTGTCACATATGACGTATGCAGTATTATTGTTAGAATAGAAGCCATTACAAGATGGTGGATACTTAGATGTTTACATTAGTTCACATTCCAAAGTGGTGCCCACTGCGCAGATGTTGGAGTGTTATCTCTGTTTTTCTTATCTCTTTTTCCTTTGTGACCAATGAAACAATGTTTAAGCCTCAGAGAGGACTGCCCTCTTCTGAAGATGTATATACCGCTTACCCCATGTAATAAAAGTTAGAGATTGCTTTGACCAGTTTCTGTGTCAGTGTCCAGTCTCTCAACCACGTGTGGATATTAACCCCCTGGGGGTACATTGATTTGGAGTACCAGAGTGCATCTCAAATGCTCTAATTTAGGGCTTCTTTAACAGCATCATATCAGGAATAGGATGTATCAACGGTCACCACCCAGCAGTCTGACAACAGTAACCAGATCTGCCCAAGGAGGGTGGTCCCCGCTGTTGCTGCCTACTCCGAGATTTCTAATTTCAGTAGTAGTGAAGGTGACGAATCCGATGATGACGTGTCGGTGGCCGTCACGTGGTTGTCCTCAAGAGAGGAAGAGGAGGGTAGTTCAGAGGGAGAGATGGAGCAGCAGATAGGGATGAGAAGGAGGAGAAGCAGGCAGTACTTACAGTGCACAGGAGGCAAAAAGCAGACTGCTAATGTATATGGAACGAGCCATCCACCATGCACGGTCACATCTGGCGCTCCCTGGATGCCAGCTCATGGCTCCGCAGTGTGGGCTTTTTTTAACGTGTCCGCTGCTGACAATCGTGTTGCCATCTGAAGCCTGTGCTTTCAACTCAAAAGTCGCGGTAAGCCCAACACTCACCTAGGGACGACTGCCTTAAGAAGGCACCTGGCCTCCCATCACCGAGCCCAGTGGGTGCTCCCTGTCCTGCCTCTTCTCCTTCTCCTCTCTCCTCCCAGTTGTCCTCCACTCCACCTTCCACCGTGCCGTCATCGCAGTCATCTGGCAAAAGGCAGGCTTCCATGGCCCAAATGTTCGAGCGAAAAAAAAATGATGATGCTGGATAACCCTCTTTCCCAACGGCTGACCGCTGGTTTGTCAGAACTGCTAGCCCACCAACTACTGCCATATAAACTGGTGGACTCGGAGGCCTTTCGAAAATTTCTGGCCATTGGAACACCGCAATGGAAGGTCCCCAAAAGGAAATATTTCTCCCAGAAGGGCATCCCAGAGCTAAATGGCCACATTTAGCGGCAAGTGAATGTATCTCTGGCACACAGTGTTGTTGCCAAGATACATCTGACCACAGACATGTGGTCTAGCAAACACGGGCAGGGAAGGTACATAACTTTTACTGCCCACTGGGTGAAGCTTCTGTTGGCCGTTAAGCATGCAACCCGTGGCACTTGTGTAGATTTGGTGTTACCGCCATGGATTGCATGCAGGCCTGCCTCTTCTTCTCCTCCTCCTACTCCATCCTCCCTCTCCTCCTCGGCTGACTCCTCCTTTTCCGCTGTTACCGTCTCTTCCGTTGCACCCCCCAAGCTCCCCAGAACCTATTTGACGTGCCAGGTGAGACATTGCCATGCTGTGCTGCGGCTGTTGTGCCTGGAAACCAAGAGCCACACGAGTCCTGCACTCCTTTCAGCATTGCGGTCACAGGCCACTCAGTGGCTAACCCCGCTCAATTTGACAGTTGGTAAAGTGGTGTGCGACAACGGTGCCAATCTGCTGAGCACGCTGAAACAGGGCAAAATGACACACGTGCCATGCATGGCACACTTCCTGAACTTAGTCGTGCAGTGATTCATTGACATCTTGCAGCAAGCCAGGAAAATCTCTGCCCATTTTAGAAGATCTTACACGGCCATGGCTCACATTGCTGACATTTAGCGGCGACACCACCTACCCATCAGACGTCTGATTTGTGACTGCCCGACACGATGGAACTCCACCTTGTATTTGCTTGATAGGCTGCTCCAGCAGAAACATGCAGTTAACGACTACCTGTGCGAACTCTGCGGCAGGACAGTGTGGTGAAAATAACCTCGCCACTTGGTTTTGGAGGGGCATGTTTGCCAGCCTCTTGCCTCAGGACTATGGCCCTTATACTAACTTAGAAGGAGAAAACAGACCAGCCGTACAGCCTAAATCTGTGGAACTGTTTTGGGCAGGAAAGCCATGCTTGCGGTCGGCCAAATGTGACTTCCATGAAATTCGGGGACCCCTGCTCGGACCTGGGTGATTTTTGGATATGTTGTTCACCCAGATCAGAGCTATCCAAGAATGTTTAAATTATGGGGATATGGGGGGTTTTGAGGTGGTTTCTGTGTTTTGGGGAAAAATTAGTGTTTTCTGCCTATGAGTGATTAAGTTAGCCCATTATGTTTGGTAATTGTATCACAGGCAGAGCCCTTTGTGTTTTTGTAATTGTATTTTGTTGATTGCGTCAAAGACAATGCCTATTCTGTTATTGAGTGTCACAGGCAATGCCATTGTGTTTGTTAATTGCGTCACAGGCAATGCCATTGTGTTTGTTGAATGTACAGTTTTTGTGTTTAAACTGTAAAACTGTAAGGATTGGCTGCTATGTTATGTCCTCAGTTCCAAACAAGGTACCCTTGTTGGAAAATGTGTATATAAGTCAATGCTTGTGTGTTCAATAAAGAGTTGCTGTTTTACCCTTCATCATGTTGAGGCTGGTGTTTGGGTAACTGATAGACACTGGGGATTGCTATACACTGAATATTTGCTCTACTCCCCTGGCTATAACTACTAGCTCTTGTAAGAGCAGTTCCTGTTCCTTGTTCCTGTGGTGGTATCGGTGTCGAGTGGAGTGCTTGGAGTCCTCGGGAAGCACTAGGGGCATCCATCAACGGAGGTACCCAGTCGGGATGCCAGGAGATCCGTTACAGACATTTTCTGGGGAGCTTGGTTTCTTTTCACCGTGCCAGTGGCTGCTCATGTGCGACGCATGCAGATTTCTGCGGCCATTTGATGAGATTACCAAACTGGTCAGTCGCAGCCAGGGCGCCATCAGTGACATCGTACCTTACGCCTTCTTTCTGGAGCATGCATTGCGTTGTGTCATTGATCAAGTCGTAGATGAGCAGGAGCAGGAAGATGAGGAAGTCACAATGCTGGATGAATTCCCGGGGGGGCTACTCCATCTGAGACAAGTCAACAACAGGAGTCTGAAGAGGAGTCATAGGAGGATGGTGCCGGGGCAGAGGAGGAGCAAGAAGAGCATGCTTTAAACTTTTCTGGGATCCCTGGTGTTGTCCATGGCTGGGGGGGAGGAAAACGAGGACGACATTCTCCTGGATGATGAGCAGGAGCCAGGCCACTCCACTGCTTCCAGTTTAGTGCAAATGGGGGCCTTCATGCTCCAATGTTTGAAGAGGGACCCCCGTATAAAAAGCATAAAGGGCAAGGACCCGTACTGGGTGGCAACGTACTTAGACACACGGTACAAGCACAAAATGGTGGAAATGTGACCACCATCACAGAGGGCTGTCAGAATGCAGCACTTCCAGGCCTTGCTTCGAGAAATGCTGCATACTGCTGTTGCGGGCGCAGGCAGAGAAATTTCCACCCACAGAGAAACAGTTGCGAGTACCAATCCTACAGCACATGCAAGAAGAGGGCGGTTTGAAGATGTGTTGGTCACTTCGGATATGAGATCATTCTTGCAGCCAACCCATCGACAGCCGATCTCTGGATCCAGCCTCAGGGAACACTTAGACCGACAGGTGTCCGACTACATCGGGTTAACGATTTGGATGCTCTGAGAAGCGATGAACCCCTGGACTACCTGGTGTGCAGGCTTGACATGTGGCCAGAGCTGGCACAATTTGCCATGGAACTGTTGGCTTGCCCCTCATCCAGTGTCCTGTCCGAAAGGACTTTCAGCGCATGATGGGGGTCATGACCGATAAGCGCACTTGCCTAGCTCACAATGTGGACTACCTCACATTTCTAAAAATGAATGAGGCATGGATCTCGGAGGAATTCAACACATGTGACGAGTTGACCACGTTTGATTGAATTTTCTCATGATAGCCACAAATATGCGCCACCACCCAGAACAAATCATGGTCCCTATCTTTAGGTAAATACAGCAGAATAAAAGGCCTTTTATGTTCGTTGAATGCCTATTTTGTGGGGCCTGTAATGGCCGACAGTTACATTTTTATCCTGTGAATGCCTAATATACCTCCAGCCACAGAATCCAAAGTTTTTTGCTGTCAGGTAAATGCCTATTAGCTAATTCTTTGGGCCTGTACTGGCCGACAGTTACATATTTATATGCGGGAACCAGGAGCGGCGCAGGGAGCAGGATAAGTATATTCCCTATGAGGGAACCCCTTTAAACTTACTATTTGAAACAAGCAGAGGTACAGCCTAATAATTAAGTTTCTGATTATAGGATTAAATTCACCTGAGAGTCATTCAGCCATGTAATACTTGCAGCAGCAATCTGCTAATTAACATAATATGCACATATTTAATTGAAATAAGTGCAACCAACTGCAGAAATTTAGGGAATGTTGGTTATTTGAAAATCATCATGCCATCAAATCTGTATCAAATTTTTCCACATGTGAATGAGGTTTTGTAAAAAAAAAAAACAATTTACTAGTATTGTACACTTATCGCACTGCATTTTGCTGATTTTTGTTTTGTATAAACTGTATATAAATACATAGATATAATTTAATATGTTATTACTTGAAATTGAGGTTCAGAAATAGCCGGTAGATACAGTATACCGGTAATTGCATAGTAGTAAAAATTATTAATTCAAGGCCAATATTGACACTATTATTTTTGTGCCTTTTTAAGCAAATATTTTCTAAAAGAAAATTGTGAAGGATGGATCATGTTCATTTCTGTTTCTACGTAAACTAAAATTACAGCTAGATCAAAACTGATTGAAAAACAAATTCAGACTGATGTGATTAGTGTTGATAGAGCATGCTCAGCCAAACACCAGTTCAGCTCGAGCATCTCGATGCTCGGCACACGGCATTGCTCGGCCGAGTACCGCATGTGCTCGAGCGCAATGCTCGAGTCTCCCCCCTGCATGTCTCTTGGCTGCGTAGCAGCCAAGAAACGTGCGGGTGAGTACTGCCCTCACTGTAATGCCGTAGCCATGATGGTTACTCGCATTACAGTGATTGGCTGGTTAGAAAGCGTCATCTGGTGCTATATAGCACACGATGACGTGTGTTCGGCGCAGTCTTAGTCAGGAAGAGCTGAGCATAGGAAGGGACAGACAGTGTAGGGAGTGTTATTGGAAGATTTTTATTTGAAAAACTTTTTAGAGACCCAAAAGTCCTTTTAAGGACTATTGTGTGTGACAGCAGCAATATATATTTTTAGCGCATCCTGTCTAATAGGTAGCTGGGAACAGTTAAATTATCCGCGCCACATCTCCTGTGTAAAGTGTACGGATCCCTAAAATATCAGTGACATACAGTGTACTTTTTCCGTAGACAGTGTTCGCTGCGTGCAGATAAATTATCAGCGCCACATCTCCTGTGCAAAGTGTGCGCATTCCTGAAATATCTGTGACATCCAGTGTACTTTTTCCGTAGACTGTGTCCGCTGCGGACAGTTACATTACCTGCGCTACATCTCCTGTGTAAAGTGTGCGCATCCCTAAAATATCAGTGACATCCAGTGCATTTTTCTGTAGACGGTGTCCGCTGAAGGCAGTTAAATTATCCACGCCACATCTCCTGTGTAAAGTGTGCGCATCCCTAAAATATCAGTGACATCCAGTGTACTTTTTCCATAGACGGTGTCCACTGCAGACAGTTATATGATCTGCGCCACATCTCCTGTGTAAAGTGTGCTCATCCAAAAAATATCTGTTACATCCAGTGTACTTTTTCCGTAGACGGTGTCCGCTGCGGACAGTAACATTAGTTTTGCCACATCTCCAGTGTAAAGTGTGCGCATCCAAAAAATATCTGTGACATCCAGTGTACTTATTCAATAGACGGTGTTAAAGCAGCCCTAAATTAGGGCATTTTAGATACACTCTGGTGTTCCTGATCAATCTCCACGCATGGCTGAGAGACTGAACACTGACACAGAAGTTGGTCAAAGCAATCTCTAACTTTTATTACATGAGTTAGGCATCTATATATCTTCAGAAGAGGGCAGTCCTCACTGAGACACAAACCATTGTTTCATTGGTCAAAGTTAAGAAGAGATAAGAGAAACAGAGATAACACTCAACAGCTGCGCAGTGAATACCACCTTGGAATGTTAAGCTAATTGTAAACATCTAAGGGTCGCCATTTGTTAATGGTGGACGGTCTAACACTACTACTGCATACGTCATATGTGACACTTCAAAGAGGTGCTTCTCTATAGGCAGTGAACAACATATATCATCAAGTCATGCGATTGGTCTACACATTCCACCACACTCCATGGGACACCTGCAAAAAGGTGAGAAATCCGACACTGCCCGCAGCACTTTGCCCCCCTCTCTCTACAGTCTTTGAACAAAGAGAGGGGGTGGGAGGGAGGCACTTGGAGAAGAAAAAGTTTAACTCATTACAGTCCTAGAGATGCTGAATATAGAATAAAATTCACACATCTTTAACAGTCCCCCCTTAAATTTCATTCTCTTCCTAAACCTAACCATCTGTCCCAATGCTCCGCCTCCTCTTCACCAGCTTCCACGACAAGTCATTCCTAGCGAACAACCTCCCGTGACACTGGATTTGAGCACGGGGAAGTCAGATGATCTTTCCCTAACTGGCGTTGACATTATATGGGGGGACTGGAGGTCATCAATGCTTCTGATTTTCCAAATCGATGTTTTCATACAATTTTTCCATATTCTTTTGAGTCATGATCAACAGTCACACAAGGGAAAACCAGTCTCAACACTTCCTTGAAATCAATCCAATTATGCTTTTCTTTGAGCTTCACTGTGCTTGTGGTCAACAACACTCGGAATGGGCCATCAAACCAGGGTTTTAGGACTTTCTAACGTGTCTTTTCCTACCACCCAATCTCCAGACACAAGTGGGTGGGTTCCTGGTACTTTATCAAAACCTGGAAGTGAAGCAAAAACTCGAAAATGTACTTTAGTCAAATGCTTGTACAAACTGATCACATAATCTACCAGACAACCATGTTGCATCTGAAGCTGCTGTGGGGAATAAATCCTATCCTAGGGGCTGACCCAAAAAGGACCTTATAGGGACAAAGGCCTGTCTCACGGTTAGGCGTATACCTTACTAAAAGAGGGCTACCAGCAGGCACTCTAAGGCTTTTTGAATCTTTAACTTAGTGTCCCGTTCAGTTCCTTTTCCCTACTCTACTGCTGCTTTGTGGATGGTACGAAGCATGTAAGGCCTGTCCTACACCCAAAACCTTCATCATTTCCTGCATCACTTCACCTGTGAAGTGAACACCTGTGTCACTTTCAATGATCTAAGGTACCCCATACCTGCACACAACTTCGGCCATAATCTTCTTTGGGTACGGTTTTGGCCATCCTGAAAACAAGTCACATATCAATACATACTCATACATGCCCACCTTGTATAGTTGAAGGTAGTCTGTAAACGTTGAAACAGATACAAAAAGCAAGACGTGTTTCTTGGGTACCTTAACCACCTTGTCCACGTTGTTCTGGACACGAACCATTTATCCTTGAGTATGTCTGACTGTTACAGTGCTGAACCCTAGGGCGTACCATATGCTACGTACTAAATCATACATAGCAGTTTTTGTCTGGTGCGTCACTCCATGGGTTGCCTGTGCCATCGTGGAGTAGAGGGACCTGGGAAGGTAAAGTTTCCCTTCTTATTTGTAGTCCCCCCCTTTTCCATCCACCAGTCCCTTTCCTCCTTCCCCATCTGGTTCTGTAAGGTCTTAAGAACTTTCAGGAGACAGGAGGAGTTATTTCAGGGACCTGAACTGTGGCCACTTAAGACAGGGGTCTGCTTAGGTAATTTGGCAGCCATTTTTGCCACCTGATCTGCCGTGGCTTTCCCCTTTGCCTCCTCTGCATCTGTTTACAGTGGCCTTTCGTTGTTATCATCACCTCTCATGTTAGTGACAAGAGGGCTTCCATCAGAGACCTCACTGCTTTCCCATTTTCGATGGGTTTACCTGAAGCGATCAAGGAGTCTCTGGCTTTCCATATGGGCCCATAGTCATGGGCTATCCCAAAAGCACACCTGGAATCAGTGTAAATGTTGGCTGTTTTCCCATCTGCATATCTGCAAGCCATCTTCAGAGTCTTTTAGCTCCACTTCTTGAGCAGACATGTGTGGTAGTTCACGTTTAATCACCACTGCCCAACCTGTGTAGTACCTGCCATCCTGGCCATACCTCGATCCATCCACAAAGAGCACATGATCTAGATTACCTAATGGCTGATTTACCAAATCCCACTACCTCTTGTGACATCATCTGCAAACAGTCAGGAGCCTCTTCCTTTGAATCTGGAAGAAAAGTTTAAAGTGCAGTGCCCTAACTCTTCCCTCCCCCCTTGGTCCAGAGGCAACAGGATGTCTGGGTCCAAAGTATTACACCTTTGGAGAGCAACATTGTCAGGCAACAAAATGGAACACTGCATTCTCAAATAACGGGCTACAAAACAATCATTTGGATTGTACGTTCATGAGGATAGATGTAATATCACCATCACTTCGTGGTTCAGAACTATCTCCGAGCTTTCATCAAGCATAGCTAATACAACTACTACAGCTCTGATGCAGAAAGGGGCACCTCTGGCCACGGGATCAAGTCTGGCTGAATCATATACTATGGGGCGTTATTGCTGGCAATGCAGTTGGGTGAGGACAGCTGAGTGATGGCCACTCACTTGATAACAATACAATCTAAATGTAATAATCTGATAGGCCCAGTGTGGGGGAACACAAAATTGCCAGCTCTAGGCATAAAATGCATCTACCACCTCATCTGTGAGGCGGTAGGGACTAAAGGACAAATCAATCACAGTGGAGTGAGTGGCGGTAATGGGAACCTGAGCCAACAAGGCGTGTGTATTGGGCACAAAGTGGGTGTTAGAAACTGTGGCTTCATTAACGACATGTAGGTCATGTACCATCCAATGGTGAGTGGGTTTGCTTTTCTCAGCTTCTGGGAGTACTGATACAAACATGGACCAGGGAATTTTATCACTAATGGCCAACAAACAAAGTTCCTCGTCGTTGAGGGCACCTGTAAGCTTCACAGTGCCGTCCTCCTGATGTGAGATACCAGCATGTACTTTTGCAAGCAAATCTGCGTTACATAGCAGACTGTGTCAGCATCCTCAAAGATCCCTCAGTGCCTTACAACTACTGGGTGTCCAAGCAGGATACGTGGCACAAACTGGTGCTGTACGCATTGGAGGTGCTGGCCTGCTCTGCTGCCAGCATTTTGTCTAAGCGGGTATTTAGTGCTGCTGGTGGCATTATAACAGATAAGCGTATCCACCTGTCAAATGCTGACAGGTTGACTCTTATAGAAATGAACAAGGCCTGGATTGACCTTGACTTCTCAACTCCACCAGAGGAAAGCTGATGAACATAAAGGCACTCTAAATGTGTTGTTTATAATGTACTGAATACACTGTATTCCCATGCACCCCTTCCACCACAAACAAGGGCATATAGTTGAATCTTCCTTTTCTCATCCTCCTCTTCCATTATATCAACATGCTTATTTGTCGCATATAATGCCATTGCATATATGCCCTTCGCATATAATGTTTTACAGGGTCAGCTCCGCTGCAGGCCCTCGCATATAATTTTTTAGAGGGTCAGCACACCAGCAGGCCCTCACCTACAATATTTTACAGGGTCAGCTCACCAGCAGGCCCTTGCATAATTGCATATAATGTTTTACAGGGTCAGCTCACCAGTAGGACAACACATAAAATCTTTTACAGGGTCAGCTCACCAGCAGGCCCTCGCATATAATGTTTTACAGGGTCAGCTCACCAGAAGGCCCACACCAAAAATCTTTTACAGGGTCAGCTCACCAGCAGGCCCTCGCATATAATGTTTTACAGGGTCATCTCACCAGCAGGGCCGCACCTAAAATCTTTTAGAGGGTCAGCTCACCAGCAGGCCCTCGCATATAATGTTTTACAGGGTCAGCTCACCAGAAGGCCCACACCAAAAATCTTTTACAGGGTCAGCTCACCAGCAGGCCCTCGCATATAATGTTTTACAGGGTCAGCTCACCAGCAGGCCCTTGCATATAATGTTTATTTATTTATTTATTATAATTTGTTTATTCGAAACATCAGCTGTAGTGTACAAATATGGTCAATAAAAGAAAGCAGATGTCACAGTGTCATTTTGTATGCATACAGTATATAACCATGAAAAACCTGAGTAAACAAAGACAGGAGGTAGATTACTAAGCCAATGTAAGTAAGACACTTAGAAGGTGCTAAGCCAGGGGGTACTAAGCCAGGGGACTTCAAATTTTGAGCTTGTTCAGCCTATTTTTGGGAGGGAGAGGCAATACCTATGTTCGATCAGAATTTTCTATACTCGGACCATTTTTGCCAATGGAATCTGAACTGATGGATCTTACGATCTTCCCAAGCGGCTATTTCTTCAAATCTATATAACTGATCTACTTTACTTATCCATTGGGACATTGAAGGAAGGTCAGAGGACAGCCAAAAGCGGGGAAATAGTAGGCGAGCTGCGCTCAAGAGGGACCTATAAAGAGGTTGCAGATACTTTTAGCTTTACTAAAAATCTCCGACCACCAGGATTGGATGGAGGGGCAGGTCCACCAGATGTGGAAAAAGGTTCCTCTTTCGGCCAGACATCGGCAACAGGAGTCCGAGTTATCTGGGTTATAGAGACTCTTTAGCTCTGGGGTCTTGTACCAACGAGTTAGGATTTTATAGCCATTCTCCTGTGTTCCCACACATCTTGATGACTTATGAGGTGTGATAAGGAGTTGTGATAAGTTTTTGTGGGTGAAGGAGGTTTCCAGATCTCTTTCCCAGAGACCAATAAATGCCGGTTTATGTAAGAGCACTGGGGAAATTAGCTTTTTATAATTTTGAGATATCAGCTTGGCTCTTCTGACCCGATTTAAGATGAGGCCCTCTAACCACGTCAGAGGTCTTAAGAGTGCCTTTCTAGGGATATTTTGGGTGACATATGATCTGAGGATGGAGGAAACTTACACTCTGGGAACAAATGCAAGATTCTATCTCCCTTCAGAAGTTCTCCTTCTTCATTGTAAAGCGATATTACCCCCATTATGGAATTTCGAGTGGAAGAGGGTAGACTTTTTAGTAAGGTTGATGGGGCAAATGATAGAATGCCATGAATTTTTATTAGAGGTGATGGGAGGGGAATGGAAAGGTTAGATGTTTGTAGCCAATTCCATGTTGAAAGGGTAGTTTTAATAATTGGGTTAGACGACTTGTCCAGGTCCCGAGCAATGGCAGAGCCTACTAGTAGGCTTGAGAAGGGGAAATTAAAATCGGTCTGTTCCATAGAGACCCAAGATTTCTCCTCAGAGTCACTAAGCCAGAAGATCAATCTCGTTATAAGGCTCGCTCTGCCATATAACTCAGGATCCGGAAGAGCCGTCCCACCATATTGCTTAGGTCTACTGAGGGTATTGTAAGCTAGTCGCGCTCTTTTTCCAGCCCAAATAAAAAGGCTAATCTTTCGACGCACTGTGATATAATAAGATCTCGGGATAGGGATTGGGAGAACCTGTTGAAGATACGTCAATTTAGGTATTATAAGTGATGTGACTACATTTTTCCTGCCAAACCAGGACAGTTTGAATTTATCTAAGTTGGACAGTTGATCCTCTATAGAACGTAAGAGGGGGGTGTAGTTAAGTTGAAAAAGTGAGGAGGGGTTTGATCCTTTCTTCACACCGAGGTAGGTAATGTAAGGTGTGTTCCAATTAAATGGGGAGCTAGCCATTAGATTTGTTTTAGCAGAGTCCGGTATGTTGATACTTCGTATGTGTGACTTATTCATATTGACTTTGAAGTCAGAAAGGAGGCTAAAACGGTTGAGACAATTGTAAATGTGTGGTAAGGCTTTGATTGGATTGGTGGTCATAATTAGTAGATCATCCGCAAAGGCGGCTACTTTATGGTTCTGGTGGCCAAGAAGAAGTCCTTCAATTTCTCTGTTACTCCTAATTACTTGGACCAGGGATTCCATCACTAATATGAAGAGTAATGGTGAAAGGGGGCAGCCCTGTCTTGTGCCGTTTCATATAGAGTAGGAAGGGGAGAGAGAATAATTAATAATAATTGAGGCTGAGACGTGTGTGTAGATGGAGAAAGTGGCATTGATAACAGGGTCAGGAATACCGAAGATTTTCAGTACCTCTCTCATATAGTCCCAGTTAACTCTATCAAATGCCTTCTCTGCATCGGTGCTGATAAGCACAAGAGGATGATTTGTCTTTTTGGCATAGAAAATGGCATTCAGAACCCTCGTCGTATTATCTTTGCCCTCCCTCCCCTGAATGAAACCTACCTGGTCTCTATGAATGAATAGTGGAAGAAGCTTAGATAATCTAGTGGCCAACATCTTGGCTAGTAGCTTCAAGTCTAAGTTTAAAAGGGAAATTGGGTGGTAGTTTGCACATTGAGAACCATCTTTTACCTCCTTGGGGACCGGAGTGATATGGGCTCTAGTCATATCGCCTGAAAGTGGGACTCCAGAGAAAGAGCTATTGCACAATGATAATAGATATGGACCCAGTGTTTTATAAAATGTGTTATAGTATAAGGCTGGAAAGCCATCAGGACCTGGACTTTTGCCTTTGGGTTCATTCACACATCCGTGTGTGTTTTGCATTTTGCGGACCGCACATTGCCGGCACTAAGAGAATATGCCTATTCTTGTCCGCTATTGTGGACAAGAATAGGACATGTTCTATTTTTTTCAGGATCGGAATTGCGGACCCTGAAGTGCGGGTCTGCAATTCCAGATCGGGGCTGCATGTCGTGCGGCCCCATAGAAATGTATGGGTCCGCAATTCCGTTCCGCAAAAGGCAGAATGGAATTGCGGATGTGTGAATGCACCCTTTAGGTAGAAGTTTAATGGCCATTTCCAATTCCTCTATGGAGAATGGAGTCTGTAGGACTTGTTTTTGTGAGGATGACAGGGTAGGTAGTGAGAGAGAGGATAGGAAAGATGTTATTGTCTCCTTAGTAGAGGGAGGGGGGTGAAGTTATCCTCCAACTTCTCTTAAGTTATATAATGAGGAATAGTATTTCTGAAATTGTTGTGCAATATCGGGGGACGTAAAGACTTCTTTGCCCTCTTTGGTTTTAACTCTATGGATGTAATTGTGGGACTTTCTCTGTTTGATACGTTGCATCATAAATTTAGAGGCCTTATCACCATGGGCGAAATATTTAAATTGTGAATGGAGGTAATATTTAGCTGATTACACGTTAATTAGGTTCTCTAGGGAGTAAGTTCAGTAAGTTCCTTCAGGTGTGAATCAAGAAGAGTTTTTTTTTATGTAGACTTTCTAATTGTTGAATTTTATAAAGCAAGTTCTCCACCCTGGCCCTCCTCTCTTTTTTAAGCTGGGAACCTAAACTAATGAATTGTCCTCTCATATATGCTTTGTATGAATCCCATAATATATGTGGTGAGGTCTCTGGGAGAAAGTTCAAGGAGAAAAATTCCTCTAATAACTTCTGAGAGTGTTCCAAAAGTTTCCCTGGGTCAAGTAATTGTTCATTTAACCGCCACCTAAAAGCACGTGGAGATAAGGAGGGGGCTAAGATAGTGAGGAACACAGGAGAATGGTCAGAAAGTAGAATATTACCTATTCGGCCTCTAGAGCAAAGTTGTAAATGTTCTTTAGATATAAATATATAGTCAAGCCTTTGATATGAGCCATGAGGAGGAGAGAAGAAGGTGTAATCATGTCTTGAGGGATTCAAAAGTCTCCAAGCATCACATAAAGAGCTCTGATGCAGTTTCATTTTTAAGCTTTTAAGGGCCTTGGTGGAAATCGCGGATTTCTTGGATGAAGAATCCAGAGAAGGTTCAAGTGTTAGGTTAATATCTCCACCAAACACGATCACACCCTCTCCATATTGCTCTAGAAGGGGGAGGACCTCCATCAGCAAAGGGATTTGGTTGACATTGGGTGCATATACATTCAAGAAGGTGTACATTTGATTGGCTATAGTGCCTTTGACCAGAATGTATCTACCCTCGGTATCTTGGACATGAGATACATATGTAAATGGCAGACCCTTGCGGAATCCGATGCTCACACTTCCGGAGGCTGATGAATTTGAATCGCAATGGAACCATTGGATGAATGGGAAAGGTTGGGGTATTTGTCAAATTTGAAATGGGTTTCTTGAAGAAACAAGACTGAACAATTTTCTTTTTTTAGCATATGATAAAATATGGCTGCGCTTTGAGGGGGGAATTAAACCCTTTGACATTAAATGCAGTTACACAGATGTAAGCCATTGTTTTATAGGTGGGGAAGGGTATTTAAGACTAGTGAGTGTCTTAAAAATGAGTGTGATTGTTTTTGTTAAGTACTTAGCCTCCCGAGGTGGAGCGACGGTATTCCCTGGGGGACGTCTCTCCCACTGGACTAAAAGAAGTGCAATCTTGTGTCTCCTGTCAAAAAACGAAAAACAAAATACATAAAAACAAGAACAAGTCAAATAAACCTTTTGAGTGTTAGAGCATTCTTGCTCTGAAAGCATGGGGAGAAAAAGGGTTCACTTCCCAGAGTACGGTAGTGAAGCACCCTCATTTAAATCTTAGGCTTGGAGCCCAACATGGCCAGGGGCTAGGATCTGGAGGGGTAACTATCAAAGGGCTGACAGTAGTATGAATGAATAAAGGGATACATTTATACTACATATGGAAAAATTGCTTGCACGTGCAGAAGCTGGGTATTAGGGTCTCTGAAATGGAGTATAGGTCTCCTTAATCATCTGTAAGTGACAGTCGCTTGGATGATGAAGCATGGCGATTACTCTTGGATCTTTAAGATTTTTGTGTGCGGGATTTCTCTTGCACGTGCAGAAGCTGGAAATTGGAGACTCTGAAATGGAGTATAGGTCTTCTTAATCTTCTGTAAGTGACAGTCGCTTGGATGATGGAGCATGGCGATTTCTCTTGGATCTTTGAGATTTTTGTGTGCGGGGCGTCTCCCAAGGATTAACTGTGGGCAGGTTTGGTAGGTCGGAGATGTCTTGGACATTTTCCATGGGCAGTGGTGAGATATGTAGGAGATCATATGCTTTATCCAGGTCTAAGTGTGATAGGATGGATATCCTGCGACCGTTGTGGAAAAATGAAAGTCCAAATGGGAATAGCCATCTACATGACTTTTTTATTCCACAGCCAGTCAGTGAGCGGCTTTAGTGCTTTGCGCTTCTTTAATGTGGATTGGGCTAGATCTTGATAGATGGAGATGAAGTTATCTTCCCAGGTCAGTTGTGGGGTGTTTCTTGCGCTATTAAGTATTGCCTCTTTGGCTGGGAAATATAAGAATTTGCAGATCACATCCCTTGGCGGTTCTGCTGGTGGATGTCTTGGGGCGGAGTGATGATTTTGTGTGAGGAGTCAGGGCTCAGGAGTTTCAAGCAGATTTGCATTACAGTTTCAGGTATCTCTTCAGGGCCCACAGATTCAGAAATACCTCTGAAGCGCAGGTTGTTGCGTCTGCCCCTGTTTTCTTGATCCTCCAACATTGTCCATTTTGACAGGCCCCAGGGCTTCTGTTAAAGCCTCTTTCAAGAATGATCTTGATATTGGTAGAGTGTCAGCCCCTGGGGAATCCTCTCTTACCTTGTCATCGGGAGTCCCGGCATGTTGTTTGCTCCTCGGCGTGCGAGGTGCCTCGGGCGCCATTTTGGAATCCCTTGCCACATATGTCTGTGCGGCTTTTTTAATGAATTTTTCCATGTCTCCAGACTGGTTCAGTGTCTTGGCTTGCTCCTGTGTGTCAGCAGGTTTTGGGCCACCGTTCATGACCATGTCAGAATCGCTGTGCTAAAGATACAGGAAATCGTTCACTGTAGAGCTACACTTCACGCAGTCATTCAGCTCCGGTGCAGGCTCCGCCCCCGCATATAGTGTGTTACAGGGTCAGCTCACCAACAGGGCCGCACAAAAAATCTTTTAGAGGGTCATCTCACCAGCAGGCCCTCGCATACAATGTTTTACAGGGTCAGCTTACCAGCAGGCCCGCACCTAAAAAAAATTCAGGGTCAGCTCACCAGCAGGCCCTCGCATATAATGTTTTACATGGTCAGCTCACCAGCAGGGCTGCACCTAAAAGCTTTTACAGAGTAAGCTCACCAGCAGGCCCGCACCTAAAATTTTTTACAGGGTCAGCTCACCTGCAGGCCCTCGCATATAATGTTTTACATGGTCAGCTCACCAGCAGGGCCGCACCTAAAAGCTTTTACAGAGTAAGCTCACCAGCAGGCCCTCGCATATAATGTTTTACAGGGTCAGCTCACAAGCAGGCTCTCGCATATAATGTTTTACAGCATCAACTCACAATCAGGCCTGCTCCTAAAATCTTTTACAGGGTCAGCTCACCACCAGGCCCTCGCATATAATGTTTTACAGGGTAAGCTCACCAGCAGGCCCGCGCCTAAAAGCTTTTACAGGGTAAGCTCACCAGCAGGCCCACCCCTAAAATCTTTTACAGGGTCAGCTCACCAACAGGCCCGCACCTGAAATTTTTTACAGGGTCAGCTCACCAGCAGGCCCTCGCATATAATGTTTTACAGGGTCAGCTCACCAGCAGGCCCTCGCATATAATGTTTTACAGGGTCAGCTCCCCAGCAGGGCCACACCTAAAAGCTTTTACAGGGTCAGCTCACCAGCAGGCCCACCTCTAAAATCTTTTACAGGGTCAGCTCACCAACAGGCCCGCACCTGAAATTTTTTACAGGGTCAGCTCACCAGCAGGCCCTTGCATATAATGTTTTACAGGGTCAGCTCCCCAGCAGGGCCACACCTAAAAGCTTTTACAGGGTCAGCTCACCAGCAGGCCCACCTCTAAAATCTTTTACAGGGTCAGCTCACCAACAGGCCCGCACCTGAAATTTTTTACAGGGTCAGCTCACCAGCAGGGCCACACCTAAAAGCTTTTACAGGATCAGAGCACCAGCAGACCCTCGCATATAATGTTTTAGAGGGTCAGCTCACCAGCAGGCCTGCACCTAAAATCTTTTACAGGGTCAGCTCATCAGTAGGCCCTCACCTACAATCTTCACAGGGTCAGCTCACCTGCAGGCCCTCACCTACAATCTCTTAGAGGGTCAGCTCACCAGCAGGCCCTCACCTACAATCTTTTAGAGGGTCAGCTCACCTGCAGGCCCTCACCAAATTATACCTAATAGGTAATTTGCGCGCATGCTGCCTTGCTTGTAAGTGGTAACCATAGCTGTTTCTCAGGCTCCCTCTACAGAATCAAACCCTGATTCCACATTACCCGTGGTCACCATGGTTGGCGCTAAACATAACATTGAAATTTGATAGGGCAGACATCCGAATGGATTGTCGCTGTCACGGGGACGTTTGATTGGGCCCAGGCTATTTAGAGTCATCAAAGCAGCAGCAGGCTCTCACCCATAATATTTTAGATGGTCAGATCAGCAGGCCCTTGCTCCAAATGTTTTTGAGGGTCACCAGCAGGCCATCAATCATAATTTTTCAAGGGTGTGTATGATGCCCTCCTTTATGTGTAACAAAGGTTGTATTGTAGTGCCGGTTCCTTGTAATTTTTGGCAGCTCTTTTATTTAGTGCATGTGCTTTATGAGTGAACAATTGTACCACAATGTGAATGAGGCCCTCCTTTATGTGATAAACAGGTTGTATCAGAGTGCCTCTTTCATGTCATTATTGGCAGCACTTTATAAGGAAAGAATGTTTCCTAACAATCTTTCCTCTAAAAACGATTTTAGCTTTGGTTTTGTCTGTATTATTGTCAGTCTGTAAAAGTGGCGTACAACTCGGATAACATCGTTCCCAGCAGCAACCTGGAAGTCCAAGATGCATCCAGACATCCTCCCCATGCTGTTCCCAAACCATTTTGGTGGGGTTTCCATCAATTTCTGACATTTTCTATGAACCATGCAGGGGGTGCCTGGTTTAATGCTCGGGTTCTACCATTGACTTCCATTATACTCGGGTGCTCAGTATAGCACCCGAGCATCCCGATGTGTTCAGGCCGAGCCCCCGAGCACTATGGTGCTCGATCAACACTAGATATGATCTTATGACCATGTTCAATAGATTTGGATCAATTATATACAAATGTAAAAAAAAAGTAATAGTTGCCCATGTGCTTATGTTCTCTGAGGGATGCATTAACATATTATTTGCTCTAAGAGATCTTTAATGGAACAGACACGCATTGGAGGTAAATGCACTCACCAAAGGAGTTGTGCAAATGCGTGGCACAACTCAGTGAAAGTCTGCTTTCAGATGAGCAAGTGTCCGCTCCGAACTCGCGGGGCAGCACAGGTCCTTAACTTCCAGCACTGCCGGGGTTGCATAGCATGATATTGATTTATGATGCTGTGTAACCATTAGAGGTCTAGAATGTATTGGATAACACTGACATAATGCTGTCAGTGTTATCCAATACATTCCAAAACAGTAAGTGTTACATACTGTAGCATCATAAATCAATATAATGCTATGTGACCCCGGCAGTGCTGGAAGTTTAGGATGGGTGCTGCGCTGATAGTCCGGAGCGTGACATTTGCTAATCTGAAAGCAGCCAAAATCTAGATAGCAGTATACCTCCTGTAGTTGGCGACCGCCGTTCCTTCATGTTAGGAAATTGGTGGTTCCACAGATAAACTAGGTTTGTAATGTTCACCGGTAGAGATGGCCTTGCGGTTTGGCCGGCGGTCGTTTCGCGGAGAACTTTGCGTGTTTCGCGATTCGCCTAGCATGCGAACATATGGAGATATTTGCGCCCGCCATATTCTTTTACATTGTAAAGACATTGTGACCCATGACACATCCATCAGGTGGTACAGGACAGCCAATTGAGACGTTTCAACACATGGACATACCCCCTACCTTATAAATAAACCTGATCTGGCCGCCATTTTACATTCAGTTTTTTGCCAGTGTAGGGAAAGGTTGCTGTGTGGAGCAGGGACAGGCTGTTAGGGACACCAAACACTAGCTAATAGGGCCACAAAAGTCATTTTAAGGACTGGTATTGGCTGGAAGTCAGGGGGCTAGAGGATTACTAGGGCCATTTTTATATAGGGTAAGGTTCCGGACGGGGTCGCTCTTATCAGGGCCGGTGGTCTGTGGTTAGGCTATCAGGGCCAGAATAGCACCCCCCTGTAAGGCAATATCAGGGACAGTTCTATGCACACCCTGTCCTTCAATACCACATCATCATCTAGCCCAGGGATGGATGTTTTTTGCTTTCCCTCTGGGATTCATGGATGTGCACTGGAGGTATATAGAGGGACAAGCGTTATTGGAAAAAATAATTTCTACTGGTGTGATATACCAGTCACCCCCCAAAAAAACTGATTGAAGCGGGGTGTTACACACCAATATACTTTCTTTATAGTGCATTTGGGTACTGTATAGTGCATTCACGCATGCGTGTACACGAAAATTATATTGCCGATATTTTGCTTTGAAAAAAATAATGAATGGAGAGTGCAAATTCGAATAATACATCTGATATGTCACTGTCCATGTTGTGGGACTATTTGTGCACTTCGAGTAATTATTTATTTGCTGCAAATATGAGCTGAAGGTTTTTCAGGTTCGCCTGCAATTAAAATGAATGGGACCCGCCGCAAACTTGTGGTTCGCGAACATTTGATCGCGTTCGCGCACCGTCCTGGCAGATGTTCGTCCATCACTATTCACCGAGTTAAACTGAGAACAGTCCACATTTTTATGAGATTATTAAAAGTGGTTTTCTAAAACAATAAAACAAATAAAAATTACAGACTAATAGATGTGTTTCTGAGGTGATCTGTCTATTTCTTTAGATAAGGTTTTATTGCTTTAATAAACCCCTTTTAGTAATCTCATCTTCGTGTGGACAGCACTCTGTTTAACCCCTGAACAGTACATAACTACCATATTATATTTCTTGGTATCTATGCAGCAGACACAGGTGCTATATTTGCCTTTTTAAATTAGATTTGTGTATTCTTATCAAAGGAAGACTACTTTTCCACTATCAAGTGCTGCCTCCTCTTATTACACAGTGGTGAAGTTAGCTAATAAGAACCAGCTGTTTTGCCAAGTTTGAGAGCTGTGAGAAACTGATGACAACCTGTTTGAACCTTAACCTTTCAACTTGGCCTCTTGCTAATACCTTCAGCTGCTGATTGTTGTGGAAGTCTGACAGATCCTTTTGTCTTTTTGCTGTTTTGGACTGCAGACAGATAAATGATTTCTATTTGTCCTTTGGCAGAACAGAAGAAGTGATCAATACTGCCCAGGAATGATGTCAAGGATTTGCCGCAACAGCTTATGAATGAGAAAACGCTACCCAAAAAACACCTTTTGGGGTAAAAGACAGAAAGTTGTAAAGGTTTATTGATTTTCTTCCTTTTCTGAAATAGCAGCTGAAGCCACAAAGGGAAAAAAGAAAGCTTTGTGTGCTAAGAAGCATAGAAAAGCTGGCTTGCAAACAGTGATTAGATCTAATGCTGTTGCATTTAAGTATTGTGCCTGTCTTGAAAATAACCGACTGCTCAATTTTTCTTATGGGTTTCTGTAATTTCAACCTTCTATTTGTAGCTCCTAAAGAAAGTCACTATGAAAAAAAACTTTTTAGTTTGTTTTATACAGGTCATTTAAAGTAAGGCCATCTAATGGCTTTATTACAATTTAACAAAAGGTAATTTAGATTAAAAAAAATATATAATTACAATTTAAAAACAGGAATTGCAGTCTTTCTCCTGTAATGCTTCTTAAAGATAAAATTACCTTTAATTGAAAAATCCAAGTGATCAACCCCTCTTAAATTCTGCATATGAAAGAAAAAATAGAACATTAAAAGGCTATAAAAACCCTGCAGTGTGTTTTTTTTTATTTTTATAGATGCATAGTACATAGTTTATGCATGTATAGTTTTACAATTCACAACTCTAGTAAGGCTGAGTTCACTGCTTTCAGCCTTTCTGTTCTTCCGCTCCATTATAGGAGCAGGAGAATGGAAAGGACAGATTCAGCACATAACTGAGCCGAACGTAGCCTAAGGACCCCATAGACTATAATGGGGTCCGTTAGGTTTCCATTTAGAGGAAAAATTTTGAAAGCGGAGACAAAAGTCGTGCATGCAGGACTTTTGTCTCCGCTTCAAAAATCTTCCTCTGAGCGGAATCCTCATTATAGTCTTTGGGGTCCGTCAGCTAGGTTTGGCTCCGTTATGTACCGAATCTGTCCTTTCCATTCTCCTGCACCTATAACAGAGCAGGAGAACGGAAAGGATGAACACTAATGTGAACTCAGCCTTATATGAAGAGTCCAGAGTGTACACCCTCTGCGGTGTAAGGATGACAGGTTTTTTAAAATCTCCTCCACTTTGCTGCTACTGTAAATGATCTAACACATAGGGAATACAGGTAAATTGAGCTATGGTCGGTCCAAGATATACAGCTTCCACATAGAGTTCAGAAAAAGACCAACTGGTCCACACTTATTCTTCATTATTTACCAGGGCCAATGTTTTACCAGGTCAATAGACCATATTTTCCCAGGCCAAACACTGCTGATGGAAACCAGCCTAAAGCTAAATGTATAGCGCGTTTGATATTTTAACTTATAAACAAATGTATCCAATTGTATGCCTGTAGGTAGAGATGAGGGAATCGAAGCTGACGAAGTGGAATTCGTTTAGATGGCCTATTTCATAGCAACAAGAAATATATATTCTCTGGTCACTTTTGCAGTTATTTCTGGTGAAAGCGTATAGTGGCATATTTCATTAAAAAAAAAAATATATATATATATATATATATATGCGCACTGCATTGTTGCAGTTATTTCTGGTGAAAGCGTATAGGGTATATTTCAGTAAAATAAGAAAAATATATACGCACTGCACTGTTGCAGTTATTTCTGGTGTAAGCGTATAGAAGCGTATTACAGTAAAAAAAAGAAAAATATATACGCATTTCCCTGGTGCACTTATTTGTGGCAAAAGCATTCAGTGGCCTATTTCAGTACAGAAAGAAAAACATATACACACTTCACTGGTGCATTTATTTCTGCTGAAAGCGTTCATTGGTCTATTTCAGTACAAAAAGAAAAATATATTCTCAGTTCACGTCGGCGGTTATATGTGTTGAAAGCATAGCTGGGAGTCAGCAGGGTGGCAGCAGTGGGAGGTCGGGAGCCAAAAGTGCCCGGGGTAGACCACCTGCTTCGCAGCAGCCTACCTGGCCGGGAAGAAGTAGTGCAGGGGTTCACGGTAGTAGCGGCTGTAGCAGTCAGTGCGGCGGTTATTAGAGTTGAGCGGACACCTGGATGTTCGGGTTCGACGGGTTTGGCCGAACTTCAGAAAAAAGTTCGAGTTTGGGACCCGAACTTGACCCCGAACCTTATTGAAGTCAATGGGGACCCGAACTTTTGAGCACTAAAATGGCTATAAAAATGTCATGGAAAGGGCTAGAGGGCTGCAAATGTCATCAAAATGTGGTTAAGAGCATGGAAAGTGCTCTGCAAACAAATGGATAGGGAAATGACTTTAAATAACATAAAATACGTAAAAATGTAAAATAATAATATTGATCTAGGAGGACGAGGTCCATATGGAGTAGGAGGTTTAGGAGGCGGTGGATGTGGCGGTGTAGGTGGAAGTGGCAGTGGAGGAGGAGGAGATAGCCAACACTGTTTTTTGGTTTAACATTTATTTTAATTTATTTAATTAGGGTACACCCCAAAACATTTGGAAATATAACCCTCCAGTCGTGCTAAACACACGTTCAGACAATACACTGGCTGCAGGGCAGGCCAGCACCTCCAAGGGGTAAAGGGAAAGCTCAGGCCATGTGCCCAATTTGGAGACCCAGAAGTTGCAGGGGCTTACCCCTGTCAGTCAGTTCGTGTAGGCGTGTGCATACTTACTGCCCCACCATGATGTTCACAATCCAATTTGATATCTTCTCTTTCATCTTTTGATGTTCTTTTATGCGCCTACCATGGTGATCATGGGTGGCGGGGAATCAAGGTTCCAGGGCGGAGAGGGAGCGTGAGAAAAAGAGACCAAATTTAAGGGAGATAAATTTATAAAAAAAATGTTGAGATCAAGCAGAAATGTGGGAAAAGCTATTGAGGCGCAAATGTGGGACAAATTACAGAAGCCCAAATGTGGGCCAAAAGAGTCAAGCGGAAATGGGGGAAAAGCTATTGAGGCGCAAATGTTGGCCAAAAGAGTATAGCGGAAATGTAGGACAAATTATTGAAGTGAAAATGTGGTACAACTCGTTTAAGTTTAAGCATTGAATCAAAGGAGGTGGCGCGCATCAATTAAAGAAGCATTTCAGAAATTTTATTCCCTGTCACCTATGCAGAGCTGAGGTTTATTCACTTCTAAAATTGTATAATTTCAACCCAAGAATGTAACAGAAAAATTAGTGAAATTTATTAACCTGTCTACTTGGTAGAGGAGGGGTCTATGACAGAAAAAAATAGTTTATTGTCACCCGAAAATGTAAAATAAAAATTCTTGAAATTTTTTAAGCTGTCAACTAGGTAGAGGAGGGGTATATTACACCTAAAAATTTGTGAATTTGACCCTAAAATGTAACTGACAAATGTTATTTTTATTTTTTTTACCGGCCTAATAGGTATAGCAGTGGTACATCACACCCAAAAATTGCTGAATTTCACCAGAAAATTTAACTGACAATTTTTATATTTTTTTTACCTGTCTACTAGGTATAGCAGTGGTATTATACACCCAAAAATTGGTGAATTTCACCAGAAAATGTAAATGACAATTTTATTTTATTTTTAACCTGTCTACTAGGTATAGCAGTGGTACTATACACCCAAAAATTTGTGAATTTCACCCGAAAATGTAACTGACAATTTTTTTTTTTTTTTTTTACCAGTCCAGTAGGTATAGCAGTGGTACTATACACCCAAAAATTGGTGAATTTCACCAGAAAATGTAACTGACAAATTAGTGAAATGATATAAAATAAAGAATTTGAATTATGAGGGGGAGTTCCATATGGAGAAGGAGTTTGAGGAGGCGGTGGACGTACCGGTGTAGGTGGAAGCGGCGGTGGAGGAGGACGAGGTAGCCAACACAGGTTTTTGGTTTTAATTTTATTTTCTTAAATTAGGGTACACTCTAAAAGAGTGTGAAATATTCAAAATACAAGAATGAGCAATTGCGCTGCAGTATAACAATGGCTGGTTAGTGCCGGTATACATGTCTATTCTGCACAAGGTACGGACAAGTCCTGAGGGATCCATGCCTGGTTCATTTTAATGAATGTGAGCTTGTCCACATTGGCTGTAAACAGAGAGCTGCGCTTGTCTGTGATGACGCCCCCTGCCGTGCTAAACACACATTCAGATAATACACTGGCTGCAGGGCAGGCCAGCACCTCCAAGGCGTAAAAGACAAGCTGAGGCTATGTGCCCAATTTGGAGACCCAGAAGTTAAATGGGGCAGACCCGTCATTCAGTACGTGTAGGCGTGTGCACACATACTGCTCCACCATGTTGGTGAAATGCTGCCTCCTGCTAAGACGTTCCATATCAGCTGGTGGTGCTGTTTGTTGTGGCGTGCTGACAAAGCTTTTCCACATTTCGGCCATGCTAACCATGCCTTTTGAGATTCTTGCGGTGCCCCAGCTGTGTTGGCGACCTATTCCTCATCCTCTGCCTTCGCCTTGTGCTTCCACTGTGTCCCCACTGTCAGGTGGGAATGCCACCAGCAGCGCGTCTACCAGCGTGCACTTGTACTCGCGCATCTTGCGATCACGCTCCAGTGTGGGAATTAAGGACGGTACGTTGTCCTTGTAATGGGGATCCAGCAGCGTGGCCACCCAGTAATCCGCACAAGTGAGAATGTGGGCATGTAATCGCTCATGTGTACCAGGCTGCCCAGAGGCAACGAAAAGCTGTCCTCTGTGGGAGGTGTATAGTCTGTGTCCTCTGTATCCCCCCATCCACGCACCAGTGATGGCCATGAGCTGGTCTGGGTGCCACTCTGCTGTGAACTTGGTTTCTCCTGCTCCATCTCTTCATCCTCCTGATCCTCCAGAACAGTTCCCTGGGTGGACAATTGTGTACCTGGCATTTGTGGGTGCAGGAACCCACCCTCGGAGACACTTGTGAATGACTGGCCGGAAACCCTACAAAATGATCCCTCTTCCTCCTCCTCCTGTGCCACATCCTCTTCCATCATCGCCAGGAGCGTTTTTTCAAGGAGGCATAGAAGTGGGATAGTAAAGCTGAGAACGGCGTTATCGGCACTGGTCATGTTGGTGGAGTACTCAAAACAGAACAACAAGGGACACAGGTCTTGCATGAAGGCCTAGTCATTGGTGGTAAAGTGTTGCTGTTCCACCGAGCGACTCACCCATGCGTTCTGCAGCTTAAACTCCACTATCGCCTGCTGCTGCTCGCACAGTCTGGCCAGCATGTGCAAAGTGGAGTTCCACCTTGTGGGCACGTCGCATATGAGGCGGTGAGCGGGAAGGCCGAATTTACACTGTAACTCTGACAGGCGAGCAGCAGCAGGGTGAGAACGCCGAACCCGCGCACAGACGGCCCGCACTTTATGATACAGCTCTGACATATCGGGGTAATTTTTAAGGAATCTCTGCACCACTAAATTCAGCACATGCGCCAGTCAAGGGATGTGCGTCAAACCGACTAGTCCTAGAGCTGCTACGAGATTTCGCCCATTATCGCACACCACCAGGCCGGGCTTGAGGCTGACTCACACAAACCACTCATCGGTCTGTTGTTAAAGGCCCGTCCACAGCTCCTGTGCGGTGTGGTGTTTGTCCCCCAAACAGATAAGTTTTAAAATTGCCTGCTGTCGTTTACCCCTGGCTGTGCTGAAGTTTGTGGTGAAGGTGTTACGTTGACCAGATGAGGAGCCAGTAGAGAATGAGGAAGCGGAGTAGGAGAAGGAAGCAACAGGAGGCACACTGAAGTGCCCTGCAATCCTCAGTGGTGGAAGGACATGCGCCAAACTGCTATCCGCCTCAGGTCCAGCCGCCACTGCATTTACCCAGTGTGCTGTTATGGATATATAATGTCCCTGACCGTGCTTACTGGTCCACATATCCGTAATGAGGTGGACCTTGCCACAGATGGCATTGCGCAGTGCACACCTGATTTGTCCCCCACTTGGTTGTGCAGGGAAGGGATGGCTCGCCTAGAAGAGTAGTGGCGGCTGGGCACGACGTACTGTGGGACAGCCACCGCCATAAGGCCTTTAAAACTCTCCGTCTCCACTAGACAAAATGACAGCATTTCAAAGGCCAGTAATTTAGAAATGCTGGCATTCAGAGCTAAGGATCACGGGTGGGTAGGGGGGTACTTCCTCTTCCTCTCCAGTGTTTCGGAGATGAGAGCTGAATGCTTCCGTGGGACATTGTGGAGCTGCTTGGTGACCCAGGTGTTGGTGTTGCTGTTTGCGCGGTGGCAGGTGGCACTGTCACTCCAGAGGTGGATGAAGAGGCTGAGACTGCAGGAAAAGAGGAAGCAGGTGGAGCCAGAGACCTTTCTTGGTTTTTGAGGTGTCTACTCCACTGCAGCTCGTGCTTTGCGCTTAAATGCCTGGTCATGCAGGTTGTGCTCAGGTTGAGAATGTTTATGGCTCGCTTCAGGCTCGGATTGCACAGCGTGCAGGCCACTTGTGTTTTTTTTGTCTGAAGAACTGCCACCCCAGAGAACTTGGAGCTGGCTTTGGTGTGCTTGGTCCCTTGCTGCGGTGGGCAGTAGCAGGCGTACTGTATAGGGGTGACGGCCACTCCGCTTTTGCACCCTGCTCCCTCTTCTGCTCTGCTGGTGGCTCTGTGTGACCACCACCTCTTCCTCCGAACTACATAGGTCACTCGCATTACCTTGATTCCATGTGGGGTCGAGGACCTCATCGTCCTCCACATCATCTTCCTCCTAGTCTTCACTCCTGCCCTCCTTGTCAGTCTGCACACTTTCGAAAGCCCCAGCAGTTGGCACCTGTGTTTTTCGTCATCACCCGAGACGTGCTTCGATGGTCCTCCCATGTACCCATCTTGAAACATAAGTGGTTGGGCATCAGTGCACTCAATCTCTTCCACTTCTGGTGCAGGGATAGGTGGATGGCCCTGGGAAACCCTGCTAACAGAGTCATCAAAAAGCAGAAGAGACTGCTGCATGACTTGGGGCTCAGACTGCTTGGCTGATTTGCAAGGGGGTGAGGTGAAAGAGTGATGGACATCGGCTGCAGGTGCCAACTCTGATCTTTCAGCAGGAGACTCGGTGGGAGACAATGTGAAGGAACTGGAGGCACTGTCAGCAACCCAATCTAATATCGCCTGTACTTGTTCTGGCCTCACCATTCGTTAGGCCGCATTAGGCCCGACCAAATACCGCTGCAGGTTCTGTCGCCTACTCACACCTGAGGAAGGGGTTTCAGTTCTGCGTGTAGCTGGCACAGTTCGACCAAGTCCTCTCCCTGCAACAGGAGCTCCACCAGCAGCTCTACGACCTGGGCCACATCCCTTATTTTACGCTCTCGCTCTCCTCATATTTCTCAAGTTTAGGATCTTGCCCTAAATGGGTGTTTAATTAATAGCAGAATAGAACGACAGTATATAAAGGTTGTATCTCACACGTACAGATGCAGACTAGGCCGCATTTCTCACAATGACATATGCAGCAAAGGCTGCAAAATAACCTTTTTTGCCCAAAACGGGTGTTTGTTTAATAACTGAATATCACAGCAGTATATGTTTTATTAATAGAAGAATATAACCACAGTATCTAAAGAGTGTATCTCACACCGACTGATCCAGACTAGGCCGCAATTAAATATTTTTGACCAAAATGGTTGTTTTTCAAAAAACTGAATTGAACCACAGTATCTAAAGTGTATATCTCACAAATACTGATCCAGACTATGCCGGAATTTAAGATTTGTGCCTAAAATGGCTGTTTTTTAAATAACTGAATAGAACCACAGTATCTAAAGGGTGTATCTCACACTGCCTGATCCAGACTAGGCCGCAATTAAATTTGTTTGCCCAAAATTGTTGTATTTCAAATAACTGAATAGAACCATAGTTTCTAAAGGGTGTATCTCGCACGTACAGATGCAGACTAGACTGCAATTAAAGTTTTTTTGCCCAAAACGGGTGTTTGTTTAATAACACAATATTACAGAAGTATATAACCCTTGAATTTCACACGTGCTGATGCAGCAAGGACTGATAAATTGTGTATTTTGCCCCAAAAGGGTGTTTTATTAATAGAAGAATATAACCACAGTATCTAAAGGGTGTAATTCACACCGACTTATCCAGACTAGGCCGCAATTATATTTGCTTGCCCAAAATGACTGTTTTTCATATAACTGAATAGAAGCACAGTATCTAAAGGGTGTATCTCACACCTACTGATCCGGACTAGGCCGGACATTTAGTTTTGTGCACAAAATGGCTGTTTTTCAAATAACTTAATATAACCACAGTTTCTAAAGTGTGTATCTCACAATGACATATGCAGCAAAGGCTGCAAAATAAACTTTTTTGCCCAAAACAGGTGTTTGTTTAATAACCTGAATATCACAGCAGTATTTAACCTTTGAATTTCACACGTGCTGATGCAGCAAGGGCTGAAAATTAGTGTATTTTGCCCAAAAAAGGGTGTTTTATTAATAGAAGAATATAACCACAGTATCTAAATGGTGTATCTCATACCAACTGATCCAGACTAGGCAGCAATTCAATTTGTTTGCCGAAAATGGCTGTATTTCAAATAACTGAATAGAACTACACTATCTAAAGGGTGTATCTCACACGTACTGATCCAGACTAGGCCGGAATTTAAGTTTCTTGCACAAAGAGGACATAGTTTTAAATTAGAGGGGCAAAGGTTTAAAAGTAATATCAGGAAGTATTACTTTACTGAGAGAGTAGTGGATGCATGGAATAGCCTTTCTGCAGAAGTGGTAGCTGCAAATACAGTGAAGGAGTTTAAGCATGCATGGGATAGGCATAAGGCCATCCTTCATATAAGATAGGGCCAAGGGCTATTCATAGTATTCAGTATATTGGGCAGATTAGATGGGCCAAATGGTTCTTATCTGCCGACACATTCTATGTTTCTATGTTTCTATGTAAAATGGCTGTTTTTCAAATAACTGAATAGAACCACAGTATCTAAAGGGTGTATCTCACACCTACTGATCCGGACTAGGCCGGACATTTAGTTTTGTGCACAAAATGGCTGTTTTTCAAAAAAACTGAATATAACCACAGTATCTAAAGTGTGTATCTCACAGTGACATATGCAGCAAAGGCTGCAAAATAAACTTCTTTGCCCAAAACGGGTGTTTGTTTAATAACTGAATATTACAGCACTATATAACCCTTGAATTTCACACGTGCTGATGCAGCAAGGGCTTAAAAATTGTGTATTTTGCCCCAAAAAAGGGTGATTTATTAATAGAAGAATATAACTACAGTTATAGACTAATTGTCCTGATACAGAGTAGGCCGCAATTAAACTTTTGTGCACAAAATGGCTGTTTTTTCAAATAATTGAATATAACCACAGTATCTAAAGTGTGTATTTCACAATGACATATGCAGCAAAGGCTGCAAAATTTACTTTTTTGCTTAAAATGGGTGTTTTTTTAATAACTGAATAACACAGCAGTATATAATACTTGAATGTCCAACGTGCTGATGCAGCAAGGGCTGAAAATTAGTGTATTTTGCCCAAAAAGGGTATTTTATTAATAGACGATTATAACCATAGTATCTAAAGGGTGTATCTCACACCGACTGATCCAGACTAGGCCATAATTAAATTTTTTTGCCCAAAATGGTTGTTTTTCAAATAACTGAATTGAACCACAGTATCTAAAGTGTGTATCTCACACATACTGATCCAAACTAGGCCGGAATTTATGACTTGTGCCCAAAATGGCTGTTTTTCAAATAACTGAATATAACCACAGTATCTAAAGGGTGTATCTCAAACCCACTGATCCAGACTTGGCCGCAATTAAATTTATTTGCCCAAAATGGCTGTTTTTCAAATATCTGAATAGAATAACAGTATCTAAAGTGTGTATCTCACAATGACATATGCAGCAAAGGCTGTAAAATTATGTTTTTTGCCTAAAATGGGTGTTTGTTTATGACAAACAGTAAATAACCCTTGAATTTCAAACGTGCTGAAAATTTCACAAGGCCAGAAAAATTGTGTATTTTGTGTTTTATTAATAGAAGAATATAACCACAGTTTTTAAATGGTGTATCTCACACCAACTGATCCAGACTAGGCAGCAATTAAATTTGTTTGCCCAAAATTAGAGTTGAGCAGACACCTGGATGTTCCGGTTCGACGGGATCGGCCGAACTTGAGAAAAAAGTTCGAGTTCGGGACCCGAACTTGACCCCGAACCCGAAACCCATTGAAGTCAATGGGGATCCGAACTTTTGAGTAGTGATGAGCGGGAGGTGCCATATTCGATTTCGACGAAATTTGCGAATATTCGCTTGAATATTCGTCTCCTATTCGTCGAAATCGAATATTCATCATTATTCTAGTTATCGCGATTAATATGCGATTTAAATAATCGCGTATTGCGATTTTAACTTAAGGTAACTTTCCTATTGGTTTGATATCTAGAATTAGCGAAGATGACGAATATGACGAATGTATTCGTCATATTCCTCAAAACGAAGATAACAAAGTATTCTCCATCTTCGTTTTAGCTCCATATTCATCAACTTCGCTAATTCTAGCAATCAAATAGGAAAGTTTACTATAGAGACAGCTGTGTTTAATTCGCTATGCCATTATATTACTTAGCTGTTTTTTAAAATAAATAGAATAATTATAATAATTATCAAGTATTATAATTATTTTATTTATTAAAAAAAAAAGCTAAGTAATATTATCGCATAGCGAATTCAAAACTTAGCTGTCTCTAGTCCACTTTCCTATTTGATTGCTAGAATTAGCGAAGTTGACGAATATGGAGCTAAATCGAAGATGGAGAATACTTTGTTATCTTCGTTTTGAGGGATATGACGAATACATTCGTCATATTCATCATCTTCGCTAATTCTACCAAGCCAACCATAGTAAACCAGGTCTAAGTTGAAATTGCAATGCGATTACTTCAAGTTATATTAATCGAATTGCGATTTCAATTTAGCACTGCTATATTCCATATTCGTTAACTTAGTTAACTCTAGCAAGCTGACCCATTAGAAACACAGCTCTAATTTGAAATCGCAAATCGATTAATATAACTTGAAGTAATCGCATTGCGATTTCAACTTAGACCTGGTTTATTATGGTTGGCTTGGTAGAATTAGCGAAGATGACGAATATGACGAATATGACAAATGTATTCGTCATATTCCTCAAAAGGAAGATAACAATCAAATAGGAAAGTTGACTAGAGACAGCTAAGTTTTTACTTCGCTATGCGATAATATTACTTTGCTTTTTTTTTTAAATAAAAAAAATTATAATACTTGATAATTATTATAATTATTCTATTTATTTAAAAAAAAGCTAAGTAATATAATCGCATAGCGAAATAAACACAGCTGTCTCTATAGTCAACTTTTCTATTTGATTGCTAGAATTAGCGAAGTTGACGAATATGGAGCTAAAACGAAGATGGAGAATACTTTGTTATCTTCGTTTTGAGGAATATGACGAATACATTCGTCATATTCGTCATCTTCGCTAATTCTACCAAGCCAACCATAATAAACCAGGTCTAAGTTGAAATCGCAATGCGATTACTTCAAGTTATATTAATCGTATTGAGATTTTAACTTAATTCTCACATCTGACAGTACATTCTAGTATGGAGGCGTTCCCATGGTGATGGGGACGCTCCATGAGCACGGAAGTCGGCAGAAACGACAACGGGCACTGACTGGAGCAGCCAGGAAGCCAGGAATCCTAAGGACAGGTAAGAACTACTTTTGGGAAGTGGGAAAGAATAAAATATAACAATAAAAAAAAGCGAATATTCGAAATAGCGAATTTATAGTGCTATATTCGAAATATTCGCGAATAAGCGAAGTGCCGATATTCGCTAAAAAAATTCGCTATTCGAATATTCGTGCTCAACACTACTTTTGAGCACAAAAATTGCTGTAAAAATGTCATGGAAAGGGCTAGAGGGCTGCAATGGTATCAAAATGTGGTTAAGAGCATGGCAAGTGCTCTGCAAACAAATGTGGATAGGGAAATGACTTTAAATAGGTAAAAATAAAAAATTATAATCTTGATCTAGAAGGACGAGGTCCATATGAAGTAGGAGGTTGAGGAGGCGGTGGATGTGGCGGTGTAGGTGGAAGCGGCGGTGGAGGAGGAGGAGGTAGCCTACACTGCTTTTTGGTTTTAGATTTTATTTTTTAAATTAGGGTACACCCCAAAACATTGGGAAATATAACCTGTGATAACCCCCTCCAGTCATGCTAAACACATGTTCAGACAATACACTGGCTGCAGGGCAGGCCAGCACCTCCAAGGGGTAAAGGGCAAGCTCAGGCCATGTGCCCAATTTGGAGACTCAGAAGTTGCAGGGGCTGACCCCTGTCAGTCAGTTCGTGTAGGTGTGTGCACACTTACTGTCCCACCATGTCGCACGTCCCCGTGATGTTCACGATCCAATTTGATATCTGCTCTATCAACTTTCTATGTTCTTTTATGCGCCTACCATGGTGATCACAGGTGGCGGGGAATCAGGGTTCCAGGCCAGAGAGGGAGCGTGAGAAAGAAAGACCACATCCAAGGGAGGATTCATTTTTTCAAATTTAAAATTATAGAGTTGAAATATGGGAGAAATTATTAAAGCATAAAAGTGTGACAACTTTTCAAAGTTTAAGCATTGAATGAAAGGCTGTGGCGCGCATTAATTACTGAGTAATATATAAAATTTTATTCCCTGTCACCTATGCATAGCAGGTGTTTATTCACGTCTAAAATTGTATAATGTCAACCCAAGAATGTAACAGAAAAATTATTGAAATTTATTAAGCTGTCAACTAGGTAGAGGAGGGGTATATTAAACCCAAAAATTGGTGAATTTCATCAAAAAATGTAACTGACAATTTTTTTTTTAAACCTGTCTACTAGGTATAGCAGTGGTACATCACACCCAAAAAAATTTGACTTTCACCGGAAAATGTAACTGACTATTTATTTTATTAACCTGTCTACTAGGTATAGCAGTGGTACATCACACCCAAAAATTGGTGAATTTCACCAGAAAATGTAACTGACAATTTTTATTTAAAACCTGTCTACTAGGTATAGGAGTGGTACATCACACCCAAAAACTGGTGAATTTCACCAGAATATATAACTGACAATTTTTAGTTTTTTTTTTGTAAACCTGTTTACTAGGTATAGCAGTGGTACTATACACACCAAAATTGGTGAATTTCACCAGAAAATGTAAATGACAATTATTTTATTTTATTTTAACCGGCCTACTAGGTATAGCAGTGGTACTATACACCCAAAAAGTAGTGAATTTTGATTTATGAGGTGGAGTTCCATACAGAGTAGGAGTTTGAGGAAGCGGTGGACGTAGCGGTGTAGGTGGAAGCGGCGGTGGAGGAGGACGAGGTAGCCAACACAGGTTTTTGGTGTTAATTATTTTTTTCTTAATTAGGGTACACTCAAAAAGAGTGTGAAATATCCAAAATACAAGAATGAGCAATTGCGCTGCACTATGGTTTGTTAGTGCCGGTACACATGTATATTCTGCACAAGGTACCGACAAGTCCTGAGGGATCCATGCATGGTTCATTTTAATGAATATGAGCTTGTCCACATTGGCCTTGGACAGACGGATGACGTCTGTGATGACGCCCCCTGCCGTGCTAAACACCCGTTCAGATATTACACTGGCTGCAGAGCAGGCCAGCACCTCCAAGGTGCAAAGGGCAAGCTCAGGCCATGTGCCCAATTTGGAGACCCAGAAGTTGAAGGGCGCAGACCCGTTATTCAGTATGTGTGGGCGTGTGCACACATACTGCTCCACCATGTTGGTGAAATGCTGCCTCCTGCTAAGACGTTCCATATCAGCTGGTGGTGGTGGTTGTTGTGGCGTGCTGACAAAGCTTTTCCACATTTCGGACATGCTAACCCTGCCTTCTGAGGTGCTGGCGGTGTCCCAGCTGCGTTGGCGACATCTTCCTCGTCCTCTGCCTTCGCCTTGTGCTTCCACTGTGCCCCCGCTGTCAGGTAGGAATGCCACCAGCAGAGCGTCTAACAGCGTGCACTTTTACTCGCGCATCTTACAATCATGCTCCAGTGAGGAAATTAAGGACGGTACGTTGTCCTTGTAACGGGGATCCAGCAGCGTGGCCACCCAGTAATCAGCACAAGTTAGAATGTGGGCAACTTGGCGGTCGTTGCGGAGACACTGCAGCATGTAATCGCTCATGTGTGCCAGGCTGCCCAGAGGCAACGAAAAGCTGTCCTCTGTGGGAGGTGTATCGTCTGTGTCCTCTGTATCCCCCCATCCACGCATCAGTGATGACTATGAGCTGGTCTGGGTGCCACCCTGCTGTGAACATGGTTCCTCCTCCCCCATCTCCTCCTCCTCATCCTCCACCTCGTCATCCTCCAGAACTGTGCCCGGGCTGGACAATTGTGTACCTTGGGTTTGTGGGTGCAGGAACCCACCCTCGGAGCCACTTGGGAATGACTGGCCGGAAATCCTACGAAATGATCCCTCTTCCTTCCTTTTCCCTGTGCCACATCCTCTTCCATCATCGCCAGGAGCGTTTTCTCAAGGAGGCATAGAAGTGGAATAGTTACGCTGAGAATGGCATTATCGGCACTGGCCATGTTGGTGAAGTACTCGAAACAGCGCAACAAGGAACACAGGTCTTGCATGGAGGCCCAGTCAATGGTGGTGAAGTGGTTCTGTTCCGCCGAGCGACTCACCCAGGTGTGCTGCAGCTGAAACTCCACTATTGCCTGCTGCTGCTCGCACAGTCTGGCCAGCATGTGCAAGGTGGAGTTCCACCTTGTGGGCACGTCGCATATAAGGCAGTGAGCGAGAAGGCCGAAGTTACGCTGCAGCGCTGACAGGCGAACAGCAGCAGGATGAAAACGCTGAAAGCGTGCACAGACGGCCCACACTTTATGATACAGCTCTGACATATCGGGGTAATTTTTAAGGAATCTCTGCACCACCAAATTCAGCACATGCGCCAGGCAAGGGATGTGCGTCAAACCGGCTAGTCCTAGAACTGCTACGAGATTTCGCCCATTATCGCACACCACCAGGCCGGGCTTGAGGCTGACTGGCACAAACCACTCATCGGTCTGTTGTTCAAGGCCCGTCCACAGCTCCTGCGCGGTGTGGGGTTTGTCCCCCAAACAGATAAGTTTTAAAACTGCCTGCTGTCGTTTACCCCTGGCTGTGCTGAAGTTGGTGGTGAAGGTGTTACGCTGACTAGATGAGGAGCTGGTAGAGGATGAGGAAGCAGAGTAGGAGGAGGAAGCAACAGGAGGCAAACTGAAGCACCCTGAAATCCTCGGGGGTGGAAAGACATGCGCCAAACTGCTATCCGCCTCAGGCCCAGCCGCCACTGCATTTACCCAGTGTGCTGTTATGGAGATATAACGGCCCTGACCGTGCTTACTGGTCCACGTAGCCGTAGTCAGGTGCACCTTGCCACAGATGGCATTGCGCAGTGCACACCTGATTTTGTCCCCCACTTGGTTGTGCAGGGAAGGGGTGGCTCACCTTGAAAAGTAGTGGCGGCTGGGCACGACGTACTGTGGGACAGCCACCGCTATAATGCCTTTAAAACTATCCGTCTCCAGACGGAATGACAGCATTTCAAAGGTTAGTAATTTAGAAATGCTGGCATTCAGGGCTAGGGATCGCAGTTGGGTAGGGGGTACTTCCTCTTCCTCTCCAGCGTTTGGGAGATGGAGAGCTGAACGCTTCCGTGGGATATTGTGGAGATGCTTGGTGACCCAGGTGTTGGTGTTGCTGGCAGATCCTCAGTTTGCGCGGTGGCAGGTGGCACTGTCACTCCAGAGGTGGATGAAGAGGCCAAGACTGCAGCAGAAGAGGAAGCAGGAGGAGCCAGAGACCTTTCTTGGTTTTTGAGGTGTCTACTCCACTGCAGCTCGTGCTTTGCACTTAAATGCCTGGTCATGCAGGTTGTGCTCAGGTTGAGACTGTTTATGGCTCGCTACAGGCTCTTATTGCACAGCGTGCAAACCACTCGTGTTTTGTCATCAGCACATTGTCTGAAGAACTGCCACGCCAGGGAACTCCTAGGAGCTGGCTTTGGTGTGCTCGGTCCCTTGCTGCGGTTGGCAGTAGCAGGCGTACTGTCTAGAGGACAGCCACTCCGCTTTTGCACCCTGCTCCCTCTTCTGCTGTGCTGGTGGCTCTGTGCGACCACCGCCTCTTCCTCCGAACTACATAGGTCACTCGCATGACCTTGATTCCATGTGGGGTCGAGGACCTCATCGTCCTTCACATCATCTTCCACCCAGTCTTCACCCATGCCTTCCTTGTTGGTCTGCACACTTTCGAAAGCCCCAGCATTTGGCACCTGTGTTTCATCATCATCCGAGACAAGCTGCGATGGTCCTCCCATGTACCCATCTTGAAAGATAAGTGGTTGGGCATCGGTGCACTTAATCTCTTTCACTTCTGGGGCAGGGGCTAGGTGGATGGCCCCTGGGAAACCCTGCTAACAGAGTCATCAAAAAGCAGAAGAGACTGCTGCATGACTTGGGGCTCAGACTGCTTGGCTGATTTGCAAGGGGGTCAGGTGAAAGACTGATGGACATTGGCTGCAGGTGCCAACTGTGGTCTTTCAGCAGGAGACTGGGTGGGAGACAATGGGAAGAAACTGGATCCACTGTCAGCAACCCAGCCTACTATCGCCTGTACCTGTTCAGGCCGCACCATTCGTAGAGCAGCATTAGGCCCGACCAAATACCGCTGCAGGTTTTGTCGCCTACTCGCACCTGAGGAAGGGGTTTCACTTGTGCGTGTAGCTGGCACAGATCGACCACGTCCTCTCCCTGCAACAGTAGCTCCACCAGCAGCACCACGATCTGGGCAACGTCCCTTATTTTACGCTCTTCTCATATTTTTCGAATTTAGGATCTTGCCCTAAATGGGTGTTTAATTAATAGTAGAATAGAATGACAGTATGTAAAGTCTCACACGGCCTGAACCAGACTAGGCCTCAATTAAAGAGTTTTTTGCCCAAAATGGCTGTATTTCAAATGCCTGAATCAAACCCCTGTATGTAGACAATGTATCTCACACAGCCTGAACCAGTGTAGGCCTGAATTCAATATTGGTGCACCAAATGGCGGTATTTCAAATGCCTAACTCAAACCCCTGTATGTAGAGGGTGTATCTCTCATAGCCTGAATCTGTGTAGGCCTGAATTAAAGATTTCTTTGCCCAAAATGGCTGTATTTCAAATGCCTGAATTAAACCCCTGTATGTAGAGGGTGTATCTCACACGGCCTGAACCAGTGTATGCCTGAATTTAATATTGGTGCACCAAATGGCGGTATTTCAAATGCCTGAATCAAACCCCTGTATGTAGAGGGTGTATCTCACACGGCCTGAACCAGTGTAGGCCTGAATTCAATATTGGTGCACTAAATGGCTGTATTTCAAATGCCTGAATCAAACCCCTGTATGTAGAGGGTGTATCTCACAGGGCCTGAACCAGTGTAGGCCTGAATTAAAGATTTCTTTGCCCAAAATGGCTCTATTTCAAATGTCTGTATTTCAAATGCCTGAATCAAACCCCTGTATGTAGAGGGTGTATCTCACACGGCCTAAACCAGTGTAGGCCTGAATTCAATATTGGTGCACCAAATGGCGGAATTTCAAATGCCTGAATCAAACCCCTGTAAGTAGAGGGTGTATCTCACACGGCCTGAATCAGTGTAGGCCTGAATTCAATATTGGTGCATCAAATGGCGGTATTTCAAATGCCTGAATCAAACCCCTGTAAGTAGAGGGTGTATCTCACAGGGCCTGAACCAGTGTAGGCCTGAATTAAAGATTTCTTTGCCAAAAATGGCTGTATTTCAAATGGCTGTATTTCAAATGCCTGAATCAAACCCTGTATGTAGAGGGTGTATCTCACATGGCCTGAACCAGTGTAGGCCTGAATTTAATATTGGTGCACTAAATGGCTGTATTTCAAATGCCTGAATCAAACCCCTGTATGTAGAGGGTGTATGTCACACGGCCTGAACCAGTGTAGGCCTGAATTCAATATTGGAGCACCAAATGGCGGTATTTCAAATGCCTGAATCAAACCCCTGTAAGTAGAGGGTGTATCTCACACGGCCTGAACCAGTGTAGGCCTGAATTCAATATTGGTGCATCAAATGGCGGTATTTCAAATCTCTGAATCTAACCCAAATGTATTAAGGGTGTATCTCACAATGACATCTGCATCAAAGGCTGCCCAAAAAATTTTCTTGCCCAATCGAGTGTTTGTTTAACAACTGAATTTGACAGCAGTATATAAGCCTGTAATTTCACACGTGCTGATGCTGCAAGGCCTGAAAATAGTGTTTTTTGGCAAAAAAGTGTGTTTTTAAAACCCCAGAAAATGATGGGTGTATTTCTAGCTTAAATTGCAGACTGACTAATCCAGATGTTGTAGATTGCCAAAAAAGTGTTTTTTTGGTAACAGAATATGAAAGCTGTATATATAAAACTTGAATTTAACACTTGCAGATCAGGAAACTACAGGTTTTTGGCAAAAAAGTGTGTTTTTCAAACCCCAGAAAATGATGGGTGTATTTCTAGCTTAAATTGCACACTGACTAATCCAGATGTTGTATATTGCCAAAAAAAAAAGGTGATTTACAATGTCCCAAAGCTCAGATGCAGTGCTGGTGCACTGAGCTTGCATAAAATGGCCGCCGCCGCCGCTCACCTAACTAACAGACGGATAAAAGTTTATTTTTTTTGGTTAATGGGCTCAGGGCAGGTTAAAACGATTTTGCCCTGCACCCACACAACTATTTCTATGTAGATCGCTGAGTTAGATTCTCTCCTATTCTCTCCCTGAAATTACAAATGCAGCAGCATCCTCTCCCTACACTTGTAACAGCAGAGAGACGTGCAGCGCTACGTGACTCAAGCTTATATAGAGCCTGGGTCACATGCTGCTCTGGCCAATCACAGCCATACCATATCTAAGGTCAGACAGTTAACCACGTGTTGATTGGCTGCTCTGCAGCCTTTCAAAAAGAGCCAAGGAAGCGCTGAACACCAAACCCGAACCCAAACTTTTACTGAAACGTTCGGGTTCGGGTCTGGGGTCCAAAAATCCTAAAATTCGCTCAACCCTAACCCCGATTGATCCTCATGAATGATCCCGGAAACCACTCTCCCCAGTCTTTTGGCCAAGATCCTTGCCAGTATTTTATTATATCCATGTTTATTAATGAGATAGGACGATTAAGAGTCCGGGAATACTGGGTCTTTCCATGGTTTTATTATAAGTGTTATTAGGGCTTCCCTCACAGAGTCCAGAAGTTTTCCTGACTCCCTTTAGAATGACCACATTTTAAGCAATTTTGAAGTTAATACTTCTTTATATTGAGCATAAACTTCAACGGGATCCCATCTATTCCCAGACTTCTATTCTTAGTTATCTTAGATAAAAATTTCCTCCACTTCTGTAATGTCTAAAGGATCCTCTAGGCTTTCTCTTTAAACCTTAGTTAGCTTGATAATAGTAATTTCCTCAAGGAACTGTTTTATTTCCATCATACTCTTATTTATCTTGCTACTATATATATTTTCAAAGTATTCCTTAAGTACCTCCATTTTAGCTGATTGTTCAACGATTTTGTAGCCAGATTTATCTACCAAACAGTGTAAAAATTTTTATTTTTCTGGGTTTGTTTTTTACCGGGTATATGAGCGCTGATGTAATTGTCTCTTACAAAGTTCTCTTTATGTTGTTCAGCCATTAAAAGTAGATCACTTTCCAATTTGGTTGCTTTATCTGTCTATACTTTATAGTTCCGTGCAATGGGGTTTTCAACATAAGTTCTTCCACCTCACTTTCTAATTCCATTATTATTTTCCTAATTCCTTTCCTATTTATTACAGTATATTTTGTGATAATCCCTCTTATGTATGCCTTTGCGGCCTCCCATATCATTTTTAGATGAGCCCTCATTTATCTCAAAATACTCCCTAATCTCTTTCAATATCTTGTTGTTAGTGCCCATTATATTAATCCATCCTATATTTACCTTCATCCTTGTGTTTATTTTTTTTTTTTTGTTTTTTATATTTATAATAATTGTGTTATGATCCGATATCCCCCGCCGTCCATACTTAGTCTGTTCAATGTCCTGTGCACCTTTATTATCGGTGAAAACCAAATCTATTTGTGACAAAAATCATGTTTTAGTGTCTCCATATTCTGAGAGCCATAATTTTTTTTATTTTTTGGCCGATTGTCTTATATAGGGTATCATTTTTGCGGGATGAGATGATGGTTTGATTGGCACTATTTTGGGGTGCGTATGACTTTTTGATCACTTGCTATTACACTTTTTGTGATGTAAGGTGACAAAAAATGGCTTTTGTAACATATATTTTTTTTTTTTACGGTGTTCATCTGAGGGGTTAGGTCATGTGATATTTTTATAGAGAAGGTTCTTATGGACACGGCGATACCTAATATGTATACTTTTTTTTATTTACTTAAGTTTTACACAATACCAGCATTTTTGAAACCCAAAAAAATGATGTTTTAGTGTCTCCATATTCTGAGCTATAGTTTTTTTGCAGGTTGTCACGGACGCGACAATACCAAATATGATTTTTTGGTTATTTGTTTCAATTTTACATAACAAAGCATTAAAAAAATATATGATTCTTTACTGTCTCCACATTCTGAAAGCCATAGTTTTATTAATTTTTTGGGCGACAGTCTTGTGTAGGGGCTCATGTCTTGTGTCCTTAAGTACCAGGACATCAGGGCGTACCTGTACGCCCTGTGTCCTTAAGAGGTTAAATGTAATGTTCACGTAGCCATACAACGGCTTATTTTTTGGGGGATAAATTGATTTTTAATGGTACTATTTTACCATACCTTGTATTGGAAAATGAAAAAAAGGCTCTATGGGGTAAAAAAAAAATTTAAAATTTGTTTTTGGGGGTTTTGTGTTTATGACATTCACTGTACACTAAAAATTACATGCCAACAATATTCTGTGTGTTGGTACGATTACGATGATACCAAATTGATATACTTTTTTATGTTCTACATATTTAAAAAAATAAAGTTGTAGTTTTTATTAGTACCATTTTGGGGTTTTGATTGCTTTTTATTCAATTTTTTTGAGGGGCAACATGATAAAAAAGAACAGCAAATTGGCTATTTTTTTTTCCAGTTACAGTGTTCATCACACAGGAAAAATATTTTTTACAGTTCAATACTTTGGAGACGGTGATACCTATTCTGTTTATTTTTTTTATGTTTATTTTTATATATAAAATTGATTTTAATTTTTAACGTGTGTTTAATATGTGTTATATATTATACTTTTTAGTCCCCTTAGGGGACTTCAACATATGATCTTCTGATCTCTTGTCCCATGGACTACAATAGAACTGTCTACTTATGTAACTCTGCCTCATGCACAGCTTTTAAGGCAGCTCAATATGGCACACTGGGAGCCTTCATAAGGCCTCGTACTGTCATGGCAACAAAAAGCAGCTTAAGGTTTTCAACCAGGAGCTCTGACCAGAAGGCAGAGGAATCTTCTCCCTCTATCTAATACCACAGATTCTGCAGTCGCTATTGACAGTTATATTTGAGGGGTTAAAGATGGGATCACCGATTCTAGTCACTGCTGATGGGTGCTTGCTGTATTATACAGCTGGCACCCGCCATGTATGGAGTGATCTCAGCTGGTAAACCCTTTCCATACATCCCCTTAACCCTCCTGACATACGAGTTTGCTATGGTGAGTTAATATGTCTGACATTTTTTGTCTGACATTTTTTGTCTGACATTTTAAAGCTCCATTTTAACACACTTGTTTCAGACAGTTATAGTCCTGTTCAATGGGTTTTATTACCTGGGTTGTTTTTTGTGTGTCATAGAAGTTTGAAAGGCTACCTTAAAAAATATATTGCTTTTAAATAAGGCATAAACAATGATCAATAAATATTATAGCACTTTATGGAGATATTCTGAAAGAATAAGATTAAAACTTAAAATCCTCTGCAACATTTAACATAAAAGTTTTTCAGCTGCATATAATAAATAGTCATCTTAATGTTTGACTTGGTCTTTTACATGAAAGAGTCAATTGTGACATTTTAGCCATGAATATTTGCTTTGTATTTCCTGTCCATGTTTTAGTGTAAAATGCTGCTTTGGTGATAATGCTAAAATATAAATATTTCCCCCTCTGGAAGGCTCCTTTACAGCCTTACCTAAAAGATATTTCAATGTTATCATAAACTTTGTGTCAGGAAAAATTTCGATGCTTATTATGGTAAATATATACTCAAAGGAGCCCCATAAGGAATTGCTGCGTTAAAAAAAAACTGAAATGATAAGCAGCGAGTGTTTACAGAGAAGCATGAAGTTACTTTACAAAGCTGAATCTACATTTTCACAACATTTTTATTTTCAAAGAAATATTTTTGTACAGAAATAATACCATTCTTTACAGCAGCCATATAAATGTTGCCTTCACGTTCCTCAAAGAGGTAGATTGTGTTCTAGAGGAAAACTGTGATAAAATATAGACTTGTTCAGTATAGGTTTCCACTTTCCATCTTTGAATAAATGCCAAAAAGGGAAACAGTATGTTGAACACACATCAATTTCCTTATTTTTTTACCATGCATAACTTACTACTGTGTACAATATTAAAGGCAGTCAGGACATAAAGAATAATATACAGCTTAAATTATTCCTCTTGGTACATTAAGATTTCTATCTTTTTTTATTAATTTTTTTTTGAAAACATAACAATGAAGCATATTAAAATCATCCATAAATATACATTAAGATTTAACCCCTTAAGGACACAGCCTTTTTTCACCTTAGGACCAGGCCATTTTTTGAAAATCTGACCAGTGTCACTTTAAGTGCTAATAACTTTAAAACGCTTTGACTTATCCAGGGCATTCTGAGATTGTTTTTTCGTCACATATTGTACTTCATCACACTGGTAAAATGAAGTAAAAAAAAATATTTTTTTTGCACAATAAAAAGACCTAATTTACCAAAAATTTTGAAAAATTTGCAAATTTCAAAGTTTCAGTTTCTCTACTTCTGTAATACATAGTAATACCCCCAAGAATTGTGATGACTTTACATTCCCCATATGTCTACTTCATGTTTGAATTATTTTGGGAATGATATTTTATTTTTTGGGGATGTTATAAGGCTTAGAAGTTTAGAAGCAAATCTTGAAATTTTTCAGAAATTTACAAAAACTCAATTTTTAGGGACCAGTTCAGGTCTCAAGTCACTTTGCAAGGCTTACATAATAGAAACCACCCAAAAATGACCCCATCTAAGAAACTACACCCCTCAAGGTATTCAAAACTGATTTTGCATACGTTGTTAACCCTTTAGGTGTTGCACAAGAATTATTGGCAAATGGGGAGGAAATTTGAGAATTTCATTTTTTTTGTCTAATTTTTCATTTTAACCCATTTTTTCCACTAACAAAGCAAGGGTTAACAGCCAAACAAGACTGTATCTTTATTGCCCTGACTCTGCCGTTTACAGAAACACCCAATATGTGGCCGTAAACTACTGTACGGCCACACAGCGGGGCGTAGAGTGAAAGGTGCGCCGTTTGGTTTTTGGAAGGCTGATTTTTATGGACTGGTTTATTTACACCATGTCCCATTTGAAACCCCCTGATGCACCCCTAGAGGAGAAACTCCCTAAAAATGACCCCATCTAAGAAACTACACCCCTCAAGGTATTCAAAACTGATTTTACATACGTCGTTAACCCTTTAGGTGTTGCACAAGAGTTATTGGCAAATGGCGATGAAATTTGAGAATTTAATTTTTTTGCCTAATTTTCCATTTTAACCCATTTTTTCCACTAACAAAGCAAGGGTTAACAGCCAAACAAGACTGTATCTTTATTGCCCTGACTCTGCTGTTTACAGAAACACCCCATATGTGGCCGTAAACTACTGTACGGCCACACAGCGGGGTGTAGAGTGAAAGGTGCGCCGTTTGGTTTTTGGAGGGCTGATTTTGCTGGACTGTTTTTTTGACACCATGTCCCATTTGAAGCCCCCTGATGCACCCCTAGAGTAGAAACTCCATAAAAGTGACCCCATCTAAGAAACTAGACCCCTCAAGGTATTCAAAATTGATTTTACAAACTTTATTAACCCTTTAGGTGTTGCACAAGATTTAATGGAAAATAGAGATACAATTTCAAAATTTCACTTTTTTGGCAGATTTTCCATTTTTATATTTTTTTTTCCAGTTACAAAGCAAAGATTAACAGCCAAACAAAACTCATTATTTATGGCCCTGATTCTGTAGTTTACAGAAACACCCCATATAAGGTCGTAAACCGCTGTACGGGCACACGGCAGGGCGCAGAAGGAAAGGAATGCCATACGGTTTTTGGAAGGCAGGTTTTGCTGGACTGTTTTTTTTTACACCATGTCCCAATTGAAGCCCCCCTGATGCACCCCTAGAGTAGAAACTCCAAAAAAGTGACCCCATTTTAGAAACTACGGAATAGGTTGGCAGTTTTGTTGGTACTAGTTTAGGGTACATATAAATTTTGGTTGCTCTATATTACACTTTTTGTGCGGCAAGGTAACAAGAAATAGCTTTTTTGGCACCGTTTTTTTTTGTTATTTACAAAATTCATCTGACAGGTTAGATCATATGGTAATTTTATAGAGCAGGTTGTCACGGATGCGGCGATACCTAATATATATACAATTTTTTTTTATTTAGGTAAGTTTTACACAATGATTTCATTAAAAAAAAAATAATAATGTTTTAGTGTCTCCATAGTCTAAGAGCCATAGTTTTTTCAGTTTTTGGGCGATTATCTTAAGTAGGGTCTCATTTTTTGCAGGATGAGATGACGGTTTGATTGGCATCTATTTTGGGGTGTATATGACTTTTTGATTGCTTGCTATTACACTTTTTGTGACGTAAGATGACAAAAAATTGCTTTTTTTATACCGTTTTTATTTTTTAACGGTGGTCACCTGAGGGGTTATATCATGTGATATTTTTATAGAGCCGGTCGATACGGACGCGGCGATACCTAATATGTATACTTTTCTTTTATTTATGTAAGTTTTACACAATGATTTCATTTTTGAAACCAAAAAAATCATGTTTTAGTGTTTCCATAGTCTAAGAGCCATAGTTTTTTCAGTTTTTGGGTGATTATCTTGGGTAGGGTATGATCTTTGCGGGATGAGATGACGGTTTGATTGTTACAATTTTGGCGTACATGCGACTTTTTTGATCACTTTTATTACCTTTTTGGGTAAGTAAGGTGGGCAAAATTTCAATTTCATCATAATTTTTTATTTTTTATTTTTATGGCGTTCACCGTTCGGGTAAAGTAACTTGACCGTTTTATAGATCAGGTCATTATGGACGCGGCGATACCAAACATGTGTAGGGAATTTTATTTTTTTCATTTTTAATCAGTGATAAATGTGTTTTTTGATTTTTACTTTATTTTCACTTTTATTCACTTTTTTTTTGACCCAGACCCACTTGGTTCTTGAAGATCCAGTGGGTCTAATGTCTGTATAATACAGTACAGTACAATATATATTGTACTGTACTGTATTTTACACTTTTTCTGAACAGATCTATGCCTTTTAACACAGATCTGTTCAGTACCATGGACAGCAGGACGCCTGAGACGGCGTCCTGTTGCCATGGGAACCTTCCCCGTCTGCTCAGTACTGGTCAGAACTTCGCAGACGGGGAAAGGTGAGCACGGGGCTGCGGGGGGCTGTCTGGGGGCTCTCTCCCTCTCCATCGGGGGGCTGCAAAGGCACAGCAGCCCCCCGATGGGAGAGGGAGCTCCCTGAGCTGTTAACTTTTTCCATACAGCGGTCCGTATGGACCGCTGTATGGAAAGGGTTAAATGGCTGACATCGCATCGCAGATGTCAGCCGTTTATACCAGGGTGCCAGCAATGTGCTGGCACCCTGGTATACCCACTAGATGCCAACGATTATTCAAGGGGAGGCGGGCGGGCCCGCCTCCTGCACCGCCCGCAACCCTCCCCCTGCATTATATACTGGTACTACCAGGGGGATCATTATCTACTACCATTACAGAGGGAGGATTATATATATTGTAGGAAAGCGCAAGGGGCCATCATTGACGGAAAATATGTGTCACCAAGGTTCCTGGCCTCGGTGAGGTAAAACCCGGTAATTTTAAGTGTCAGCGGCAGCTAGTGCTGACTGACACTATTGGTTATTTAGTGTGGCTGTAAAGCTGATCCGGGCCAGCTCTTACTGGGAGCAACCAAAGTGCAGGGTGGGTGGCTGTTCCCCACGTTCCAGGCCGGGTTTTGGTTAGGGATATAAAACCCAGCCAGCAGTCTCAGCTGGGTGTGGATTATCCTCCATTTCACAGTGAATCTGTGGAGTATCTGTGGTTTGAGATCTGCATGATGTGTGCCGTACTAAAGGGCTGAGAGCCGCATTGCTGGGAAGCAGGCCCTAAAGCCTGTTGGGGACTGCTACTGCCAAAACCACTAACAAGGTTAATGTTTTTTGTTCTGTGGACTTGTCATGGTGTGAATGAACACCAAGACGACGAACTGTCATTTTTGTTTTTGTGCGAATAAACACTGCACTGTTTAAGTCAAAGCCTTTGTTTTTGCCTCTGTACTGCGTCTGCTAATCTGCCTACCAGAGCGAATCCCCACAATATATTTATATATATATATATATATATATATATATATATATATATAATATATATATATATATACACTCACCTAAAGAATTATTAGGAACACCATACTAATACGGTGTTGGACCCCCTTTTCCCTTCAGAACTGCCTTAATTCTACGTGGCATTGATTCAACAAGGTGCTGATAGCCTTCTTTAGAAATGTTGGCCCATATTGATAGGATAGCATTTTGCAGTTGATGGAGATTTGAGGGATGCACATCCAGGGCACGAAGCTCCCGTTCCACCACATCTCAAAGATGCTCTATTGGGTTGAGATCTGGTGACTGTGGGGGCCATTTTAGTACAGTGAACTCATTGTCATGTTCAAGAAACCAATTTGAAATGATTCGAGCTTTGTGACATGGTGCATTATCCTGCTGGAAGTAGCCATCAGAGGATGGATACATGTTCTCATTCTGTTTACGCCAAATTCTGACTCAACAGAAATCGAGACTCATCAGACCAGGCAACATTTTTCCAGTCTTCAACAGTCCAATTTTGAGCTCGTGCAAATTCCTATTTGTAGTTGAGATGAGTGGTACCCTGTGGAGTCTTCTGCTGTTGTAGCCCATCCGCCTCAAGGTTGTGCGTGTTGTGGCTTCACAAATGCTTTGCTGCATACCTCGGTTGTAACAAGTGGCTATTTCAGTCAACGTTGCTCTTCTATCAGCTTGAATCAGTCGGCCAATTCTCCTCTGACCTCTAGCATCCACAAGGCATTTTTGCCCACAGGACTGCCGCATACTGGATGTTTTTCCCTTTGCGCACCATTCTTTGTAAACCCTAGAAATGGTTGTGCGTGAAAATCCCAGTAACTGAGCAGATTTTGAAATACTCAGACCGGCCCGTCTGGCACCAACAACCATGCCACGCTCAAAATTGCTTAAATCACCTTTCTTTCCCATTCTGACATTCAGTTTGGAGTTCAGGAGACCACACCATTAAATGCATTGAAGCAACTGCCATGTGATTGGTTGACTAGATAATTGCATTAATGAGAAATAGAACAGGTGTTCCTAATAATTCTTTAGGTGAGTGTATATACACTGTACTACGGGGGCATATATATACCAATATTACGGGGGCTGGGGAAGGCAGAGGAGCATTTTATACTGGAACTGGGAGGGGAGCATTATAGATATAAATATATTGGAACTACAATGGAGCATTATAATACAGAGGGCACTACAGGGGAGTTTCAAACCAGGGACTTTATAAATACCAGGGCACTATCGTTGTATTATTACTACTGGGGTATATGTAGGGGCATTATTATTGGGCACAATATCTAGGCATTGCTACTTACAGTATGTGGGCAGTCTTGGGGAGTATTATCACTATTGGCATCACTATTACTATTGAGGCCAGTCTGGAAGCACTATCACTATGAAGGGACTATATGTATGGCATTGTTATTTCTGACAGTTTAGTGCTTTTGGGCATAGGGGGGAACATTGGGAACAGTATTGGGAGGAGCACATTAAATGGACAGCTACCCCATAAAATCAGAAGGTTTGGCCAACATTTATCCAATATATAAGGACACTTTTATTCTACTGCTTTGTCTTCAATTGGATGACAGGTACGTTAAGCCTCCTTTCTTAGCTAAACTCTGCCTCCTAATTCATCTACTTGTGGAAAATGGAAGAGATCAGGAGAAAGTCTTTGCAAGACTGTTTTATTCATTTCTACTTTAACCCCTAAGGACCCAACCATTTTTCAACTTAAAGACCAGGCCATTTTTTTTTAGCAAATCTGAGATTCTTTTCTCGTGACATATTGTACTTCATGACAGTGGTAAAATTGAGTCAAAAAAAGTCATTTTTATTTATAAAATAAAAATACAAAAAATTGGGAAAAATTTGCAAATTTCAATTTCTCTAATTTTATAATATATAGTAATAACCCCAAAAATAGTTATTACTTTACATTCCCCATATGTCTACTTCATTTTTGGATCATTTTGTGAATGCCATTTTATTTTTTGGGGACGTTAGAAGGCTTAGAAGTTTAGAAGCAAATCTTGAAATTGTTCAGAAAATTTCCAAAACCTACTTTTTAAGGACCACTTCAGGTCTGAAGTCACTTTGTGAGGCTTACAAAATAGAAACCACCCAAAAATTACCCCATTTTTGAAACTACACCCCTCAAGGTATTCAAAACTGATTTTTTAAACTTTGTTTACCCTTTAGGTGTTCCACAAGAATTAATGGAAAATGGAGATGAAATTTCAGAATTTCACTTTTTTGGCAGCTTTTCAATTTAATCCACTTTTTCAGTTACAAAGCAAGGGTTAACAGCCAAACAAAACTTAATAATTATTGCCCTGATTCTGCAGTTTACAGAAACACCCCATAGGTGGTCGTAAACTGCTCTACGGGCACACAGCATTGCGCAGAAGGAAAGGAATGCCATATGGTTTTTAGAAAGCAGATTTCACTGGGATATTTTAAGCTGCCATGTCACATTTGAAGACCCCCTGATACACCCCTAGAGTAGAAACTCCAAAAAAAGACCCCATTTTGTAAACTACGGGATAAGGTGGCAGTTCTGTTAGTACTATTTTAGGGTACATATGATTTTTGGTTGCTCTATATTACACTTTTTGTGAGGCAAGGTTTTGGCACAGTTTTTATTTTTTGTTATTTACAATGTTCATCTGACAGGTTAGATCATGTGGTATTTTTATAGAGCAGGTTGTTACGGACACGACAATACTTAATATGTATACTTTCTTAAATTTATTTACGTTTTACACAATAACAGCATTTTTGAAACAAAAAATCATATTTTAGTGTCTCCATAGTCTGAGAGCCATATATATATATATTTTTTTGTGTGATTGTCTTAGGTAGGGTATCATTTTTGTGGGATGAGATGACGGTTTGATTGGCACTATTTTAGGGTGCGTATGATCGCTTGCTATTACACTTTTTGTGATTTAAGGTGGCAAAAAATGGCTTTGACAATCTTTTTATTTTTTTATTTTTTACGGTGTTCACCTGAAGGGTTAGGTCATGTGATATTTTTATAGAGCAGGTCGTTACGGATGTGGCAATGCCTAATATGTCAACTTTTTTTTATTTATTTAAGTTTTACACAATGATATTATTGAAACACAAAACAAATCATGTTTTAGTGTCTCCATATTCTGAGAGACAGTTTTTTATATTTTTTGGGCGATTGTCTTTTTTGCGGGATGAGATGACGGTTTGATTAGCTCTATTTTGTGGTGTGTATGACTTTTTGATCGCCTGCTATTACACTTTTTATTATGTAAGGTGAAACCCTGGCATTTACAGACAGTTTAAGAGTCTTTTGTTTTGCAAAATATAGCTATACAGAATACAAGTGTGTCTTATAATATAGAGGGTAGCGTTTTAAATATCTGGGTGAAAACGTGAAAAACTAGTCCATGTCAGGGCATCTCCAGATAGTTCAAATTTTTTTTTTAATTTTTTTTATTTGGGGGTTGGGGTTGGGAAAATAATATAAGTGTGCAAACATAAACTACAGAGGGTAACATTTTAAATCTCTGAGTGAAAACATGATGTACTAATCTGAAATCTGTGTCAGGGCATCTCCAGACAGTTCAAATGTTTTTTTCCCCCCGAAATATAACAATACAAAATACAAGTGTGCAACGTGTGTCTTTTAATACAGAGGGTAGTGTTTGAAATCTCTGAGTGATAAGGTGAAATACTAGGCCAAAATCTGTGTCAGGGCATCTCCAGACAGTAATTTTTGTTTTGCAAAATATTGCAATATAAGTGTGCAACGTGTGTTTTAAAGTTTTACAATCCTGAGGGTAGCGTTTTAAATCTCTGAGTAAAGAGACATGAAATACTAGTGCGAAATCAATGTCACAGCATCTCCTTAATCTCATTGTAGGTTGACAACTTGTGTTTTACACTTGAGAAAGTTTTTTTGTGAATTTGCAAATTTGACTGCACATAAGACATTAGGCCAAAATCTGTTGGTGTCTTCGATACTGCATCATTTCCAAAGTCAATTTTCCAGAGCAGAGCCTTCAGTGTGTTTGTTGAAAAGGAAGAACATTTTATTGTGCCTCTTTGTCTTTAATTTCCACAAAACAGACTAGCAAACTGTTCCATACTTTGTGTGACTGTTTATGTTAGGCCCAAAAATGTCAGGAATACAGAAAGGTTCCAAGCAAAAGACCCAGGGCCAGGCCTTCTCCCCCCTCAAACGCAATACGGGTAGTAATAGTAGTGCTAGTGATAGTAGTAGTAATGATAGTAGTAGTGATAGTAGTAGTAGGCCGCATACAATTCTCCCTGGCTTTGGATAGGCATAACATTATTATTGAGGAGAAAGAGGATGAGTATGGCTGGATGGCTCACTTCTGTCAGTCATAGAATGATGACGTGGAGGTGACTTCAAAATCTGACACTGTGACGTGGAGTCAGGGTTCACAGCATTCCTCCTGTTCCTCCTCCTTGCAGCCACAGACAAGGCTTTCATTGAAGTTCTCTCTGTCTTCACTGTTCCTTACTAGTGGGGCGCCTTCCTTTTTCCTAAGAAGCAGCAACAACATCCCACCACACCCTATGGCAGATAGTCAAGAGAGTCTCCATGTTGACGACTTGGGCGAGAGCAGTCAGCCTTTAAACTTCCCTGACGGGGACATTCAAAAGGAGGCTGGGGACCCCATTCTGTGTTGGTGATTGTATAGTGGTACACGTAGCCATGGTATTGGCAGTGGGGGCAACAACAGTGGTAGTCATGGCCAATGCAGAGCAGGGGAGAGGTGCCAAGGAGCCAACCATGATATCTCACAATGTGATAAAAGTGGCATTGATGGTGAGAACTCTGATGATTATGTGTTGGATAAGACCTGGGAGCCAGATGGGGTGCTGATGAGAAGGTAATATCAGAGGAGGAGGGTGGTAGCAGCGACAGCAATAGCAGAGACAATGTACGCCCAGAACCTCCCAAATAACTGCCAGGGCAAGATCTGTTTTGGGAACTGGTGATGCCACTGATACTGTGGGTGAAGCAGGGCTAAAATGTGACAAAGTTAAGCTAAGTTTGGCTGCCACTAGTTCTGCACTAGTATCTCCCATCTGGCAGTTTTTTTTCATGCTGCTGAAACACAGAATCCTTGCCCTGTGCAAGATCTGCAATATTAAAATAAGCTATGGGCAGGCAAACACAAACATAGGCACCAAAGCTCTATTGAACCACTCAAAGCTGCTTCACACCATCCAGTGGGCAAAGAAAGGTGGCCTCCAGTTACAGCAAGAAGAGTTTTCTCCTTCTTCCGGTCTTCCTTGCGGCAGCCAAGCCGCATCCACTGGCAGCACAGTGTCTTTCACATTGTTATCATCACTTTCTTCTTCTCCCACTCAGACTCCTCCTCCTCATCTCCCTCCGCTTCGTCATGAGTCACTGATAATGGAATGCGCGGCCAGCAAACAACTCCACACACCCAGAACTCCACTGGTGTTCAATTCCCACCAGGCCAAGTTGCTAGTGGTGTTGTCGCTATTGTATCATTTAGTAGAATCTGCAGCGTGCACTGAGCCTTACTGGAAGATACCTAGCTGCCATTTTTTATCCCAAAATAAAAAATATCCCAACCAGCAAGGTGCATGCCACGGAGGACACCTGGAGCAGCTGTGATTGGCAGGGACAATACATGTCTTTCAAGGCTCACCTAGTCTATGTTTTTTGTAGCAGCAATGAGGCAGATCCACAGCAACAAAGCCGGGTCCTATTGACCCTCCCATGGTTGTATCAGCCTGGCTTCCATGCCAGGCACTTATCTGCCTCCTCTATCTCCTCCATGGACTTGCTCCCATTCCCAACAGCATCAGGATCCCACTTCCTCCTCCTTCTTATGATGTGTCAAATGAAGTGCTGCCATGTGGTATTGAAGCTCATTGGCCTGGGCGAGAGTAGCCACACAGACGAGCAGTTGCTAAAGTACATTAAGCAGCAAACATTCCACTGGCTGTCAGACTGCCAACTCCAACTGGCAAGGTGGTTGGTGACAATAGGCGCAACATTGTGCCACCCTGAACCTGGGGGAAATAACACATACTCCCTGCATGGCGCAAAACATTAACCTAGTCATATAATGCTTTTTAAAAAACGACACTGGTTTGTGCAGGGTGCTAACAATGTCCAGGATAGTGTCCTCACATCTCAACCACTATGTGGCGAGGAACGCCCTCCTGGACTTGCAGTGACAAAACTGACGGTACACCGCTTATTCTTTGATGTTCCAATTCAACATTGCACATGCTGGAGCGTCTGCAAAAGCAGCGGACTTCATAAAGGAATGAGTTGTTTCGAGGATAGGCAGTGGCAGCTCATTTGAGATGTCTGTCGGGTGCTGAAACCCTTCAAAAGGCCATAAAGTTTGTCAGCAGAGACAACTGCAGCATGAACAATCTCATCCCTCTTATATTTATCTTAGAACAGACGCTGATGCTGGGGATGGCTATGAAAGAAGAACAGCTAACACACCTTGCTGTCCACCCTGAAGCTGTTGGGGACCTACAAGGAGAAACTCCCATGGAGGTCATTGACATCAAGCAGTCTGATCATTACTGGATAATAATAGGGTCTAAAAACATCTGTCATGGTGGGGAGTGGGGAAAACCCCCCACCGTACAATGTAAAGGGATAAAGGGGAAGCAGCTAGGCCTGGACGACGGAATCAGGGAGCAGGTCACCTCCTATTGCGTCCCTAATCCTCACCCTAACTCCTCACCGTATGAGCGGACCTGGATGGTAGGACGGCTCATACCAGGATATCTATGGCCCTGAGTTGCCCTGATAATCCCTCACATAGGAGCAGGGGAGAGACAACCTGTTCTTCCCAGACATGGATGAACAGTAGTCTCAAATGGCATAGCAGCAGGAAAAAGGGAAGCCCATACACAGCTAGAGGATCGGCAGGTAAGAACAACAAGACAACTCACTTACCTGCCAAAGCCTCCACAACTGGAACCTGTGCAAAAGTGCAGGAGCCCAAACACACAGCAGGTTTCAATACAAACAACACAGGAATCCAGCATACCAACTCTGCCAGAGCCCCCTCATGCTCACACAGTGCATGGCAGCCCCAAGCAGCGCTGCATACAGGCTTATGGTTCACCCCTCTGGGAAACCAGCCCCCTCGCGGAGGTAAAACACACACAAGGAAAATGTCTTGCACACATGCAGGGATCAACACCAACAACAGCCCAGACATGTAACAACAAACAAGACATACAACAAACCAACTCAAACCCACACCATAAACAACACACTAGGAGGGGAAGGAAGACAAGGAGGAACCACACAGAAACTGGGAAGACCTTGATGACCTTGATGACCACAAGGTTGGCCCTCACTGGACAGATAATCAAGCCAGGAGCAGTGAACCACCAGCAAACACCAAGCCTGGAGGAACACTGAGCTACAGGCATCCAGCAGAAGCTAAATAGCCCAAAGTGACCACACCCAATCAGGGGGTTAACCCTTACAGCACCAGACAGGGGAAGTCTACAACTTAAAGGGGAAGTGCATACACCAGCCACCACGTTGAAACCGGCAACAGCATGTGTGGCAACCATGTCACGGTGCACACAGCCAAAGGCGGGACACTGCCACCACATGCCATAACAGCAACACGTTTCCACCTGCAACCGCAAGCATGGCACAAGTGTCACGGCGCACACAGAAAAGGCCGTGACAGCATGGCTATCAAAGCAAAATGGGGGAATGTTTTTCTACCATAGAAAGGGAGGACAAATTGAGTTATTACCTCAAAAAACTATGTACGTAGCTTTCTGCAAGCAGACGCCTACCCCCAGTGTGTCTGAAAGAGAGGCTACTCTCCACCCCCTGTAGAATCACTCACCTCTCCCCACCACAAGCAGCAAAAGCCATGGCAGCAGTAGCAGCAGCAACAGCAGGAGCCAGTTCAGTCTCCTCAACATGATGGAGCAGTTTTTCATGTGCCGTGCAAGGCTGAGGTAAATTTAGCAAGCCGAGAACTCCTGCCTCAATGCCCAGGTTCAGGCCCACCTACACTCAGGCCTATCTCTAGCGTATACCCTATTCCCTGACCTCATGGATTTCAGGGCAGGCAGACTGGAACAGTAGCCCAAACATGCACAGTATTCTTTCTTTTTTGCAGAGCCAGTGTCATCTCAGAGAAGATTTTCACACTCCTCCAGCAGAGGCTGATGAATAGATCTGGCATTGTGGATGGTGCCCTATCTATTCACTGTTGTTGCCTGGCTGCCATCACGTTCTGTACAGCTGCTGCTGCCTCTATCATTCCACTGCCATCATAATCAAAAATTAGATTTGGACACTTTGACAATTTTTTCCAAAACATTATCTTCATTCCGAATTAATATGTCATGAACTGCATTATATCAACTATATCCTGGCCTGCAGGGAGAGTGTATCTCGGTGTACACTGTGCATTGCCAACATGCATAGCTGTCACGGTCCCTCCTGTGACAGAGGTTAGAAGATCTGAGAGACTGGCTGCACGTTAGGTTATCTAACAGCCTATCTGTTTTAACTTGTTGCAGTGCTGTTGTTGGTAATGACCACACCTCTTGTCTCAGATGTAGCTTGTGGTCATTACTGCTCCTCTGTTTAGTCTGGACTCACACTTCATACCATGTGGTTCATATTATCTGCCTGGAGTTGGAAGAGCTGGTTTGTGGTCCTCATCTGAGTTCCTGCTCATCCATTTTCTATTGAAGATAAGTGTACTTCCCTTTGTATTTTGTTGTTCCCTTTTGCTCGTTGTTTACTAGGCCTCAGGGAGACGATGGTTCATTCATTTGGGAAGGAACCAGTGGTCTCAGATCCTGTCACTATTCCTAGGGATTTTCAGGGTTACTAGGGCCTAGGTTTACAGTGTATGAATATTCCCACCTTCAGGGTCTATTCATACTGACAGGAGTAAGAGCTAGGTTTAGGCTTTCCTAGGTGGTGACTGTTTCCCTTTCCCTAGCCATGAGGCCTAGTTTCTGGTCATTTTCCTTTTGTTGTCATTCTATGTACCTCCTCTCCCCTTACATTGTGACATTATAAACCCCCAAAAAAACGCCATTTTGTTTGTGTCAGTGCAGCGATGGATACTATTTCTGCACTGGTGGAACAACTGCAAGGGCTGTCTTTCTAGGTAGCTGACCTCCGCACGACCATCTCACAGATCCAGAGACCACAGGCGGCAGGTTCCGGCAGCTGGAACCAGGCCTGTCCTAAACCTAAAGTTGCTCTCCTGAATAGATTTTCCGTGGGAAGTGACAATTTTATTCAGTTCAGGGAGTCGTGCAAATAATATTTTAAACTACGTCCTAACTCTTCTGGAGACGAGAGTGGGTATAATCATTTCATTACAAGGTGATGCTCAATCTTGGGCTTTTTCTTGGCTGACCAGATCACAGTCACCACGGTCAGTCGATAAATTTTTCAGAGCTCTAGGTGTTATCTACGATGAACCAGAACGGATCTCCCTGGCTGAGACCAAGTTGTGTGGCTTACGGCAGGTAGAGCGTTCTGCTGAGACCTACTGATCTGAATTTAGGAGATGGGCTATGGATACGGAGTGGAATGATCCAGCTCTCCATAGTCAATTCTGTCAAGGGTTATCCGAGAGCCCGATATCCTGAGTCGTTGGAAGCGGCCATGTCCCTTGTTGTACGTATTGATAGATGCCTGAGGGAGAGATCTAAGGTTTCTCACTCTCAGGACGTACTATCATATAAGGTGGCGGCCTCCTCTGACACTTTGGGTAGAGAGACACTTGAGTTCATGTCTGGTGACGAACCAATGCAGTTGGGGGGAGCTACCCCTGGGCCTGCTTGCAAGAGTTTTAGTCATAAGAAGGGAGTACTTTTATTTGTGGAAAAAGAGGACATTTTGTTAATGTTTTTCCTTATGTTCAGCGTCAAGGTGAAAATAAAATATAAATATTTAATCCTAATCTTACTCTTGGTGGAGAATCTGAGAATTTACTTTTGTTATTTACCGGTAGTACCCGATTTCTCCTGTCTGCCGAGGTGGCACTAGATTCCAAAACTGTGGGCATTGAATTGTTTATTGACAGTGGGACAGGGGTTAACCTAGAAAAAGAAAAGAAAAGACCCCGGGTGTCCCAAAAACGAATGGGGGACAGTGCCTGCCCAATGTAAACGTAGTGGGGCACCCGTAAAGAGGTAACTCGGTACAAGCTCCGAGTATAATGACAAAGAGAGAGAAAAGAAGCTCAAGGTACCAAAAGGAATAAAATGGATGAGTAATTGGTAAATAAATATTTTATTTAGATTGTATCAAAACATGATTAAAAACACATACAGGTGATGCCATGAACAGGGTAGTGGGAGCAGGGAAAGGAGAAAACAGGCGCCACCCTGGATGAACACACAGGTCACAAAGTACATAGTACAAAAATGGTAAGGTCATGGAAAAATACTAGGTGCAATGACCAGCCCATGGGCCAAATATGACAAGAAATTGTAAGATAATATAAGGTAAGGAAAGGTCGATGAGAGAACCAACCACGGCTGTAGTACATAGTATGCTGACCAAAGAAATGATAAAGATATATGTATAAGACCAGCAAAAGAATAAAAGAGCCAAGTGAGAAATCTCAACGTCGGCAGCACAAAGCCGTGGGAGGAAGACTGTGACCTAAAGCTTACCTAAAGTGAACCTTTTGTGGACAGACAATCCAGGATGGCGCGACCCCAACGCGCGTTTCGGCGTGCCTTCGTCAGGGGGTGACCTTACCATTTTTGTACTATGTACTTTGTGACCTGTGTGTTCATCCAGGGTGGCACCTGTTTTCTCCTTTCCCTGCTCCCACTACCCTGTTCATGGCATCACCTGTATGTGTTTTTAATCATGTTTTGATACAATCTAAATAAAGTATTTATTTACCAATTACTCATCCATTTTATTCCTTTTGGTACCTTGAGCTTCTTTTCTCTCTCTTTGTCAGGGGTTAACCTAGTTGATGGTCAGTTCATCCATATGCATGGGTTGACAACAAGTGCATTAGACAAAAATATTTTGGTGTTTGCAATTGATTCGGCTCCACTGAAATGTTTGTCACAAATGGTGTAGGACATCCGTTTAAAAGTGAGTGATTTTCATCAAGAATCTATTTCGTGTTTGTGATTTACCATGGTTAAGCAAACATAATCCTACCATCGATTGGCAAGCGAGACAGATTCTTGATTGGAGTGATTATTGCATAGACAACTGTCTTAGCACATTGCTTTCTGTTGTAACCACTAAAGTTGTACCTTTGTTTATTTCAGATTTTTCTGATGTATTCTCTGAAAGTGGAGACCACATCGGGAGTATGATTGCCCCATCAACCTTATTCCCGGAGCTAAGTTGCCCAAGTCTCGGTTGTATAATCTTTCTGAACCCGAGAATATATCACTGAGAGTTTGGCTAAAGGTCATATTAGATCATCCAAATCCCCAGTGGCTGCAGGATTCTTCTTTAATAAGAAAAAGGACCGAACTCTTAGGCCATGTTTGGACTTCCGTGAGCTTAATCGCATTACTGTCCGAGATCCTTACTCCCTTCCTTTGATCCCGGATTTGTTCAATTAGATTGTCGGTGCCAAGGTGTTCTCTAAGTTGGATTGGAGGGGGGCATATAATATGGTAAGGCTCAAGGAGGGGGACGAATGGAAGACGGCCTTTAATACCCCTGAAGGTCATTTTGAGAATATGGTCATGCCTTTTGGGTTACCCAATGCCCCTGCTGTTTTTCAACATTTCATCAATGACATCTTTCATCATTTGGTGGGCAAGTTTGTGGTGGTGTAGCAGGATGATATTCTAGTTTATTCTCCTGACATGGAGACGCATCAGGATCACGTGAGACAAGTGTTACAGATCCTAAGAGAGAATAAATTGTATGCTAAGATGGAGAAGTGTGTATTTGCCATTCTGGAAGTGCAATTCGTGGGTTACCTACTCTAATCTTCAGGTTTTCGTATGGATCCTGAAAAGGTTCGTGCTGTGATGGACTGGGATCGACCCGAAAATCTGAAAGCGCTTATGCAATTTTTGTGGTTCACCAACTACTTCCATAAATTTATTTTGAACTACTTGACTGTGGTCAAACCTTTGACGGACATTATAAGAAAGGTTCTGATGTCTGGTCTGATGTGGCATTACAAGCCTTTTCTGCGGTGAAGGAGTGTTTTGCTTCTGCTCCTATATTGCTGCAACCTGATGTGTCACAACCATTCATTGTGGAAGTTGAAGCATCCGAGGTAGGGGTAGGAGCAGTTTTGTAGCAGCGTCCTTCACCTAGTAAATTGTGCCCATGTGTTTTCTTCTCTAAGAATCGCTCGGCTGCAGAGAGGAATTATGACTTGGGTAATAGAGAGTTGCTGGGCATTAAGTTAGCTTTTGAGAAGTGGCATCATTGGTTGGAAGGAGCGATTCATCCGATTACTGTGCTTACTGATCACAAAAATCTGGCTTACCTGGAGTCGACTAAACGTCTGAACCCATGGCAGGCCAGATGGTCGTTGTTTTTTACCAGATTTAATTTAGTTGTCACCTATCGATCTGGGGTTAAGAATGACAAGGCGGATGCTTTGTTGCCTAGCTTTCCTGGGGAGGTGATTCGGAAGATCTTGGTCCGATATTGGCTTAAAAGGTGGTAATCTCCGCCCTTTATCCTAATCTTGAGGCAGAGGTGTGGGAGGCCCAGGGGGATGCACTGCATACCTGTCCTCCGGGGAAATTGTTTGTGTCTTCTGAATTACGACACAAGGTTTTCGAGGAATATCACTGTACAGTTCTTACAGGACACCCTGGGAGCAGATACACGGGGTTGCGTAAATGTGTTGATGGCTATGTGTAAGCTTTTGGTACTTATGCATGTGCTAAGGTGACACATACTCGCCCTTCAGGACCTCTACTTCCATTGTCCATAACACCCCAACCTTGGACTCATTTATCCATGGTCTTTATCACAGATTCCTCAGGAAAAACTGTGATTTTGGTGGTTGTTGATCTCTTCAGCAAGATGTCGCACTTTATAGCATTATCAGGTTTAATACGTTTATGATTGGTGTCTAAGTATAGGTAGACCCTCTCATAGAAAATCCTCAGTAGTCTCAAAATGTTTATAAACTGTACTGAGTGTGCCTTATTGTATTTAATTTAAGATTTAACTTTTAATTTTTTATATATAAAATAAATGAGACTGTGGAATATAGTGAATTCCTGCCTAGTTAGGGAAAGAAGGATAGGTACTATATTGATAGGGTATGGGCCTGCTAAAGAGACTGTAGGGGGTGTATACTGCATATAGAGAATGGGCCTGGATGGACCAATAACTTTCCCTATATGCTAGCCCTACTTGGACTAGTCTGGTCAATGGAAAAGCCTCACTGGCTGTAGTCGGGGCACTCGTCCTTAGAAGGACGACCCCCAGCCTCAGGAACCTTGGGCCTAGATTAAATGTCCCTATGCTCTTACCTCCCTAATTGGTGTGATCTGAGTCCTCCTCCGACGCGTTTCACCAGGTAGGAACCTGGCTCTTCAGGGAGAAAAAAGGAAATGTTTGGGCGCCTGGAGCAGTGGCTGTGCGCCTATTAGGATCAAGCGGCAGTGGCAATGTGGTAATGCAGTTCATTCTTTTTATGTGAGTCCCGCTCCACCTCTATTAAGATTGACCAATCGGTCAGGTTGTGGGCTGCGCATTGTATAATTACCCTCCCTCCCAGTTACCTGTCAGATCGTGGCGGGGATACGTTCAGCTAGGTGCCGCTTACTCACTTCGGCGGTCTCGCTGCCCTCCGTTGCTAGACGGAAGTGACATAGTACTGGGGAGTGGCTAGTTGTCATGGGGATCTCACGCCGCGTCCCCGGCCGGCTCACTGTGTGGTAAAATGCTGGTTAGCGCTGACTATGTGTCATCTTGAGCTAGATGAGATTAAAAAGAGTTAATTAGCAATGACACAATTAGACATTACATCGTTCCTAACTGATCTCGATCTTATGATGTATTTCAGGACATTATAGTGTCTCCATTGGCATATTCTCCAGGGTAGATGAACCCTTACATAGAGGAACATGTCAAATGGATAGATATATATCTGACTACCATACAGATATCTATTCAAGATCATCAGAAATTTATGTTGTCTCTATATATGGTACAGGGCAGAAAAATGAATGTGGAGGTATACAGAGTCCATGTGTTTATACATATATACATGTACATACATGTGCTAGATGCCACCACGTACATTCATGTATATACTCCAAATATCGTAGGAACGGTTTATAGGAAAGATATTCATTTAGACCATTTGGTGTAACCGATTTCATTTTATAGATCCACCTCGTTTCAGCCCTCAGAATCATTTTGTCCCAGTCTCCTCCCCTCCTGGGCTTAGGCACTTGTTGAATGCCTATGAATTTAAGGCAGGCAGAGTTTCCGCCATGACAGAGGTTGATATGACGTGCCACTGATGTATCTTTGTTGTTTTCAATGTCATTATAGTGTTCTCTAATCCGTCGCCTGAATTCTCTTTTTGTTTTCCCTACATAGTCAAGGGGGCAGGAGCACTGTGCCAGATACACTACACCCATAGTTAGACAGTTCACATAGTCACGTATGACATGTTCTCTGCCTGTATGTGAGCATGTGAAGGTCTTGGTCTTGAGTACCTGGCTACATGCCCTGCATCTCCCACACTTGTAGGTACCAGAAGGTTTCCTTGACAGCCAGTTGCCAGGATTAATGGGAGGCTTGTAGTGGCTGTTAACTAGTCTGTCCTTAAGACTTCTTCCCTTTCTGTAAGTAATCATAGGGTATGGCCCTATCATGTCCTCCAGATCTGGGTCCTTCCTAAGGATATCCCAGTGCTTAGAGAGTATCCTTCTGACCTCCTGATGGGCATCATCAAAGGTCCCTATGATACGAGTCGTTTTTGAGGGTATGATAGACTCCAGCCTTCTTTTCTTGGGTATGAGGAGCATGTCTCTATTCTCCGAGCACGCTGCCTCATATGCTACCCTGAGTACTCCGTCTGGGTATCCTCTCTCCCTAAATCTGTACCGTAGGTCCTTTGCTGCACTTTTGAATTTGCTCATGGTGGAGCAGTTACGCCTGAGTCTTAGGTACTGGCCTTTAGGTATGCCCTTGCGTAGAGCATAGGGATGGGAGCTCTCCCAGCGGAGAAAACTGTTGGTAGCTGTCTTTTTGCGATATACAGAGGTAACTATGTTATTGTTTTGGCCTCGCTCAATGAGTACATCTAAGAATGGTAGTGAATCGTGACTAGATTCAGATGTAAACCTTAGACCCAAAGCATTATCATTGATTATCTCCATAAACTTAGATCTTAGGTGTGGAGTAGAAAGTGGCTGTGACCGGGTATGTTGGAAATCTAGTTCTGTCTGGTCAATTAGTTTTTCTCTCAGTCCCTGGTTTAGTATTTCTCTCAGTTCTGAGAGAAATAGTGGTCCAGGATCCTGTGATAAGATTTCATATGTTCCCCTATCCTGCAGGATGTCTAGGCACATATTTTTATATGCATCTTGATTAGAGTTGAGCGAACACCTGGATGTTCGGGTTCGAGAAGTTCGGCCGAACTTCCCGGAAATGTTCGGGTTCGGGATCCGAACCCGACCCGAACTTCGTCCCGAACCCGAACCCCATTGAAGTCAATGGGGACCCGAACTTTTCGACACTAAAAAGGCTGTAAAACAGCTCAGGAAAGAGCTAGAAGGATGCAAAAGGCAGCAACATGTAGGTAAATCCCGTGCAAACAAATGTGGATAGGGAAATGAATAAAAATGAAAATAAAATATATAAAAATAAACCAATATCAATTGGAGAGAGGTCCCATAGCAGAGAATCTGGCTTCACGTCAGCAGAGAATCAGTCTTCATGCCATAGCAGAGAATCTGGCTTCACGTCACCCACCACTGTAACAGTCCATTGTCATATATTTATGCCCCGGCACCCAGGCAGAGGAGAGAGGTCCCGTAACAGAGAATCTGGCTTCATGTCAGCAGAGAATCAGTCTGCATGTCATAGCAGAGAATCAGGCTTTACGTCACCCAACACTGGAACAGTCCATTGTCAGATATTTAGGCCCAGGCACCCAGGCAGAGGAGAGAGGTCCCGTAACAGAGAATCTGGCTTCATGTCAGCAGAGAATCAGTCTGCATGTCATAGCAGAGAATCAGGCTTCACGTCACCCACCACTGGAACAGGCCACTGTCACATATTTAGGCCCAGGCACCCAGGCAGAGGAGAGAGGTCCCATAACAGAGATTCAGGCTTCATGTCAGCAGAGAATCAGTCTTCATGTCATAGCAGAGAATCAGGCTTCACGTCACCCACCACTGGAACAGGCCACTGTCACATATTTAGGCCAAGGCACCCAGGCACAGGAGAGAGGTCCCATAACAGAGATTCAGGCTTCATGTCAGCAGAGAATCAGTCTTCATGTCATAGCAGAGAATCAGGCTTCACGTCACCCACCACTGGAACAGGCCACTGTCACATATTTAGGCCCTGGCACCCAGACAGAGGAGAGAGGTCCCGTAACAGAGAATTTGGCTTCATGTCAGCACAGAATCAGTCTTCATGTCATAGCAGAGAATCAGGCTTCACGTCACCCACCACTGGAACAGGTCACTGTCACACATTTAGGCCCTGGCACCCAGACAGAGGAGAGGTTCATTCAACTTTGGGTTGCCCCGCAATATAATGGTAAAATAAAAATAAATATTGGATTGAATGAGGAAGTGCCCTGGAGTACAATAATATATTGTTAAGGGGAGGTAGTTAATGTCTAATCTGCACAAGGGATGGACAGGTCCTGTGGGATCCATGCCTGGTTCATTTTTATGAACGTCAGCTTGTCCACATTGGCTGTAGACAGGCGGCTGCGTTTGTCTGTAATGACGCCCCCTGCCGTGCTGAATACACGTTCAGACAAAACGCTGGCCGCCGGGCAGGCCAGCACCTCCAAGGCATAAAAGGCTAGCTCTGGCCACGTGGATAATTTGGAGACCCAGAAGTTGAATGGGGCCGAACCATCAGTCAGTACGTGGAGGGGTGTGCACAGGTACTGTTCCACCATGTTAGTGAAATGTTGCCTCCTGCTAACACGTTCCGTATCAGGTGGTGGTGCAGTTAGCTGTGGCGTGGTGACAAAACTTTTCCACATCTCTGCCATGCTAACCCTGCCCTCAGAGGAGCTGGCCGTGACACAGCTGCGTTGGCGACCTCTTGCTCCTCCTCTGCCTTCGCCTTGGGCTTCCACTGGTTCCCCTGTGACATTTGGGAATGCTCTCAGTAGCGCGTCTACCAACGTGCGCTTGTACTCGCGCATCTTCCTATCACGCTCCAGTGTAGGAAGTAAGGTGGGCACATTGTCTTTGTACCGGGGATCCAGCAGGGTGGCAACCCAGTAGTCCGCACACGTTAAAATGTGGGCAACTCTGCTGTCGTTGCGCAGGAACTGCAGCATGTAGTCGCTCATGTGTGCCAGGCTGCCCAGAGGTAAGGACAAGCTGTCCTCTGTGGGAGGCGTATCGTCATCGTCCTGAGTTTCCCCCCAGCCACGCACCAGTGATGGGCCCGAGCTGCTTTGGGTGCCACCCCGCTGTGAACATGCTTCATCCTCATCCTCCTCCACCTCCTCCTCATCCTCGTCCTCCTCGTCCTCCAGTAGTGGGCCCTGTCTGGCCACATTTGTACCTGGCCTCTGGTGTTGCAAAAAACCTCCCTCTGAGTCACTTTGGAGAGACTGGCCTGAAAGTGCTAAAAATGACCCCTCTTCCTCCTCTTCCTCCTGGGCCACCTCCTCTTCCATCATTGCCCTAAGTGTTTTCTCAAGGAGACATAGAAGTGGTATTGTAACGCTGATAACGGCGTCATCGCCACTGGCCATGTTGGTGGAGTACTCGAAACAGCGCAACAGGGCACACAGGTCTCGCATGGAGGCCCAGGTATTGGTGGTGAAGTGGTGCTGTTCCGCAGTGCGACTGACCCGTGCGTGCTGCAGCTAAAACTCCACTATGGCCTGCTGCTGCTCGCACAGTCTGTCCAGCATGTGCAAGGTGGAGTTCCACCTGGTGGGCACGTCGCATATGAGGCGGTGAGCGGGAAGGCCGAAGTTACGCTGTAGTGCAGACAGGCGTGCAGCAGCAGGGTGTGAACGCCGGAAGCGCGAACAGACGGCCCGCACTTTATGCAGCAGCTCTGACATGTCGGGGTAGTTGCGAATGAACTTCTGCACCACCAAATTCAGCGATGTGCGTCAAACCGGCTAGTCCCAGAGCTGCAACGAGATTTCGCCCATTATCGCACACCACCAGGCCGGGCTTGAGGCTCACCGGCAGCAACCACTCGTCGGTCTGTTGTTCTATACCCCGCCACAACTCCTGTGCGGTGTGGGGCCTGTCCCCCAAACATATGAGTTTTAGAACGGCCTGCTGACGTTTACCCCGGGCTGTGCTGAAGTTGGTGGTGAAGGTGTGTGGCTGACTGGATGAGCAGGTGGAAGAAGAGGAGGAGGAAGCTGAGTAGGAGGAGGAGGAGATAGGAGGCAAAGAATGTTGCCCTGCGATCCTTGGCGGCGGAAGGACGTGCGCCAAACAGCTCTCCGCCTGGGGCCCAGCCGCCACTACATTTACCCAGTGTGCAGTTAGGGAGATATAGCGTCCCTGGCCGTGCTTACTGGTCCACGTATCTGTGGTTAGGTGGACCTTGCCACAGATGGCGTTGCGCAGTGCACACTTGATTTTATCGGACACTTGGTCCAGAGGCGGAGGAAGAGGCCGAGGCGGCGGCAGCAGCAGAAGAGGCCGAGGCGGCAGCAGCAGAAGAGGTAGCAGGGGGAGCCTGAGTGACTTCTTTGTTTTTAAGGTGTTTACTCCACTGCAGTTCATGCTTTGCATGCAGGTGCCTGGTCATGCAGGTTGTGCTAAGGTTCAGAACGTTAATGCCTCGCTTCAGGCTCTGATGGCACAGCGTGCAAACCACTCGGGTCTTGTCGTCAGCACATTGTTTAAAGAAGTGCCATGCCAGGGAACTCCTTGAAGCTGCCTTTGGGGTGCTTGGTCCCAGATGGCGGCGGTCAGTAGCAGGCGGAGTCTCTTGGCGGCGGGTGTTCTGATTTTGCCCACTGCTCCCTCTTTGTCTTTTGCTACGCTGTTGGCTCGGTCTCACCACTGCCTCTTCCTCCGAACTGTGAAAGTCAGTGGCACAACCTTTATTCCATGTGGGGTCTAGGACCTCATCGTCCCCTGCATCGTCGTCCACCCAGTCTTGATCCCTGACCTCCTGTTCAGTCTGCACACTGCAGAAAGACGCAGCAGTTGGCACCTGTGTTTCGTCATCATCAGAGACGTGCTGAGGTGGTATTCCCATGTCCTCATCATCAGGAAACATAAGTGGTTGTGCGTTAGTGCATTCTATCTCTTCCACCCCTGGGAAAGGGCTAGGTGGATGCCCTTGGGAAACCCTGGCAGCAGAGTCTTCAAACAGCATAAGAGACTGCTGCATAACTTATGGCTCAGACAGTTTCCCTGATATGCATGGGGGTGATGTGACAGACTGATGGGCTTGGTTTTCATGCGCCATCTGTGCGCTTTCTGCAGAAGACTGGGTGGGAGATAATGTGAACTTGCTGGATGCACTGTCGGCCACCCAATTGACTAATGCCTGTACCTGCTCAGGCCTTACCATCCTTAGAACGGCATTGGGCCCCACCAAATATGGCTGTAAATTCTGGCGGCTACTGGGACCTGAGGTAGTTGGTACACTAGGACGTGTGGCTGTGGCAGAACGGCCACGTCCTCTCCCAGCACCAGAGGGTCCACTAACACCACCACGACCATGTCCACGTCCGCGTCCCTTACTAGTTGTTTTCCTCATTGTTACCGTTCACCACAATAAGAAAAATATTATTCGGGCCAATGTATTGAATTAAAATTCAGGCCTTTTTTTACAGACACCTAACACTGTCTGGCTATCTATTTAGGTACCGTATTACACTAATACAGGCACACAAGTAATGACAAATTTGGTTGAATATAAATGTGAGGCCTATTTTTTACGCGCTGTGTGACAGATATACCTTTAATCACAGAATTAGACTTGTATCTGCACTGTAGCGTGTGTGTTAAGTTTTTCTGAATGACACTATTAGCACCTTGAATCTAAGATATCCTTTTTGGGATAGATTTAAAGTAGGCCTGATATAGCGGAAACTACTAATTTTGAGAATGGCAAATTTGGGAATATTTTTTCAACCCAGAACAAAAACCGTGCTTTTACGGTCACTAAATATAACTTGACCAGCTAAAACTGTACTGATTTGGAGGAATAGAAATGTCAGGCCTATTTTTTAGGTGATGGGTGACAGGCTCAACTTGCCCCTGATGTAGTATATGGCCAAAAAAGAACCACACTATTTATGGTTAAATGCACTTGATGAAAGCTTGACCCTGATGTAGGATATAGCAAAAAATAACCACACTATTGATGGTTAAATGCACTTGGGTGACAAAGGCTCAGCCTGCACCTGATGTAGTATATGGCCAAAAAATAACCACACTATTGATGGTTAAATGCACTTGGGTGACACAGGCTCAGCCTGCACCTGATGTGGGATATAGCAAAAAATAACCACACTATTGATGGTTAAATGCACTTGGTGGTAGCTTGTGCTTGGCGCACCACAAGCCACAAAATGGCCGCAGATCACCCCAGAAAAAAGTGATATAAAAACGCTCTGGGCAGCCTAAAAAAAGTGAGCAATTCAATATCAGCACTTCAATGATCCACAGCTGGAGATCGATCACTGAATTAAGTCTTTTGAAGGAGTTAATCTGCCTAATCTCGCCCTAACGTCGCAGCAGCAACCTCTCCCTACGCTTGTATCAGCAGAGTGACGTGCAGCGCTACGTGACCCAAGCTTATATAGAGGCTGGGTCACATGCTGCACTGGCCAATCACAGCCATGCCAATAGTTGGCAAGGCTGTGATGGCCTCTTGGGGCAAGTAGTATGACGCTTGTTGATTGGCTGCTTTGCAGCCTTTCAAAAAGCGCCAAGAAAGCGCCGAACACCGAACCCGGACTTTTACGAAAATGTTCGGGTTTGGGTCCGTGTCACGGACACCCCAAAATTTGGTACGAACCCGAACTATACAGTTCGGGTTCGCTCATCCCTAATTATAACATGTATATTGTCTTCTTATAAGAGTTGATTAATTACAGAGTGAAGACCAGAAGATATTGGAAAAAGCAGCACAAACAGTGACAGACCATTAGCAATTCTGGGTGTGGTGTGGATATCTGTTTCCAGGAAAGCTGTGTTTGTCTGTGCTGCAAGTTTTGGAATGAAACAAAGAAATTGTGTGACTGGGTTGAAAGATACATGATTCAGAGGAATGTGAATGGGTGTGGCTTTGAGTTGCAGTGGAGTTGAAAATGTACGAAGACTGAGAGATGTTTTTAGCAGAGCTGTGTGTGTAATTCAGTTTTTATGTATGAGGTTATGAGCTGTTTGTGAAAATAAGTATATGAATATGTGAATGCGTATGGAGTACAGTATTTGTTTTCATAAAATTTGCGCAGTGAGAATTTTATTTAATTTTTCTTGGAAGTTTTTGGTTTTTATTGGTGCCAACAGCATTGATCAAGCTGTACATTTTTTTTATTGAAGTCAATGAAAAGTTTTTATGGGCCCTTTGTGTGTTCATGTCTGTATTGTCAGATCTGTTTGTTTCAATGTTTGTAGTTACGTGTTACATGTTAAGTGTTGTGCTTAACATCTGAGCTCTGTTCTTATGGGCAGCTAGGACACTAATGACAGACAGAAGGAGGACCACAGCGTCCGACTAAAAGGGGTGGACTTAGATGACTCAGAGTGGGAGGAAGGAAGTGTGAGCCTTCTATGTGAATTAATGGGGTTTTGACAAAACCTTTCAAAACTGACTCACTACCACTCGAGACCATGGACAGGGAATACATCACAGATCATGTATTTAGCATTATACTAGATTGCCCAGTCAGCCTGTTAGGGAGAGATTTGTTCCTTAAGCTTGACTTGCAAGTATCAGCAAAGAATCAGGGCATAAGAGTACACTAAGATCTCATTCCAATCTCTACACCAGTGCCACTGATTCTTGCAAACATACAGGACCACCCAGAACTTAATAACATTAACCCTGCATTATGGTCTTCAAATGAATATGACACAGGATTCATAGATTGCACACTTTACAAAGCTATTGTGAAACCAGGTGTCATCTCAGTGTTCCAGAAACAATACCCGTTGTCAAAAGAGAAACTTGATGGACTTAGGCCAATGATAGGAGAATTCCTACAAAAGGGAATCCTGGAAGAGGTGATTTCACCCTACAGCACGCCCGTGAATCCAGTGACAAAATCCTAAGACAGGATTAGTCTGCGAAGAGGGGAAGCTATGCATTCTCCCCAAAACAGTGCTTCCATCTTAATAGCACATTTCCACAGAAAAGGACAGTTAAAGAACAAACTCAGGAAGGTCACTGCTGGTACATTTGAAAAATGGAAACAAATTCTACCCATAATACTTGCAGAAATTAGAATGACGCCTAATAAGAAGTTAGGGATGTCACCATTTGAAATTATGATGGGTAGGCCTTTCCCCACACCATGAGCAAGACGCCCCCTGGTAGTGAAGGAAGGGGACTTGGACCTGATCAGAGAGGAGTATGTTACTAATCAAGGTCCTCAGTAAAACTGAAGAAAAAGTTGCTTGTAAGTCTCCTTCTCTTTGACAGGAACCAACCCATCCATTCCGGGTAGGCAACCAGGTGATGATCAATATCTTAACCACCTCCGGACCGCCTAACGCAGGATCGCGTTCCGGAGGTGGCAGCCCTGCGCAGAGTCACGCATATATGCGTCATCTCGCGATGGGCGAGATTTCCTGTGAACGCGCGCACACAGGCGCGCGCGCTCACAGGAACGGAAGGTAAGAGAGTTGATCTCCAGCCTGCCAGCGGCGATCGTTCGCTGGCAGGCTGGAGATGTGTTTTTTTTAACCCCTAACAGGTATATTAGACGCTGTTTTGATAACAGCGTCTAATATACCTGCTACCTGGTCCTCTGGTGGTCCCCTTTGTTTGGATCGACCACCAGAGGACACAGGTAGCTCAGTAAAGTCCCACCAAGCACCACTACACTACACTACACCCCCCCCCCGTCACTTATTAACCCCTTATTAGCCCCTGATCACCCCTGATCACCCCATATAGACTCCCTGATCACCCCCCTGTCATTGATCACCCCCCTGTCATTGATTACCCCCCTGTAAAGCTCCATTCAGATGTCCGCATGATTTTTACGGATCCACTGATAGATGGATCGGATCCGCAAAACGCATCCGGACGTCTGAATGAAGCCTTACAGGGGCGTGATCAATGACTGTGGTTATCACCCCATATAGACTCCCTGATCACCCCCCCTGTCATTGATTACACCCCTGTCATTGATCAACCCCCTGTAAAGCTCCATTCAGATGTCCGCATGATTTTTACGGATGCACTGATAGATGGATCCGATCCGCAAAACGCATCCGGACGTCTGAATGAAGCCTTACAGGGGCGTGATCAATGACTGTGGTGATCACCCCATATAGACTCCCTGATCACCCCCCTGTAAAGCTCCATTCAGATGTCCGCATGATTTTTACGGATGCACTGATAGATGGATCCGATCCGCAAAACGCATCCGGACGTCTGAATGAAGCCTTACAGGGGAGTGATCAATGACTGTGGTGATCACCCCATATAGACTCCCTGATCACCCCCCTGTCATTGATTACCCCCCTGTAAAGCTCCATTCAGATGTCCGCATGATTTTTACGGATGCACTGATAGATGGATCGGATCCGCAAAACGCATCCGGACGTCTGAATGAAGCCTTACAGGGGCGTGATCAATGACTGTGGTGATCACCCCATATAGACTCCCTGATCACCCCCCTGTCATTGATCAACCCCCCTGTCATTGATCACCCCCCCTGTCATTGATCACCCCCCTGTCATTGATCACCCCCCTGTCATTGATCACCCCTCTGTAAGGCTCCATTCAGATATTTTTTTGGCCCAAGTTAGCAGAATTTATTTTTTTTTTCTTACAAAGTCTCATATTCCACTAACTTGTGTCAAAAAATAAAATCTCACATGAACTCACCATACCCCTCACGGAATCCAAATGCGTAAAATTTTTTAGACATTTATATTCCAGACTTCTTCTCACGCTTTAGGGCCCCTAGAATGCCAGGGCAGTATAAATACCCCACATGTGACCCCATTTCGGAAAGAAGACACCCCCAGGTATTCCGTGAGGGGCATATTGAGTCCATGAAAGATTGAAATTTTTGTCCCAAGTTAGCGGAACGGGAGACTTTGTGAGAAAAAAATTAAAAATATCAATTTCCGCTAACTTGTGCCAAAAAAAAAAAATTTCTATGAACTCGCCATGCCCCTCATTGAATACCTTGGGGTGTCTTCTTTCCAAAATGGGGTCACATGTGGGGTATTTATACTGCTCTGGCATTCTAGGGGCCCCAAAGCGTGAGAAGAAGTCTGGTATCCAAATGTCTAAAAATGCCCTCCTAAAAGGAATTTGGGCACCTTTGCGCATCTAGGCTGCAAAAAAGTGTCACACATCTGGTATCGCCGTACTCAGGAGAAGTTGGGGAATGTGTTTTGGGGTGTCATTTTACATATACCCATGCTGGGTGAGAGAAATATCTTGGTCAAATGCCAACTTTGTATAAAAAAATGGGAAAAGTTGTCTTTTGCCAAGATATTTCTCTCACCCAGCATGGGTATATGTAAAATGACACCCCAAAACACATTCCCCAACTTCTCCTGAATACGGCGATACCACATGTGTGACACTTTTTTGCAGCCTAGGTGGGCAAAGGGGCCCATATTCCAAAGAGCACCTTTAGGATTTCACAGGTCATTTACCTACTTACCACACATTAGGGCCCCTGGAAAATGCCAGGGCAGTATAACTACCCCACAAGTGACCCCATTTTGGAAAGAAGACACCCCAAGGTATTCCGTGAGGGGCATGGCGAGTTCCTAGAATTTTTTATTTTTTGTCACAAGTTAGTGGAAAATGATGATTTTTTTTTTTTTTTTTTTCATACAAAGTCTCATATTCCACTAACTTGTGACAAAAAATAAAAAGTTCCATGAACTCACTATGCCCATCAGCGAATACCTTGGGGTCTCTTCTTTCCAAAATGGGGTCACTTGTGGGGTAGTTATACTGCCCTGGCATTCTAGGGGCCCAAATGTGTGGTAAGGAGTTTGAAATCAAATTCTGTAAAAAATGACCTGTGAAATCCGAAAGGTGCTCTTTTGAATATGGGCCCCTTTGCCCACCTAGGCTGCAAAAAAGTGTCACACATCTGGTATCTCCGTAATCGGGAGAAGTTGGGGAATGTGTTTTGGGGTGTCATTTTACATATACCCATGCTGGGTGAGAGAAATATCTTGGCAAAAGACAACTTTTCCCATTTTTTTATACAAAGTTGGCATTTGACCAAGATATTTATCTCACCCAGCATGGGTATATGTAAAAAGACACCCCAAAACACATTCCTCAACTTCTCCTGAATACAGAGATACCAGATGTGTGACACTTTTTTGCAGCCTAGGTGGGCAAAGGGGCCCACATTCCAAAGAGCACCTTTCGGATTTCACAGGTCATTTACCTACTTACCACACATTTGGGCCCCTAGAATGCCAGGGCAGTATAACTACCCCACAAGTGACCCCATTTTGGAAAGAAGAGACCCCAAGGTATTCGCTGATGGGCATAGTGAGTTCATGGAAGTTTTTATTTTTTGTCACAAGTTTGTGGAATATGAGACTTTGTATGAAAAAAAAAAATCAAAAAAAAAATCATCATTTTCCACTAACTTGTGACAAAAAATAAAAAATTCTAGGAACTCGCCATGCCCCTCACGGAATACCTTGGGGTGTCTTCTTTCCAAAATGGGGTCACTTGTGGGGTAGTTATACTGCCCTGGTATTCTAGGGGCCCAAATGTGTGGTAAGGAGTTTGAAATCAAATTCAGGAAAAAATGAGGAGTGAAATCCGAAAGGTGCTCTTTGGAATATGGGCCCCTTTGCCCACCTAGGCTGCAAAAAAGTGTCACACATCTGGTATCCCCGTACTCAGGAGAAGTTGAGGAATGTGTTTTGGGGTGTCTTTTTACATATACCCATGCTGGGTGAGATAAATATCTTGGTCAAATGACAACTTTGTATAAAAAAATGGGAAAAGTTGTCTTTTGCCAAGATATTTCTCTCACCCAGCATGGGTATATATAAAATGACACCCCAAAACACATTCCCCACCTTCTCCTGAGTACGGAGATACCAGATGTGTGACACTTTTTTGCAGCCTAGGTGGGCAAAGGGGCCCATATTCCAAAGAGCACCTTTCGGATTTCACTGGTCATTTTTTACAGAATTTGATTTCAAACTCCTTACCACACATTTGGGCCCCTAGAATGCCAGGGCAGTATAACTTCCCCACAAGTGACCCCATTTTGGAAAGAAGAGACCCCAAGGTATTCGCTGATGGGCATAGTGAGTTCATAGAACTTTTTATTTTTTGTCACAAGTTAGTGGAATATGAGACTTTGTAAGAAAAAAAAAAAAAAAAAAAAAAATCATAATTTTCCGCTAACTTGTGACAAAAAATAAAAAGTTCTATGAACTCACTATGCCCATCAGTGAATACCTTAGTGTGTGTACTTTCAGAAATGGGGTCATTTGTGGGGTGTTTGTACTGTCTGGGCATTATAGAACCTCAGGAAACATGACAGGTGCTCAGAAAGTCAGAGCTGCTTCAAAAAGCGGAAATTCACATTTTTGTACCATAGTTTGTAAACGCTATAACTTTTACCCAAACCATTTTTTTTTTACCCAAACATTTTTTTTTTATCAAAGACATGTAGAACTATAAATTTAGAGCAAAATTTCTATATGGATGTAGTTTTTTTTGCAAAATTTGACAACTGAAAGTGAAAAATGTAATTTTTTTGCAAAAAAATCGTTAAATTTCGATTAATAACAAAAAAAGTAAAAATGTCAGCAGCAAAGAAATACCACCAAATGAAAGCTCTATTAGTGAGAAGAAAAGGAGGTAAAATTCATTTGGGTGGTAAGTTGCATGACCGAGCAATAAATGGTGAAAGTAGTGTAGGTCAGAAGTGTAAAAAGTGGCCTGGTCTTTCAGGGTGTTTAAGCACTGGGGGCTGAGGTGGTTAAAGAAGGGAAAAGAACCGGGAAGCTTCACCTACGGACCACCCACCGAGATAGTCGCGATCACCAGAACAGCAGTCCTCACTGAACAGTCACCCACGTGGATCCACGCCACAAGGATTAAGTTGGTGAAGAAAATAGAGGTACTAACGGGGGCAGACAGCCTTGACCTCAAAGAAGATACAGAAGGGGTACTAACGGAGGCAGACAGCCTTGACCCCCAACGAGATGACGCAGTTGGGAGATTCATCGAGATGGTTGAGATGTAGTGCCTTGATAATTGCAATTTTGTGTCTCCTATTCACTGTCCCATGACTGTGGAACAGACAGAAATACCTGAAAACGGAATGCAGGGGGGAAGACAATCTGTGCAAGACAAAGGAGAACTTATGGCTGTACCTGGCCAAAACTCTGAACTTAAATGATTTTTGTCTCCGAACCACTTTATCTGCATCTAACATTTTGGAGACATGTCTGGTAGCAGTCCCCACCCCTGTAGATGTATGGACGGGGCTCCTACGTTCCCAATGGAATGACACAGATTTGGAGGATCATGATGTTAAATATGGATATGTAAATCCTTATCATGCTTGTTATGACTGTCCTACATATGAGACTCTGCAAAGTAATATGATAGAAATAATTACAGGTTTTGTTACAGCAGCAGAAATATGTTACAAGTTCTCCTGCGATGAGAAACTATTGCCTCCCTGCATACAAGCAAAAATGCAGAACAAGACTAAGCCAAATATTTGTGATAGAGATCTAGGTAGTTGTAAAAAGATAGTATCAGGAAAGAATATGCAATGTAATATTACAAAAACAGTACCATCCCTAGACAAACATGTACCTCTACCAACAGGATGGGTATTGGCCTGTGGAAATACTAGTCACACATATATACCAGCCAATATTACAGAGGGACCCTGTACAATAGCTAGGTTGACATTAGCAATGATACCACTATTCCCAGCAATGCAGACACGACACACGAGAGACACTTCCCTACAGCTACCAGAAAATTGTGATTATAATGTGAATCTCCTCTCTAGATCAGAATACATGAGTTTAGGGATGTCTTTGATAGGGGTACCAGGGTTGGCCATATATAACCACAGGACAATATCAAAACTTGCCTGTTTTATGGTAAAACAGATAAATGTCACTAGTGCAATTCTGCAAGATATGCTGCTGGATATACAATCATATAAAAAAGCTATCTTGCAGAATAGGGCAACTATTGACTATTTATTGCTCCAACATGGTATAGGATGCTCAGCGTTCGCAGGGATGTGTTGTTTCAATTTATCAGATCACTCCCGTGGAATAAAAGATAAAATAGGCCAACTAGAAGAGATGATAAAACATATAAAACAAGATGTTGACCAAGGTTGGTGAGACTGGCTTTTTGGCTGGATACCTGACTTTGGTCAAATAAGGTATGTTTTAGGAGTGGTACTCACCGTGGTCGCTGCAATAGTGTGTCTCTGCTGTTGTCTACAGTGTGTGCCCTCCCTTCTTGCCATATGCAAAAAATGTAGCCGAAAGAGGGGTACACTCAACATTCCTCTATACTCCGGTAGAGGTAGAAGAGGCAAACACGACCTCAACAAAGTCTGAGGATTATACTCCTAAAGGGTATATGGAATACCTAAAGACTTATAAGCAAACCAAGGGAGAACAGAGAAAGAACCATATAGTATAAGGTGTATATATATAAGGTTCTAAAGAGGGGATTGATGGGGTATAAGTAACTCCATTTTGTCTGTTCCAGCAACGTGTATTACGATTACATCTGGCCAATGCACTGTTCCAAGATCCCCCTTCCCCCCTTTGGAATGTGAGAAACTTCCTGTGCGGTTTCAAGATACCCATACATTCCTTAGTTTGTAGTTTGAACAGTCTTACCTTATAGGGTCATCTTGGCTCAACCATACTAAGCACATATGTGTCTGTACCTGAGTGGTCAAATGCTGTTACTATGAGTCATCTATTATGTTAATGCAGAGCTCATGTGTATTCATACTATAGGTTAAAACAAATGCTAACATATGATTGGATGTAAAGGAAGTTCAACCCCCTCTATTATAACTGTTTGCTGACTGTGAATAAACCAGAATGGATTGGAACAAGACATGTGTTTAGTGTTCACTCTGATTCATTCTCCTGGTACCAGAAAAAGACTTAATTCAAGCTGATCACCGAGGTCTTGTGTCAGGGACACAATAGGCAAAGAGTCCAGTTTGCCTTACACCCCCCATCCCCCCGCACTTTGCTGTACTTGCCATACAGCAGCACTTACCTGTCACGTCCAGGGCCTCCAGGTGACGTCTCCTCTCTGTCATCATCTTCTCTGTAGATCTTCTCTCTCATCATCTTCTCCACTCGGTCTGGACAACTTCTCTCAGCCGCCTCATCTCTGCAGAGTGTGACACACAGACATCTTAGCTTCCTCACATTCTATCATTATCCCTCATCTGGAGTCCCCACAGTGTTACCCTGCTGCTTGCTGTGCTCCCCCCCCTAGGGGTGTAGCTATAGGGGGTGCAGAGCATGAAGGGGCCCAAAGACACTTGTGCCGCATAAGAAGACACACAAAGCACTGAGGGAATGGTGGCCCAAGCTTAACTCTTGCACCGGAGCCCATGAGCCTTTAGTTACGCCCCTGCCCCCCCAATACCCCCAAATACTATCCTGAAGAAACATTACAGGCCCCCATAGTAATAGTGCTCCTCATAGTCCCACATATAGTAATTCCCTTCTAGAATGCCCTCATTAGTAACACTGCCCCAACCGTGATAATGCTCCTCAACAATGCCCCCATTATTAGAAGAGCCCTCCCATATTAATAATACCCTCACAGAGTCCCCAGTAGAAATAAGGCCCCCTATTGTTCTCCCAGTGGTAATAAATAGAAATAAGGCGGATCTATAAGACCCTCCTATAGAGTCCCCAGTAGTAATAAGACCGCCTATAATGTCCCCTGGATCTGCAGTGCCCCCTGCAGTTATAATTCTCCCTCCACCATACAGTTCCATGTAAATAACATCACCTCCGTCCCCATTTACTTACATTGTAAGTCAGGACGTATCTATTAGGCTCCGCAAGGCCATGCGGACACAAAAACACTGCTTGCAGCATTTTAGGGTCCGCCTCCAAAACGGAACAGGAGGCTGTACGGAGCTGAACGAATGCATTCTGAATGGATCCGCATCCATTCAGAATGCATTGGGGTTAAACTGATGCATTTGGGGATGCTTTTGAGAGCCTTGAAACGGATCTCACAAGCGGATCCCCAAACGCAAGTGTGAACGTAGCCTAAACATCAACCACCTCCGGACCGCCTAACGCACGGATGCGTCCGGAAGGTGGTTGATTCATTCCTCCTGGACGCATCCGTGCGTCATCTCGCGAGACGCGAGATTTCGGTCAGAGCCGGCCCGCGCATGCGCATCGCGGGCCGGCAAAAGTTAAAGGAGTATTTCGTCAGCAACCTGCCAGCCAATGATCGTGGCTGGCAGGTTGCTGATTTTTAAAAAATCGAATCACAAGCCATATAACAGATCATATTAGTAAATATGATCTGTTATATGGCTTGTCTGCTCCTCTGCTTGTCCTTTTCGTCGGTTGGATCCAGCAGCGGAGCAGGCTTCACAGTGAGTAGCACCAACACTACACTTTAGCCCCAGATCACCCCCTGCACCCCAATTAACCCTTTGATCACCCCTTTGATCGCCCCTGTCAATCACTAGTGAAAGGAAAAAAGTGATCAGTGTAAACTGTCTTTTTTTTTTTCACTGGTATTGACTGTTAGGTTTTAGGGATAGTTTAGGGATAATTTAGGTTTAGGGATCAGTTAGCGCCCAGCCCACTGCACCGCAGTCCCTTATTCGCTGATTAGCGTATTGCTAATCAGCATTTGTACTTTTATAGTATCTGTAAGTGATCAAAACTGATCACGGTCAGATCTATAATAGTATTAGTGTCACTTTAGTTCGCCCTCCACCCAAAACGCAGTGTTTGCCCGATCAGGCCTGATCGGTCGCCCACACGTGCGTTCACCCACGCCCGCCCCACCGCAGTGACAAAAAATATATATTTTTTGATCACTGCACATTCACTTTACACGCGCTGCCTCCCATTTGTAAGACAGGCTTGCTTTTTTTCTTGGGTAGTCTCAGGGAATACCCCTAAATTTAGTTGCCCAAATGTCAAACAGGGGGTATTCTTCTGAAGAGACCTACAGTATTCTGACCCAGTCGGATGAGGAATGGGAACCCTCATCTGATGAATCTAGCGGGTCAGAATATGAACCTGTAGAAAGAAGTGGCTCTCTGACCCAAAGTTCGGACGAGGAGGCTGAGGTCCCTGATAGCACCAGGCGTACCCGGCCCCGTGTCGCTAGACCACAGGTTGCGCAGGATCCGCTTCAAGAGCAGCAGAGTGGGGCTGGCGCTGTCGGATTACGTGGTGAGGCATACACCAGCAGCGCAGCCCTTCCTGGACCTAGTACCAGCACTGCCGTACAACATGCTGAAGTAGCGAGCACCAGAAGGGCAGTTGAAGCTGGTACGGTGGCACGTGCAGTAGTTACCCCGTCGCAGCCACCGCAAAGACGGGCCCGTAGAGCCCCTAGAATCCCTGAGGTGCTGGCAAACCCTGATTGGCAGTCCCCAACTTCAGCCGCACCTGTAGTTCCCCCTTTCACCGCCCAGTCTGGAGTTCGGGTTGAGACAGCTCAGATCGGTTCGGCCCTGGGATTTTTTGAGCTGTTCTTGACTGCGGAGCTTTTAGACTTAGTTGTGGCAGAAACAAATCGGTATGCCACACAATTTATAACCGCCAACCCGGGAAGCTTTTATGCCCAGCCTTTCCGGTGGAAACCAGTCCAAGTTTCCGAAATTAAAATTTTTCTGGGCCTTCTCCTCAACATGGGTCTATCTAAAAAGCATGAATTGCGGTCATATTGGTCCACGAACCCAATTCATCACATGCCCATGTTCTCTGCTGCTATGTCCAGGACACGATTTGAGACCATACTGCGTTTCCTGCACTTTAGCGACAACACCACCTCCCGTCCCAGAGGCTACCCAGCTTTTGACCGTCTCCACAAAATTCGGCCCCTCATAGACCATTTCAACCAGAAATTTGCAGATTTGTATACCCCAGAGCAAAACATCTGCATAGACGAGTCCCTAATACATTTTACCGGGCGCCTTGGCTTCAAACAATACATCCCAAGCAAGCGTGCCCGGTATGGGGTTAAAATTGTATAAGCTCTGTGAAAGGGCCACAGGCTATACCCACAAATTTCGTGTCTATGAGGGAAAAGATCAGACCCTGGAGCCGGTTGGTTGCCCTGACTACCTGGGGAGCAGTGGGAAGACAGTCTGGGACTTGGTGTCATCCTTATTCGGCAAGGGGTACCATCTTTATGTGGACAATTTCTACACAAGTGTGGCCCTCTTTAGGCATTTGTTTCTAGAACAGATTGGCGCCTGTGGCACCGCGCAAACTTGTCTCGCGGGCTTCCCCCAATGGCTCGTTACCACCCGTCTTGCAAGGGGGGAGAGGGCTGCCTTGTGTAACGAAGAACTGCTCGCGGTGAAATGGAGAGACAAGCAAGACGTTTACATGCTCTCCTCCATTCACGCAGACACGACAATCCAAATTGAGCGAGCAACCCGTGTCATTGAAAAGCCCCTCTCAGTCCACGACTATAACCTTCACATGGGAGGGGGTGGACTTCAATGACCAGATGTTGTCTCCATATTTAGTGTCCCGCAGAACCAGACGCTGGTATAAGAAGGTGTCTGTATATTTGATTCAATTGGCTCTGTATAATAGTTTTGTTCTCTACAGTAAGGCTGGGAGAACACGATCCTTCCTCAAATTTCAGGAAGAGATCATCGAGAACCTCCTGTACCCAGGAGGTTCCGTGGCCCCATCCACCAGTGTAGTTAGCCGTCTACACGAGCGACATTTCCCCGATGTCGTTACCGGTACCTCAACCCAACCGTCACCCCGAAAAAGATGTTGTGTCTGTAGCAGGAGTGGAATAAGGCGTGACACCCGCTATTTCTGTCCTGACTGTCCTGACCACCCTGCCCTATGCTTAGAAGAGTGTTTCCGGAAGTACCACACACAGGTACACCTAGCATAGGGATCACATCTCACCAGGACAGGCACACAGGGCTATTAGTGCCCATTCACTCACAGCTGCTGCAAACGTCTCCTTTCACCTGGGACAAAGTGCATAACGCACTTCGCCACATCTTTGGGCGATTTGCGCTTTGCACATTGACCCATGGGGAAGGAGAGGTTTGTTCTATAAAGGTAAAAAAAAAAACAACAAAAAAAAAAACACCAGTAAGCAAAAAGGTTAATGTTCAGTTCAAAAAGTTAAAGTTTATATGTTCTGTTCCAAAGTTAATAAAATTATTGCGTTGTGGCCTGTTTTTTTTTATTTTTTTTTTACCTTCCAGGTGGACCAACCGATCGACTAGCTGCAGCACTGATGTGCATTCTGACAGAAGCATTGCGCTGCTGTCAGATTACACGCAAGTCGGTGTATGCGGCGCTGCAAGACGAGATTTCTCCTCTGCAGTAAAATATACGGTTGCCGAGGCAGATGAGCTGAGGAGGTGGCGGTGTTCATATGCTTTGGCAAACACTTTGTATATAAAAAAATAAATAAAAAATCCCGGCAATGATTTATTCATCCACATCGATTGATGTGAATGGAGAAATCTGGTTTGCCAGGGCATACGAGCTAAGTGGGTATGGATGTTGGACGGAGCTCCTATGTCCTGGCAGACGCCTTTCCCCTCCTTTTTTTTTTTGGCAGAGATTTTTTCATCCACATTGATCGATGCGAATGAAGAAATCTGTGCCGTTCATTTTTTTCTTTCAGCTTAGAGGCTGAACGGAAAAAAAAAATCTCATTACCTGTATGCTCAATATAAGGAGAATAGCAGAAACTCCTAATGCTGGCCATACATGTAATGATTGCGGAGACTCTCAAATGCCAGAGCAGTACAAACACCCCACAACTGACCCCATTTTGGAAAGAAGACACCCCAAGGTATTCGCTGAGGGGCATATTGAGTCAATGAAAGATTTAAATTTTTGTCCCAAGTTAGCGGAAAGTGAGACTTTGTGAGAAAAAATAAATAAATCAATTTCCGCTAACTTATGCCAAAAATAAAAATTCTATGAACTCGCCATGCCCCTCATTGAATACCTTGGGGTGTCTTCTTTCCAAAGTGGGGTCACATGTGGGGTATTTATACTGCCCTGGCTTTTTAGGGGCCCTAAAGCGTGAGAAGAAGTCTGGGATCCAAATGTCTAAAAATGCCCTCCTAAAAGGAATTTGGGCACCTTTGCGCATCTAGGCTGCAAAAAAGTGTCACACATGTGGTATCGCCGTACTCAGGAGAAGTGGGGCAATGTGTTTTGGGGTGTCATTTTTCATATACCTATGCTGGGTCAGAGAAATATCTTGGCAAAAGACAACTTTTCCCATTTTATTACAAAGTTGGCATTTGACCAAGATATTTATCTCACCCAGCATAAGTATATGTAAACTGACACCCCAAAACACATTCCCCAACTTCTCCTGAGTACGGCGATACCACATGTGTGACACTTTTTTGCAGCCTAGGTGGGCAAAGGTGCCCACATTCCAAAGAGCACCTTTCGGATTTCATCGGCCATTTTTTACAGATTTTGATTTCAAACTACTTACCACACATTAGGGCCCCTAGAATGCCAGGGCAGTATAACTACCCCACAAGTGACCCCATTTTGGAAAGAAGACACCCCAAGGTATTCCGTGAGGGGCATGGCGAGTTCCTAAAATTTTTTATTTTTTGTCACAAGTTAGCGGAAAATGATGATTTTTTATTATTTTTTTTCCTTACAAAGTCTCATATTCCACTAACTTGTGACAAAAAATAAAAACTTCCATGAACTCACTATGCCCATCAGCAAATACCTTGGAGTGTCTTCTTTCCAAAATGGGGTCACTTGTGGGGTAGGTATACTGCCCTGGCATTTTAGGGGCCAGAATGTGTGGTAAGTAGTTTGAAATCAAAATGTGTAAAAAATGGCCGGTGAAATCCGAAAGGTGCTCTTTGGAATGTGGGCCCCTTTGCCCACCTAGGCTGCAAAAAAGTGTCACACATGTGGTATCTCCGTACTCAGGAGAAGTTGGGCAATGTGTTTTGGCATGTCATTTTTCATATACCTATGCTGGGTGAGAGAAATATCTTGGCAAAAGACAACTTTTCCCATTTTTTTTATACAAAGTTGGCATTTGACCAAGATATTTATCTCACCCAGCATGGGTATATGTAAAATGACACCCCAAACCACATTGCCCAACTTCTCCTGAGTACGGAGATACCAGATGTGTGACACTTTTTTGCAGCCTAGGTGGGCAAAGGGGCCCACATTCCAAAGAGCACCTTTCGGTAGTCCCCTGAAATGGTTTTCACTTCACAGGTGTGCCCTGTCAGGTTTAATAAGTGGGATTTCTTGCCTTAGAAATGGGGTTGGGACCATCAGTTGCGTTGAGGAGAAGTCAGGTGGATACACAGCTAATAGTCCTACTGAATAGACTGTTAGAATTGGTATTATGGCAAGAAAAAAGCAGCTAAGTAAAGAAAAACGAGTGGCCATCATTACTTTAAGAAATGAAGGTCAGTCAGTCAGCCGAAAAATTGGAAAAACTTTGAAAGTAAGGGCTATTTGACCATGAAGGAGAGTGATGGGGTGCTGCGCCAGATGACCTGGCCTCCACAGTCACCGGACCTGAACCCAATCGAGATGGTTTGGGCTGAGCTGGACCGCAGAGTGAAGGCAAAAGGACCAACAAGTGCTAAGCATCTCTGGGAACTCCTTCAAGACTGTTGGAAGACCAGTTCAGGGGACTACATCTTGAAGCTCATCAAGAGAATGCCAAGAGTGTGCAAAGCAGTAATCAAAGCAAAAGGTGGCTACTTTGAAGAACCTAGAATATGACATATTTTCAGTTGTTTCACACTAGTTTGTTATGTATATAATTCCACATGTGTTAATTCATAGTTTTGATGCCTTCATAGCCATGAAAATAAAGAAAACTCTTTGAATGAGAAGGTGTGTCCAAACTTTTGGTCTGTACTGTACATAAACATCATTCCCCCCCACCATCCACTTTCAACATACAGTCCCATGTAAATAACATCACTCCCTCCCCTAGCCACCTCAAGCACACAGTTCCATGTCAATAACATCCCTCCCTTCAGCCCTAACATACATCCTAGTTAAATAACTACAACTCCCAGCATTGCTCTGCCTCTCCCTTCACTTACCTCTCCAGTCCTCATATACAGACATCAGCATTAGGCTCCTTCTCCTCTTCACTCCGGTCCAATTCTGCACTGGTCACATGATGGTGACATCATCCAGGTCATCCTATCACAGCCTGTTTTGCTGATCACATGACCTGTGAAGTCTCCACAGGTCCTTCACCTCTTCCCAGTGTATTAGATTCAATTGTATTGCCGTTCTGTGTACGGCAATACAGTTGTATCTAGCAGGCAGGCAGGACATTCGGGGCCTGGGACAAAACATCAGGGCCCCAGGCCCCAAATGTTTTAATCTAGCGACGCAGTCACTAGTGAATGGGAGTCGGGAAACGGAGCTCCCTTGGGCCCCCAGGAGCAACTGGGCCCGGGGCAGCTGCCCCTTTTGCCCTGCGGCAAAGACGGCCCTGGGGGCGGCATGAAAGAAGGGGGTCGCTAAAAAATTACTGTGGGATGGAGCCCAATTCAAAAATTTGTTGTGGGGCCCAGTCATTTCTAGCTAAACCACTGATGCAGCCCACAAAAGCAAGTTGGGTTTTATCGATTCCAAAACCTTAATTAAATTGTGGGCCTGGTGATCAAGTCAACAAAGCGGCAGAAAGGCCTCTCCTGTATAACGTTTTCTCATCCAAAATACCGCAGTGACATTCCCTGTAATTTTTTATCACTCATTCCAATAACAGGGCATCTTAAGAGTCCTGTATTGTTATTTATCGTCACTACCTCCAGGAGTCAGGAGTGTGTGATTTGCGCGCTCCCCCCCTTGCCTTCCTTGGATGTGGTAGCCGTTTCTCAGGCTCCCTCTCCGGAATCAAACACTGATTCCCTTTTACCTGTGGCTTACAATGGTTTTGAGCTGACAATTACATTGAAAGTTGATAGGCCAGACATCCGAATGGATCGTTGCCATCACAGGGACGTGCCATCGTCCCCAAGTTAACTAGAGTCACCAAAGCGGCAGGAGGCCACCGCCCATAATGTTTTAGATGGTCAGATCAGCAGGCCCTTGCTCCAAATGTTTTTGAGGATCACCAGCAGGCCATCAATCATAATTTTGTCAAATTGAGCGGGGTTAGCCACTGATCGGCCTTTGACCGCAGAGCTGAAAGGAGTGCAGGACCGTCTTCCAGGCACAACAGCCGCAGCACAGCATGGCAACGTCTCACCTGGCACGTCGAATAGGTTCTAGGGAGCTTGGGAGGCGCAGCGGAAGAGGCGGTAGCAGTGGAAAAGGAGGAGTCAGCCGAGGAAGGAGTAGGAGGAGGAGAAGAAGAGGCAGGCCTGCATGCAATCCGTGGCGGTAACACCAAATCCACACAGGTGCCATGGGTTACATGCTTGATGGCCGTCAGAAGGTTCACCCAGTGGGCAGTAAAAGTATGTATCTTCCCTCAGGGGCCGACACAGACAGCAGAGGGCCCCTGTGCTAAAAATGTTCCCAAAATTCCCAACCTAACCTATTCCATCCTAACATTACTTATAACAATACAAAACATACAGGGTAAGGCTACTTTCACACCTGCAGCACTATGCATCGGCCACCTGATCCGGCAGAAAATGCAAGGAATCGGCTGGACACAAACCGCAGTATTCAGCGGTTTGTCTCCCGCTGATTCTCTGCATTTTTGCCAGATTGTGGCCAGATCTCTGCCGTACCCCATTATAGTCAATGGGGCCAGTGGGCATTCTGTCCGCATCCAGCAGTGCTGGATCCAGTGCTCTGCTAGAACAGCCTGTCAGATTCACTAACACAGATGTGAAAGTAGCCTAATACAGGTCCTCATACCTCTTCCATCCAGTGACGTCTCCTTTGATGTAGATGTTCTCTGTCCTCATCTTCTCCTTTCAGACCAGACCGCCATGATGATTTCTTTCAGCCATCTCTTCTCTCTGTAGAGTTTTACAGATATCTTGGTTTCCTCCTTTTCCATCATCTTCCCACCTTCCGAACACCCCATCCTGCCAACCCCAATACTGTGCTCACTGTGCTCCATATACTAGTTACACACAGATAGTTCCACTTCAATAATTATTGGCACTCAGTGTCCTAAAAAATAACTGTGCACAGGAAACAGTGTCCCTGACACTAATAGTGTAAACATAATGTTCCCCAAAAATTATTGTGCTAAGCTGATACCGTGCCAGCGTGCCCCCCACAGTAATACTGCTCCCCAAAGTCCCACCAATAGAAATAATTATCTACCAGACACGTAGTAATAATAGTGCCCCTACAGTAATAATTTCCCACTGTGTCCCAGAAGTAATAATGTTCCCACAGTGCTCATACTAGTATTCATGTTCCTCATAGTCCCTCAACTGTAATAAAGCCCACCATAATGCCCCCGGTAGTAATAATTCTCTTTATAATATGTTACAGTAAAAATAAAAATGCCCTGTTGTGTGGCAGTATAAAACATACTTCCTCTTAGTGCCCCTTGTAGAGCTATTGTCCCCATAGTGCCCTCATAATGTGTGCCAATGCCCCCTACTGTGTGCCCAAAAAAACTCTTAGTGGCCCCAGTTGAGACAAGGTCCCCATAGTTCCCTATAATTTGTACCAGTATAAAATACTCCTATATTGTGCCCCAATAGTGCGCCTCCCCTTATCCCCATGGTACCTGACAATTTGCCAGTATAAAATGCCCCCATAATGTGTGCCAGTATTATTCACCTATATGATGACTCCAATAGTGCTCATCTTCCCCCTTCTCCATAGTGCCCTCCATGTGTGCCAGTATATAAAATAGGGTCCCCCGTTGATGCTCCCCCCTTCTCCATAGTGCCCCCATGTGTGCTAGTATATAAAATAGGGTCCCCAAAGTGCTCCTCCCCTCCATAGTGCCGCCCATGTCTGCCAGTATATAAGATAGGGCCCCAGAAGATGCTCCTTATTCCCCCTTCTCCATAGTGCCCCCATGTGTGCCAGTATTTAAGATAGGGCCCCCATATTTCTCCTCCCCCGGCAAAGTGGCCCCCATGTGTTGCAGTATACAAGATAGGGCCCCCCATAGTTCCCCCCATGTCTGCCAGTATATAAAATAGGCAGCCCCTCCCCATATGTAAATTTCTCAGCCCCCTCCCCATATGTCACTTTCTCAGAACCCCCAGAGTCAGGAGGACCCCCCCTAATATCAGTTGTTAATTATTTATTCAGGCCCCCCATATCGATATGACAGACCCCCCCATCAAACCTTAGATCAGACTAAAAATAAATAATTAAAACTTACCTCTCCTGCTCCGCTGCTCTCCATGTCCACCGGGGTGTCCTGATGTGAGTACCTGCCCTGCTGGTCTCCAGCAGCCCGCGCTGCACAGTCACGTGACCTGACTGTGTTCAGCGTCAGGTCATAGTGCGTGCTGTACGCAGTCAGGCTGGAGGAGACCAGGGAGGAAGCGGAGCATGAGTGGTAAGTAAGTGCTTCTCTCTTGCATACTAGAGGGGTCCCATTCATACTAGTGAGCGCTTTTGGATGCGCTCACTATTATGATACTAGTGAGCGCTTCCAGAAGCGCTCACTAGTATGAATGGGCCCCTTACACGCCGGGCACCTGTGCAGCTGAATCGGCTACACAGGCGATATGTCCACCCCTGCCTTCCCTGCCCATGTTTGCTAGACCACTTTTCTGTGGTCAGATTTATCTTGGCACCGACACTGTGTGCCAGAGATACATTCACTTACCGCTGAATGTGGCCATATAGCTCTGGGATCCCCTTCTGGAAGAAATATTTCCATCCGGGGACCTTCCATTGCGGTGTGCCAATGGCAGCAAATTTTCTAAAGGCCTCTGAGTCCAGCAATTTATATGGCAGTAGTTGGTAGTTTTTTATGCTCAAACATTTGGGCCACGGAAGCCTGCCTTGTGCCAGATGAACGCTACAACGGCACGGTGGAAGGTGGAGTGGAGGACAAATGGGCGGAGAGAGGAAAAGGAGATGAAGAAGAGGCAGGATGTGGAGTACCAGGAGTGTGGCTTTGTGGGTTCTGACGGCGTTGCTCCCTCACTTTGCACGGTGATGGGAGGCCAGCTGCCTTCTTAAGGCAGTCGTCCGTAGGTGAGTGTTGGGCTTGCTGCGACATATGCGTTTACAGCACAGGGTGCACATGACAACACTATTATCAGCAGCTGACAAGTTAAAAAAAAGCCCACGCTGCAGAGCCATATGCCAATGTCCTGGGAGCGTAAGATGTGACCGTGCATGGTGGATGGCTCGCTCCAGATACATTTGCAGTCTGCTGCAGTCCTCCTGTGCACTGCGAGTTCTGCCTACTTCTCCTCCTTCCCCTCCCCATCTGCTTCTCCGTTTCTCCCTCTGAACTCCCCTCCTCTTCCTCTCTTGTGGGCACCCACGTGACGTCCATCGACACGTCATTAACATCACCTTCACCACCACTAACATTACAGATCTCGGAGTAGGCAGCAACAGCGGGGACCACCCTCCTAGGACTGATCTGGATACTGTCGTCAGGCCGCTGGGTGGTGGCCGTTGCTACTTTCTCTTCCTCATCCGATGCCAAGAATGGTTGCCCATCGGTAAGTTCTGGGAATCGATGGGGAAAATAATTCCTCTGACTCGAGTGGAGGGGCTATGGTGTTGGTGGTGGTGGTGTTTTTGGGGGTGCACACAGCAAAGAGTGAGGAGGGTGCAGATACAGAGGATGAGGAGGGTGCAGAAGTGGAAGGCTGAGTGAGCCACTTTGCCAAGTATGGTGCGTCCTTTAAAGTAATCGCATGCACTTTCTCCAACTTCCCACTTGGGCTCTAGCCTGGTGCACCTGCCCGATCCCTACCACCCCTGCAGAATGGCCTGCATCTTCCTTTGCCTGTCATTTTCAAAATGACCCTGTAACAAAGTCCCTATAGAAGAGCAGTATTTGTGGAAGCAGGTATATCGAACGCTTAATGAATATTTTCTGGAAGCAGGTATATCAAACACCTTAATCCGTTTTTTTGGGGGCAACTGGTATTTCACACCAGTTGAAATTATTTGTTCTAATAGTGTTTTTCCCTCTGTATAGCTGGGGTATCTCAGCAGAATTGCACACAACTCCTGCAAATTACAAATGCACTATATAGAAGTTATATTATAGGTATATCACACCTCGGCTTCAATCAGTTTTTTGGGGGGGCAACTGGTATATTACACAAATTGAAATTATTTGTTCCAATAGCGCTTGTCCCTCTGTATATAGGTGAAACTCTAAAAATTTGAATATCATGCAAAGTTCATTTATTTTAGTAATCCAACATAAAAGGCGAAACTAATATATGAGACAGAATCATTACATGCAAAGCAAGATATTTTAAGCCTTTATTTGTTATCATTTAGATGATTATGGCTTACAGCTTATGAAACCCCAAAGTCACAATTTTGAGGTACCCTTTGCTCAGGGGATATGAATTAATTAGATGACTAGAGTGTGACACTTTGGGCTGTTTCACACGAGCGGATGCCGTGCGTGACATCCGCTCTGTGAATGATAGTTAAGACACGATGCAGACTGCAGAAGCACGGAGCATTAACATGATTGCTAATGCTCTTTGCCTCTCTGTGATCTCTTTACTACGAAATCACAGTGAGATAAAGTTGTCACTGTGATTTCATAGTAAAGAGATCACAGAGAGGCACGGAGCGTTATCAGTCATGTTAATGCTCCGTGCCTCTGCAGTCTGCATCGTGTCTTAACTATCATTCACGGAGCGGATGTCACGCACGGCATCCGCTCGTGTGAAACAGCCCTTTGAGCCTGGAATATTGAACCTTTTCACAAAATTCTAATTTTAAGCTGCATTAATGCAATTCCTTTTAATTTGCATTACTGAAATAAATGGACTTGCATGATATTCTAATTTTTCGAGTTTCACCTGTAGCTGGGGTTTCTCAGTACAGGGTGGGCCATTTATATGGATACACCTTAATAAAATGGGAATGGTTGGTGATATTAACTTCCTGTTTGTGGCACATTAGTATATGTGAGGGGGGAAACTTTTCAAGATGGGTGGTGACCATGGCGGCCATTTGAAGTCGGACATTTTGAATCCAACTTTTGTTTTTTCAATAGGAAGAGGGTCATGTGACACATCAAACTTATTGGGAATTTCACAAGAAAAACAATGGTGTGCTTGGTTTTAACGTAACTTTATTCTTTCATGAGTTATTTACAAGTTTCTGACCACTTATAAAATGTGTTCAATGTGCTGCCCATTGTGTCGGATTGTCAATGCAACCCTCTTCTCCCACTCTTCACACACTGATAGCAACACTGCAGGAGAAATGCTAGCACAGGCTTCCAGTATCCGTAGTTTCAGGTGCTGCACATCTCGTATCATCTGAAGGCAATCGTCTATGCTGTGAAGATACAAACAGGAAGTTAATATCACCAACCATTCCCATTTTATTAAGGTGTATCCATATAAATGGCCCACCCTGTAGAACAGTAGAACAGCACACAACTCCTGCAAATTACAAATGTACTATAAGGAAATTATATTATAGGTATATCACACCCCTGCCTCAATCAGTTTTTTTGGGGGTCAACTGGTATATCATACCAGTTGAAATTATTTGTTCCACTAGCGTTTGTCCCTCTGTATAGCTGCGGTATCTCAGCAGTACCGCACACAACTCCTGCAAATTACAAATGTACTATATAGAAAGTATATAATAGGTATATCACACCCCTGCCTCAATCAGTTTTTTCGGAGGGCAACTGGTATATCACACCAGTTGAAATTATTTGTTCCAATAGCGTTTGTCCCTCTTTATAGCTAGCTACGGTATCTCAACAGAACCGCACACAACTGCTGCACAATACAAATGCAATATATGTAAAGTATATTATAGGTACATAACACCCCTGCCTTAATCAGTTTTTTTGTGGGGCAATTGGTATATCACACCAGTTCAAATTATTTGTTCCAATAGCGTTTGTCCATCTATATAGCTGCAGTATCTCAGCAGAACCGCACACAACTGCTGGACAATACATTTGCACTATAATATACTTTCTATTTTAGAAAGTATATTATAAGTATATCACACCCTTCAGTATGTCACACCCATCAATAGCACACCTATACCAGTCCTTAACCTCTTCAGGACACATGACGTACCGGTACGGCATGTTGTCCTGGTACTTAAGGACCGGTACGTCATGTGTATATCCGATCACGGCCGCCCGGTGGGCGGTGATCTTTCGCTCAAATCATTGAGCAGGCACCTTGGCTAAATGCGCGGGGGGGTCCCGTGACCCCCCGTGTCGGCAATCGCTGCAAACCGCAGGTCAATTCAGACCTGCGGTTTGTGGCTTTTACCTGCGGTTTGCGGCGGTGACATCTGGTTCCCATGCGGCTGTAGGGGGAACCCGATGTCATGGAAGGCAGTGCGATGCCTAAGGAAGGCATTGCGCTGCCTTCCAGTGACGAGCCTGTGAGATCCAGCCCCCTGGATCTCACAGGCCGGAAGCTGTATGAGTAATACTCACTGTATTACTCATACAGCCAATGCATTCCAATACAGAAGTATTGGAATGCATTGTAGAGGGATTAGACCCCCAAAAGTTCAATTCCCAAAGTGGGACAAAAAATAAAGTGGAAAAAAAGTTGAAAAAATAAAGTTTTCCTCCAAAAAATGAAAAGTTTCAAGAAAAATAGCCAAAAATGTCATTTTCCCCAAATAAAGTTAAAAAAAGGTAAATAGTATACATATTAGGTATCGCCGCGTCCGTATCAAACTAAAAACATATCACATGACCTAACCCCTCAGATAAAAAATAAAAACTGTGCTAAATAAACCATTTTTTTGTCACCTTACATCACAAAAAGTACAACAGCAAGCGATCAAAAAGGCGTTTGCCCACCAAAATAGTACCAATCTAACCGACACCTCATCCCTCAAAAAATGAGCCCCTACCTGAGACAATCGCCCAAAAAGAAAAATAAATATGGCTCAGAATATGGAGACACTAAAACATAATTTTTTTTGTTTTAAAAAAGCTGTTATTGTGTAAAACTTACATAAATAAAAAAAAAGTATACATATAAGGTATTGCCGCGTCCGTATCGACCGGCTCTATAAAAATATCACATGATATAACCACTCGTAAAAAATGATATAACCACGAACACCGTAAAAAATATAAAATAAAAACTGTGCAAAATAAACCATTTTTGTCACCTTACATCACAAAAAGTGTAATAGCAAGCAATCAAAAAGTCACACGCACCCCAAAATAGTGCCAATAAAACTGTCATCTCATCCCGCAAAAATCATACCCTACTCAAGGTAATCGCCAAAAACTGAAAAAATTATCGTTCTCAGACTATGGAAACACTAAAACATGATTTTTTTTTGCTTCAAAAATGAAATCATTGCGTAAAACTTACATAAATAAAAAAAAAGTATACATATTAGGTATCGCCGCGTCCGTGACAACCTGGTCTATAAAAATATCACATGATCTAACCTGTCAGATGAATGTTGTAAATAACAAAAAATAAAAACGGTGCCAAAACAACTATTTCTTGTTACCTTGCCTCACAAAAAGTGTAATATAGTGCAACCAAAAATCATATGTACCCTAAACTAGTACCAACAAAACTTCCACCCTATCCCGTAGTTTCTAAAATGGGGTCACTTTTTTGGAGTTTATACTCTAGGGGTGTATACAGAATCAGGGCCACAAATATTGAGTTTTGTTTGGCTGTTAACCCTTGCTTTGTAAAAGTAAAAAAAATATTAAAGTGGAAAATCTGCCAAAAAAGTGAAATTTTTAAATTGTATCTCTATTTTCCATTAATTCTTGTGGAAAAGGGTTAACAAAGTTTGTAAAATTAGTTTTGAATACCTTGAGGGGTGTAGTTTCTTAGATGGGGTCACTTTTATGGAGTTTCTACTCTAGGGGTGCATCAGGGGGGCTTCAAATGGGACATGGTGTCAATAAAACCAGTCCAGCAAAACCTGCCTTTCAAAAACCATATGGCATTCCTTTCCTTCTGTGCCCGTACATCGGTTTCCGACCACATATGGGGTGTTTCTGTAAACTACAGAATCAGAGCCATTAATATTGAGTTTGGTTTGGCTGTTAACCCTTGCTTTGCAACTGGAAAAAAATTATTAAAATGGAAAATCTGCCAAAAAAGTGAAATTTTTAAATTGTATCTCTATTTTCCATTAATTCTTGTAGGACACCTAAAGGGTTAACGATGTTTGTAAAATCAGTTTTGAATACCTTGAGGGGTTTAGTTTCTAGAATGGGGTCATTTTTGGGTGGTTTCTATTATGTAAGCCTCACAAAGTGACTTCAGACCTGAACTGGTCCCTAAAAATTGGATTTTTGAAAATTTTAAGATTTGCTTCTAAACTTTTAAGCCTTGTAACATCCCCAAAAAATAAAATATCATTCCCAAAATGATCCAAACATGAAGTAGACATATGGGGAATTTAAAGTAATAACTATTTTTGTAGGTATTATTATGTATTATAGAAGTAGAGGAATTGAAACTTGGAGATTTGCAATTTTTTACAAATTTTTGGTAAATTTGGTATTTTTTATAAATAAAAATTATTTTGTTTTACTTCATTTTACCAGTGTCATGAAGTACAATATGTGACGAAAAAACAGTCTCAGAATGGCCTGGATAAGTCTAAGCGTTTTAAAGTTATCCCTACTTAAATTGATACTGGTCAGATTTGCAAAAAATTCCCTGGTCCTTAAGGTGAAATAAGGCTGTGTCCTAAAGGGGTTAAAAGTACTTTTGTGGCCCTATTAGCTAGCGTTTGGTGTCCCTAACAGTCTGTCCCTGCTCCACACAGCAACCTCTCCCTACTGTAGCAAAAGACTGAATGTAAAATGGCGGCCAGATCGGGTGTATTTATAGGGTAGGGGGTGTGTCCATGTGCTGAAATGTCTCAATTGGCTGTCCTGTCCCACCTGATGGATGTGTCATGGGTCAAAGTTCGATTATCCAAACTGACCCATTCACACTTGTTGAGACACGGGAAAATTCATTATTTACAAATGGTCACTAGGACCAATAATTGTCTCATAATTACATGTGCTACTTGTAATCTTAAATAAAACGTAACATTTAATTATTCTTATAAAATAGTTTCTACCTATTGCTTAAAATTGTCAGCTGTGTCTGTGAGTTAGTTGCTTTCTTTTGGTTGTTACACCAGGTACTTGCACTGTTTAAATCACAGTGCACCGCTAGCTAGGAGACTATACTGTGTTTCCTGCTTCGCAGGCTCCCCTATTCCATGCAGTTAGTCTAGTTTATCGCATCTCACATCTCATATTCACACTCTGTCTAAAAAGTCTTCACAAGCTGCCCCTAGCATGTTTTGCCAACTCCTTGGCGTCCTCAGGGGTTTCGTGCAGTCTGCTGTTAATTAAGAGACAATCATTGGTCCTGGTGACCATTTGTAAATAATGAATGGGTCAAAGTTCGGCGCTATGCAAAAAAATATATGGCATGTACAAATATCGCCGTAAGATCGCATGTTTGGCGAATCGCGAACGAGCAAAGTTCGCCGCGAAACGACCGCCGGGCGTACCGCAAGGCCATCTCTAGCAAACAGATGGTCGCTTGGATTGTAGCAGATAATGCTTCCAGTCGGTTAAGCACCACCCTATCTTCCACCAAGTCCAGTCTCAGTAGCCAGGAGTCTAGTCAACACAATCCTCACCCTGATCCTCCTTCCACAAACCATATACAGTCTGGCCAAACAAGTGATCCCACACTCAGATATTCCGAGGACCTCTTTTCATCGCCATTGCTTGATTTGGCTCTCTCGCAAAGCACGCTTGAAAAGGAACATGAGATCTTGTGCCCTGATTCCCAACCTCTTGAGCATCCATAGTCACAAGTACATGATGGTGGGGAATGGCAATTAGTGTTTAATGAGGTGGATGATGATGAGATACAGTTGCCAATTACTGAGGTTGTGGTTAGGTCAACAAATCAGGAGGATGATCAGAGTGAGTAAGTGGAAGAGGAGGTGGTGGACGATGAGGTCACTGACCCAACCTGGGACGGTGGAAAGCTGAGCGAGGACAGCAGAACAGAGGTGGAGGGATCTGCAGCACCGCAACAGGCTGGAAGAGGCAGTGGGGTGCCAAAAGGGAGAAGGCAGCCCACACCAAACAGGCCCTCAACTGTTCCATGGAGCACCCCCTTGCGGAAATCTCCCTTGCCAAGCGGGAGATGTTCCGAAGTGTGGCGCTTTATTAAGGAAAGTGCAGATGACAAAAGAATAGTACTTTGCAATCTGTGCCATGCAAAAATGAGCCGGGGCGTGAACACTAGCAACCTCAACAATACCAGAATGATCCACCACATGGCATCCAAGCACCGTAATAAGTGGGACAAACGCCTGGGTCCACAATCTGTGTCTGCGGGTCACACCACTGCCTCCTCTTCCCCTATGTTATGTGCTGGCCAATCCCCTGTCAAAGGCACAGACCCGGACTCCTCCCGCCCTGCACCTGGACCTACACAGGCACCATCAGCGACCACACCCACTTCCGTGTCCCAGCGCAGCATCCAAATGTCCTTACCCCAGGCATTTGAATGCAAGTGAAAATACCCAGCCATCCACCCACAGGCCATAGCACTAAATGCACAGCTTTCCAAATTACTGGCCATGTAAATTTGGCATTTTGGCTTGTGCACACTGAGGCCTTCCGCAGCCTGATGTTTGCGGCCATCCCACGTTACTCAGTCCCCAGCCACCACTATTTTTTAAGATGTGCCGAGCACGCCTTACACCAACATGTGTCCCGTAACATCACACGTTCCCTGACCAACGCAGTTACTGGAAACCACGGACACATGGACAAGTGCATGCTACATTTCCCTGGCGATGCACTGGGTGAATATTGTGGAGGCCGGGAGCGAGTCGTACCCTGGGATGGCACAGGTGCTACAGACGCCAAGTACTGTGGGCCCTACGTCGATCAGCGTTTCCGCCAGCACCTACCTTAATGGCTCCAAACCCAACTTCTCCTCCTCCACTTCCACCTCCGAATTATCTGCGTGCAGCACCAGTCAGTCATCATTCAGTAGCTGGAAGCAGTGTAGCACTGCAGTGGGAAAGCGGCAACAGGCCGTGCTGAAGCTGTGTTAGGGGACAAACAGCACACCGCCGCAGAGCTGTGGCAGGGGATAAGAGACCAGACTGAGCTGCGGCTCTCGTCACTCAACCTAGAACCTGGCATGGTTGTGTCTGATAATGGCCGTAACTTGGTGGCGGCTTTGGAGCTCGGCAAGCTCAGACACATCCCATGCCTAGCCCACGTGTTCAACCTTTAGGTTCAGCGGTTTCTCAAAACCTACTTTAATTTGCTTGAGCTACTGGTGAAGGTGCGCCTTGTGTGTGCACATTTCCGCAAGTCATCGACAGCTTCAGCCGGTCTGTCAATGCTGCAGCAGCGCTTGAAATTGCCAGCTCACCGACTGTTGTGCAACGTCAGCACGCGCTGGAACTCTACGTTCCACATGTTGGCCAGGCTTTGTGAGCAGCAGTGGGCAGTAGTGGAATACCAGCTGCAACATGGTCGTTCCCTTTCAGTCAGCGTCCGCTATTCACATACGTAGAGTGCCTCTGTGTGGTTTTATGAAACTTTGAGGAATCAACACAGATGGTGAGCGACGATAAAGCTATTATCAGCGTAACCATCCCTCTTCTGTATCTACTCAAATGCTAACTGCTCACAATTAAGGACGACACTTTGCATGTGGAAGAGGTGGAAATGGGGGAAGACATTACACAGGGTGATAGACAGACCAACCTCAGTTCATCTTCTCAGCACGAATTGGACGATGAAGAGGAGGAGGAGCAGGAGATGGTTGCCTCCGCTATAGAGGTTAGTACCCGTGGAATTCCATCTGTTCAGCGTGGGTGGGCAGAAGAGGAGGAAGAGGATGAGGAGATTGAGAGTGATCCTCCTGATGACGACAGCAAAGTCTTGCCTGTTGGTACTCTGACATACATGGCTGACTTCATGTTAGGCTGCTTTTTCCGTGACCCGCACGTTATACGTATTTTAAACAACACAAATTACTGGTTTTTCACCCTTTTTGACCCCTGCTACAAAGAGAACTTCTCATCTCTCATTCCTCTGGTGGAGAGGATGAGCAAAACGGTGCTATACCAGAAGATCCTTGTTGAAAAATTGCTCCAAAGATTTCCATCTGACAGCGCTGGCGGCAGTCTGCAGTTTCTTGGCCAACCGAGGAGGGGAGACAAGGGGAATACACAGCAGTTCAAACAGAGGAAGGGCAACATTCTCCAAAGCCTTGGACAGTTTCAAGACACCCCGCCAGCACCCTCACCCTGATGCACAGCCTTGTGTCACAAGGAAGAAAATATTTTGGAATATGGTGAAGGAGTCCATAACAGACCGTGTCAGTGTCCTCAACGATCCCTCAGTGCCTTACAACTACAGAGTGTCCAAGCTCGACACGTGGCACGAATTGTCGCTCTACGCCTTGGAGGTGCTGGCCTGCCCTGCGCCAGTGTTTTGTCTGAGCGGGTATTAAATGCTGCTGGTGGCATTATAACAGATAAGCATATCCTCCTGTCAACTGAAAATGCTGACAGGTTGACTCTTATAAAAATGAACAATGCCTGGATAGACCATGACTTCTCGACTCCACCAGAGGAAAGCTGGTGAACATAAAGGCACTTTAAATGTGTTGTTTATAATGTACTGGATACACTGTATTCCCATGCCCCTTCCACCACAAACAAGGGTATATGGTTGAATCTTAATTTTCTCATCCTGCTTCTCTTCCATCATATCAACACATGCTTATTCGTCGCATATAATGCCCTTGCATATATGCCCTTCGCATAAAATGTTTTTCAGGGTCAGCTCACCAGCAGGCCCCCACCTACAACCTTTTAGAGGGTCAGTTCACCAGCAGGCCCTCACACATAGTTTTTTACAGGGTCAGCTCACCAGCAGGCCTGCACCTAAAATGTTTTACAGGGTCAGCTCACCTGCAGGCCCACATCTAAAATCTTTTACAGAGTCAGCTCACCAGCAGGCCCGCACCTAAAATCTTTTACAGGGTCAGCTCACCAGCAGGTCCGCACCTAGAATCTTTTATATCGTCAGCTCACCTGCAGGCCCTCACATAATTATACTTAATAGGTAATTTGTGCGCATGCTGCCTTGCTTGGATGTGGTAGCCTAGCTGTTTCTCAGGCTCCCTCTCCGGAATCGAACCATGATTGCCCCGTTACCCATGGTCTACATGGTTTGGGCTGAAAATAACATTGAATGTTGATAGGGCAGACATCCGAATGGATCATCACTGTGACGGGGACGTGCGATCGGACCCAGGTTATCTAGAGTCACCAAAGCAGCAGCAGGCCCTCATCCATAATGTTTTAGATGGTCAGATCAGCAGGCCCTTGCTCCAAATGTTTTTTAGGGTCACCAGCAGGCCATCAATCATAATTTTCCAAGGCTGTGTATGATGCCCTCCTTTATGTGTAACAAAGGGTGCATTAGTGTGCCGGTTCCTTGTAATTTTTGGCAGCCCTTTCACTTAGTGCATAGGCTTTATGAGTGTAGGAGTCCCACTGCCTGAACAATTGTACCACAATGTGAATAAGGCCCTCTTTTATGTGATATACAGGTTGTATCGGAGTGCCTCTTCCTTGTAATTTTTGGCAGCACTTACACTTTATATACAAGTAAATATATAGGAAAGAATGTTTCCTAACAATTTTTCCTCTAAAATCGATTTTATCTTTGGTTTGGTGCGTATTATTGTCAGTCTGTAAAAGTGGCATACTACTCGGACAACATCGTTCCCAACAGCGACCTGGGAGTCCAAGATGCATCCAGACATCCTTCCCATGCTGTTCCCGAACCATTTAGGTGGTGTTTCCATCATTTTCTGACCTTTTCCTATGAACCAGGCACCCTCCCCTCTTCAGAGCAGGGGATGCCTGGTTTAATGCTCGGGTTCTCCCATTGACTTCCATTATACTCGGGTGCTCGGTAGAGTACCCGAGCATCCTGATGTGTTCGGCCAGAGCACTTTGGTGCTCGATCTACACTAACTTGAACCCTTTCTTTTTTTTTATAAACAATTTTATTGATTTTTAAACAATAAAGCAATGATTAAAGGAAAGAATTACAGTACAGCGAGTATCTAGTATCTAGTATTTCCTGACACAGCAGGGTACAAGTTATTCTCAACAGGTATCAGAATATGCATATGAGTAAGGCACGCATAGAATGCATTGAGTAATTAATTATACATCAATCTAACATCGAATATAACATAAAGCAGATGGGGGGGAAGCTATCCTCTGGATAAGGAAGCGGGATGAAGGGGGGAGATCCTGGGGTACACAGTAGCTAGAAGAAGTTTCTGTATTTTTTCCACGCGGACCAGGTAGAGAGAAACTTCTTTCTGGTTCCTAGTTCCCAGTTAGAAATCTCCTCAAGACGGTAAATTTGGTCTACCCTGTTTCTCCATTGTTCAATGGAGGGAGTTTCAGAAGATCGCCACTTAGTGGGAATCAAGAGGCGGGCTGCTGATAACAGGTAAGTTAATAACGTTGTTTGCTTGTCAGACTTTGTTATACCTAACGATAAAAGGGCAATTTCAGGTGTGCAGGGGGAACCTGATTTGCAAATACTATTACTTATTTGGAATATTTGTCTCCACCATATCGATAATGGAAGGCAACTCCACCAAATGTGCATAAAAGTGCCCCTCTCTGAACCACATCTCCAGCACGTATCGGGAACGTCAGGGTAATAGGAGAGCTATCTTATCAGGAGTTTTATACCACCTAGACAAAATTTTATATCCGTTCTCCTGCACCCGGACGCACCTTGAGAGTTTGTGTGGAATATTTAGAAGTGCATTCAGTTCTTTGTCAGAAAATTGTTTGTCTAAGGCCTATTGCACATGACCGTATGGCTTTTTCAGTGTTTTGCAGTACGTTTTTCACAGATCCGTTGTTCCGTTTTTTGTTTCCGTTGTGTTTCCGTTTCTGTTCCGTTTTTCCGTTCCGTTTTTCCGTATGGCATATACAGTATACAGTAATTAAATAGATAAATTTGGGCTGGGCATAACATTTTCAATAGATGGTTCAGCAAAAAACGGAACGGAAACGGAAGACATACGGATGCATTTCCGTATGTGTTCCGTTTTTTTTGCGGACCCATTGACTTGAATGGAGCCACGGACCGTGATTTGCGGGCAATAATAGGACATGTTCTATGTTAAAACGGAACGGAAAAACGGAAATACGGAAACGGAATGCATACGGAGTACATTCCGTTTTTTTTGCGGAACCATTGAAATGAATGGTTCCGTATACGGACCGTATACGGAACGCTAAAAACGGCCAGTAAACGGGAAAAAAAACCGGCCGTGTGCATGAGGCCTAAGTCTTTTTCCCAATGGCCTACGAAGGCGGGTTTAACCCTTGCGGGGGGAAGGTTTAGCTTTTTGTAGAGAAGGGAGATCAATTTGGGGGGGTAGCAGGTAATGGTCAATAGGTTCTCAAACCAATTAGGGGAGCGTGTGTTGGGTAAAGACCTAGCATGTAGGAGTAAGGCTACTTTCACACTTGCGTTCAGAGCGGGTCCGTCTGATGTCTGCACTGACGGATCCGCTCCTATAATGCAGACGTTGGTATCCGTTCAGAACGGATCCGTCTGCATTATAGTTTAAAAAAAATTCTAAGTGTGAAAGTAGTTCAGACGGATCCGTCCAGACTTTACATTGAAAGTCAATGGGGGACGGATCTGTTTGAAAATTGAGCCATACTGTGTCAACTTCAAACGGATCCGTCCCCATTGACTTACATTGTAAGTCTGGACGGATCCGTTTGCCTCCGTACAGCCAGGCGGACACCCGAACGCTGCAAGCAGCGTTCAGGTGTCCGCTTGCTGAGCGGAGCGAAGGCTGAATGCTGCCAGACTGATGCATTCTGAGCGGATCCGCGTCCACTCAGAATGCATTAGGGCAGTACGGGGCCGCTTCTGAGACCCTTCAAACGGAGCTCACAAGCGGAGCCCCGAACGCTAGTGTGAAAGTAGCCTAACTCAGCTCTAAGAAATTTAAGAGTGAGAAAATTGGTGGAAGGGATATTTAACCACTTAAGGACCACATGTTTATACCACCCTAGTGACCAGGCCCTTTTTTACAAATCGGCACTCCACATCTTTAGCGGTTTATTGCTCGGTCATGCAACTTACCACCCAAATGAATTTTACCTCCTTTTCTTCTCACTAATAGAGCTTTCATTTGGTGGTATTTCATTGTTGCTGACATTTTTACTTTTTTTGTTATTAATCAAAATTTAACGATTTTTTTTGCAAAAAAATGACATTTTTCACTTTCAGTTGTAAAATTTTGCAAAAAAAAACGACATCCATATATAAATTTTTCTCTAAATTTATTGTTCTACATGTCTTTGATAAAAAAAAAATGTTTGGGTGAAAAAAAAAATTGTTTGGGTAAAAGCTATAGCGTTTACAAACTATGGTACAAAAATGTGAATTTCCGCTTTTTGAAGCAGCTCTGACTTTCTGAGCACCTGTCATGTTTCCTGAGGTTCTACAATGCCCAGACAGTAGAAAACCCCCACAAATGACCCCATTTCGGAAAGTAGACACCCTAAGGTATTCGCTGATGGGCATAGTGTGTTCATAGAACCTTTTATTTTTTGTCACAAGTTAGCGGAAAATAATGTTTTGTTTTTTTCCCTTACAAAGTCTCATATTCCACTAACTTGTGACAAAAAATAAAAACTTCCATGAACTCACTATGCCCATCACGAAATACCTTGGGGTGTCTTCTTTCCAAAATGGGGTCACTTGTGGGATAGTTATACTGCCCTGGAATTCTAGGGGCCCTTATGTGTGGTAAGTAGTTTGAAATCAAAATCTGTAAAAAATGGCCGGTGAAATCCTAAAGGTGCTCTTTGGAATGTGGGCCCCTATGCCCACCTAGGCTGCAAAAAAGTGTCACACATCTGGTATCGCCGTACTCAGGAGAAGTTGGGCAATGTGTTTTGGGGTGTCTTTTTACATATACCCATGCTGGGTGAGAGAAATATCTCGGCAAAAGACAACTTTTCCCATTTTTTTATACAAAGTTGGCATTTGACCAAGATATTTATCTCACCCAGCATGGGTATATGTAAAATGACACCCCAAAACACATTCCTCAACTTCTCCTGAGTACGGCGATACCACATGTGTGACACTTTTTTGCAGCCTAGGTGGGCAAATAGGCCCACATTCCAAAGAGCACCTTTAGGATTTCACCGTTCATTTTTTACACATTTTGATTTCAAACTACTTTGCATGCATTTGGGCCCCTAAAATGCCAGGGCAGTATAACTACCCCACAAGTGACCCCATTTTGGAAAGAAGACACCCCAAGGTATTCAGTGAGGGGCATGGCGAGTTCCTAGAATTTTTTTATTTTTTGTCACAAGTTAGCGGAAAATGATGATTTTTTTTTATTTTTTATTTTTCTTACAAAGTCTCATATTCCACTAACTTGTGACAAAAAATAAAAACTTCCATGAACTCACTATGCCCTTCTTTCCAAAATAGGGTCACTTGTGGGGTAGTTATACTGACCTGGCATTTTAGGGGCCGGAATGCGTGAGAAGAGGTTTGAAATGAAAATCTGTACGGCGATACCAGATGTGTACCACTTTTTTGCAGCCTAGATGCGCAAAGGGGCCCACATTCCTTTTAGGAGGGCATTTTTAGACATTTGGATCCCAGACTTCTTCTCACGCTTTAGGGCCCCTAAAATGCCAGGGCAGTATAAATACCCCACATGTGACCCCATTTTGGAAAGAAGACACCCCAAGGTATTCAATGAGGGGCATGGCGAGTTCATAGAAAAAAAAAATTTGCCACAAGTTAGCGAAAAAAAAATTTTTTCTTACAAAGTCTCCCTTTCCGCTAACTTGAGACAAAAATTTCAATCTTTCATGGACTCAATATGCCCCTCAGCGAATACCTTGGGGTGTCTACTTTCCGAAATGGGGTCACATGTGGGGTATTTATACTGTCCTGGCATTTTAGGGGCCCTAAAGCGTGAGAAGAAGTCTGGAATATAAATGTCTAAAAATTTTTACGCATTTGGATTCCGTGAGGGGTATGGTGAGTTCATGTGAGATTTAATTTTTTGACACAAGTTAGTGGAATATGAGACTTTGTAAAAAAATAATAAAATAAAAAATTTCCGCTAACTTGGGCCAAAAAAATGTCTGAATGGAGCCTTACAGGGGGGTGATCAATGACAGGGGGGTGATCAGGGAGTTTATATGGGGTGATCACCCCTGTCATTGTTCACCCCCCTGTAAGGCTCCATTCAGACGTCCGTATGTGTTTTGCGGATCCGATCCATGTATCAGTGGATCCGTAAAAATCATACGGACGTCTGAATGGAGCCTTACAAGGGGGTGATCAATCACAGGGGGGTGATCAATGACAGGGGGGTGATCAGGCAGTCTATATGGGGTGATCACCCCCGTCATTGATCACCCCCCTGTAAGGCTCCATTCAGACGTCCGTATGTGTTTTGCGGATACGATCCATATATCAGTGGATCCGTAAAAATCATACGGACGTCTGAATGGAGCCTTACAAGGGGGTGATCAATGACAGGGGGTTGATCAATGACAGGGGGGTGATCAGGGAGTCTATATGGGGTGATCAGGGGTGATCAGGGGTTAATAAGGGGTTAATAAGTGACAGGGGGGTGTAGTGTAGTGTGGTGCTTGGTGCTACATATTACTGAGCTACCTGTGTCCTCTGGTGGTCGATCCAAACAAAAGGGACCACCAGAGGACCATGTAGCAGGTATATTAGACGCTGTTATCAAAACAGCGTCTAATATACCTGTTAGGGGTTAAAAAAATCGCATCTCCAGCCTGCCAGCGAACGATCGCCGCTGGCAGGCTGAAGATCCACTCGCTTACCTTCCGATCCTGTGAACGCGCGCGCCTGTGTGCGCGCGTTCACAGGAAATCTCGGCTCACGCGAAATGACGCCAATCGGCGTTAGTGTAGCCTGGGAGCGCCGCAGCAATGACGCCTTTCAGCGTTACGTGTGCGGCAAGAGGTTAAGGTGGAGGCTAGATCTAGTTCAGAAAGGACACATCCATCTTTGTCGAGGAGGTCTGTTATAAGGGTGGATGATGTTTTAAGTTTTGGAGGGGCTGAAGATCTAATCTCCATAGGGGCTATTGAATATAGATCTTTAATTTGTAGGAGGGGAGAGAGGGAATAGATCCTTATGATTGGAAGATAACCAATTCCATACTTTAATGGTGGAACGAATCAAGGGGTTAGACATTAGAGGTAGGAATGTTAGGGGTTTTCCTGATAACAAAAGAGACTTAAGGGGGGAATTAAAGTTAGCATTCTCAATGTGGAGCCACATTTTGTGGGGGGGGGGGGGGAGCAGATCCAATCAATCGCTCTACAAAGGTGGATGGCCTTCATGTATAACTCAGGGTCAGGTAAGCCAATATCCCCAAAGCATTTAGGTTTGATATGAGTGGAGAGAGAAATTCTAGACTTTTTCCCTTGCCACAAGAACTGACGTATGAGTCTGTTTAGTTTTCTGAAAAATGAACGGGGAATTATGATGGGCAGTACCTGGAGGAGATAAGTAAGCCTAGGGATGACCAACAACATCACCATATTTTTCCTGCCAAACCAGGAAAGGTAATGTCCTTCTAGTGAGTCCAATTGAGCGGCTTGTAGAAGGGGAGTTGGAAGAAGTCGGGAAGATGAGCGTTTATTTTAATTTCCAAATATGTTAGATGTTGATCAGTCCAATTGAATGGGGAATTTGATTGGAGTATTTTGATAGAAGAAGGGGATAGGCCAGTATGTAGGATTTGCGATTTTTGTGGGTTAATTTTAAAATTGGAAAGTGAACTAAAATTGTTGAGCAATGAAAGTATCTTGGGCATGGAGGTAAGGGGGTTGGTAGTGAGAATTAGGAGGTCATCAGCAAAGGCGGCTAATTTAAATTCTTGGGACCCAATTTTTAAACCATGGATGGAGTTTTCCTGTCTAAGGGCTTGCATGAGGGTTTCAATGACTAAGACAAAGATGAGATGGGAGAGGGGGCAACCTTGGCGGGTTCCGTTCTTAATCAAAAAGTTGGAGGATGTGTGGTTGTTCACTGGAACCGAGGCGGAAGCATTATTGTACATTGCGAAAATAGTGTGTATATATGGGGCAGGGAAGTTGAATTTGAGTAGGGTGAGTTTAATGTAGGACCAATCTATGCGGTCAAAAGCTTTTTCCGTGTCGGTGCCCAGGAGAACTAGAGGCAACTTTTTGTTTGAGGTGTAATAAAGAGCATCTAGGATTTTGGTTGTATTATCTTTTCCTTCCCGTCCTTTAACAAACCCCACCTGGTCAGGATGAATCAGATTTGGGAGAATGGATTGGATTCTAGATGCATGCATCTTCGCTAGAAGTTTTAAGTCAATATTTAGAAGGGATATGGGGTGGTAATTGGCACATTGGGTGGGATCTTTTCCCTCTTTGGGTATGATAGTAATCACTGCCTTCGTCATGTCTGGGGAAAGGGGGCAATTTTGTAAGGCTTGGTTACATACACATATCAAATAGGGGATTAACGTGGCTTGGAATGTAGAGTAGTAGATATTTGAGAGCCCATCAGGGCCGGGGCATTTACCTTTTGGAGAGCTTTTGAGGGCTGCGGTGAGTTCCGCAATAGTAAAAGGTTTTGAGAGGTCTTCGCATTGGGAAGGGGTTAAGGATGGTAATTTTAGGGTATCTAAAAAAGATTTAGTGAGCGGATTTGCATCCATGTTAGTTTGGGAGGCAGTGGGGGGAGGTAAATTGTAAAGGTCATTGTAGAAGAGGCAAAATTGCTCAGCAATGGCCTCAGGTGAATAAAGTTGAAGACCTTTAATACGGTTCATCATAAATCTCGAGGCTTTATTGCCATGGGCGTAAGATTTATGTTGGGAGGAAAGGTAATACTTGGCTGTTTTTTCATTCAGTAGGTTTTTGAGCTCAGATCTAAGAGCTGAGAGATCTGATATGTGTTGAGGATCAAGGGATTGTTTATGCAACACTTCTAGGGTGTGTATACGGTCTAATAAGGAGGAGAACTGTTTGTCTGCTTGTTTTTTTTAAGTAGGAGCATTTACTGATAAAGTGACCTCGGATAAATGCTTTATGGGCATCCCATAATACTTGCGGGGAAATGTCAGGGGTGTCATTAGTCCTAAAATATTGTTCTAGGAGGGAGGTGAAATGAATTATATGACCATTGTCGCTCAATATGGACTCATTAAGTCTCCAAGTGGGGGGCTTACCAGTCTCAGATTGGAGATGAAAGGTGCAAAAAATCGGAGAGTGGTCCGAGATGGTAATACTTCCAATCTGAGGGTCTGAGGACTGATGCAGGAAGTCCTTGGGTACGAAGATATAGTCAATTCTACTATATGAATGACCTGGAGCTGAATAAAAAGTATAGTCAATAGCAGAAGGATTCATACATCTCCATATGTCTATCAGGCCCATTACATGTAATTTGAATTTAAGCTTTTTCAAAAGTTTAACTGATATTGTTGACTTTTTAGAGGACGTGTCTATGGGAGGGTGTAGAGCGATATTTAGGTCACCCGCTAAAATTAATATACCTTCCTGACGGACTCCACCAAAGATAGGACCTCAAGAAGCCACGGGACCTGATCAGAGTTAGGGGAGTAGACATTCACAAGGGTGAACATCTTATGGCCAATAAGCCCCTTCAGGATAATATATCTTCCCTCTGGGTCTGATATATGGGTGGAATACTGGAATGGGACGTTTTTTCGAAAGCCAATTGTCACGTACCGGCAGGACAGGTAGTGGATCCTCTGGACCAGAGAGGCGATGGCGCGGGTTGTACTAGAGGACCGGTTCTAAGCAGTTACTGGTCTTCACCAGAGCCCGCCGCAAAGCGGGATGGATTTGCTGCGGCGGTAACTACCAGGTCGTGTCCCCTAGTAACAACTTGACCTCTCTGGCTGGTGATATGGCGTGGTACACAGGGAGAAGGCAAGAGCGAAGTCGGACATAGCAGCGGTCAGGGCAGGCGGCAAAGGTTCAAAGGCGAGTGGACGGTAGCAACAGGTACGGCAACAGGTAAGGCAAACAAACATAGAAAGGAACGCTTTCTCTGAGGCACAAGGCACAAAGATCCGGCAGAAAGCTGTGGGAGGAGAAGGTATAAATGGGCAGTGCACAGGTGCAGCCTAATTAAGTCAGCACTGCCTCTCACAACCTTAACCCTTAATAACCCCTTTGGACCAGGCACCAATCACCGGTGCACTGGTCCTTTGAATCTAAGAGTCCCGGCGCGCGCGCCCCCTAGAGAGCGAGGACGCACACGCCGAGACGCTGGAGTGCTGCCTGGGGGCATACGCTGTGAGCGCTCCGAGGCCAGCAGGGGACCCGGAGCGCTCAGCGTAACAGTTGCGGATGAGACTGCGGTCCAGGATGTTCTCCTCCGGCTCCCATGACCTCTCCTCAGGACCGCAGCCCTCCCAGTCGACCAAAAAAAATCTTTTCCCCCGGGAGATCTTGGTCGCCAAGATCTCCTTGACAGAGAATATATCGGAGGTACCGGCGACAGGGGTGGGAGAAACAAGCTTGGGAGAAAAACGGTTAAAGACAGCAGGTTTAAGAAGGGAGACATGGAAGGAGTTATGGATTCGGAGGGAGGGAGGAAGATGGAGCTGATAAGAAACTTGATTGATACGACTCTTGATTTTATAGGGTCCCAAGAAACGAGGGCCCAACTTGTAACTTGGGACCCTAAATCGGATGTACCTAGAGGAGAGCCACACCTTGTCACCTGGGCGAAATTCCGGTGGAGATCTGCGTCTCTTGTCAGCTTGAACCTTCATACGGGCGGAAGCTCTGAGGAGAGCAGCATGGGTTTCTCGCCAGATGGAGGAAAAATCCTGTACAAGACTGTCAACGGCAGGTACAGAAGAAGGAGTGGGAGACTGCGGCAGAGGTGGAAGAGGATGACGGCCGAAAACTACAAAGAAAGGAGACTTGTTAGAGGCAGAGGATTGTTTGTAGTTGTAGGAGAACTCCGCCAAGGGAAGTAGATCAGCCCAGTCGTCATGGCGTGAGGATACAAAGTGACGCAGATAGTCACCCAAAATCTGGTTCACCCGTTCTACTTGGCCGTTAGACTGAGGATGGTACGAAGAAGAAAAGTCCAATTTGATCCCGAGCTGAGCACATAGAGCCCTCCAGAATTTGGAGACGAATTGTACCCCACGATCCGAGACAATATGTTTGGGAAGGTTATGGAGACGGAAGATGTGTTGGAAAAATTGTTTGGCCAACATGGGTGCAGAGGGTAGACCGGGCAGGGGTACAAAGTGAGCCATCTTGGAGAAGCGATCCACCACGACCCAAATAACGGACTTGCCATGGGAGGAGGGAAGATCTGTAATAAAGTCCATGGCGATGTGAGACCAGGGAACTTCAGGAACAGGTAGAGGCAAGAGGAGACCCGCTGGTTTCTGGCGAGGCGATTTATCCCGGGCGCAAATCATACAGGCCTGGACGAAGTCCGAGACATCTTTCTCCAGAGAAGGCCACCAGTACCTTTGGGAGACTAGTTGGATAGACTTTAGCACCCCTGGATGACCGGCAAAAGGGGAGGCGTGGCCCCACTTGAGGATTCGCAGCCGCTGACGTGGAGGTACGTAGGATTTGCCAGGAGGAAGAAAGCGAAGGTCCACGGGAGCGACTGTAACAAGGCGTTCTGGAGGGATAATATATCGAGGTGTTAACTCGTCGCCCACCACATCAGAGGAGCGAGACAGAGCATCTGCCCTAATGTTCTTACAAGCCGGACGGAAATGGATCTCAAAGTTAAAGCGGGTGAAGAACAGAGACCAACGAGCCTGACGGGGATTTAATCTCTGAGCAGACTGGAGATAAGCCAGGTTCTTGTGGTCCGTGAAGATGTACACAGGATGTGTGGCGCCCTCGAGTAGATGTCTCTATTCCTCCAGTGCCAATTTAATAGCCAGCAGTTCCCTGTCCCCAATGGAGTAATTTCTCTCTGCGGAAGAGAATGTTTTTGAAAAGACGCCAAAAGTTGAAGTTTTGCCCCGGGAAGACTTCTGGGTGAGGACAGCTCCGGCTCCCACCGAGGAGGCATCCACTTCAAGAGAGAAGGGCTTGGTGGAATCTGGTCTAGAGAGAACGGGTGCAGAGGCAAAGGCGGATTTCAAGGACTGGAAGGCTTCCTCGGCTTGGGAAGGCCAGGATTTGGGGTTAGCTCCTTTTCTAGTGAGAGCCACGATAGGAGCTACCAGAATGGAATAGTGAGGGATGAATTGCCTGTAGTAATTCGCAAAGCCCAGAAATCTTTGTATGGCTCGGAGGCCAGAGGGACGTGGCCAATCCAGAACCGCCGAGAGTTTGGCTGGGTCCATTAGAAGTCCTTGGGCTGAGATAATGTATCCCAGGAAAGGCAGGGAGGTCCGTTCAAAAATACATTTTTCAAGTTTAGCGTACAGGCGATTTCTCCTAAGACGAGTAAGAACTTGTTGCACATGGACCCGGTGTTGATCCAAATTGGAGGAAAAGATGAGGATATCATCCAGGTATACGACCACGCAGGTGTAAAGTAAGTCCCTGAAAATGTCATTGACGAATTCCTGGAAGACAGCAGGTGCGTTGCAGAGGCCGAAGGGCATCACCAAATACTCAAAATGGCCATCCCTTGTGTTAAAGGCGGTCTTCCATTCGTCTCCCTCACGGATACGGATCAGATTATAGGCCCCTCGAAGGTCCAATTTAGTAAAGATCTTAGCCCCTCGGAGACGATCAAATAGCTCAGAGATTAGAGGCAGAGGGTAACGGTTCTTGATGGTAATTTTATTAAGACCTCTGTAGTCAATGCAGGGGCGGAGGGAGCCGTCTTTTTTTTGTCACGAAGAAAAAACCGGCCCCAGCAGGAGAAGAAGATTTTCTTATGAATCCTCTCTGTAGGTTCTCACGTATATAGTCGGACATGGCACGAGTCTCAGGAGGAGAGAGAGGATAAATTCTGCCCCGAGGTGGAGTAGAACCGGGTATCAGGTCGATCGGGCAATCATAGGATCGGTGAGGAGGAAGAACCTCAGCTTGTTTCTTGCAGAAGACATCCGTGAAGGAATGGTATGGCTTGGGCAGCCCAGAAGGCGGAGAAACTTGCGGGTTCTGTTTGACCAGAGCAGGCTTGAGACAGCGGTCCGAACAGGAGGAGCCCCAACGCAGGATCTCACCGGTGGACCAATTCAGGACAGGACTATGACGTTGAAGCCACGGCAGACCCAGGAGGAGTTCGGAGGAACAGAAGGGAAGGACAAAGAACTCTAAAGTCTCGGTATGAAATATTCTGATGTCCATCTGCAGAGGCTGGGTACGGAACTGCACGGTGGCAGAGAGTCTCTCACCATTAACAGTAGAGATGAAAAACGGCTTGGGTAGATGGATTACTGGAATACGGTACTTGTCAACCAAGGAGGCGTGAATGAAGTTGCCAGCTGAACCGGAATCCAAGAAGGCGGCTGCAGAGAAAGAGGACTTGGAAGAGATGATCAGCTGCACGGGTATGATGAGACGTGGAGAGGAAGAATTTACACCTAGCAACGCCTCTCCCACGCTTACTAGGTGCGAGCGTTTCCCGAACGCGGTGGACGGAGAGGACAATCTCTAAGGAAGTGCTCGGTACTGGCACAGTACAGACACAGGTTCTCGTTTCTGCGGCGGCTTCGTTCTTGCGGAATCAAGCGTGACCGATCCACCTGCATGGCTTCCGCGGCGGAAAACCCAGTAGCGGGTTGAGGTGGATGCGGAAAAACGGGAGCCAGACGAGGAAAGCGTCTAGGACGAGCTTTTTCCTTTTCAAGGAGGAGTTCCTCTTGTCTTTCGGCGAAACGTTTGTCAATCCTAGTGGCCAGCAAGATGAGGTCACTAAGAGTGGAAGGAAGCTCACGTGCAGCCAGAACGTCCTTTACTTTACTGTTAAGTCCTTTCTTGAAGGTGGCGCAAAGGGCTTCATTGTTCCAGTTCAGCTCAGAGGCCAGGGTGCGGAACTGAATGGCATAGTCACCCACGGAAGAACCTCCTTGGGTCAAATTTAGCAAGGCAGTCTCTGCGGAGGTAACCCGGGCAGGCTCTTCAAAAACATTCCGGAACTCTAGGCAGAAGCTCTGGACGGAAGTGGTGGCAGGATCTGCGCGGTCCCATAGTGGTGTAGCCCAGGCCAGGGCCTTCCCAGACAGCAAACTGAGAATAAAGGCTACCTTGGCTCGCTCAGAAGGAAACTGGTCGGACAGGAGCTCGAGGTGGAGAGAGCACTGCGACAAGAACCCACGGCACTGCTTAGGATCTCCGTCATATTTGTCTGGTAGGGACAAACGGATTCTGGAACCGCTGGTAACTGCAGGCGGAGGTGATGCAGCAGGAGCAGACGGAGGAGCTGGCTGACGCAGAGAAGGCAGGAGCTGCTGCAACATAGCGGTCAACTGGGCCAGCTGTTGACCCTGCTGGGCCACAATGGTCGTGAGGTCCTCCAGGCTTGGCAGGGGAACATCACCGGGATCCATGGCCGGATCTTACTGTCACGTACCGGCAGGACAGGTAGTGGATCCTCTGGACCAGAGAGGCGATGGCGCGGGTTGTACTAGAAGACCGGTTCTAAGCAGTTACTGGTCTTCACCAGAGCCCGCCGCAAAGCGGGATGGATTTGCTGCGGCGGTAACTACCAGGTCGTGTCCCCTAGTAACAACTCGACCTCTCTGGCTGGTGATATGGCGTGGTACACAGGGAGAAGGCAAGAGCGAAGTCGGACGTAGCAGCGGTCAGGGCAGGCGGCAAAGGTTCAAAGGCGAGTGGACGGTAGCAACAGGTACGGCAACAGGTAAGGCAAACAAACATAGAAAGGAACGCTTTCTCTGAGGCACAAGGCACAAGGCACAAAGATCCGGCAGAAAGCTGTGGGAGGAGAAGGTATAAATGGGCAGTGCACAGGTGCAGCCTAATTAAGTCAGCACTGCCTCTCACAACCTTAACCCTTAATAACCCCTTTGGACCAGGCACCAATCACCGGTGCACTGGTCCTTTGAATCTAAGAGTCCCGGCGCGCGCGCCCCCTAGAGAGCGAGGACGCACACGCCGAGACGCTGGAGTGCTGCCTGGGGGCATACGCTGTGAGCGCTCCGAGGCCAGCAGGGGACCCGGAGCGCTCAGCGTAACACCAATGCTGAGTTCCCTAGAGGCCGCGCCATCCGAACCGCAAATAAACCACTCCAGGAATCTGGAGTGGGAGAGGTCTGGGAATTTACCCTGTTTATAGTGGGTTTCTTGAAGGAAAACTACTGAGCAGCTCTCCTTCCATAGAAGAGAGAGGATTTGGGATCTTTTAGAGGGTGATCTAAGTCCCTTCACATTGAAGGATGAAAGTTTGAAATCTGTCATGAGAAATTATATGGGGTGTGAAGGGAGGTATGAACACTGTTTTGCACGTCCCATCTAAAAGAGGGAGTATGGAAGTGATAGGCCGCCTCGAGGAGAGTCAGGTCCCAATATGCCACATACAGTCCTGATCAAAAGTTTAAGACCACTTGAAAAATGGCAAAAAATTATATTTAGCATGGCTGGATCTTAACAAGGTACCAAGTAGAGCTTCAACATGCAACAAGAAGAAATGGGAGTGAGACAAAACATTTTTTGAGCATTCAATTTAATGAAAACAACGAATAAACTGAAACAGGCTGTTTGTCAGTTGATCAAAAGTTTAGGACCACACCTCCAAAAAAAAAACTAAACACCCCCAAAACAGAAATCCAACTTCCAAACATGAACTCAGCAATAATTAGCAATAATTATTGTTTATCATTCCCCAAAAAAATTTCGGCATGCTTGATGCAAGCGTTTCCATGAGGTGAGTGGGAACATTTCTCCAAGTGGTGAAGATGGCCGCACGAAGGCTATCTACTGTCTGTAACTGTTGTCCATTTTTGTAAACTTCCCTTGCCATCCATCCCCAAAGGTTCTCAATTGGATTTAGATCAGGGGAACACACAGGATGGGCCAAAAGAGTGATGTTATTCTCCTGGAAGAAGTCCCTTGTCCTGCGGGCACTGTGTACTGTAGCGTTGTCCTGTTGAAAAACCCAGTCGTTACCACACAGACGAGGGCCCTCAGTCATGAGGAATGCTCTCTGTAACATCTGGACATAGCTAGCGGCCGTTTGACGCCCCTGCTCTTCCTGAAGCTCCATTGTTCCACTGAAGGGAAAAGCACCCCAGACCATTATGGCGCCCCCTCCACGGTGGCGCGTAGAAAATATCTCAGGTGGTATCTGCTTGTCATGCCAGTAACGTTGGAAACCATCAGGACCATCAAGGTTACATTTTTATTTTCATCAGAGAATAAAACTTTCTTCCACCTTTGAATGTCCCATGTTTGGTGCTCTCTTGCAAAGTTCAAACAAGCAGTTCTGTGGCTTTCAAGGAGACGAGGTCTTTGAAGACGTTTTTTTTTTTTAAGCCCTTCAGTCTCAGATGCCGTCTGATGGTTATGGGGCTGCAGTCAGCACCAGTAAGGGCCTTAATTTGGGTCGAGGATCGTCCAGTGTCTTGACGGACAGCCAATTGGATCCTCCGGCTCAGTGCTGATGAAATTTTTTTGGGTCTTCCACTTGACTTTTTTGTTCCATAACCCTCAGGATCATTTAAGAATTTAAGAAATTTCAAATGACTGTCTTACTGCGTCCCACCTCAGCAGCAATGACGCTGTGAGAGACCCTGCTTATGCAGTTCAACAACCCGACCACGTTCAAAAAGGGAGAGTTTTTTTTGCCTTTGCCATCACAACGTGTGACTACCTGACAGAAAAAGACAATGAATCCACATCTTTGCACAGATTTGGCCTTTTAAAGGCATGTGGTCCTAAACTTTTGATCAGCTGAAAAACAGCCTGTTTCAGTTTATTTGTTGTTTTCATTAAATTGAATGCTCAAAAAATGTTTTGTCTCACTCCCATTTCTTCTTGTTAATGGGAAAGGAAAGGAAAAAAAGGAGGAAGTTTATTCAAATACTCAAGGATCTGGAAAGGAAATCCCCCGAGTGTCTGAAAGTAGGCGCCGACAGTGGTGGTAACTGGGGTCTGGGTAGCGCAAGGGTGGCAGCCCAAAAAAGTGTCCAATGAAGGCACTCAATATAGATTTCGAAAAACAAAAAGCAAGGGTAATGGGGGAAGGTACAAAAGGCGCCAAACCGAGTGAAAAAATAAACTAAAAATAGGTCAAGAATATAGTATCTTGGTGCTATAGTACTAGCATATTATACATATAGGTAAAGAGCTTTAAAGGGAAAAAATAAAAAAAGGTACAAAATTAGTCTGAAACCGATAGGCAGGTAAAGTAAAATGAAATGAGGTCTCTGCTTGCGGTTTACACAGGAGGTTGAAAGCAAAGTTTAAAAACAAAGGTTAAAAACAAGGAATAAAATGGATGAGAACACATCCAGTGAGGCACTTACTTCACTGGGGGGTCGTCAGCAGGATAAGCATAAAACACCTGTGACGATTCCCCCCTGGCCAGGATCGTTTGTAGAGTCTCAGCGAATGATGGCAGCAAGGCAGTGTGCTTCTGATCAAATCACCTTTATTAAAAGATATGTGGCTCAACGCGTTTCGGGGATCAAGATTTCCCCTTCATCAGGAGCAAGTGGCTATAGTTATACCTGTAGCAAGTCAGGTCTATAAATACACAGTCCAATTAGTGGTTTAATTGACAAATTGGCACCAAAAGTGCCGAAAACGGAAGTGGTGTGGTGTCACTTCCGGTCGGTGGAACGCAAATTGCGTTCCATAGAGTGGAAGTGGTCAATTAAAATGACAGTTTAAATGATGATGAATAAAATGAAAATAAAAATAAAATAATGGTCATAGTAATGTGTGTGGGGGGGTGGAATGGAGCCTTGAGTACTAAGTGGTGGCCGAGGGGAAAGGGGCGCTTAGATGCGATCCAGACCGGCGCTCCCAGCGGTGGAACGCTTGGTGGAACGCATGGGTAGGGGGGCGGGGTGGATGAGGAGAAGGGAGGAAGTGTTAGTACGTCACCTGGTGACGTGTTGACTCGGTGCAGGCGGCTGAGGCTGAGCGGACGTGGCTAGGGGAGGTGTTACTAGAGGGCAGAGACGCAGTGGCGTCCTGTGGAGTGCATAATGGAGCGCACGTTCGGGGGGCGGGGTTATCAGTAGTTATGCACTTAGAGTGACTGGCCGGCAGCACCACCACCGGGTTTTGAGGAATGGTGGGGCCGATGATTGGGTCCTTTAGTAATATTGGCCAATGTTTAGTGAGTATTTTTCTGATCGCGGTGTGTTGGGTGTTGTAGCGGGTGATAAGATTTAGTGGGAAATTGTTAGTATTTTTTGTCTTTTTTGGGTTAGATTCTCCATATTTGATATCTCGTTCAGTTGTCAGAATCCTTTTCTTGGAGTCTATGACTAGTTTTTTGGGGTATCCCTTTTCATAAAATCTCTTTCCCAAAAATTCTAGTTGTTGGGTAAGTGTTTCCTTATCTGAGAGAGACCTATGCATTTCCTCATTACGCTTCATCTGCCCAACTCATCAAGTAGTCTCAATAAGCAACCTAAACCAGTATGACGCATGTACACATATATCCCCCCTTATGTACATATATATGTAGACCATGTATATATATGTCGATTCTGTGCGTTCCTTTTTAGACATTTGTACGGCTATACGCGTATTCATCCATTTATAATTTGCGTTTAATTTTTGTACAATTTTCTCATAATCCTCTCATATACCTTGTCTATGCATATTTATATATTTATATCTGTATATGTGTGTGTATAATTTTATTTACACATGTATATATCATTGGCCCCTATCACGACTGCCCACTATGCAAATTATGTATACATATGCTCTCGTTTTGTTCTTTGTTTTTTGTTTTGTTTGTTTCTATATGTGTAAATTCACACACCTGTCCGTCACTATATTTGACATACATTCAATCCATATCCCTTCCTTCACTTTTTTTAAATTATTCTCTTTTTTAAAATTATTTATTTTAAATTATTTATTTATCTATTACATTGTATATGTGTTCTATGGGGGATAAACACCACCCACCATGTTTATTAACTGTATCTCAGGGATCCTTCTCATGTCACGTGGTTTATATATACCTATATATAAGCTGTTTATATGTATATATACTTATATCATGTTTTCCCTTCATCTCTTTTATTACCCCTAATACTTATGATCCCTTATTAACCTTCCCGTTTTTTACTATCCCTCCATTTTATGCCCCTTTTATCCTTTGCCAATGCATTCTTTCTCCTTCCAGCAGCACATGTGACCACACACACACAATACTACCCCTCCGTGCTGCCGGCCAGTCACTCTAAGTGCATAACTACTGATAACCCCGCCCCCCGAACGTGCGCTCCTTTATGCGCTCCACAGGACGCCACTGCGTCTCCGCCCTCTAGTAGCACCTCCCCCAGCCACGTCCGCTCAGCCTCAGCGGCCTGCACCGAGTCAACACGTCACCAGGTGACGTACTAACACTTCCTCCCTTCTCCTCATCCACCCCGCCCCCCTACCCATGCGTTCCACCAAGCGTTCCACCGCTGGGAGCGCCGGTCTGGATCGCATCTAAGCGCCCCTTTCCCCCACCTGCCCTCGGCCACCACTTAGTACTCAAGGCTCCATTCCACCCCCCCACACACTTCATTACTATGACCATTATTTTATTTTTATTTTCATTTTATTCATCATCATTTGAACTGTCATTTTAATTGACCACTTCCGCCCTTTGGAACGCATTTGCGTTCCACCGACCGGAAGTGACACCACACCACTTCCGTTTTCGGCACTTTTGGCGCCAATTTGTCAATTAAACCACTAATTGGACTGTGTATTTATAGACCTGACTTGCTACAGGTATAACTATAGCCACTTGCTCCTGATGAAGGGGAAATCTTGATCCCCGAAACGCGTTGAGCCACATATCTTTTAATAAAGGTGATTTGATCAGAAGCACACTGCCTTGCTGCCATCATTCACTGAGACGCTACACACGATCCTGGCCAGGGGGGAATCATCACAGGTGTTTTATGCTTATCCTGCTGACGACCCCCCAGTGAAGTAAGTGCCTCACTGGATGTGTTCTCATCCATTTTATTCCTTGTTTTTAACCTTTGTTTTTAAACTTTGTTTTCAACCTCCTGTGTAAACCGCAAGCAGAGACCTCATTTCATTTTACTTTACCTGCCTATCGGTCTCAGACTCATTTTGTACCTTTTTTTTTTTTTTCTTTAAAGCTCTTTACCTATATGTATAATATGCTAGTACTATAGCACCAATTTACTATATATATTCTTGACCTATTTTTAGTTCATTTTTTAGCTCGGTTTGGCGCCTTTTGTACCTTCCCCCATTACCCTTGCTTTTTGTTTTTCGAAATTTCTTCTTGTTGCATGTTAAAGCTCTATTTGGAACCTTGTTAAGATCCAGCCATGTTAAATATGATTTTTTGCCATTTTTCAAGTGGTCTTAAACTTTTGATCAGGACTGTACTTATAGCCATAGATATAGTACATTAATACTCTCTGACTGTAAAATAGCAACGAAAAACAAAAACTGAAAACAAACCAATAACAAAACCAGGGTTGCGTTGAGGCAACCAACAATGAGGACATTAGTGAGAAGCTCTTAGGCCTCTAGTAGGAGGGGGGAAAGGATATCAACCCAATTAGAATGACCTGCTACGAGTTGATAGAAGTTGTATTAATGAGACCAGAAAGGTATTATAGGGGGGAAGGGAGAGGGAGGGGCAGGGGAGAAGAAGGGGGGGGGTCTAAGAGGGATGAAGTAGGGGGTGGGAGCAAGGAAAGGGTGGCATAGTTAAGGGGGTTCAGGGGGGCGAAGAAGATGAGTATGTTTGGTCAGAGGTAGTTATTAGCTATAACAGTTAAATGTTATCCTTAGGTATTACGAGGTGGACCAGGCAATCCTCTTGGGGGTCAGAAGGCTATTTCTTCTCTTCGCCCGTTTGTTGCTTTGGAGTGTTGGCTCTCTCCCACGGAGTCATCCTAGGTAGGTCTGGTAGAGAAGCGATATCTGAGACAGTGTCCCAGCAGGCGATATCCAAAGGAGGAATGTCCGTGGAGGATAATATTTCTTGGAGGTCTTCGTATGAGGAGATCCTGACAAACCCGAGTTAGGGTTCGTCGATTTGGGGACAGCGCCTGGCTCAGAGGGTCTCTGTCCACCGATTTTGACCATGTTTAGGGTCTTTGTGCTTGCGTAGGCTAGTATCTCAGCAGGTCAGTGTGCGGAGCTCAGCAAGACGCGGCCATTCAGCTCTGGGGCTAGCTCCGCCCCCCAACTTTAACCCTTTCTTGATGAGGCAATTTTCAGTTTTTTTGCAATTTTGTTTTCCTGTCTTTTTTATTTTGCCATTAACATAGCTGTATGAGGGTGTGTTTTTTTGCGGGACAAGATGTACTTTCTAATGCTATTTAAAATTGTACAGGAAGTAGTGGGAAGTGGAAAAAAATTCTAAATGGGGGGAATTTGAATGAAAGACACAATTCTGCTAGGTTTACTATACAAATCTGGCGATATTGCATATGTGTAGTTTTCTTAGCTGAGGTCCAGAGTTGTCTGGATCAGGTATTCAATAAGAATATCTTTGTACTTTCCTACATTCTGCTTTTCTTCAACTCTGATCATTCTCCCTGAACAGAAGCTTTTTACTCTGCCATATAGCCCAGGCTGGTGGAATGCTGCTATGATGGTTGACCTTCTGGAAGTTTCTGAAATTTGCATGCAGAATCTTTGAAGCTCAATCTGAGTCACTATTGAGTTCTTGGTCACCTCTCTTATCAAGGTCCTTTTGATCTTATTACTTACAGTAGTTTGGTGGGGTACACAGCTCTAGGAAGAGTCCTGGTTGTTCCAAATTTCTCCCATCTAAGGCCTCCTGCACACGGCCGTTTTTTTCCCCCCGTTTACTGGCCGTTTTTTGCGTTCCGTATACGGAACCATTAATTTCAATGGTTCCGCAAAAAAAACGGAATGTACTCCGTATGCATTCCGTTTCCGTATTTCCGTTCCGTTTTTACATAGAACATGTCCTATTATTGCCCGCAAATCACGGTCCGTGGCTCCATTCAAGTCAATGGGTCCGCAAAAAAAAACGGAACACATACGGAAATGCATCCGTATGTCTTCCTTTTCCGTTCCGTTTTTTGCTGAACCATCTATTGAAAATGTTATGCCCAGCCCAATTTTATCTATGTAATTACTGTATACTGTATATGCCATACGGAAAAACGGAACGGAAAAACGGAACAGAAACGGAAGCACAACGGAAACAAAAAACGGAACAACGGATCTGTAAAAAAAAGGACCGCAAAACACTGAAAAAGCCATACGGTCGTGTGCAATAGGCCTAAGAATTATGGAGGCCACTGTGCTCTTGGTAACTTTCAAGGCAGAAAACATTTTTTTGTACCCTTCTCCAAATCTGTTGTTTCATGAAATCATGTCTCCGAGCTCTACAGACAGTTCTTTTGCCCTTATGGCTTGGTTTTAGCTCTGATATGCATTTTCAGCTGTCAGACTTTACATGTAGACAGGGGTGTGTCTTTCCAAAATATGTCCAATTAACTGAATTAACCACAGGTGGACTCCAATAAAGGTGAAGAAACATCTTAAATTTGACAAAAAAATAGGAGGCCCCCAGAGCTAAATTTCAAGTGTTATAGAATGCTTATGTCAATGTGAAATTTTATTTTTCCTTTTTAATAATTTTACAAATATTTCTAAAATTATGTTTCACTTAAACATTAGGGGGTAGTGAGTGCAGAATGATGAGAACCTTTTTTTTTTTGCTTTTTTTTTTGAAGAGGGACATTTATGGCTCTATACACCACCACAATGGATTTGAAATGAAACGAACAAGATGTGCTTTAACTGCAGACTGTCAGCTTTAATTTGAGGGTATTTACATCCAAATCAGGTGAACGGACAATTGGCTTCTCAGCTGTTCCATGGCCAGTTGTGTGTTATGGAGTTTGTATGTTCTCCCCGTGTTTGCGTGGGTTTCCTCCGGGTACTCCGGTTTCCTCCCACACTCCAAAGACATACTGATAGGGACCTTAGATTGTGAGCCCCATTGGGGACAGTTGGATGATAATGTCTGTAAAGCGCTGCGGAATATAGTAGCGCAATATAAAATGCATAAAATAAATAAATAAATTCCCTCATTATCCCAATGAGCAGATAAAAGGTCCAGAGTTCATTTCAAGTGTGCTATTTGCATTTGGAATCTGTTGCTGTCAACTCTCAAGATGAGATCCAAAGAGCTGTCACTAAAACAAAAAATATTAGGCGTGGCCAAAACAACTGTTTGGAACATTCTTAACCACCTCAGCTCCCCTAGCTTAAACACCCTTAATGACCAGGCCACTTTTTACACTTCTGCACTACACTACTTTCACCATTTATTGCTCGGTCATGCAACTTACCACCCAAATGAATTTTAACTCCTTTTCTTCTCACTAATAGAGCTTTCATTTGGTGGTATTTCATTGCTGCTGACATTTTTACATTTTTACATTTTTTTTTATTAATCGAAATTTAACGATTTTTTTTGCAAAAAAATAACATTTTTCACTTTCAGTTGTAAAATTTTGCAAAAAAAAAACGACATCCATATATATTTTTTTCTCCAAATTCATTGTTCTACATGTCTTTGATAAAAAAAAAATGTTTGGGTAAAAAAAAAATGGTTTGGGTAAAAGTTTACAAACTATGATACAAAAATGTGAATTTCCGCTTTTTGAAGCAGCTCTGACTTTCTGAGCACCTGTCATGTTTCCTGAGGTTCTACAATGGCCAGACAGTACAAACACCCCACAAATGACCACATTTCGGAAAGTAGACACCCTAAGGTATTCGCTGATGGGCATAGTGAGTTCATAGAAGTTTTTATTTTTTGTCACAAGTTAGCGGAAAATGATGATTTTTTATTTACTTTATTTTTTTCTTACAAAGTCTCATATTCCACTAAATTGTGACAAAAATAAAAACTTCCATGTACTCACTATGCCCATCACGAAATACGTTGGGGTGTCTTCTTTCCAAAATGGGGTCACTTGTGGGGTAGTTATACTGCCCTGGCATTCTAGGGGCCCTAATGTGTGGTAAGTAGTTTGAAATCAAAATCTGTAAAAAATGGCCGGTGAAATCCGAAAGGTGCTCTTTGGAATGTGGGCCCCTTTGCCTACCTAGGCTGCAAAAAAGTGGCACACATGTGGTATTGCCGTAGTTATACTTCCCTGGCATTCTAGGGGCCCTAATGTGTGGTAAGTAGTTTGAAATCAAAATGTGTAAAAAATGACCAGTGAAATCCTAAAGGTGCTCTTTGGAATGTGGGCCCCTTTGCCCACCTAGGCTGCAAAAAAGTGTCACACATGTGGTATCGCCGTACTCAGGAGAAGTTGGGCAATGTGTTTTGGGGTGTCTTTTTACATATACTCATGCTGGGTGAGAGAAATATCTCGGCAAACGACAACTTTTCCCATTTTTATACAAAGTTGGCATTTGACCAAGATATTTATCTCACCCAGCATGGGTATATGTAAAATGACACCCCAAAACACATTGCCCAACTTCTCCTGAGTACGGCGATACCAGATGTGTGACACTTTTTTGCAGCCTAGATGCGCAAAGGGGCCCACATTCCTTTTAGGTGGGCATTTTTAGACATTTGGATCCCAGACTTCTTCTCACGCTTTAGGGCCCCTAAAATGCCAGGGCAGTATAAATACCCCACATGTGACCCCATTTTGGAAAGAAGACACCCCAAGGTATTCAATGAGGGGCATGGCGAGTTCATAGAATTTTTTATTTTTTGTCACAAGTTAGCGGAAAACTTACAAAGTCTCATATTCCACTAACTTGTGACAAAAAATAAAAACTTCCATGAACTCACTATTCCCATCAGCGAATACCTTGGGGTGTCTTCTTTCCAAAATGGGGTCACTTGTGGGGTAGTTATACTGCCCTGGCATTTTAGGGGCCGAATGCGTGAGAAGTGGTTTGAAATCAAAATCTGTACACAAGTTAGCGGAATTTTTTTTTTTTTTTCTCACAAAGTCTCCCTTTCCGCTAACTTGGAACAAAAATTTCAATCTTTCATGGACTCAATATGCCCCTCACGGAATACTGTCACGGCTGTATGTGAGCAACAAGAGCATGCACAGAAAATAGAGCTACTGACCGGACCCAAACTAGGGAGGATAAAGGGTTACCCCTGTCAGACCCTCGAAAGCTCTCCCTATGCTGCTAAGCCCATGCCCGGATCCAAATGGTGGAAGGAGGCATGCCCGCGTACCTAAGACTGATGAGCACTGTAACCCCTACAATAGTGGAAGGGGCACGGCCACCGGTGCCCTGCTCAGTATATGGAGGGAACCGTGGTCGCCTCGGATCCAGTCAGAAAACACACAGATACACAACAATGTCTGCACACTTAGCTGAAGGGGCTGCAGCCGCAGTGAAGACGGATCCAAAGACAGGCTGGCAATATCCGGAGTACTTGCTGCAGCAGAACACAGGTCCAGTGAAAGGATAGCATGCAAGGGAAGATACTCAAGCAAGAGCTACAACCCAAATGAGAAATATAATCCACACCTACAATAGGAGGAGGATGAATATAAAGGCAGGGAAATCAAACGCAGCTGGGAGGAAGGAAACAGAAACTCCTCCCAGCTCTAGTAGTGACATCATCACAGGGGTGGAGAAACAGAGCTGTGAGAACATCCCAAAGCTCTGGTAGTGACAAATACCTTGGGGTGTCTTCTTTCCGAAATGGGGTCACATGTGGGGTATTTATACTGCCCTGGCATTTTAGGGACCCTAAAGAGTGAGAAGAAGTCTGGAATATAAATGTCTAAAAAATTTTACGCATTTGGATTTCATGAGGGGTATGGTGAGTTCATGTGAGATTTAATTTTTTGACACAAGTTAGTGGAATATGAGACTTTGTAAGAAAAAAAATAATAATAATTCCGCTAACTTGGGCCAAAAAAATGTCTGAATGGAGCCTTACAGGGGGGTGATCAATGACAGGAGTGTGATCAATGACAGGGGGGTGATCAGGGAGTCTATATGGGGTGATCACCCCCCTGTCATTGATCACCCCCCTATAAGGCTCCATTCAGATGTCCGTATGTGTTTTGCGGATCCGATCCATGTATCCGTGGATCCGTAAAAAACATACGGACGTTTGAATGGAGCCTTACAGGGGGGTGATTAATGACAGGGGGGTGATCAGATCAGGGAGTCTATATGGGGTAATCACACCCCTGTCATTGATCACCCCCCTATAAGGCTCCATTCAGATGTCCGTATGTGTTTTGCGGATCCGATCCATGTATCCGTGGATCCGTAAAAAACATACGGACGTTTGAATGGAGCCTTACAGGGGGGTGATCAATGACAGGGGGGTGATCAGGGAGTCTATATGGGGTGATCACCTCCCTGTCATTGATCACCCCCCTATAAGGCTCCATTCAGATGTCCGTATGTGTTTTGCGGATCCGATCCATGTATCCGTGGATCCGTAAAAAACATACAGACGTTTGAATGGAGCCTTACAGGGGTGTTATCAATGACAGGGGGGTGATCAGGGAGTCTATATGGGGTGATCACCCCCCTGTAAGGCTCCATTCAGACGTCCGTATGTGTTTTGCGGATCCGATCCATGTATCAGTGGATTCGTAAAAATCATACGGACGTCTGAATGGAGCCTTACAGGTGGGTGATCAATGACAGGAGGGTGATCAATGACAGGGGGGTGATCAGGGAGTCTATATGGGGTGATCACCCCCGTCATTGATCCCCCCCCCTTAAGGCTCCATTCAGACGTCCGTATGTGTTTTGCGGATCCGATCCATGTATCCGTGGATCCGTAAAAATTATACGGACGTCTGAATGGAGCCTTACAAGGGGGTGATCAATGACAGGGTGTTGATCAATGACAGGGGGGTGATCAGGGAGTTTATATAGGGTGATTAGGGGTGATCAGGGGTTAATAAGGGGTTAATAAGTGACAGGGGGGGTGTAGTGTAATGGTGTTTGCTGCTACTTATTACTGAGCTGCCTGTGTCCTCTCGTGGTCGATCCAAGCAAAAGGGACCACCAGAGGACCAGGTAGCAGGTATATTAGACGCTGTTATCAAAAAACGGGTTAAAAAAATCACATCTCCAGCCTGCCAGCGAACGATCGCCGCTGGCAGGCTGGAGATCCACTCGCTTACCCTCCCATCCTGTGAACGCGCGCGCCTGTGTGCGCGCGTTCACAGGAAATCTCACGTCTCGCGAGATGACGCACGGATGCGTCCAGGAGGAATGAATCGACCGCCTCCAGGACGCATCCGTGCGTTAGGCGGTCGGGAGGTGGTTAAAAAGAATATTCAAGACCAAGAGAAATTCAGCTTCCAAGATGCAAAAGGTGGAATCTTTATTGTGCGTTTAAAATCCAATGCAAGACATCACAGGTTTACAGTAACGCGTTTCAGACCGCAAGTAAATCAGGGTCCTTCATCATGACAAAAAACTTGTGTACAATACTCAGTTTAAAAGGCTAGTCCACACCTGACACCCCAATCATTGAGTCACATGTCCTGATTAACCTAACTCAGAACATGTGTCAACCATGAAGGGAGGGGAAGGAGGAAAAGATACCCATGAAATATATAGAAAACATAATGACAATGCATAAAAATGATAATGTGTAAAAAAATATATATATAAATTAATGGCAGGCAAGCATGAAATTAATATTGTAATATGAGATCATGTCTCTTGTTTAGACCTTCAGGATAGTGCGCGGCAAGTAAAAACATCCAATAAGCCTCTCTATTAAGCTTTCTCCTCAGGTCACCACCTCTAGCTGGAAAAAATACCCTTTCTATACCTTGGGCTCTCAAATGGGTCACTTCACCACCATGTATGACTGCAAAATGTTCACTAACTACAGATACGTTGCGATTTCTGTAATGGGGAATATCCGATATATGCTTACGGATTCGTGATTTTATTTGGTTAGAAGTGCAACCTACATACTGCAACTTGCACATTTGGCAGGTCACTAAGTAGATGGCATTTCTTGTGTTGCAGTTCAAGTAGCTATTAATACAATTTTTTTTTGCCATTAGCCATAGAATGGAAGAACTGGCTTACTTGAAAATGATCACAACAAATGCACCTACTATGCCCGCACTTATAGCTCCCCTTCGTTGAAAGTCAGGTCGGTGTCACATTGCTTTTCTCTTTATATTATCTGGGACTGATGAGACTGCCTAATGTGGGAGCATTTTTTGCAGCACATCTAATGCCTCCCGCTATTATTTCCGACCACTTTTCATCAAAGCTGAGGACTGGTAGATGTTTTTTTAATAATTTTGCATATTTCCCTGTATTCACCACTGTACTGGGTGACAAACGTGATTGGCGTGTGGCTCTTCACTTTACTGCTGCACGCTGTGGCTGTGGAGTTCGTGTCAGGAAAGATCAAAGATTCGCGGTCCAAACTCTCAACCGTTTTTTTTGCTGCTTAACATATGATTCCGTGAATAGGCTCTGAGAGCCAATCTTTTCACAATCGTATTACTTTCCTGTTCAAAAGACGAAATGTCCGAACAGTTACGCCTAGTGCGGATCAGCTCGCCCTTTGGGATATTGTATATTACATGTGGTGGGTGACATGATGATGCATGCAAAATCGTATTGCCAGCTAGCTCTTTCCTGAAAGTGGAGGTGTTCACACTAGAACTAGCAGAATCACCGCTCAGTTTTAAATCCAAAAAGGAAACCGACCTGGTGTCAAAGTGCAACGTGAAAGAAATAGAGAGTACACATAAATCCATATATTCGCCAAACAGTGGTATGGACGCCTTAAAAAGAAGAAACGCACCGGTGAGCTCAGCAACACCAAAAGACCCGGAAGACCACGGAAAACAACTGTGGTGGATGACCAAAGAATACTTTCCCTGGTGAAGAAAACACCCTTCACAACAGTTAGCCAGATCAAGAACACTCTCCAGGAGGTAGGTGTATGTGTGTTAAAGTCAACAATCAAGAGAAGACTTCAGAGTGAATACAGAGGGTTCACCACAAGATGTAAACCATTGGTGAGCCTCAAAAACAGGAAGGCCAGATTAGAGTTTACAAACGACATCTAAAAAAGCCTTCACAGTTCTGGAACAACATCCTATGGACAGATGAGACCAAGATCAACTTGTACCAGAGTGATGAGAAGTGAAGAGTATGGAGAAGGAAAGGAACTGATCATGATCCTAAGCATACCACCTCATCAGTGAAGCATGGTGGTGGTAGTGTCATGGCGTGGGCATGTATGGCTGCCAATGGAACTGATTCTCTTGTATTTATTGATGATTTGACTGCTGACAAAAGCAGCAGGATGAATTCTGAAGTGTTTCGGGCAATATTATCTGCTCATATTCAGCCAAATGTTTCAGAACTCATTGGACGGCGCTTCACAGTGCAGATGGACAATGACCCAAAGCATACTGCAAAAGCAACCAAAGAGTTTTTTAACCCCTTAAGGAATTATGATGTACAGGTACGTCATTGCGTGCCAGGTGATGTATGGAGCGGGCCTCTGCAGTGAGCCCGCTCCATACGCACGATCTGCCGGCTGTATGATACAGCTGGCATCCGGCCGCACTGACAGGAAGCGGCGATCGTGCCGCCCCTGCCATTTAACACCTCAGGTGTCGCGATCAAGGCTGATAGCGGCACCTGTGAAGTGATGCGGCTCCATCTTCCTTTCGATCGGAGCCCCCGCAGTGAAATCGCGGTGCTCCGATTGGTTGGCATGAAAGCCTGGACGCTGCTGAAGCGATCCAGGCCTGCCATGGCTTTTTCCATACTGAGCTATGCACGAGGCATAGCGCAGAATGGAGTGAATAAAAATCCTATTCACCATAATAGATTTCTATTATGATAAATAGGAGAGGTTATCAAAAGATCTCATGTACAAGGCCCCTATGGGGGCTAATTGTTGTAAAAAAAAAAAAAGAAGTTAAATACAGCTAAAAAAAAAGTAAAAAAAATCAATATATTAAAAGTTTGGATTACCCCCCTTTCCCAATTTTACATATAAAAATACATAAACAATAAAAAAATAAACATATTGGGTATCGCCACGTCCGAAAATGTCTGAACTATTAAAATATTTTTTTAAAATTCTTGTGCAGTGAACGCAGTAGCAGAAAAAAATGAGAAACACGCGATTTACAATTTTTTGGTCATTTTGTCCCCCCCAAAAATTTTATAACGGTGATCAAAACGTTGTATATACTACAAAAATCGTATCAATGAAAACTACAGTTCGTTAAGCAAAAAACAAGCCCTTACAAAGCTCTGTAGACCGCAAGATAAAAAAGTTCTGGCTGTCAGAATATAGCTGTAACGGGCTTCCGAAGGTGCACTCGGTCCCCCATTGCCCGCAGAACTGTTGCTTAGCTTTGGGAATGAGGATCTGTGTTTGACCTCATTCTCAGGGCGGCTTTACGGCTGGGTGGCTTCCTGCTCCTAAGTCTGCCTTGAGCGCCGAGCTGATCACTCAGTGCTCAACTGGTTGGTCTGTCGGTCATGTGACGCTGGCCACGTCACATGACCCTCACTCCCCACTAGGAATACAGGCAGCCTGCTAGCCACAGGTTGCCTGTTAATTTCTAGGTTCCTGGCTATTTGTTGGACTACTGAATACTCACCTGATTCTGTTCCCTGACGATCCTTTGCCTGCTCCTCCTGTCCTGCGTATCCGTCCTGGTATTGTGACCTCGGCTCCCACCTGACTACTCTCTTAGGACTCCTCTTGTACTTCTCTACTCTCCTGGTATTTGACCCCGGCTTCTCCTGACCATTCTTTGCTTAACCCTTTGTACTGCATAGCTCTCTTGGTTCTGACCCGGTCCGATTATGTTCCGTATTTTGTCTTGTCTGTCTTCCCTGCACATATTCTAAGTTAGGGACTGTCGTCCAGTTGTCCCCTGTCATCAGGACTCGTGAGGCAAGTAGGCAGGGCCAGGGGTGAGGGTGGAGCGCAGTGGTCACTATCCTTCCCCCTGTGTGTGTGGACGTGACCGTTACAGATTAACAGGCCGAATAACCACTGTATCATGAATCCTCTTACTACCCTGACTGACCATGTCTCTAACTTGACATAGATCGTGCAGGAGCTAGGAGAGAAACTCTGTTCTTGTGAGTTAGGGCAAGGCTCTTCCACTCCTCTGTCCTCCAGTCCACATTTTGGACCCCAGATCAAGCTCCCAGAACCCTTTTCTGGAGACCGGAAGAGGTTTCTCTCCTTTAAGAAGAATTGCAAACTCTACTTCTGTTTGCGCCCCGTGTCCTCCGGTCCCGAGAGCCAACGCGTGGGGATTATCATTTCTCTACTACAGGGTGATGCCCAGGACTGGGCATTTTCGTTACCTCCTGGGGCCTGTTGTCTAAATTCTGTGGACGGGTTTTTTCAGGCCCTGGGTACCCTCTATGACGAACCAGACAGGGCCCTGGTAGCCGAGACGGCTCTTAGGGCACTGGTTCAGGGCCATCTCCCTGCAGAGGAGTATTGCACCCAATTCAGATGGTGGTGTTTCCCCTCACGATGGAATGAACCAGCCCTGAAGAGTCAGTTTAGGTCTGGTCTATCTGATAATTTAAAAGATCTATTAGTCAATTACCAAATTCCTGATGACCCTAGTTGTCCGACTTGACAGACGAGTTAGAGAGAGGCGACAAGAACGACAGTTCTGTTCTCAGATGGTGGTCCAGCCAGAGGCCTTTTCCAGGGACAACACTGAGGTCTCCACCGAGGGACCCATGCAGGTTGGCATGACCCGGGGTAATCTTCGTCGCAGACGCGGAGAGTGCTTCTACTGTGGAGATCCTGGCCATTGGATCAACAAGTGTCCTTAGAGGGTCCTCTCTGACAAGTCTCCTAAGGCAAGACAACCTAAAGACCAGTTACACCCTGATTTTTCTAAAGGTAAGCTTTTGGTACCCATAACAATTTCTCTGCGGGTCAATAAGTGGCCGGGTAAGGCCTTTATTGATTCCGGTTCAGCGGCCAGCTTTATTGACTTTGAGTTTGCTAGTAAATTGGGTATTCCAATGTTTGCTTTACCTACACCTATCCATGTCATGGCTATTGATGCTACTCCCCTGATTGGTGGTACAGTGAGGTCATGTACCTCTGAAATTTCTCTGTCCGTGGGTGTGTGCCACTCTGAGAGATGTTCTCTTCTAGTCCTGGAGAAACTACCGGTTGAGGTGGTACTAGGGTTGCCTTGGCTCCGTTTACATAACCCCACAATTGATTGGTCCAAAGGAGAGTTGGTGAAATGGGGACCTAAGTGTGACTCATGCTTGTCCGTGGTCCAGGCTGGGGTTTCAGTAAGGTCTAATACATTACCCTCTGTTATTAAGGAATATTCTGATGTGTTCTCGTCCCTTACTCCAGAGGTTCTACCCCCGCATAGACCTTATGATTGCGCCATAGAGCTAATTGAGGGTGCCGAATTTCCTAAAGGTCGAATTTATAATCTTTCAGGGCCCGAACGCAAGGCTATGGAAGATTATATTAAGGAGAGCCTTGCTAAAGGGCATATTAGACCTTCAGTCTCTCCTATGGGAGAAGGGTTTTTCTTTGTTAAAAAGAAGGATGGTGGTCTTAGGCCTTGTATTGATTACCGGAGATTAAATAAAATCACTGTCCAAAATAGATACTCTCTCCCATTGATTCCGGATTTATTTAACCAGGTTTTGGGGGCAACCTGGTTTTCCAAGATTGACCTGAAAGGGGCATACAATCTAATCCGAATCAAGGAGGGAGACAAATGGAAGACAGCGTTCAATACTCCGATAGGACACTTTGAATATCAGGTGATGCCTTTTGGACTCAGCAATGCCCCAGTTGTGTTCCAAAACTTAATGAACAATATTCTTAGGGAGTTCTTAGGTAAATTTATTATTGTCTATCTTGATGACATTTTGATATTCTCTCCTGATTTCGAATCTCATGTGTCTCATGTCAAACAAGTATTAGAGGTGTTGAGGGAGAACCAGCTATCCGCTAAGCAAGAGAAATGTGTCTTTGGTGTACAGGAGATACTGTTTCTAGGGCATGTTTTGACTCCCCACGCCTTTAAGATGGATCCTGGTAAGGTTTTAGCAATTAAGGAATGGGTAAGGCCTTCATCCTTAAAGGCTTTACAGCGGTTTTTGGGTTTCGCTAATTACTACCGTAAATTTATCATGAATTTTTCTGTAATTGCTAAGCCATTGACCGACCTTACTAAGAAAGGGGCGGATTTGGAGAATTGGTCTACCAAGGCCATTTCTTCATTTGAAACATTAAAAAAGGCATTTAGTAGCGCTCCCATTCTGATCCAGCCTGATCAGGAGAGACCCTTTATTGTGGAGGTGGATGCGTCCGAGGACGGCACAGGAGCAGTCCTTTCTCAAGGTCCTGCTAGCCTCACTAACCTGAGACCGTGTGCCTTCTTCTCTAGGAAATTCTCTCCCACGGAGAGAAACTACGACATAGGGAATAGGGAGCTGCTGGCTATTAAATCGGCATTTGAGGAGTGGAGACATTTTTTGGAGGGGGCAAGGCATCGATTAACTGTTGTCACTGATCATAAAAACCTAATGTTTTTCGAGTCTGCTAAGAGGTTGAATCCCCGACAAGCCCGATGGGCTCTGTTTTTATCCGTTTTGATTTCTCCATTACGTTCAGGCCGGGAAGTAAAAATGTGAAGGCAGATGCATTATCTCGGAGCTTCCATGCTTTTCAACCCACTGAGACGCCGCCTGAATCCATCCTATCAGCAAACATCTTCTTAGCGGCTCTAACCCAGGATATCTTGGCTCGCATTAGGTCTGAACAACATCTGGCACCGGCATCCACCCCAACAAATAAGTTGTTTGTTCCCGTACAATTTAGTCTCCAGCTGTTGGGTGAGTGTCACGATTCTGCCTTTTGTGGACATCCGGGTGTTGAGGCCACTAAGGATCTGGTTTCTAGATCTTATTGGTGGCCCACTCTGACCAGGGATGTCAAGTCCTACGTGTCAGCCTGTGAGGTTTGTGCCAGGTCTAAGACACCTAGGACTCGCCCTGCTGGTAACCTACGACCCCTACCCATTCCCAGTAGACCCTGGTCCCATATCTCGATGGACTTTATAACTGACCTACCGCTGGCGGAGGGTAAGACTGTGGTTTGGGTAGTGGTCGATAGGTTTAGCAAGATGGTTCATTTCATTCCCCTGTCTAAACTTCCGAATGCTAAAACCCTGGCGTCTATTTTTGTGAGAGAGATTGTTCGTATACATGGCATCCCGTAAAATATTGTTTCGGACAGGGGTGTGCAGTTTGTGTCCAAATTCTGGAGGGCCTTCTGTCAAAGATGTAAAATTTTGTTGTCTTTTTCTTCCGCCTACAATCCTGAGAGTAATGGGCAGACTGAACGTCTTAATCAGTCTGTGGAACAATTCCTGAGGTTGTATGTTGCTGTTGACCAGCAATTATGGGTTAAATTCCTTCCGTTGGCTGAATTTGCTTTGAATAACCGTGTCAATTCTTCTGCTGGGGTCTCCCCTTTCATTTGTAACCATGGTTTTCATCCCCGTTTTCATTCTGGGTCGTCCGTCTCCTCCTCTAACCCTGAAGCTGATAAACTCTCCTTTGAACTGTGCACAGTTTGGGCCCGGGTTCAATCGAACCTAGAAAAGGATCAAAGTTCTCAAAAACTCAAGGCCGATAGGAGACGTTCAAGGGGGTGAACTTTCAGGTTGGGGATGAAGTATGGTTGTCCTCCAAGAATCTATCTCTCAAGGTAGCTTCTAGAAAATTTGCTCCTCGTTTTATTGGACCATATAAGATCACGGAGGTGATTAACCCGGTATCATGTAGGCTGGAGCTGCCCGAGTCATTCCACATTCATAATGTGTTCCATAAATCTCTACTTAAAAAATATTTTGAACCGGTAGTACCATCGAAATCCTCGCCTCCGCCGGTTCTTGTTAATGATGCTGTCGAGTATGTCGTGTCTAAAATAGTGGATGTCAGGAAGGTGCGTAACTCCTTGCAGTACCTGATTCACTGGAAGGGGTATGGACTTGAAGAGAGATCTTGGGTACCTGCCAGGGAGGTTCATGCTCCTAGACCGGTTCGTAAATTTAATTTAGAACACCCTGAAAAGCCATCGCCTGAAGTCTTGGGTCCGGTGGCCCCTTGTAAAAGGGGGGGTACTGTAACGGGTTTCCGAAGGTGCACTCGGTCCCCCATCGCCCGCAGACCTGTTGCTTAGCTTTGGGAATGAGGATCTGTGTTTGACCTCATTCCCAGGGCGGCTTTACTGATGGGTGGCTCCCTGCTCCTAAGTCTGCCTTGAGCGCTTAGCTGATCACTCCGTGCTCAACTGGTTGGTCTGTCAGTCATGTGACGCTGGCCACGTCACATGACCCTCACTCCCCACTATAAATACAGACAGCCTGCTAGCCACATGTTGCCTGTTAATTTCTAGGTTCCTGGCTATTTGTTGGACTACTGAATACTCACCTGATTCCGTTCCCTGACGATCCTCTGCCTGCTCCTCCTGTACTGCGCTTCCGTCCTGGTATTGTGACCTCGGCTCCCACCTGACTACTCTCTTAGGACTCCTCTTGTACTTCTCTGCTCTCCTGGTATTTGACCCCGGCTTCTCCTGACCATTCTTTGCTTAACCCTTTGTACTGCGTAGCTCTCTTGGTTCTGACCCGGTCCGTTCATGTTCCGTATTTTGTCTTGTCTGTCTTCCCTGCACGTATCCTAAGTTAAGGACTGTCGTCCAGTTGTCCCCTGTCATCAGGGCTCGTGAGGCAAGTAGGCAGGGCCAGGGGTGAGGGTGGAGCGCAGTGGTCACTATCCCTCCCCCTGTGTGTGTGTGTGGACGTGACCGTTACAATAGCGATGCAAAGAAAATTTGGATTTTTCTAAGGCTGGGTTCACACGGGCGTTGCGGGAAAATGTGCGGGTGCGTTGCGGGAACACCCACGATTTCTCCGCGCGAGTGCAAAACATTGTAATGCGTTTTGCACTCGCGTGAGAAAAATTGCGTATGTTTGGTACCCAAACCGGAACTTCTTCACAGAAGTTCGGGCTTGGGATCGGTGTTCTGTAGATTGTATTATTTCCCCTTATAACGTAGTTATAAGGGAAAATAATAGCATTCTGAATACAGAATGCATAGTAAACTAGCGCTGGAGGGGTTAAAAAAAAATGTAAAAAGATTTAACTCACCTTAGTCCACTTGATCGCGTAGCCCGGCATCTCCTTCTGTCTCCTTTGCTGAACAGGACCTGTGGAATTACAGGTAAAGGGCCTTTGGTGACGTCACTCCGGTTATCACATGATCCATCACCATGGTAAAAGATCATGTGATGGATCATGTGATGACCGGAGTGACGTCACCAAAGGTCCTTTACCTGTAATTAATGCTCACCACAGGTCCTGTTCAGCAAAGGAGACAGAAGGAGATGCCGGGCTACGCGATCAAGTGGACTAAGGTGAGTTAAATTATTATTTATTTATTTTTAACCCCTCCAGCGCTAGTTTACTATGCATTCTGTATTCAGAATGCTATTATTTTCCCTTATAACCATGTTATAAGGGAAAATAATAATGATCGGGTCTCCATCCCGACAACCGTGCGTGAAAATCGCACCGCATCCGCACTTGCTTGTGGATGCTTGCGATTTTCACGCAACCCCATTCACTTCTATGGGGCCTGCGTTGCGTGAAAAACGCTGAATATAGAGCATGCCGCGATTTTCACGCAACGCACAAATGATGCCGCTCATCTGAACAGCCCCATTGAAATGAATGGGTCGGGATTCAGTGCGGGTGCAATACGTTCACCTACCGCATTGCACCCGCGTGGAAATTTCGCCCGTGTGAACGCAGCCTAAAGGTTGAAAGTAGTAAAACAAAAAAAAACTGTTCAAGTTTGGTATCACCACATTCGTATTGAGCCGCAGAATAAGAATGTCAGGTCATTTTTAGTGCATATTGAACGCTGTGATGTCAATACCCCAAAAACTTTGGGGGAATTCTTATTTTATTTTTTTTATTTTGCCACACAAATATTTTTTTCCTTTTTTATAATACAAGACATGGTAAATTAAATGGTGGCATTAAAAAATGCATCTTGTTCTGCAAAAAATAAGCCCTCATATAGCTATGTGAACGGAAAAATAAAAAAAGTTATGGCTTTTGGAACATGAGGAGGAAAAATCTAAAATTTTAAAATGAAAATAGGCCTGGTCTTGAAGGGGTTAAGGGAAAGAAGTGGAATGTTATGCAATGGCCAAGTCAATCACCTAACCTGAATCCGATTGAGCATGCATTTCACTTGCTGAAGACAAAACTGAAGGGAAAATGCCCCAAGAACAAGCAGGAACTGAAGACAGTTGCAGTAGAGGCCTGGCAGAGCATCACCAGGGATGAAACCCAGCGTCTGGTGATGTCTATGCATTCCAGACTTCATGCTGTAATTGACTGTGAAGGAGTTCCAACCAAGTATTAAAAAGTGAAAGTTTGATTTATGATTATTATTCTGTCCCATTGCTTTTGGCCCTTTAACAAGTGGGAGGCACATATGCAAACTGTTGTAATTCCTACACCGTTCACCTGATTTGGATGTAAATACCCTCAAATTAAAGCTGACAGTCTTCAGTTAAAGCACATCTTGTTCGTTTCATTTCAAATCCATTGTGGTGGTGTATAGAGCTAAAAATGTTAGAATTGTGTCGATGTCCCAATATTTATGGACCTGACTGTATGCATTATATGTAAATACTAGCTGTGTGTTTTGAATGATGTAGCAATTAATTTTGCCTTCTATATTTCCCCTCAAATACAGGTCATTGTGGTATGTATAACAAGAACATCTGTGATCCAGCAGTAGCTCTGTCACTAATTCCAGCAGAATTTTTCTGTTGATATAATTATAATGTCACCATAATATGTTTTCATACTGTTCTGCAATCAAGATCAACTCAACCCAAACTATTTGTGTGCTAGGATTTGGGAATCTAATATATCTTCAATAATTAGATTTGTAACATCTGCTGCCACTGGATTTATATATTGTGTTTTGTTGGAGCTTCTCAATTTACAGCAGCCAATTTAAGTGAATTAGTTATTATCATGGTCAACATATTTTTCCTTGACAACTGTTCACAGCCACTATCCTGTGAGAAACAGTTCGCAGTGATCTGTAGATTATCATATTTAGAAAGACATCTGAAACAACAGACTTGGATTGGATTGGTAATTCACTGACTCATCACACCATGTATAAAAAGGTTTATTACAGTGAAAAGTACATGTTAACTTAGTTTTGATGTTTGTGTATCTAAAATTTAACATGCAAAAATGCCTTTCTTGAACAGATACAATCATATTTACTATCCAGTTAGGATCTAAACTGATATACTGTATGATTAAGACTAGCTTCAGACACACATAGAACATTTAATCTGTCAGTTCCGAAACACTCCCCAAACTAGAGTAAGCGGTGTGTAGTGTGATGAGTTTGGTCGGCTAATTTTAATCTTTATACTCACTTGAATTCCAACTGTGTGCTTCAACAATCCAGCAGTAAAAAGCAGAGAGAGAGGACTCCTATGCCCAAACACATAATGGTGAGCAGTGATGGTCAGTTCGCAGTTTTCGCCAGCAAACACATGCGGGCTGCCATCTTTAGTAGACTCACCCGTCCGGTGATGCACAGGTAAGCCCTTAACGGTGGCCTGTGTCGGGAGCCGATCTGAAATAAAATGCAGCCACCGGGAGCAGGCAGTTCCGAGAGCAGCCGCCGGGGGCCTTCATCGGGCTGTTCTCGAAACTGTCTACCTTACTAAAGATGGCAGCCTGCATGTGTTCGCTGGCGAACACTGCAAACTGACCATCACTGATGGTGAGGACTCGGAGGAGTCCTCTCAATGCATTTTTGCCACAGTCTCTCCCGTGACAGGGGTCAGAAGATCTAAGAGACTGGCTGCACGTGATGTAATCTGACAGCCTCTTTGGTTTCACTTGTTTCTGTGTTGTTGCTGGTTATGACCAGCTTAAGTGGTCCTTCCAACTCCTCTATTTAGTCTGGACTCACCCATCAAGCATGCAGTTGATAGCTCCTTTCTGGTTGTGGAAGTGCTGGTGTTTGGTTTTCCTCTGAGTTCCTGCTTGTCCACGTACTTTGGAGTTAAGTGTCTTTTCCCTATTTCTTGTTTGTTGTATTCCCTTTCTTTTGGTATTATGCCTGATCAAGTCTCCTGTTCCTTCAGCTGGGAAGGAACAGATCATCTTTTGTCCTGACACTATTTCCAGGGCTATTTAGGGTCAGTTAGGGCCCTAGGTTCCTGTGTATGAACATTCCTACCATCAAGGTTTGTTCATACTGATAGTAGTCAGGGCTCGGTTTAAGGATTCACTAGGTGGTGACCTTTCCCCTTTTCCTAGCTTCCAGGCCTAGTATATTTTCCCTTCCCTCTTGTGTTCAGTGTAACATTTACTACCCACACCGCGCCGTGACATTATCAACCGCCACAAATCGTCATTTTTGTTTGTGTCAGTGAGGCTATGGATCCAATCGCTGCACTAGCTAGACAATTGCAGGGTCTGTCTATAGAGGTAGCTGACCTCCGCACGTAGATCCAGGGATCATAGTCTACTGGTGCCAGTAGTAGTCACCAGGCCTGTCCTGAACCTAAGGTTGAACTTCCGAACAGATTTTTAGGGGGAACTGGGAATTTCATTCGGTTCAGAGAGTCATGTAAATTGTACTTTAAATTACTTCCGCTCTCATCTGGGGATGAGAGTCAAAGAGTGGGTATTATCATATTGTTGCTTAAAGGGGAGGCTCAGTCTTGGGCTTTTTCTCTACCGACTGGATCACAGTCCCTCCGGTCGGTAGATTAATTTTTGAGAGCACTAGGCCTTATCTACGATGACCAGGATAGGATCTCCCTGGCCGAGACCAAGTTACGTGGTTTACAGCAGAGAGAGCATTCTGAGGAGATCTATTGCTATGAATTTAGGAGATGGGCTACAGATACGGAGTGGAATGATTCAGCTCTCCATTGCTATTTCTGTCCGGATTTTCCGAGCGGCTAAAGGACGTGTTGGCTTTTCACGAAAATCCTGAGTCATTGGAAGCGACTATGTCCCTTGCTGTATGTATGGATAGACGCCTGAGAGAGAGATCTAAGCTCCCTCACTCTCAGGATAAACTATTATATAACGTGGTGGCTTCCTCTGACACCTTGGGAGGAGAGACTCCCGAGGTTATGCCTGGTGATGAACCTATGCAGTTAGGGGGAGCTACCCCTGGGCCTGCTTGCAAGAGTTTGTTATAAGAAGGGAGTATGTTTTTTTCTGTTGAAAAAGGGGGCATTTTATTAATGTTTGTTCTTACGTTAAGCATTAAGGTGAAAAAAAAAAATAATAATTTAATTCCCATCTTACTCTTGGTGGTGTGGGTGGGGAGTCAGAGAACTTACTTTTGTCATTTACTGGTAGTACCCGATTTCTACTGTCTGTCAAGGTGACGCTAGAGGTGTTTATTGACAGTGGGACAGGGGTTAACCTAGTTGATGGTCAGTTTGTCCGTTTGCATGGGTTGACGACAAGTTCAATAGAGAAAAATATTTTGTTGTTTGCAATAGACTCCACACCATTTGGCACAGATGGTGTAGGACATCCGTTTAAGAGTGGGTGATTTTCATCAGGAATCCATTTCGTGTTTTGTGCTGGAGGGTCTGCCTGCACCGTTGGTTCTGGGTTTACCATGATTGAGCAAACATAATCCTACCATTGACTGGCAAGCGAGACAGATTCTCGATTGGAGTGATTATAGCATGGACAACTGTCTCATTACATCTCTTTCTGTCTTAAAGGGGTATTCCCATCCCAATGATCACTGTTTAATCTGGTAATGATATGACAGTGATCATTTTTGTAAATATAATGTATTAGCCAATTCCCTCCCTTTTTGATAAAACTCTTCCCCTCCTACCTCAGTGTTGTCATTGTGTCTCCCCTAGTTACAGCCACCTCTCGCCTGCCGAATGCAGGGGCCGCGCATGTGCAGAGTAACTACATCGATCCAGTGGCTGGCCTCTCCTATCTTTCATGAACACGCCCGGCGCCCCCGGCTGTCCTTCATTGCCTTGTGCTGCTACTGAAACAGAGCCGCGCATGCTCTGTTTGCAGTGCAGACTTGGGAGAGAGCGAGGACGTGCTGGAGTAGTGTCAGATAACACTTTGCTCTGCCATGTAGTGAAAGAATGTGCTCAGCGTCCTCCAGCTATCTCACTGAGCAGACTTCGCTATTGTGCTCTATCCCCTTGTCACTGGCACCTTGAACTAAAGGTCACATAACAGCTGGTCCCACTCCTTCTCTGATAAGGTGCCCCCTGCTTTGCGCTTCTTGACATTAGCAGGAGTTCCTGACATTAGCATGGGCTGATGTCCAACTGCCCCACACAAGCTGCAAGTTGTATGAAATAGTAATGTGGCCCCAAGAGAAGTCAACGGGGCCACACTGCACCTCCACATGCCTCTGATTTCATTGTGACATGTTCTAGGGGAGAATACTGCTGTATAGAAAAGGTCCTATATTTGCACTATATGCACTTCTGTATCATAGTGCCATATAATGGAAGTCTATGGGGCGATACACTACCTCTGCATGCCTCTAATTGCATTATGGACTGTTCTAGGAGAGAATACTTCAGAATTATGGTGCTATATAAAACCATTGCCCCACCATCTCTCTGTTAGAGCTCATGCACACAAATGTGTGCTGGACGTTCCATGCATTGGGGACCGCAATTTGCGGTCCCCAATGCACGGGCAACATCCGTGCGGCTGGTTCATGATCCATCCATTTAGCAAAAAAGTAGTGCTTGCACTACTTTTTTGAGGTGCGGAGGCATGGTCAGAAACACCACAAAAGCACTCTGAGGCGCCTCCGTGGGGTTTCGCTCAGTGCACCGCATCTCCCGGATCGTCGACCCATTAAAGTGAATGAGTCCGTGATGCGGGGCGCACATATGTAGCTGAGCTCTATATAAAGCGGTTCAGGGACCTCAGGAAGGATATCCTAGAGGGCAAGGACATTAATTTAGCTTCCATCCTCATAGCTACCTATGACACCGTAGACAATAAGATCATCGCTTGCGGTGACATTTCCATCATTCTAAAGGCCAGGGACGTCCGCCTCAACAAAAAATTGTCCATCCCTGAATTTTTCCTGGCCTTCAGTTTATACAGGTACATCATCTGTTCTGCCCACCCTGGGAGACGAGAGGAACTGGACACCTACTTGTACAGGGTCACGGATCTAGGCCACAAGTATGGCGGCCACGCCTTTTACAACTACCACCGCTCGTTTTCTGCCAAGGCGGCCTCTACTCTTGCCCAATTTCAGCACACCACCAATTGGGCGTCCATGGATATGGAGCTCTTTTGTCGCCATTTTGCTGGTCTCGAGGCTCCAGCATGTGCTTCTTGCAACTCCATCCGGGGGTTCGGGTTTTGGGGTGTATTGCCAGGGGCAGTGGTGCGCGGGTAGTTGGCCAGTTTCATGGGTGGAGCGGGGATGGGTTAAAAATCTGGCGTTACTAGAGCTTTTCCCAATTGTGCTAGCTGTGATGTTGTGGGGAGAGTGTTTTAGGAATAAAAAAAATCAGATTCCACTGTGACAATTTGGGGGTGGTCCAGGCCATTAATAACATGACGGCATCATCACCGCCTGTAGTTCGTTTGTTACAGCATTTGGTGTTGTTCTGTTTGTCGCTGAATGCTTGGGTTGTGGCGGTTCATGTGCCTGGTGTGTCTAATGGTATTGCGGATGCCCTTTCTCGTTCGCAGTGGGAGCGGTTTCGGCAGTTGGCGCCGGGAGCGGATGGCGAGGGGCTGGAGTGCCCGGAATCCGTGTGGGAGCTGCTGGAGGTACCATAGGAAGGTTGCTGAAGGACTCAATGTGTGCAGGGACGTGGGTGGTGTACGAAAAAGCTTGGAATGAGTGGCAGATGTGGTGTGCGGATCTGGGGGTGTTGGTGGACGAGGGCGATACTCCTCTGTTATTGTTTTTGGGGCATGCGAATGAGCAGGGATGGTCTGTTGCAAAAGTGAATAGGTGGATGGCGGGGGTTGCTTTTGGCTTTAAGCTAAGGGGGTTACAGGATGTCACAAAATCCTTTTTGGTGAGGCAGGTGTTGAAGGGTTGGAGGCGTGGGAAGCGGGCGGCGGACAGTAGGAGGCCAGTTTCATTCGAATTGTTGTTACAATTGGGGGTGCGAGTGGAGGTGGTTTGTCGCTCAGGTTGGGAGGTGAGGCTGTTTAGGGTTGCCTTTTCCCTAGCATTTTTTGGGGCATTTCGGTTGGGTGAGTTGGTGTGTGGTAGCGTGCGGGCCGTTGGCGGGGGATTGTTGAGGGATGACGTTGTGCTATCCGGGGACAGGGTTGTTATTAAGATCCGTAGGTCTAAGACGGACAGAGAGGGAAAGGGTGCGTATGTACGGTTGTTTGAGGTTCCGGGCTGTGCTATGTGCCCGGTACAGTGCTTGCGGGAGTATGACATGGGGGGCGTGGCAATGGCGGGTCCATTGCTTAGACATGAGGACGGGTCTTATTTATCACGATACCAGTTCGTGGCAGTGTTTAGGCGCTGCCTGCGTGAGCTGGGTATTGCAGCGGAGGATTTTACTGGGCACTCGTTCAGGATAGGTGCTGCTACGGAGGCGGCTAGAGCTGGGTTGAGTGATGAAGTGATTAAGAGGATTGGGAGATGGGAATCAGTGAGGTTTAGGTCTTATGTTCGGGTGGGTTTGTTGTATTGACGATGCTTGTGAATTGATGTGGTTTTGTGTTTTTTCCTGTTATATCTTTCAGGAGCTAGGCCCGCGCTGGTTTGGATATTCGGACACTCCTTTGTGTTTTGGGGGGGCGCTGAGGGCAGACGTTCGTCCTGATGGAAGGCAGTTAGGGCTCGATAGGGAGGTTGCAGTTGTTCGTTGGATCGGGGTAAGGGGTATGTTGTGGGAAGGGATTATGAGGGAGATTCATAGGTACACGCGGCTGGGTAGTGCCCCGGACGTATTGGTGTTGCATGTGGGGGGGAACGACTTGGGGAGTAAGGCGGTTAGAGAGCTTGTAAGAGACGTGAAATTTGATTTGTTGCGCTTATGGTCTTTGTTCCCGGCCATGGTAACAGTCTGGTCTGACATTGTTCCTCGCCAGGTGTGGCATGGGGCACGGTCGGTGGAGCGCCTTAACAAGGCGAGGATTAAAGTTAATAGGATTTTGGGGAAATTCATGGCCAGGAATGGGGCGGTAGCAGTGCGGCATATGGAGCTGGAGCCGGGTGTTGGGGCCTTTTGGAGGGCGGACGGGGTACATTTAAATGCTGTGGGGATTGATCTGTGGTCCCTAGGCTTTCCAAGGGGGGATTGAGAGGGCTCTTAGGTCGTGGAGGAACGCGCAAGCCTGAGGGGTGTGGTCAGGTTGCGCGTCGTTGGCGGTGGGAGGTCCTTGAAGTTGGTGGTACGAATACTTCGGGAGAATGGGAGGGCCTCATTGGTGGGGGCTGGACTCCCATGGTTGGACGGTTGGCTGGTGTAAAAAGGCATCCGTCAGTTGGTCTCCGAGCTGGTGTTTTACGGCTGGAGGCAAAGATGGATGGCCCGGTTTGGAGAGTTGTGATAACGAGTTTTGGGGCTTCAAGGACCTCCCTTTTCAGGGAATAAAACAACTGGAGTTTTTGTTATTTATGTTATGTATTTATTAATAAACGGCTACTGTGGCCATTTAAATCCAAAATCGGTCTCAGTGTGTTATTGTTAAGATGAGGTTGAATGGGGTCTAAGGGTATTAGAAGTAGGCCCACGAGGAATGGACAATACCCTACTCAAGTGAGGCCGTACTGGGGCGTCAGCTGAGGGAAGGCCGACATGATAGGGTTTGGACGGAGGGGCCCGGCAGTGTAAGGGTTAAGGAGTCTGAAAGTATGGGGGGCGGAGAGTAGGAATGGGTGGGCTTATAGGTTAGGTTATAGGAGGGGTGGTAACCGGCGCCATTTTAGAGCAGTTAGCTACAGAGGGCAACTCCCACCCTCCCGCCCTTGTGGAACAGGGGTAATGTAGGGTGTAGTTTTGGGGGAGTGCTGGAGATGATGTGAGTGGTGGTTGGGGTTTCTGTTTCCGGTGTTTGTGTTTTGTGTGTCTGTATGTTCTTATTGTCGTGGCAGTCGTTGGCGGTGGGAGGTCCTTGAAGTTGGTGGTACGGATACTTCGGGAGAATGGGAGGGCCTCAATGGTGGGGGCTGGACTCCCATGGTTGGACGGTTGGCTGGTGTAAAAAGGCGTCCGTCAGTTGGTCTCCGAGCTGGTGTTTTACGGCTGGAGGCAAAGATGGATGGGCCGGTTTGGAGAGTTGTGATAACGAGTTTTGGGGCTTCAAGGACCTCCCTCGTCAGGGAATAAAACAACTGGAGTTTTTGTTATTTATGTTATGTATTTATTAATAAACGGCTGCTGTGGCCATTTAAATCCAAAATCGGTTTCAGTGTGTTATTGTTAAGATGGGGTTGAATGGGGTCTAAGGGGATTAGAAGTAGGCCCACGAGGAATGGACAATACCCTACTCAAGTGAAGCCAAGTTAAAAGGACTGTGTGTAGCAACTAACCTGTGGAGCCGACATTGGGCTGAGTGGATTGCCCCAAACAGTAAAGAGACTCACAGTGCTGTCGAGGTACCGGACAGTAATTGTAAAATTCTGGATTATATTCAACTGGTTTTCCGGCCTGCTGAGGACGACTTCTTTGTTGCGGATCCTGCGCTGGTTAAAGGAAAGGACGACATCGGGCCCCACCGTGCACTTCCACAAACTGTAAGCGGTCCACTTGGACCACTGGGATAAGGGGGGTGCGCACCCACTTGAACGTTAGGGTCAGTTAGGGATAGTGTAATGACCGGCGTCACGCAAAGGGAGGGAAATGGGAAGGCCCTGTCCAAGGGAGAGGGAAAGATGGTGACCCCTGACTCACCTTGCGGCTGGCACCTGAATGCCCTGACGTCCCTAGACGGGTTCCTCACCCGTACGCCGATCACGTGCCTAAACCCTGGCTTTCCCTAAGATGAGCCCTATGTAGTGAACGGGGCGGTGGGATCACTAGTCCGCACCACTGACACTAAGAGGAAAACACCAAGGAGAGGACAGACAATACAGAAAAACATATAATCCCAGGTGGGCGACAACAGCAGACCACCAAGGCCCAACAGGGATCCGGAGGGTAACGTTCTGGAACAACAACCAGGGAACACAGCTACACAGCTCCAGTGGGTCAGTATAGAAGTCCAGGCAGGAAGCTCTATATCTGGCAACCAGAGAAGTGAGAGATGGGAATATAAGGAGGTTGGGATTGCTGGACAAGAAACAGCTGAGGAGGAGAAGCTACGGATCCCTGAGTGAGCCAAAAAGGATTGCAAGGCAAACCCAGAAAGCTACCATTAATAAACAGCACTGTCTTTAGACATAGAGTGCGCAGCCACCCGCTGCGACTTCCTGACCCAGGGTATAACGGAGTCAGGCGTGTCCCTTGACACCCTCGTGACAGATAGTTTCTGGGACTATTATTTCTTAGTGTCCGCACTGCGAATACGGACACCGCAAAGGTGAAAATTGTTGCAGTATTTAACTTGTATTATTTATACTGTTTTGAATATTTTGCTTGTCTTTAACTCTGTAACTTCACTGTTAACCTGCTTTTATTAATTTATAGTAAATGCAATTTTCTTAATCTTGACTTCTGTGTACTCACTCTTTTCTGGTGGCGGAGTCAAATCACCTGCCTTGCTCTCGGTTCACAAATTGGCGTAGTCGGCAGGATCCGCAACAAAGAAGTACTAGTAGAGCTAGCCATATTGACGTTACAAGGGGATGCTAAGACAACAGTGATATTGCGGCCATTTGAACAAAGACAGACATTTGAGCAAGTTGTCCAGATTCTATAAACTATTTATGGAGAAACCGCATTGCTGGGGTCCCTGCAGGCACGGTTCTTCCAGAGGGTACAAAAGGAGAATAAAAGTCTCCCTCAGTATGCAAATGCCCTACAAGAACTGCTCCAAGATATTCAAGGTAAGGAAAGAGGGGGCTCACCAGCCTTCTGTAACCCTGATCGGACACTCCGTGACCAGTTTGTTCTGGGGATCCGTGATGGCAGTTTGACTGTTGCTATGCAGGACTTTATACGATGGGAGACTGATGCTAAATTTCATGACGTACAGGTAGAGGCCATCTCACGTGCCAATAGTATGGTTCAGAAACCTCAGACGGTAGTTGGAGTTACATTGTCGCAGGGGGCTAGCTCTGGCCCAGAAACAGTGGAAAAAGGGACAGTTAAAGAGATACTTACAGTAATGCAGAAATTGCAAGAGCAAATGGAACACCTACAAACCAATTGTAATGAGAATTCTATGAGAATTGCAGGCCTCCAGAAAACTAGAGACGAAGGGGTGGGCCGTTCACACCAAGAAGGTCAGAATCACCCACAACCCCGCTGGAGGGATGAGGATAGGACCTACCGAAGGGGTCCCAATAATGTATTACAACTCTCAGGAGAGACCGATGGGGCTTACCGAAGGGGCCCAAACCGATGGCCAGAGCGACGGGAAATACGCTGCTGGGAGTGTGGACGTGTGGGCCACATTGCTGCTAGATGTCCAGAGCAGCGACAAGCTTATAAAAGACCGCCGTTAAACTGAAATCCCTTGCTGCAGTATGGCGGGCAGTAGGGGAAACTGAGAAGGAGACTATGAGGGGAGAATGCCCTGAAGAGGACCTGATCGCTGCAAGTCCCATCATACAGATGGAATTGGAAGGTATTCCGGTTACCGGGATGATTGACACGGGTTCCCAAGTAACGACCCTGAGTAGATACTGTTATGAACGGTACTTTCAGCAACATGTGAAAAATTATCCCCATACATTCATACGAGTGGTTGCAGCTAATCAGTTACCAGTACCGGTGGTGGGAGTGGCCTGGATGAATGTCAGATTATGTGGCCAAGATCTAGGCAAGAAAGGCATTGTGGTGGTACAGGAGTCACATGAAGTAAAGGTCCCCATCATTTTGGGGATGAATGTGTTAAAAGAATTGGATCAGATTCTCTTTGAAAAGAAAGGTCACGGTTATTGGAGAGAAACCACTAGCCACCGGCCTACTCAAACGGCCTTCCAGCGGCTGGTCCGAACATGTGGCTTACAGAAAAGTTCAGATGCACAGTGTCCTCTTGCTCGAATTTCGGTCCCTCTGCATACAAAAGTTACGTTGCCACCCAGACGGGAGATGATAGTGTCCATGCCTGTAGGCACCTGTAGGAAACTAGAGGGCATAGCTGTGTTGATAGAACCACTGCCGACAGCCGGAAGAAGTGTTGATCCGCTAGTAGCCCGTTCCTTGGCAGTAGTCCGCAATGGGAGAGTACCCCTCCGATGTGTGAACACCCAGGATCAGAGTGTAGACCTAGCCCCAGGAAGGCTGCTGGCTAACCTCTATGTGACTCCGGAGGAAGTGAGGAAAGCGATCCCGATGCAGTTGAGGCCGGCTGAACGAGGTGAATGGACCGTAACCGTGTCTATGGGGGAAGGCGAGAACCCCACCCCTAAATGGAATGGCGGTGCAATTCGAGAACAGATGAAGATAGAGACTTCTTCGTGTTTTCTGGAACAGATCCGGAAGGTAGATAAACTGTTATGGGAAAACCGCACAACCTTTGCACGTCATGCTGAAGATTTTGCATGTACAACAGGGATCTACCATGAGATTCTCACAGGAGACACCCCTCCAATCAGAGAGCGCTACCGACAAATTCCTCCACAGATGTATCAGGAGATGAAAGAACTGTTGACCCAGATGCTGCAGAGTGGGATCATTCAAGAAAGCCAAAGTCCCTGGGCAGCTCCAGTGGTACTAGTAAGGAAGAAAGATGGGTCCATTCGGTTTTGCGTAGACTATCGAAAGTTGAACACCTGCACCGTACGAGATTCCTACCCCTTACCTCGGATTGAGGAGTCCCTTTCGGCACTAGGAAGAGCCCGGTACTTCTCCTCGTTAGATCTGGCTAGTGGGTATTGGCAGGTGCCAATGGCCGAGAAAGATAGGGAAAAGACAGCCTTTATCTTGCCCATGGGACTATACGAATTTAACCGGATGCCCTTTGGGTTGACAAATGCACCTGGAACGTTTCAACGATTGATGGAGAAATGTCTTGGTGACTTCAACTTTGAGTTCACTCTCATCTACTTGGACGACATTATAGTGTACTCTGCAACCTTTGAGGACCATCTCCACCAGTTGGGACAAGTATTTCAACGATTGCAGGAACATGGGCTCAAACTGAAACCCAGTAAATGTCGGTTGTTCCAATCTGAAATTGATTACTTGGGTCATTGTGTTTCAGGAGAAGGGGTAAGGCCGTCGAGGGACAAGATAGAGGCTGTTCAAGATTGGCCGACACCGACTACCCTGCGAGAGGTGAGAGCGTTCCTGGGAGTAGCCGGCTACTATCGACGGTTTATTAATGACTTTGCTAGGGTAGCAACACCACTTAATGCTCTCCTACGAGGCACCTCCAGGGATACGAAGAACCGGTTCGTGAAATGGGGCCCTGAACAAGAACACGCCTTCCAGGCATTGAAGGATGCTCTGACAACAGCCCCAATCTTGGGGTATGCTGATTACCACTTGCCCTTCCAGCTATATACGGATGAAAGCCTGTATGGTCTCGGAGCAGTGCTCTCTCAGTTCCAGGATGGCCAAGAGCTTGTCATAGTGTATGCCAGCCAATCTTTGCGAGATTCTGAAAGAAACCCTGACAATTATAGTTCATTTAAGTTAGAAGTGTTGGCACTGGTATGGACCATGACTGAGAAATTCTCTGAGTATCTGACCGGAGCTGAAATCTTAGTACTGACTGATAACAACCCATTAGCTCACCTGAAGAATGCCAAGCACGGGGCTTTGGAGCAGAGGTGGATAGCCCGAATGTCTAAGTTCAATTACCGCATTAAGTATCGGTCCAAGACAGAGAACCAAAATGCCGATGGACTCTCTAGGGTAACTACCCAGGCGCCCAGCGGAGATGTGGATCATGAGTTAGAGCATGTGGAGGTGCCTGACTTCAGCAGATTTTCACAAGCCTTGGTCATTGCTATGCAGTGTGCAGTGGAAGGGACCGAAACGGTTCCTTTCTTTGGCCCCTCACGACAGGAATGGGTGCAAATACAGCAGGCCCATGAGGGGCTGGCGAAAATGATCAAGTGTGTTGAGAAAGGCAAGAAGCCCTGTAAAGAGGAAAGAGAATGACTGACACGTGAAATGCTATCAGTCCTGAGTCAGTGGGAAAAGTTAGAGATGAAAAATGGAGTGCTATGCCAAAAGGTATATCTACCTTCTGAAATCGACATTCGTTACCAAATCGTAGTGCCTAGTGAACTGGCTCAATCATTGGCTCTTGAGGATTATAATAAGAATGGACATTTTGGTCATGAGAAGACCTTTTGTTGGCTACAGCGACTGATTTACTGCCCAGGCCACCGTCAAATTGTCGAAGAAGTATGTCATAGATGTCGAACTTGTGAGATCCATAAGGTGATAGAACAAAGAGCTCAACTGCAAACCATAGTGACCCAGGAACTTTTGGAGATCGTCATGATAGACTACCCAATGGTGGGCCCATCCAACAGTGGGCACCAGTACTGCCTTGTAATGGTGGACCACTTCACCAAATTTGCGGTGGTGACCGCCACCAAGGACCAGACCGCTGAGTCGGCAGCTCGAGCCCTATGCCAAGATTTCATCCGAGTGTACGGGTATCCACAACACATCCACTCTGACCAAGGGGCTTGCTTTGAGGGACATGTGATAAAAGAGGTTCAACGTATCTACGGGATAAAAAAGTCGCACACGACTCCATACCATTTCCAAGGAAACGGAGCCTGCGAACGATTCAATAGAACTCTGCTACAGATGGTGCGGACTTTGGAGGAGGACAAGAAGTTACAGTGGCCTCAGTTCTTGTCTGAGATGGTGTGGGCCTATAACAATCAGGTCCATTCTACAACAGGGTATTCTCCTTATACTCTCCTCTTTGGACAGTCTGGGCGAAGTGTCGGAGAGTTACAGTTAAATGATGTGGATGGGTTCCCTCCAAGACATCCAGCCTCCTGGGTGCGGGCACACCGGCAGAGACTTGAGACAGTTCATCGATTGGTGCGGCAGAGTCTGCAAGAAAATTCTCATCCTGATAAGACCCCGGTGCAAAGGGCACCATTGCAGCCAGGTTACCTGGTGCTGGTGCGTGTCAAGAAGACTCAAGGAAAATTGGAAAGCAGGTGGGAGGCTGTGCCGAATCGTGTAGTTGCCCGCAAGTATGCAAATGGGCCAGTGTACGAAGTCCAGAAGGAAGGAACTGATTGTGTCCGAGTACTTCACAGAAATATGTTGCGCCTGTGTCAATCTGAAGAAGCAAATTGTGATGGAACTGATAATGTCAACAAGGTCCCACAGTCAGAAACTGGTGGTGTGGAATGGGCTTATGATGATGAGGAGGATGATTGTTGGCCAATCCCTTCTCCTGAGGATGTTCCACCTGTGACTACTGAGCCCCCAGCCTGTGCGCCCTCTGGTGCTTGGTCGGCTGGTCCTTCTCAGCCTATGGCTACAGCACCCCAGAGTATACCAGTGGTTCTCAGACGCACCACTAGACAAAATGCTGGCACTCCCCCTGTTCAGTATGCGCAGAACGAGTTTATTTGGCCTGCCATACAACGGTACATTACCACTCTATGTATAAGAGTACAGCCCTCAGGATATTCAGTCATTGGCAGGGACTGCCAATCTTAAAGTGGGGGGGAATATGTAAGAAACAGTCATGTAATGTCCCTAAGTTTCATTATCCTGGCAAACTGTGTTAAAATTTAATGTAAAATGCCTGCAGTATTTGTTTGGTCAGTAGATGGCAGCATAGGACCAATTTGCATTGGAGTTTACCATAGAGAAAGTGTATTAGTGACACTGGTTCTTTAAGGCAGCAGCTAAGTGTGGAAGTGACACACTCCTTGTGATGTCACCCTGCCTCAATGTGAGCAGGAAGAAGGAGGAAGAGAGACTGGAACTGCAGCTGCCGCCATATTGGCAAGTTAGAAAACAAGTTCTGTGTTGTGTAAGACGTTTGTGGAGATACTAAAGGACATTCCTGTGTGGCCAAGCTGTGTGAACTTCGGTCTAGAGACGAATGGAGTACAAAGAAACCGTGCATTTAGTGAAGCCAAGTTAAAAGGACTGTGTGCAGCAACTAACCTGTGGAGCCGACATTGGGCTGAGTGGATTGCTCCAAACAGTAAAGAGACTCACAAAGTATTATAATTATTGGTGGTGCAGTGCGCCCCCAACCCTCCATCCCCAAGTATTATCATTGGTGGCAGTGGCAGTTCCGATCAGAGCCCCAGCAGTGTAAGCCTGGGGCTCCGATCGGTTACCATGGCAGCCAGGACGCTACTGAAGTCCTGGCGGCCATAGTCATCTCCATGCTGCAATGTGCACAGGGCACAGAGCAGCAGGGAGGGTGTGATGTCCTATTCACCCTGATGGAGCTCTATCATGGTGAATAGGACAAGGGATGAAAGACCCCAGGCTCTAGCCCCTAAGGGGGTAAAATATATAAACAATAAAAAAAATGACATATCGCCACGCTCGAAAAAGTGTGAACTATTAAAATATAAAAAAATATCTCCTATGCGGTGAACAGCGTAACAGAAAAAAAAAAACTTGCAATTTGCCATTTTTTTGTCACCTTGTCCCAACAAAAATTTGGTTAGGACTGTTCTATTATGGTCCAGACGTTCCATAAAATCTGGAATGCACGTGGCTTTTTTGGTGTTTTTTTTTTTTCACGTGGTATTGAGTATCGCAATACTTTTTTATGGTATCGCAATCGAGTCAAAATTTTGGTATCGTGACAACCCTAGGTAACACGTGTGTGTTTTTTTGTTTTTTTTGGCTCCTAAATTTTTCAGGTTAGGAGCCAATGGCTCCTTGATATTTTTTTTAGTCTGGAGCCCTGTATAGTGATAAATATGCTGGACAGACATGCGATTAAAAAGGACTGTCAGATAGTTCCCACTGGATGTGAGACTATGGTGACAGCTGGGACTGAAGTGACAACTAGAACCAATGGTGCCAAGTTATCTGCATTGCCTAATGAAAATGTGAAGTTATGTAAATTAAGTGATAATGATAACACCCCTTTTCCTTTGCAGGCTGTGATCAGGAAAAAAAGCAAGAAAGCCGTGCTACCGTGCAAGAAAGGGTAGCAGTCCTAGAGGGTGTACTACACGTACCAGAGGTGGACATGCAGTCTCCACAGTGTTTTATGGTCAATAAAGGGAGGGATTAACTCGGCAGTGCCCCTAGAGGTCAGCGTTAACCGCCTCCGGACCGCCTAACGCAGGATCGCGTTCCGGAGGTGGCAGCCCTGCGCACAGTCACGCATCTACGCGTCATCTCGCGAGACGCAAGACTTCCTGTGAACGCGCGCACACAGGCGCGCGCGTTTACCGGATCGGAAGGTAAGCGAGTGGATCTCCAGCCTGCCAGCGGCGATCGTTCGCTGGCAGGCTGGAGATGCGATTTTTTTTAACCCCTAACAGGTATATTAGACGCTGTTTTGATAACAGCATCTAATATACCTGCTACCTGGTCCTCTGGTGGTCCCTTTTGTTTGGATCGACCACCAGAGGACACAGGTAGCTCAGTAAATTAGCACCAAACACCACTACACTACACTACACCCCCCCTGTCACTTATTAACCCCTTATGAACCCCTGATCACCCCTGATCACCCCATATAGACTCCCTGATCACCCCCTGTCATTGATCACCCCCCTGTAAGGCTCCATTCAGATGTCCGTATGATTTTTACGGATCCACTGATACATGGATCGGATCCGCAAAACGCATACGGACGTCTAAATCGAGCCTTACAGGGGGGTGATCAATGACGGGGGTGATCACCCCATATAGACTTCCTGATCACCCCCCTGTCATTGATCACCCCCCTGTCATTGATCACCCCCCTGTAAGGCTGCATTCAGATGTCCGTATGTTTTTTACGGATCCACGGATACATGGATCGGATCCGCAAAACACATACAGGCGTCTGAATGGAGCCTTACAGGGGGGTGATCACCCCATATAGACTCCCTGATCACCCCCCTGTCATTGATCACCCCCCTGTCATTGATCACCCCCCTGTCATTGATCACCCCCTTGTAAGGCTCCATTCAGATGTCCGTATGATTTTTACGGATCCACTGATACATGGATCGGATCCGCAAAACACATACGGACATCTGAATGGAGCCTTATAGGGGGGTGATCAATGACAGGGGGGTGATCACCCCATATAGACTCCCTGATCACCCCCCTGTCATTGATCACCCCCCTGTAAGTCTGCATTCAGATGTCCGTATGATTTTTACGGATCCACTGATACATGGATCGGATCCGCAAAACACATACGGACATCTGAATGGAGCCTTACAGGGGGGTGATCACCCCATATAGACTCCCTGATCACCCCCCTGTCATTGATCACCCCCCTGTCATTGATCACCCCCCTGTAAGGCTGCATTCAGATGTCCGTATGATTTTTACAGACATTTTTTTGGCCCAAGTTAGCGGAAATTATTATTTTTTTTCTTACAAAGTCTCATATTCCACTAACTTGTGTCAAAAAATAAAATCTCACATGAACTCACCATACCCCTCACGGAATCCAAATGCGTAAAATTTTTTAGACATTTATATTCCAGACTTCTTCTCATGCTTTAGGGCCCCTAGAATGCCAGGGCAGTATAAATACCCCACATGTGACCCCATTTCGGAAAGAAGACACCCCAAGGTATTCCGTGAGGGGCATATTGAGTCCATGAAAGATTGAAATTTTTGTCCTAAGTTAGCGGAAAGGGAGACTTTGTGAGAAAAAAAATATATATATCAATTTCCGCTAACTTGTGCCAAAAAAAAATAAATTTCTATGAACTCGCCATGCCCCTCATTGAATACCTTGGGGTGTCTTCTTTCCAAAATGGGGTCACATGTGGGGTATTCATACTGCCCTGGCATTCTAGGGGCCCTAAAGCGTGAGAAGAAGTCTGGGATCCAAATGTATAAAAATGCCCTCATAAATGAAATGTGGGCCCCTTTGCGCATCTAGGCTGCAAAAAAGTGTCACACATCTGGTATCGCCGTACTCAGGAGAAGGTGGGCAATGTGTTTTGGGGTGTCATTTTACATATACCCATGCTGGGTGAGATAAATATCTTGGTCAAATGCCAACTTTGTATAAAAAATGGGAAAAGTTGTCTTTTGCCAAGATATTTCTCTCACCCAGCATGGGTATATGTAAAATGACACCCCAAAACACATTGCCCAACTTCTCCTGAGTACGGAGATACCACATGTGTGACACTTTTTTGCAGCCTAGGTGGGCAAAGGGGCCCATATTCCAAAGAGCACCTTTCGGATTTCACCGGCCATTTTTTACAGATTTTGATTTCAAACTACTTACCACACACTAGGGCCCCTAGAATGCCAGGGCAGTATAACTACCACACAAGTGACCCCATTTTGGAAAGAAAACACCCCAAGGTATTCGCTGATGGGCATAGTGAGTTCATAGAAGTTTTTATTTTTTGTCACAAGTTAGTGGAATATGAGACTTTGTAAGAAAAAAAATAAATAAAAGAAAATCATCATTTTCCGCTAACTTGTGACAAAAAATAAAAAGTTCTATGAACTCACTATGCCCATCAGCGAATACCTTAGGGTGTCTACTTTCCGAAATGGGGTCATTTGTCGGGTGTTTGTACTGTCTGGCCATTGTAGAACCTCAGGAAACATGACAGGTGCTCAGAAAGTCAGAGCTGCTTCAAAAAGCGGAAATTCACATTTTTGTACCATAGTTTGTAAACGCTATAACTTTTACCCAAACCATTTTTTTTTTACCCAAACATTTTTTTTTATCAAAGACATGTAGAACAATAAATTTGGAGAAAAATTTATATATGGATGTCGTTTTTTTTGCAAAATTTTACAACTGAAAGTGAAAAATGTCATTTTTTGGCAAAAAAATCGTTAAATTTCGATTAATAACAAAAAAAAGTAAAAATGTCAGCAGCAATGAAATACCACCAAATGAAAGCTCTATTAGTGAGAAGAAAAGGAGGTAAAATTCATTTGGGTGGTAAGTTGCATGACCGAGCAATAAACGGTTAAAGTAGTGTGGGTCAGAAGTGTAAAAAGTGGCCTGGTCATTAAGGGTGTTTAAGCTAGGGGGGCTGAGGTGGTTAATAATGACACGAGTGACATAGGTGATGTATGTGCTGTGACCAGATGGAAGTTACCAGGTCGAAGTCTTGCAAAGTTGAGGTGGTTACTAGTAGCGACCAGTTGACAGTTGCATCTGACCTGATGAAAGTTAAGTGGGGAGACTTCAGCCTAGTGTCTGAGACCCATACCCAGGCCGTGATAAATGACCTAACTTGTCGGTACAGCCGCAAGCAAGAAGATGATTCCTCCCTCTCTGTACGGTCCCTAGATCTGATAAAGAAGAGACTAGCTGTCGTCACAGAGTCATCGAAGAAGGCTGCAGAGGGGTCAAGGGAGGAGACCCATAAAGAAATACATGTACAGAAAACTTCGGTAGACACCGATAAAGTGCTTGGAGGGACTGTAGGTGGAACCCCCACAGGGTCTCTGGAAAAGAATCATAATACTTCTATATCTGCTGCCGCAGAACCCAGCGAGGAGCAGTTGGACCAGGAGGCCCAACAAATTAGTTTGAAAAACTAAGAAAAAACTGAAAAAGTTTGACCGGCCCTGGGCTGAAGAGAAATATATCTTGGCCCGATAAGCCGAAGAACATGACCAAGCAAAGGCGGATGCTCGGGAAAGAGAGACCAAGGCCCTCTCCTTGGTCAGAGCCCTTGAAGAAGCGCAAGAGGAGATGAATTTGAGGGGCTGAACAGGCAACTCGGAGCAGAGATGAAGGATCTTATGAGCTCAAAGGATGACGTCAGAAAGAACGCCTATGAGTTGGAGAAGCCTAGGCCAGAGCCTGTTAAGAAGGGATCTGGAAATGGTGGCGCTGCGGTGCCGACCGAGGCGGGGAAGATGGAAGATCTTTCTGCTGAGCTCGTTGATGGGGGTGATATGAATGCAGAGGCCAAGAGACACATGGCAGGGGGTAGCCAGGACCTGGTTCCGAAAGACGTCCCCTCCGCCTGCAAAGCCGTCCAAGTAGCCAGCAGCCTGCTGGGGAAGGAATACGAGGAGATGGGCGACCAGTATGCGGATCCTGTCTACTACTGTGAGTTGGCTCTCCTAGAGCCTAAACGATTGGGGAAAGATATCCTGGGTGAATCTCTGGAGGGATTGCCCAGAAGGCGACGAGTCTGGTGAAGATCTCGATGTCCCCAGTGCCTCCAACCTTGATGAGAAAGAGGAGGAGGAGTTGAGAAGGCAAGAATATGATGCCATGTCCATGAAGGATAAAAAGGCTAATAAAGTGAATGGAGATGCCAAAGAAACAAAGACCGAAGAAGCTAAGGCGGAGGTCTTGAAGTGGGAGAAATCCTCGGATGTTCCAGAGACCAAGGAGAAGGCTGAAGAGGTCTGCCGAAGTTGGGAGAGCCACTGAAGAAGCAGAAGACCCTGAATATGAGGCAAAATCTGAAGAAACCACTGCTGAAAAAATAAGCGATCAGGGGCAAGCGTGCTCTGCTGAAGGAGCGCCGCAAAGTCAAGGAGAAGGGGTCTGAACATGACCATAAATGGGAGCAACTATGCGAACAGTCCAGTTAAGAGCTGCAGCAGTACAAGAAAAGGCCTGAGCATGAGAGCAAGAATCAAAAAGTGCGGGAGCATGTCATTGTCACTCAGAAAACAGTAGAAAAAGAGTGTCTGTCCGTTAGTTGGGCACAGAAGGCCTTTAGACAGTTTCTACTAGGTAGGATGGCAGTGTTTATGACAAACCAAGCTCTTCTGGCCTGGGTCTGGCAGAATAAAGTGAAGCCTGTGATGCTGGCCGCATCTTCCAGGGGGAATGTTGAGCTGGAAGATGGCAGGTTAATGCGGATGCCCTATCACAAGCATCCGTTTGGTACATGTGTTCAACCCCACAGGGTTGAACACAGGGGGAGATATTTGGCAATGTGAATAGTGATGGGTGCAGTAAAGTCCCGGGGAAGCATGAAAAAGGGGGGTTTGCACCAGGAGTGTGTCACCAAGGGGCCTGGCCTTGGTGGAGTAAAGGCCCTAGATATAGGTGGCCACCAAGTTAGTTGGTGGACACCTAGACAGTTGGCTTAGCTGGTTTCAGTTAGTCCGGGGCGGGCTTTTACTGGGAACAGGCAATGTGTTGGGTGGGTGCCTGTTCCCCATGCTCCAGTCCAGGATTTTGGATTATGCCCATGTCCTGGGATGGTATTTAATCCTGTTGCTGGACTTGGGTGTGGCTCCAAGTCTAGGGGAAAGAGACTGCTGGAGGCTCTGCAAGAGTGGTCTCAGCTGGACTGGCTGAGGGGCCACAGGGCTAGGTGCTAGCCGGATTGATGGGGGACGCCGTGACGCTTGGTTGCAAGTGGTCACAAGGCCAGAGTCGGGAGGACTACTGGGCCACACTCCCCCATAAAGGCACTGGACTTTAGACCGTGTGCGAACGGTGCTCTGTACAGTCAGGAGGCTGATGGACATTGGGCTGGGAAAGGCGCATGTTATGACCGGGTGTGAACGGTGCTTTAGGTGAGTCAGGTTATGTTTAGTTAGAGCCCAGTGGGGCAGGTGTCTATTTTGTATCGTTGATGTTTGTTTTGCTGAGGTGCCAAATAAAGCGATGTTTGGACCTGAAACTTGGTGTCTACCGAAGATACTTGTGTGAATGACCCCCGGAGAAGAGCTAACCCCCCACAATGTATGTCCACTAAAGGAATCCACACCGTTGCGTTTACAATCACGAAGTTTGGCACACAGGTACATCAGGTGTCCGGGAAGGTTTTAGACAGGGTCTCAGCTCTCTAGCACATACTGTTTCTGAGATATTCCCAAAAAATGCATTAGCCAATAGAAGCCTGGTCACATGACCCTTATCAGCCAATAGAAGCTTGCAGGCCCTTAGTCTCTACATAAACACAGTTTTAAAACAGGTTTCCATAACAACCGAGCCATTTTTATTCACTGCTGTAGGTCAGCTTTGAAGGGGCAGGGCGATGTGGATGACACTGTTAAGGGAGCGGAGTGCTGTGGAGGTCAGATTTCAGAGGGCAGGTAGGGTGGCCATTCAGGCCACCCTCAAAAGATGGACTTAAAAACCTCGCTCCCAGGTCCAAAGTAACGCCCCTGACCCGGTTAGGCCACACACCCTCCCACTCCGCAGCCGACAGGGTTTGAAATAATGAAGGTAAAAATCAACTTCAGTCAGCTGCAGGGGTGGGAAGGAGGGTGAATTTCTCCCTGCAGCTCACGCTCAGACAGCACAGTGCTGCTGTCTAACAGTGAGCTGTTCAAAAGGGCATCCTTGTGTCCATCCAGGCCCTGTGCCGGACAGAGGACAGGGAGTCTGAAAGCTGGACTGTCCTGCCTAAAACCGGACCTCTGTTCAGCCTAGGGGCAGGATTCTGTGGAGGTAAAAATTAAGGGGACGGTCCGCTATGGAGGTCAGTGTTAAGGGGCATTTTTGCTGTAGAGGCCACTGTTAAGGGGGTGGGGTGTTGTGGAAATCACTGTTAAGGAGACTGGGTGCTGTGTAGGTCACTAATAAAGTGGCAGCCGCTCTGGAGGTCACTGTTAAGGGGACAGGATGCTTTGGAGGTCACTGTTAAAGGGGCAGGCGCTGTGGAGGTCTCTGTTAAGGGGATAGGGAACAGTGTAGGTCACAGTTAAGGGGACAGTCCACTATGTAGGTCAGCTCTCTAGGACGTACCAGTCCTGAGATACTGTATTCCCACAAAATGACCTGCATTAGTCAATACAAGCCTGCAAGTCTTTCTCTTCATATTCCAACTGCCATACACATGGTCACATGTCCCTTATCAGCTAATAAAAGCTTGTAGGCCCTTAGTCTCCACATACACACAGGTTTCCATAATAACCCAGCCATTTTGCTTCACTGCTGTAGGTCAGCTTTAGGCTCGGGCTACACAACAACATACAGTCCTGATCAAAAGTTTAAGACCACTTGAAAAATAGCAAAAAATCATATTTTGCATGGCTGGATCTTAAAAAGGTTCCAAGTAGAGCTTCAACATGCAACAAGAAGAAATGGGAGTGAGACAAAACATTTTTTGAGCATTCAATTTAATGAAAACAACGACTAAACTGAAACAGGCAGTTTTTCAGCTGATCAAAAGTTTAGGACCACACCTCCCAAAAAAAATGTAACCCCCCCCCCCCAAAACAGAAATCCAACTTCCAAACATGAACTCCGTAATGAGTAGCTCCGCCGTTATTGTTTATCACTTCCAAAATTCGTTTCGGCATGCTTGATGCAAGCGTTTCCATGAGGTGAGTGGAAACATTTCTCCAAGTGTTGAAGACTGCCGCACGAAGGCCATCTACTGTCTGGAACTGTTGTCCATTTTTGTAAACTTCCCTTGCCATCCATCCCCAAAGGTTCTCAATTGGATTTAGATCAGGGGAACACGCAGGATGGGCCAAAAGAGTGATGTTATTCTCCTGGAAGAAGTCCCTTGTCCTGCGGGCATTGTGTACTGTAGCGTTGTGCTGTTGACAAACCCAGTCGTTACCACACAGACGAGGGCCCTCAGTCATGAGGAATGCTCTCTGCAACATCTGGACATAGCCAGCGGCCGTTTGACGCCCCTGCACTTCCTGAAGCTCCATTGCTCCACTGAAGGAAAAAGCACCCCAGACCATTATGGCGCCCCCTCCACTGTGGCACCTAGAAAACATCTCAGGTGGTATCTGCTTGTCATGCCAGTAACGTTGGAAACCATCAGGACCATCAAGGTTAAATTTGTTCTCATCAGAGAATAAAACTTTCTTCCACCTTTGAATGTCTCATGTTTGGTGCTCTCTTGCAAAGTCCAAACGAGCAGTTTATGTGGCGTTCAAGGAGACGAGGTCTTTGAAGGCTTTTTTGTTTTTGAATCCCTTCAGTTTCAGATGCCGTCTGATGGTTATGGGGCTGCAGTCAGCACCAGTAAGGGCCTTAATTTGGGTCGAGGATCAGTGCTGATGAAATTTTTTTGGGTCTTCCACTTGACTTTTTTGTTCCATAACCCTCAGGATCATTTAAGAAATTCCAAATGACTGTCTTACTGCGTTCCACCTCAGCAGCGATGGCGCGCTGTGAGAGACCCTGCCTATGCAGTTCAACAACCCAACCAACCACAGATTTTGGCCTTTTAAAGGCATGTGGTCCTAAAATTTGGATCAGCTGAAAAACAGCCTGTTTCAGTTTAATCGTTATTTTCAATTAATTGAATGCTCAAAAAATGTTTTGTCTCACTCTCATTTCTTCTTGTTGCATGTTGAAGCTCTACTTGGAACCTTTTTAAGATCCAACAATGTAAAATATGATTTTTTGCCATTTTTCAAGTGGTCTTAAACTTTTGATCAGGACTGTATTTGGGAATTACTACTGTGAAGGGGGCACAGTGTGGGCATAACTACTATGTAGTGTTGATCGTGCATCATAGTGCTCGGGGTCTTAGGCCAAACACATCGTGATATTCGGGTGCTCATGATATTCGAGTATAATCGAAAGTCAATGGGAGAACCCAAGCATTGAACCAGGTACCCCCTGCTCTGAAGAGGGGAGGGTGCCTGGTTCATAAGAAAATGTCAGAAATTGTTGGTAAGACCACTGAAATGGTTCTGTAACAGCATGGGGAGTATGTATGGATGCATCTTGGACTCGCTGGTCGCTGCTGGGAACTATGTTGTCCGAATAGTACGCCCCTTTTACATAATGACAATAATACGCACAAAACCAAGAAAAAAATAATCAATTTTAGAGGAAAAATTTATAGAAAACATTATTTCCTAAATATTTACTTTTATATAAAGTGCAAGTGCTGCCAAAAATTACAAGGAAGAGGCACACCGATGCACCTTTAGTTACACATAAAGGTGGGCATCATACACACCCTTTAAAAATTATGATTGATGGCCTACTGGTGACCCTCAAAAACATTAGGAGCAAGGGCCTGCTGATCTGACAATCTAAAACATTATGAGCGGTGGCCTGCTGCCGCTTTGGTGACTCTAGATAACCTGGGGCCGATGGCACGTCCGCGTGACGGCAACGATCCATTCGGATGTCTGGCCTATCAACTTTTGATGTAATTGTCAGCTCAAAACCATTGTAAACTATGGGTAACGGGGAATCAGTGTTTGATTCCGGAGATGGAGGCTGAGAAATTGCTACCACATCCAAGGAAGGCAAGCGACTCGTGGAGGTATATTTTATTCAGGAGAGGCCCTGCTGCCGCTTTGTTGACTCTAGATAACTTCTGCCTGATCGCACGTCCCTGTGACGTCCACGATTCATTTGGATGTCTTCCCTATCAACTTTCGATGTAACAGTCACCTCAAAACCATTGTAACTACGGGTAATGGGGAATAAGTGTTTGATTCCGGAGAGGGAGCCTGAGAAACGGCTATGGCTACCATATCCAAGCAAGGCAGCATGCGTGCAATTTACATATTAGGTATAATTAGTTTAGGGCCTGCAGGTGAGCTGAAGTGTAACTGACAAACCCAACTTGATTTTGATGACTGCATTAATCTGCAGGTGACCGTCATACAGCTCTACAGATTTGTTTCCATCTGCATCTTTCTAAACAAAATCTGTGGCCTCAGTCTTTTATCCAGACCCTCTGTCATTGTGCCACTATTTGGCCTCCTCATGCTGCCATCTCCACACCATGTCACCTTGCCACTCATTTTTATCACCATACTGATGCTGATGCTGCTTAAAATGTCTTTAACTGATCACCACCATGCCCACAATTTAATTAAGGTTTTGGAATCGATAAGCCCAACTTGCTTTTGGAGGGCTGCATCAGTGGCATAGCTAGAAATGACTGGGCCCCACAGCAAATTTTTGAATGGGGCTTGATCCCGCAGTCATTTTTTAGCGACCCCTTCCTTTCATGCCGCCCCCATTCCTGTGGCTAGTGAAGATCGCTCTATCAGACCAGGGCCGGCAGCTGTTACCTCCGTTTTATACACTGTCTATACTGTTACTATATATCATTTCATTGTATAATACGGTTGAGGGGGCCCTGACCAAATCCTTTAGTCCTCCTCCTTCTGGATGGGCCCCTTCTGCGTCACGGCCCCAAAGCTGCAGCTTCCACTGCTTCCCCTATAGCTATGCCCCTGGTCTGCATTAATCTGCAGGTGACCGTCATACAGCTCCACAGATTTGTTTCCATCTGCATCTTTTATCCAGACTCAGTCATTGTGCCACTATGTGGCCTCCTCAAGCTGCCATCTCCACACCATGTCACCTTGCCACTCATTTATATCACCATGCTGCTGCTGATGCTGGTCAAAAGGCCTTAAACTGATCACCAGGCCTTAAACTGATCACAATCTAATTAAGGTTTTTACGCTGTGCAATCAGAGCCTGAAGCGAGGCATAAACGTTCTCAACCTGAGCACAACCTGCATGACCAGGCATTTAAGTGCAAAGCACGAGCTACAGTGGAGTAGACACCTCTCTGGCCCCTCCTGCTTCCTCTTCTGCTGCAGTCGCGGCCTCTTCATCCACCTCTTAAGCAGGGCCGGTGCAAGGATTTTTGCACACACAAGCGAAGCTACATTTCGGAGCCCCCCTCCCACACAACTCGGTGGGGGTGATGTAAAAAGGAGGGCGTGATGTGACATGGAGGGGGGAGAAATGTGACATAGGGGGGTGATGTGACATTGAGGGGGAGAAATGTGACATTTCTCCCCCTCCATGTCACATCACCCCCTTTGTGTCACATTTCCCCCCCATGTCACATTTCAACCCCCTCCATGGCACATTTATCCCTCCCCATGTCACATCACCCCCCCAACATGGCACATTTTCCCCCTCTATTAATGTTGTGTAAAAAATTATGCTCCTCACCTGGGCTGTTCCCGTCTGCAGCAGCTCCCCTTCTCCTCTGTGTCCTGGTATTTTCTCTCTGTGTTCCCGACAAGACTTTCCTGCAGGCATCTGGTCCTAGCTGCAGAGCCTGGATCCTCCTGCCAGGTCTCTGGTGTGATGGCAGGGGAGAGCTGTTTCTGAAGCAGGGTGACTCCTGCAGCAAACAGTGCTTGCATTGACTGCATGCAGTGGCGGATCCAGGGGGGGGCAACGGGGCAATTGCCCCCCCCCCCCCCCCCCCGAGCTGGCGGCGGCGGAGCACAGGGAGATGAGCGCTTCCACTGTGGAAGCGTTCATCTCCAGTCATCTGTATCGCCGTCCTCAGGACAGCGATACAGATGCCTGTGCTGCGGCAGGGGAGGGAGAGGTGTGTCCCTTTCCCTTCCTCTGATAGGCTGCAGGCACTAGGTCGGCAGCCTATCAGAGGCCGGCACAGTCGGCGTGATGACGTCATCTCGCCGCCTGAGCCATACAGCGCAGGACACAGGCCAGAAGAGGCCTGCATCGCATCGCTGACATGGAGGTAAGTATGTGTAAGTATGTGTTTTTTTATATATACAATGCTGTTATTACTGGCACAGAGGGGCTGTTATTACTGGCAGGGGGGGGGGGGCTGTTATTACTGGCGGGGGGGCTGTTATTACTGGCACAGAGGGGCTGTTATTACTGGCGGGGGGGCTGTTATTACTGGCACAGGGGGGCTGTTATTACTGGCACAGGGGGGCTGTTATTACTGGCACAGGGGGCTGTTATTACTGGCGGCGGGGCTGTTATTACTGGTGGGGGGGCTGTTATTACTGGCACAGGGGGGCTGTTATTACTGGCACAGGGGGGCTGTTATTACTGGCACAGAGGGGCTGTTATTACTGGCACAGAGGGGCTGTTATTACTGGCACAGGGGGGCTGTTATTACTGGCGGGGGGGCTGTTATTACTGGCACGGGGGGCTGTTATTACTGGCACAGGGGGGCTGTTATTACTGGCAGGGGGGCTGTTATTACTGGTGGGGGGCTGTTATTACTGCCACTGGGGGGGGGGCTGTTATTGCTGGCACATGGGGGGCTGTTATTAATACTGGCACATGGGTGGCTGTTATTAATACTGGCACATGGGGGGCTGTTATTAATACTGGCACATGGGGGGCTGTTATTAATACTGGCACATGATTGGGGGCACTATAGGGGCATCTACTGAGGCCACAAAGAAGGGGTATTTTATATGGGCGCTCTGTACAGTACAATTTTATACTGGGACACATTATGGTGGGTACTATGGGGAAGGGGGGAGAGGAGTACTATAGGATCATTTACGGGGGGACACTAAGAAGGGGTATTTTATACTTGCAAATTATGGGGGACACTGAGGGCATCTACTGGAGCATTTTATACTGGTACATTATGGGGGACACTAGGAGGAAGGAGGGTGTGGAGCACTATGGGGGCATTTACTGGGGGCACTATATAGGGGTATTTTATACTGGGACATTATGGGGGCACTATGGGGACATTAGCTCAACTGGGGGCATTACAAGGGGGTATTTTTTGCACTGTCACATTATAAGGAGAATTATTTCTACTGGGGGGGCATTATGGTGGGCTTTATTACTCCCCCATGGAATGACCCCCTAGTAGAAGCACCAGTCTCTCCCTGCTCTGCTATCCCTCTGCCCCTTCTCCAAATCCTTATTATAAAATCTTTCTCATTAGGATAAAACACAACATCAGCTCTGCCGAGCCCCCGGCCGAAGTGTTGAAGTGGCGTCCGAGATCCCCAAGGGCCAAGCCAAGTAATTGTAAGTTTTCATGTGAAATATGTTTGTTATACACATATAGCCTACACTGTGTAGTCTGTTCTATAAGCACCATTGTTTTGTGGCGGCGGACAGAAAAAAATCTGAAAGTGCCCCTCCCGAGACCAGGCTCTGGATCCGCCACTGACCGCATGGGGGTGTATTCGACTTGATCCCCAATATACAAGTTATGCCTTTCTTGGGGCAAGTAGTGCAGTTTTACCGACCTGCGGCCTACAAATACCTCAGTGCCTGAGTGGTTGTCCTGGAGGAATCCCACACCGCGCTCCACAGAAAACCATAAGACGGTTCCGGTACGTCGGGTCAGGACGGGGTCTCCGGACTGGGGGCAATCAAGGACCTCCTTCACCCACTCTTCTACAGCCGACTTGTATTCCCAGGCCGTCTGGGCAAAGGCGGTTATCTCGTGGGGTACTTCGGGGTTTAGGTTTAACTGGCTGTAACTGGGCGGTGGAGTGGAATCTCCAGCCGCCTCCACCACACCAGTAGGCGGTTGTGGCTTGGTAGGCCTCAGGTTGATGACCGGTAATGGGGTCTCTGGACGTGGCGGAGGGACGGACACGGACTGGGCCTGGGCCTCAGGGAGCGGGGTGGTTCCTACCTGCTGTCGCGGCCGGGGGGCCGGTTCCGGTGCCTTCTGCTGGTCCCCTCGGGATTCGAGCGCCATCTGGTTCACGGCCTTCTTCTCAGCTGGTGCGGTGACGTCAGCGACGTCCCAGCGGGAGCAGGTACGACGTTCACATCCATCTGGGTAGGTATGTCGCCTTCCGCTGGTGCACCATACGAGGCGGAGGGATCCGCAGCCTCCTCGAACTTGATCATCAGATCCGGAACACCGATAGCAGGAACCGGGACTTCATCAGCCATCCTCTCTGGCATCTCCGGTATGTTAGACAGGGTAGGTACGGCAGAGCTTTTGTGCGCAGAGGTATCCACAGCCTCTGATACGGTACCAAAATTTGATGGGCCGAGTCTTTGTGTGAGTTGGGAGACTCGGATCTCCAGTGGCTGATCGGGGTAAACATCCTCTCCATCGACGGCCATCTGGTTCCACTTTGGACGCGGGTGCGCCATTCTCGCTGCTGACCGGCATACACTGATTGCTAATACTAAAGGAGGGCCTCAGAGGGTGGAGCTTTTATCACCTCGGACCAGGTCAGTGACAAGTCCATAGAGGGCGTTCTCTATTTTTCCCGCTCCTGAAGGGGCGTATTCGACATCTTCGCGCCTTTCTTGAGGGGGTGTCGCTAGATTTTCCCGCTTCTGGGGGGCGTAGACAGCATTTTCGCGCTCCTGGGAGGGCGTTTCTTGGCGTCTTTGTCTTTGGACATGAAGATGCAGCGCCATCTTGAAGCGAATATGGCGAATCTCCACAATATCGAATTAACTCCTTGCATGCAGCAGCGCACGGGCCGCGCCTTCTTGGCACAGCAATACAAGTAAGAAGGTCACTTTTTAGCGATTTTGGTACAAGCGGTAGCGCTTGCAATACTGTGAAACATGCGGTTTTTAAGTCAGTTTTTGCGCACAATTAGATGCGGTTCTGTTAGGGATGGACACACAATACAATCCGATCCTGTTTGCGACGCCACTTGATGCAATGAGCAGGACACTGGGTCAATTGGGGCTGCTATGCAGTGGGTCAGATTTAGGTGTGAATAAGTTTGTGACGCCAGTTGCAGCTTGCGCAGGTACTATAGCAGGGCCCTTTAAGATGGTATGAGCACACGTACTAGGTGAGGAATGCCAGAGGGGGAGATTGTCTCTGTATTGTGTCAACTGTGTCTCCTACCTGTAGTACGGCTGGACTCCTGTATCCTGGCTCACATGCAACAAAATTGAGTGCTGTAAATAGGAGTAACTGAGGAATGATGGAATTCCACACAGAAAAGAGGGTCCAACTTGTCTTTACTTGATGTTGTTATATATGCAGCTCTTGATCCATACAATGTTACAGCTTTAGTCTAGGATCCCAGCAGGTGTTGGCAATATGTGGCAGGAGTTATATATATATATTCTGCATCTAGTACAGACTCCTTTAAGAATCTGGCAGGTATCTGTCTTCTGCTCTGTCTAAGGTCTGCTTGATTCGGGCCTGACTAACTGTGGAGGTACTTATATTCTCCTTGTATTGGGATCTGTACTGCTCGCAGGGAATGATGGTGGCGTCCTGGAGATCTGATAGTTCTGAAGTTGGCTGCTTCCTTGGTCATCCAGCTGAGGTAAGAGAAGCTGAGGCTGGGAAGGTTGATCTTGGGCCTCAGCAGAGGTTTGGAACCCTGGTTGGGGTCCCTGTTTCTGGGAGCTCCTATTCGCACAGCCTACCCCAACAGGGGGTGGCTGGTACACTGCTAGAACTTTCTTTCCTCCCTCTGAAGTAGGATGTGGGAACATTCCACTCCTCCTCAGATAGGGGGAAGCTAGCCTGGAATGGTCTTTTCCAGTCTAGATATACCAACTGGCTTGGTTCTGCTACATACTGCTGCCACCTGCTGGTGTACATTGAAATTACAGCATAAATACAATGCAACAGGCCTGGAAAATGCACATTATGGGGAAAATTATGCAAACTTATACCAGATGACAATATACATACACTTGACATTAAGAAGCAGGGATACAGAGATTTTAGTGACATACTTCAGGATGTTACACAAGCTGAAGTTCCACCTTGTGGGCTTGTCGTATATAAGGCTGTGAGCGGGAAGGCTGAAGTTACGCTGCAGCGCTGACAGGCGAGCAGCAGCAGGGTGAGAACGCCGACGGCCCACAATCTGCAGCAGCTCTGACATATCAGGGTATTTTTTAAGGAACCTCTGCACCACCAAATTCACCACATATGTAACATCCTGGAATATGTCACTAAAACTTCTGTATCCCTGCTACAAGAATGTCCAGTGTTAATGTATTTCCATCTGATGTAATCTCAATGTGCATTGCCATGTCTATGTCTGTATTTTATATATTTGCTGTAATTTCAATGTACACCAGCAGGTGGCAGCAATATGAAGTCAGAACATAGTTAGTTAACAGACCTAGACTGGAATAAACCATTCCAGGCTAGCTTCCCCCTATCTGAGGAGGAGTGGAATGTTCCCAGATCCTACTTCAGAGGGAGGACAGAAAGTTCTAGGCAGTGTACCAGCCACCCCCTGTTGGGGTAGGCTGTGTGAACAGGAGCTCCCAGAAACAGGGATCCCAACTAAGGATTCAGGCCTAACCTGAGGCCCAAAGCAACATTCCCAGCCTGAGTTCCTTACCTCAGCTGGATGACAAAGAAAGCAGCCATCTTCAGAACTACTAGATCTCCAGGAAGAAACCACTATTCCCTGTGAGCAGTCCTGTAAGTACAGATTCAAAATACAAGGAGAAGATAAGTACCTCCATAGCTAGTCAGGCCCATACTAAGCAGACCTCAGACAGAGCAGAAGACAGATACCTGCCAGATTCTTAAAGGCGTATGTTCAGATGCAGAATATAGATATAATTCCTGCCACATATTGCCAATACCTGCTGGGACCTAAAGACTATTGCTGTAACATTGTATGGATCTCAAGCTGCATCTTATAACACCAAGTAAAGACAAGTTGGACCCTATTCTCTGTGTGGAATTCCATCATTCCTACATTACTCCTATTTACAGCACTCAAATTTGCTGCATGTGAGCCAGGATACAGGAGTCCGGCCGTACTAAGGTGGGAGACACCGTTGACACAATACAGAGACAATATCCCCCTCTGGCATTCCTAACCTAGTTCATGAGCTATACCATCTTAAAGGGCCCTTTTACAGTACCTGCGCAAGCTGCAACTGGCGTCACGAACTTAGTTACACCTAAATCTGACCCACTGCATAGCAGCCCCAATGACCCAGTGTCCTGCTCATTGCACATGCGCCAGGCAAGGGATGTGCATCAAACCGGCTAGTCCTAGAGCTGCTATGAGATTTTGCCCATTATCGCACACCACCAGGCCGGGCTTGAGGCTCACTGGCACCAACCACTCATCGGTCTGTTGTTCAAGGCCCGTCCACAGCTCCTGCGCGGTGTGGGGTTTGTCCCCCAAACAGATAAGTTTTAAAACTGCCTGCTGTCGTTTACCCCTGGCTGTGTTGAAGTTGGTGGTGAAGATGTTACGCTGATCGGATGAGGAGCCGGTAGAGGATGAGGATGCAGAGTAGGAGGAGGAAGCAACAGGAGGCAAAGAGAAACGCCCCTTAATCCTCGGTTGTGGAAGGAAATGCGCCAAACTGCTATCCGCCTCAGGCCCAGCCGCCACTGCATTTACCCAGTGTGCTGTTATATCTCCATAATGTCCCTGACCGTGCTTACTGGTCCACATATCCGTAGTTAGGTGGACCTTGCCACAGATGGCGTTGCACAGTGCACACCTGATTTTGTCCCCCACTTGGTTGTGCAGGGAAGGGATGGCACTCCTGGAAAAGTAGTGGGCAAGACATACTGTGGGACAGCGACCGCCATAAGGCTTTTAAAACTCTCCGTCTCCACCAGACGGAATGACAGCATATCAAAGGCCAGTAATTTTGAAATGCTGGCATTCAGTGCCAGGGATTGCAGATGGGTTGGGGGGTACTTCCTCTTCCGCTCCAGTGTTTGGGAGATGGAGAGCTGAATTCTTTCATGGGACATTGTGGAGATGCTTGGTGAACCAGGTCGTGGTGTTGCTGGCAGATCCTCTGTTTGCAGGGTGGCAGGTAGCACTGTCACTCCAGAGGTGGATGAAGAGGTCGAGACTGCAGCAGAAGAGGAAGCAGGAGGAGCCAGAGACCTTTCTTGTTTTTTAGGCGTCTACTCCACTGCAGCTCGTGCTTTGCACTTAGATGCCTGGTCATGCAGGTTGTGCTCAGGTTGAGAACGTTTATGCCTCGCTTCAGGCTCTGATTGAACAGCGTGCAAACCACTTGTGTCTTGTCGTTAGCACATTGTCTGAAGAACTGCCATACCAGTGAACTCCTTGGAGCTGGCTTTGGTGTGCTCTGTCCCTTGCTGTGGTGGACAGTAGCAGGCTCTTCCTCCGAAATACACAGGTCACTCGCATGACCTTGATTCTATGTGGGGTCGAGGACCTCATCGTCCTCCACATCATCTTCCATTCAGTCTTCACCCCTGCCTCCTTGTCAGTCTGCACACTTTTGAAAGCCCTAGCAGTTGGGCAAATGGACACCGGCTGCAGGTGCCAACTCTGATCTTTCAGCATTAAACTGGGTGGGTAACAATGTGAAGGAACTGGAGGCACTGTTAGCAACCCAATCTACTAACTCCTGTATTTGTTCTGGCCTCACCATTCGTAGAGCCGCATTAGGCCCGACCAAATACAGCTGCAGGTTCTGTTGCCTACTCGCACCTGAGGAATGAGTTTCACTTGTGCGTGTAGCTGGCACAGATCGACCACGTCCTTCTTCTGCAACAGGAGCTTCACCAGCATCACCATGACATGGGCCACGTCCCTTATTTGACGCTCTCCTCATATTTCTCAAGTTTAGGATCTTGCCCTAAAATGGTGTTTTATTAATAGCAGCATAGAACCGCAATTGAAGATTTTTGCCCAAAGTTAGTGTTTTTCTAATAGCAGAATAGAACCACAGTATCTAAAGTGTGTATCTCACATGTATAGATCCAGACTAGGCCACAATTAAAGTTTTTTGCCCAAATTGGTTGTTTTATTAATAGCAGAATAGAACCAGAGTATGTAAAGGGTGTATCTCGCACGTACAGATGCAAACTAGGTCGCAATTAAAGATTTTTGGCATAAATGGTTGTTTTAATAACAGCAGAATAGAACCACATTATCTAAGGCCCCTTTCACACGGGCGAGTATTCCGCGCGGATGCGATGCGTGAGTTGAATGCATTGCACCCGCACTGAATCCCGACCCATTCATTTCTATGGGGCTGTTCACATGAGCGGTGATTTTCACGCATCACAGTATCTAAAGTGTGTATCTCACACGTACAGATCCAGATTAGGCTATAATTTAAGATTTTTGCACAAAATTCGTGTTTTTCTAATAGCAGAATAGAACGACAGTATGTAAAGGGTGTATCCCACATGTACAGATGCAAACTAGGCTGCAATTAAAGATTTTTGCCCAAAATGGGTGTTTTATTAATAGCAGAATAGAACTACAGTATCTAAAGGGTGTATCTCACAATGACATATGCAGCAAATGCTGCAAAATTAAGATTTTGGTCCAGAATGTTTTTTTTTTTTTTAAAGGTGTTTTTTTAAAACACAGAAAATTGTAGCTGTATTTCTAGCTTAAATTGCACACTGACTAATGTGGCAGAGGCCCAAAATGAAGGTTATTGACAAAAATGGGTGTTTTTTCAAAGCTAGAAAATTATTGAAGTATTTCAAACTTGTTTTTAACAATCACAGATGCAGCAAGGGCTGCAAAATTAAGTATTTTGCCAAAAAAGGGTGTGTTTTTTTTACTAACAGAATATGACAGCTGTATATAACGCTTGAATTTCACACGTGCAGATGCAGCAAGGGCTGTAAAATTGTGTATTTTGTTAAAAAAGGGTGTTTTTAAAAACCCAGAAAATTATAGCTGTATTTCTAGCTTAAATTGCACACTGACTAATCCTGCAAAGGCACCAGATGTTGGATATTACCAAAAAAGGGTGTTTTTTTAAAACCAGATTATTATTGCAGTATTTCAAGCTTGGATTTGAATGTCACAAAAGCACAGATGCAGTGCTGGTGCACTGAGCTTGCATACAATGGCCGCCGCCGCCCACCTAACTAACAGACGGATAAAAGGTTTTTTTTTCTGTCACTGGGCTCAGGGCAGGGTAAAAAGATTGTGCACTGCACCCACACAACTAAATGTATGCAGATCGCTGAGTTCAATTGGAGTTCTGATAACAGATTTCCTATCCTTTCCCTCACAGCATCAGCATCCTCTCCCTACACTAAGCACAGCAGAGTGACGTACAGCACTAGGTGACTCCAGCTTATATAGAGGCTGGGTCACATGCTGCACTGGTCAATCACAGCCATGCCATTAGTAGGCATGGCTGTGATGGCTTCTAAGGTCACACAGTTAAACACTTGTTGATTGGCTGCTCTGCAGCCTTTCAAAAAGCGCTAAGAAATCACCGAACACCAAATCCAAACCCGAACTTTTACTGAAATGTTCTGGTTCGGGGTCCAAAAATCCTAAAGTTAGGTGCGAACGCGAACTTTACAGTTCGGGTTCGCTCAACCCTACTAGTAAACACATTCTTGCCCTGGTTTTGAATCCTTCCGTACTTCTGAAATTTGTTGGCCTAAACGTACACAGTACCGCAAAGTATGGGACGGTTTGAAAATCTCTTTTCTGGAACTCAAAGACAGAAAGGCGTAATACAATGTCATTCCCTTTCCACAAGCACACCGAAGACACTAATACTGACAGTTGACTTGGGAAATAATGCAGTATCGGAGCCACTAGCAGATTTTGTCCTAATGTCTTTTGTGCGTTAAAATATTTGGATTCTGAAAACAGCTTTCTATAGTGTAAAACACAAGTTGTATAGCTACTATGCAATTATTCCCCCCCCCCCAACACACACTACACAGCACACCAACACTTGAACTGACTAGATATACACCAACATGGATTTTGGACTACTATTTCACCTTATAACTCAGAGATATAACCGTCCACTGCTCAGTGTATTGTCTGACACATTAGTATGCTATTTTCCCAAACTTAAACAAAAATGTAAGCTGCCTGGAGATGCACTGACTCAGCTAACTACAGCCTACCATTTCATGTTATTACTGTAAAATTACATAAAAATAGTCACAAACCACTTTTTTGCAACTATTTAGGAGTGGCAATTGTGTTACAGGGGACAGGACTCCGGCCACAACATAGTTAGACTGAAAACAAATGTAAAAAAAAGGTTAAAACTACTCCAGTCAGAGGCCCGAATATTTACTCCAGGCACAAAGACTGTTGGAGGTTCAGAAATTCAGAAATTAGGCAAATACTCCGGCAGTGCAGAGGGGGAACAAAGATCAGCACAAAAAGACGATCTTTATGAATGACCCCCAATATGTACACCTGATACATGTTATAATAAGGTAACAATGCATCATGTGATAAATTAAAGAACCAACTGGTTCTACCACATCCAGGGTTTCACTGGTGTGTTAGTGTGATGTCCGGTGGAACCGGAACAAGGTCTCTATGGTGATAGAACAAAAAGAATAACCACATACTGTAAACAGAGGATTGCAACTTTCCCTGTTAAATCTCCACCAGGGGATGCTGTGCCGGTCCTTTAAGACAGAGCTATCCCAATGGTATAACAAGTAAATCTAAAATCCATATTGTGCCACCTTTCAGTAGTAATATCCACATTGTTCCCCTCCACTGTAGTTATGCTTAAATAGTGCCCCCTCAAAGTAGTAGTACCCACATTGTGCCTCCACACAATACTTATGTCCACGTGCACCGTCACATTACCAATGCCCACATTGTGCCCCTCACCGTAGTAAAGCCAACGTTGTGCCCCTCACAGTAGTAATGCCCACATTGTGCCCCTCACAGTAGTAATGCCCACATTGTGTCCCTTACAGAAGTAATGGACCCATTGTGCCTCCTTCAGTAGTTATGCCCACAATGTGCTTCTCTCACAGTAATTATGCCCACATTGTGCCTCCTTGCAGTAGTAATGCCTACATTGTGCCCCCTCACTGTAGTTAACCCATCTGGTGCCCCCGGGCAGTAATATTGCCCACAGTGTGCCTCCTTCATAGTAGTACCAACATTGTGTCCCTCTCACAGTAGAAATACCCAAAATGTACTCCACTTTCACTACACCCCTACCTTATGAAGATAAGTTGTTGCCAGATAAGTTGGTTAAGCTGAGTGTATGTGTATGGGAAGAGGGTCAAGAGCGATGGATGTAGGCTGAATCAGTGGTCGGTCGACAGCTATATAAAGAGACATTGGGGGTGGCTAAGGTCAGGGTAAGCATGACCATAGGGACATCAAACATCAGACTTCACCAGAAGAGGTTTTTTATTTGTACTATTTGTATAGATATTATTTTCAGATGAGTCAATGGATATTCTTCTTTCCAATGTATTATAGCATCATATACGGTAAACTGTTTGAAATAGCCTGAACTATTCCTGCTAGAAAGATGCCGCAATCATAAAGTGAAATCTATGATGATAGGAAGTGTATCTGTTTTAAAATATGCAGCAATCTTTTCCCTTAAATGCTTTCTTTAAATCTAAAATGGATTTTCTCCTGTTCTATTAACCATCAGTAGGTTTTTTTAACCATTTTTACTCTAAGCCTTTTACAAGCTACAGTATATGACATTTAATAGAACAGTAATATGCAGCACAAATCAAAGAAAATCAATATTTTTGGAGAACCTAAGAAAAAAATTGTCTGCTTTTGAACTTTAGATTTTGGGGGACATTTATTAGCTCCTAAACGCCATTTTGTGGTGTATTAAAGTCACGGATTTTGTCGCATGCCATTTTTGTGGCAAAATATGCAACTTTTCCAAGCTCAAACCACTTTTCCAGAATGGAGAGAAAAGGGAGAGTGGTATGGGCGGGGAACCAGGCTCAGTTAATTCACCGGCCGTGTGAATCCTGTATTGCGGACCCATTGACTTGAATGGGTCAGAGATCCGCAAAATATGGCAAAAGATAGAACATGTCCTATCATTTGTGGTGTGGAAGCATTTAACAGAAAGCACACTGAAGCACTTCTGACTGTTTCCGTGGGCTTCTAATAAGTGCCTCCGCTCCGCAAAAGATGAGACATGTCCTATATTTCACTGTATCTGGTGGATCACAGACCCATTCAAGTCAGTGGGTCCGCATCCACAGTATGGAGTGTACATAGCTGGTGCCTGTGTATTGCAGACCCAACATTTGCGGTCTGCAATATGGTATATAATATTATACAGCTGAGTACTGCTTTTTTGAAGATATGAGTTAGAGCTTGAGTTGGTAAAGATACGGCAAATAATTTTAAAACATGGCTTCACACTGTATGTTCTGCTTGAAAAGCAATATTCATATTCTGATAGTTTAACCCTTTCCTTGACAGGTGTGCTTGGATATTTTGTACCTCTGGCAGCCAGAACAGTTTAAGTACAAATAAAACTGAAATTGCAAAATTAAAAAAAAAAATCATGCTAACCGCCATTCCCATATACTATGCCACTCAACACTTTATACCCACAGACACCTTCTTGCAACTTTGCGTCAGTGTAATTTTTTTTCAAATAAAATGGCAAAAAAGTTGATATACAGTATCTCACAAAAGTTAGTACACCCCTCACATTTTTTAAAATATTTTATTATATCCTTTATATCCTTTCATGGGACAACACTGAAAATATGACACTTTGATACAATGTACATAAAATGTCATTGTACAGCTTGTATAACAGTATAAGTTTGGTGTGCCCTCAAAATAACTCAACACACAGCCATTAATGTCTAAACAGCTGGCAACAAAAATGACAACACCCCTAAGTGAAAATGTCCAAATTGTGCCCAATTAGCCATTTTCCCTCCCCGGTGTCATGTGACTTGTTACTGTTACAAGGTCTCAAGTGTCTCTTACTGGTCACTGGAAGTTCAATATGGCACCTCATGGCAAAGAACTCTCTGAGGATCTGAAAAAAAAAAATTGTTGCTCTACACAAAGATGGCCTATGCCAGGGATGGCCAACCTGTGGCTCTCCAGCTGTTGTAAAACTACAACTACAACCATGCCCTGCTGTAGGCTGATAGCTGTAGGCAGTCTGGGCATGCTGGGAGTTGTAGTTTTGCAATAGCTGGAGAGCCTCAGGTTGGCCATCCCTGGCCTATGCTATAAGAAGATTGCCAACACCCTGAAACCAAGCTGCAGCATGGCAACCAAGACCATACAGCGGTTTAACAAAACAGGTTCCACTCAGAATAGGCCTCATCATGATCGACCAAAGAAGTTGAGTGCATGTGCTCAGCGTCCTATCCATAAGTTGTCTTTTCAAAATAGATATGAGTACTGCCAGCAATGCTGCAGAGGTTAAAGGGGTGGGGTGTGGGGGGGTCAGCCTGTCAGTTCTCAAATCATATGTTGCACACTGCATTAAATTGGTCAGCATGGCTGTCGCCCCGTCAGGAAGCCTCTTCTAAAGATGATGCACAAAAAAGTCTGCAAACAGTTTGCTGATGACAAGCATAATAAGGACATGCATTACTGGAACCATGTCCTGTGGTCTGATGAGACAAAGATAAACTTATTTGGTTCAGATGGTGTCAAGCGTGTGTGGCGGCAACCAGGTGAGGACTACAAAGACAAGTGTGTCTTTCCTACAGTCAAACATAGTGGTGGAAGTTTCATGGTTTGAGGCTGCATAAGTGCTACCAGCTGTACAGTTAATTAAGGGAACCATGAATGCCAACAAGTACTGTGACATAATGAAGCAGAGCATGATCCCCTCCCTTCAGAAATTGGGCCGCAAAGCAGTATTCCAACATGATAACGACCCCAAACACACCTCCAAGACGACCACTGCCCCTCCAAGACAACCACTGCCTTGCTAAGGAAACTGAGGGTAAAGGTGTTGTACTAGCCAAGCATTTCTCCAGACCTAAACCATATTGAGCACCTGTGGGCATCCTTAAATGAAAGGTGGAGGAGCACAAGGTCTCTAACATCCACCAGCTCTGCGATGTTGTCATGGAGAAGTGGAAGAGTATCCCAGTGGCATCCTGTGAAGCTTTAAGGAACTCCATGCCCAAGAGAGTTAATGCAGTGCTGGGAAATAATGGTGGCCACAAAAAATATTGACACTTTGGGCACAATTTGGCCATTTTCACTTAGGGATGTACTCACTTTTGTTGCCTGCGGTTTAGACATTAATGGCTGTGTGTTGAGTAATTTTGAGGACACACCAAATTTGCACTGTTATACCAGCAGTACACTGACTACTTTACATTGTACCAAAGTGTCATATCTTCAGTGTTGTCCCATGAAAATGTATAATAAAATATTTACAAAAATGTGAGGGGTGCACTCACTTTTGTGAGATACTGTAAGTGGGTAAAAGTGTAACCCAAGTAGAAAATTATATGGACCACACCTCTTAACCCCCTCACGCATTGTACGTACATGTACGTGATAATATGTAAGTGGCTGTATGTTGCTGGCTGCTGCTCTGAGCCCGCTCCAAAGGTAGCGGGTGCCAGCTGTATAATATAGCAGGCACACGGGTGTATCGATGATCAACAGGGATAAGGCTGACTTGAAAAGACTGGAGGTAGTTAACTATTAAAACCTAACATTTATTAGATTGTGAGATAAGAAAGTACAAACAAAAAATATAGTGCTAAGTGTGTGCACACCACCAACCGTGCAACAGACACTACCAACAAAAAACAAGCAATATTGCCATAGGTACCCAGAGTTAACCGTACCAACCACACGGCAAAATTACACAACTTCCCAATCAGGTATAAATTCCACAATATATAAGGAACGGTCTTACCGGTAAATGGGAGTCAACTGGATACCGTCTTGAAGTTCCAGTAGTAAATCTTCCAACAAGGGCAGGGTCCTAATAAGAATCGCTGTCCCTGGAATGCCCTGTCAGGCCTAGAAGTCCCTGAAGACCCGACAAAGGGGGGCCCCATCCGGAACCTCTCCCTAAATTATTAGAGGCCCTGGACGTCCCTGCTTAAGGATGCTAGTAAGTAAAGGACCTCTAGAAGCGGATTAAATTCTTACGCGTTTCGTCTATAGTATCATTAGCCCTAGACTCATCAGGGGATTAAGGGCTGAGAAAGGGTTGGCTACCTACAGCTGGTATATACTTAGAGTGCCAACCACAACTACAATTATATAAGAAGAATAGTACCTAATGTGGAAGTATTAAACTGAATGGACCTAGTGTATAAGTAAAATATGTAGAGACCAAGAGGGGTTATTTGGGGCATATGGCTCCCTAAAATATTCCCAGCAGTGGCTAATGCAGTCTTCTATCAGCTGGAGGACAGCGTATGGCCTGCCCTCTACACGTGTACTACTTGTACTACACATGTTTCAGTACTACAAGAAAAATGTATACGCACTTCACTCTTAAATTTTTTTCTAATCAAAGCGTATAGTGGCGCATTTCAGTCCAACCATAAAAATATATTCTCAGTTCACCTATGCAGTAAATTGTGGTGAAAGCGTTTAGTGGCCTATTTCAGTACAAAAACTAAAATATATTTGTCGCTTTTAGGGGTGTTTAAATTTTTGTTTAATTTGTTTAGTTCAGCTGCAAGTATGTCAGGCAGAAAAGTGTCAGGCCATGCACAGAGGAGTGGCAGAGGCCTAAATGTTTCTGGCGCAAGTAGAGGTCGCAGCAGAGTAAGGGTGGGTTCACACTAGCATTATGGAGTCCGTTATGGCATAAATGAATCCATAGGAATAATGCAAAACGGAAGCCTTTAAAAGGCATTTCGTTTTGCTCCGTCCTAATAGAAGTCTATCGGAAAACATAACGGATCTGTCTGGGTCCCGTTCTGCAAGATGGAAAACAAAGTCCTGTTGACAGGACTTTGTTTGACGTCTTGCATAACGGGTACCAGACGGATCCGTTTTGATTCCCATAGACTTCTATTAGGACGGAAAGCAAATGGAATGTCTTTAAAAGGCTTCCGTCTTGCATTCCGTCATAATGCAAGTCTATGGGCAGCAAAACTGATCCGTCCTACCGTCTTAAGGATTCCGTTATGTTCCGTTATAACCCTGTTATAACGGAAAGCCATTACAGACTGCATAACGCTAGTGTGAACCCACCCAGGCTCGGACTGGCCCACAGGGGTACAGGGAATCCCCCGGTTGGCTCCTGAGCAAGGTGGGCCCCTAGTCTCCCACCCCGTGCACAAGTGGCACATAACACATTTGATTTAGTACACTACATACATATATTCAATGTAAAGCTCCTCAACCAGCTTATATTCATATAAAAAACTTGTTAGATTATTTATTATATTTGAATGTCTCCGTACGATGGGCCCCCAAAATAAATTTTACTGGTGGTCCCAAGGTACCCCAGTCCGACACTGAACCCACCCTAAGGGGGCGTGGCAGCAGCAGTCGCAGTGAGAGGCCTATGCTCCAGTGTCATCTAGCGGTCGTGTCTTGACCAGCAAACCAGCAGTTTTTGATTGGTTAACTTGGTCATTCACGTCATCCCAAGTGACATCAGACACCTCCAGCCAACAGTCTGTGGGTTCGTCAGACACAACCCTTAGTTGGCATGGCGCGGGAGCAGGCCCTGTGCCCTCACCTGTCCTCAACCTGCCTCTGTCTTTTTCTGTTCCCTCACCACGAGAAGTACTATATGCTGTGGGCTCAGCTCCACTATATAGCAAGGACGAGCTACTAGAGGACAGTCTGCAGCTACTGCCCAGCCAAAATCTGGAGGAGACATCCGCCACTTCCTCCGCTAGGCAGGCAAGTAGTGTTGAGGAGAGTAGCGAAGTAGCTTGTGTTGCGAGCGGTCAGGCTTCTGACCCAGGGACCGTTGAGAAGGACATCAGTGACGTGCAGACACTACTCTATGATGATAAAGCCGATCGCACTTGGGACCCGGGTGAAGAAGGGGCTCCATCATCATCAGGAGAAGAGGGTGGCAGCTTGCCCATAAGGCAGCGGCTGAGACACGAAGTCACTAGCGTGGCCGGGAGTCAGCAGGGTGGCAGCAGTGGGAGGTCGGGAGCCAAATGGGCCTGGGGTAGACCACCTGCTTTGCAGCAGCCTACCTGCCCAGAAAGCAGTGGTGCACGGGTTCATGGAAGCAGCGGCGGTAGCAGTCAGCCAGTGAGTAGTGTTGGGGTGAAAATCAGGTACTCTGCAGTGTGGCAGTTTTTGTGAAGCCGCTGGAGGAGGTAAACATGCCATATGTAGAATATGTGGGCAGAAGGTGAAGCGTGGCCAGGGTGCCAATGTTGGCACCATGGCCCTGCGTCAACATATGCAGCGTCACCATAAAGTGGACTGGAGAACTGTGGCTCCAATGTGGTGGTCCAGCCTGCCGCAGCTACCGCTGCATCACCCAGTGGAACTCACCTGGTTTCAGCCAGTCAAGGCACCACCAACTCAGCCGAAGGGAGCTGTCTGTCATTCCCATCTTCTGGTCCAGATGCTCCTGCTCCTACTCCTCGTCAGTCATTCCGTCAGCAATCGATCACCAAAGTGATTGCCAAGAGACAACAGTATGCTTGCATGCATCCAACGGCGCAGAAGCTGAACATGGTCCTGTCCAAGTTGCTGGTGCTTTAGTCCCTCCCTTTCCAACTGGTGGGCTCTGCACCTTTCAGAGAACTGATCACTTGTGCCGAACCGAGGTGTAGAGTCCCAAGCCATCATTCCTTTGCAAAAAAGGCAGTAACAGCCCTGCACAAACATGTAGAACAGAAGGTGGGCCATGCCTTGACCCTGTCGGTGACTGCCAAAGTGCACGGCAGCGTCGACGTGTGGAGCTGTAACTACGGTCAGTGGCAATACATGTCCTTTACGGCCCACTGGGTGAATGCACAGCCACACCAGCAACTTGGCCAGGCGATGCCGCTTCCGCCTCCACATTCTCACACCATTGGTCTAGAGACAGGGCCGGTGCAACCATATAGGCGAACTAGGCATTCGCCTAGGGCGCCGGCCTGCTGGGGGCGCCTGGCGGGCTCCCCCTAACTGCGGCTGCAGCCCTGGAAGAGCGGCTCTTGAGCCGCCCCCAGCGCCGTTACAGGGGGGCCAGGAGGTGGAGGTCCTTCTTAAATATGGAAGAGCAGGCATCTGCTTACCCTGATGGCAGGTGCCTGCTCTGCCAGTAAATTACCGGAGGAGAGGAGGCGGGCGGCAAGGGAGGCTGTTCTAGCAGCTCCCCACTCCTCCCTCGTGCGCCCTCTGTGATGCCGGAATATGATGTCATTCCGGCCCCGGCATACAAAACGGCGCGCTGGAGGACTGAGGAGCTGCACCACACTGGACCCCAGGGAGGTGAGTGTTTAAGTGTTTGACTGAGTGAGTGCCTGTGTATTTATGTCAGTGAGTGAGTGTATGTATGTCTGTCTTTCTGTCAGCAAATGTATGTGTGTCTGTCATTGAGTGTCTGTGTGTGTATGTCAGTGAGTGAGTGTATGTCAGTGAGTGTGGATGTCTGTCGGTCAGTAAGTGTCTGTGTGTTTGTCAGTGACTATGTGTATGTTTATCAGTGAGTATATGTGTGTTTGTCTGCCAGTGAGTGAGTGTCAGCGAGTTTCTGTGTGGGTGTTTCAGTGGGTAGGTGTATGTCTGTCAGTGAGTGTCGGTCAGTGAGTGAGTGTGTGTCTGTCTGTCAGTGAGTGTATGTGTGTCTGTCAGTGAGTTTCTGTGTACGTCATTCAGTGAGTGTCTGAGTGCGTGTCCGTCTGTCAGTGAGTGTATGTGTGTGTCAGTGAGTGTATGTGTGTGTCATCGAGTTTCTGTGTACGTCATTCAGTGAGTGTCTGAGTGCGTGTCTGTCTGTCAGTGTGTGTGTGTGTGTCTGTCAGTGAGTGAGTGACATGAGGGGGCGGCAAAATGGATTTTTGCCTAGGGCGGCAAAAATCCTTGCACCGGCCCTGTATAGAGACAATGTCCGTCTCTGCCTCTTCATCCTCGACCATGTCCTTGGCCTCCACTGCAGGGGCAAGTCACAGTGCCCCTGCAGCATTACACATGTGCAGGGCACCGCGGTGTCACGCTGTTCTGCATCTCGTTTCGCTGGGTGAACGGAGTCACAGAGAAGAGGAACTGCTCCGTGTCCTTCGTCAAGAAATCAAATCTTGGCTTTCTCCCTGACAACTTAAAATCGGAACGATGGTGACTGATAACGGGAAGAACATTGTGTCGACATTGCGTCAAGGAGGGCTGAGCCATGCGCCCTGCATGTCACAAGTGTTCCATCTGGTTTTCAAGTGGTTCCTGAAGTCTTCCACCCATCTGCAAGACATCCTAAAAATAAGCAGGAAACTTTGCATGCACTTCAGCCACTCGTACACCGCAAAGTACATTCTACTTGAGCTGCAGCGGCAGAATGGCACCCCCAACATAGGCTGATATGCGACGTTTCCACCCATTGGAATTCCACCATCCATATGTTGGATCGACTATACAAACAGAGAAAGGCCATCAACGATTTCTTAATGATGCAAGCGGATAGGAGTACTCCACTGTGTAACTTTGATGTCAGCCAGTGGCAGCTCATGCGTGACACCTGCTATTTGCTCAGGCCCTTTGAGGACGCCACTTTATTTGTCAGTCGCCAGGTCTACGGGATGAACAGCGCCATTCCACTGCTTAATGTCTTGAAACAGATGCTGGTAAAAATGACTGGTATGGGTACATGGGTCGTGGCGCCTAGATCTCACGGCCATATGAGCCCTGTGGGGGCTGATTTTGAAGAGGAGGAGGGGGAGGAGGATATTGGAGCACAGACAATGTGTAGAGAAATAGGTGGTTTTTCTACTCTGCTGACAGGACAGGAGGAGCAGGAGCAGCCAGAGGAGGTACAGAGCGAGACAGAGGACCCAGACACACCGTGGCAGTATGCAGTGGAGATGGAGGCAGGGAGTCCCTCCGAGTCACTTGCACAAATGGCCCGATGCATGCTCGCTTGCGTAGTGACAGCCGATATGTCACCATTCGGCAGAGGGATGACTTCTGGCTCTCCACCTTGTTGGACCCACTGAGAGGGAGGACAAACTGAACTCAAACTACTACAGAGACATTCTATGTAGTCAGTTGGTCGCTCCCTATCTGTGCCGTCGTCCATCCTCTGGCAGGTTTGACTGTGGGGGCCCTCACGTTCCACTGCCATGACACTGTGGAGGGGTGGGGTGGCAGGAGCAGTACCAGCTCCATCAGCAGCAGCCTGAGTCTGCAGTTGCTGATGAGTAGCTTTCTTCACTCGCATAGTGAATAAGCTACTCACTAGCAGCAGCAGGCAGACCTGGAGCAGGACCTGAACCAGCAGGAGGTGGCATACTTCGACAGCACCCTGCCACCCCACATTGAAGATCCGCTGGACTACTAGAAAGCCAAACTGGATTTGTGGCCGCAACTAGAAGAGTTTGCCCTGAAAAAGCTGTCCTGCCCGGCCAGAAGTGTGGCATCAGAGTGGGTGTTTAGTGTGGCAGGGGCCATAGTTGCCCCAAGTAGTGATGATCGAGCACCAAAGTATTCGGGTGTTCGGCCCGAACACATTGCTATATTCGTGTGCTCGACCGAGCCCCCGAGTATAATGGAAGTCAATGGGAGACAACCAGGCACCCCCTGTCAGAAACACCACCGAAATGTATCGGGAACAGCAGGTTGTCCGAGTTGCACAACACTTTTACAGACTGAAAAAAATACGCACAAAAACCCCCAAAAAATCTATTTTACAGGAAAAATTGTTAGGAAACATTCTTTCCTGTATATTCAATTGTATATAAAGTGCAAGTGCTGCAAAAAATTACAAGCAAGAGGCACTCCGAAACAGCTTGTATATCACATAAAGAAGGGCCTCATTCACATTTTGGTACAATTGTTACAAGGAATTGTTACAAGGAACCGACTCTCCAAAACACCCTTTGCTACACATAAAGTAGGGCATCATACACACCCTTGAAAAATTATGATTGATGGCCTGCTGGTGACCCTCAAAAACATTTGGAGAAAGGGCCTGCTGATCTGACCATCTAAAACCTTAGGGGCGAGGGCCTGCTGCCACATTGGTGACTCTAGATAACCTCTTGACGATTGCACGTCCCCGTGATGGTGACGATCCATTTCGATGTCTGGCCTATCAACTTTCGATGTTCTTTTCTGCACCTACCATGGTGATCACGGGTAATGGGGAATCGGGGTTCGATGCCGAAGAGAGAGCTTGAGAAAGGGATACCACATCCAAGGGAGGTCAATGGCTGAAATCTGATTGGCTGTTGTTGCCTTGCCCTTTTTTTTCCTAATTGTGAACCACCCAGAGAGGATGGGTCAAGTTATTAAAGCAGCAGGCGTGCGGCAATTACCTACTCCTGACTCGGGAAGGTAGTGACGATAAATAACAATACAGCACTCCTAAGCGACCCTGTTATTGGAATGAGTACACTTTCCGTTAACGAGGATCTATTGGAGGGCAAGTCTGGTGCCAGCAGCCAACTTGCTCCCAGCCTCCACAACATTGAGCCAGTGTGCCATCATGGTGAAGATTGTGTTGACCAGACTCTTGGCTACTGAGACTGGACTTGTAGGTGAGGGCCTTGTTGACGGTGACGATCCATTTGGATGTCTGCCCTATCAACTTTGGAGCAATTTTTCAACAAGGACCTTCTGGCATAGCACCGTTTTGCTTGTCCTCTCCACCAGAGGAATTAGAGATAAGAAGTTATCTTTGTAGCGGGGGTCGAGAAGGGTGAACACCCAGTAATCCGTGTTATCTAAAATGCTTCAGCAAATATATAAACACACACATATATTATAAATTCAATCTTTATTATTAAAAAATATATGTAAATACATAATTGTAGACAGATTACATTTATGGCAGTGATTACAAGACAATACTGCGACAACATGAAAGGTTCCCCCCTTACATCACTCCTGCTGGCGACAGTATAGTATTTGAAAGATCTATGCACAATATCAGTAATACTGTTGTATCGTCACTAATAACCGGTGAATTCGGATTAATGTTAGTTAACTGTGCTGGTCAAAATCACCCTTTTATATTGTCAGAGCTGAAGTTATAATCCATTACTTGGAGTTATCTAAAATGCGTATAACGCGAGGGTCTCGGGAAAGGCAGCCTAACATGAAGTCAGCCATGTGTGCCAGAGTACCAACAGGCAAGACGTCAATGTCGACATCAGGATGACTCTCCATCTCCTCATCCTCCTCTTCTGCCCATCCACGCTGAACAGATGGAATTAAAGTTTCATGGGTACTACCTTTTGGAGCAGAGGCAACTATCTCTAGCTTCTCCTCTTTCTCCTCCTCCTCCTCTTTATGGTCCAATTCGCGCTGAGAAGACAAACTGTGGGTGGTCTGGCTATCACCTCCCCATTTCCTCGGCTGCCACATTAAGAGCGCCGTCCTTAATTTTGAGCAGCGATCGTTTGAGTAGACACAGCAGTGGAATGGTTACGCTGATAATAGCGTTATCGCCACTATTCATCTGTGTAGATTCATCATAGATTTTTAAAACCTCAGAGGTCTGACATCCATGCCCACTCCTCACTTGTGAATAGTGGCAGTTGACTCGAAAGGCAACGACCATGTTGCAGCTGGTATTCCAAAACTGCCCTCTGCTGCTCACAAAGCCTGGCCAACATGTAGAACGTAGAGTTCCAGCGCGTGCTCACGTCGCACAACAGTCGGTGAGCTGGAAGCCGCAAGCGCTGCTGGTAAATTGACAGACCGGCTGAAGCTGTGGACGACTTGCGGAAATGGGCACACACACGGCGCGCCTTCACTAGTAGCTCTGGCAAATTGGGGTAGGTTTTGATAAACTGCTGAACCACTAAGTTTAAGACATGGACTAGGCATGGGTTGTGTGTCAGGTTGCCGAGCTCTAAAGCCGCCACCAAGTTACGGCCATTGTCAGACACAACTAGGCCTGGTTGTAGGTTGAGTGGCGAGAGCCACAACTCGGTCTGGTCCCTTATGCCCTGCGGTGGTGTGCTGTTTGTCCCATAAGCAGATCAGCTTCAGCACGGTCTGTTGACGCTTACCCACAGCAGTGCTACACTGCTTCCAGCTAGCGACTGATGGCTGACTGCTGCTGGAGGTGGAAGTGGAGGAGGAGGTGGCGGAGGAGAAGTGGGGGTTGGAGCCAGTAACATAGCTGCTGGCGGAGACCCCGATGGACATAGGGCCTGCATTCCTGGGCGTGGCTAGCACCTGTGCCATCCCAGGCTACGACTCACTCCCGGCCTCCACAACATTCACCCAGTGTGCGGTCAGGGAAATTTAGCGTCCTTGGCCACCAGCACTTGTCCATGTGTCCGTGGGTAAGTGGACCTTCCCAGTAACTGCGGTCAGAGCACGGGTGATGTTCTGGGACACATGCTGGTGTAAGGCAGGCATGGCACACCGTGAAATATAGTGGTGGCTGGGGACTGCATACTGAGGGACGGCATAAGGCTGTGGAAGGCCTCAGTGTCCACAAGCCTAAATGGCAACATTTCAAGGGCCAGTAATTTCAAAAGATGTGCATTTATTGCTATGGCCTGTGGGTGGGCATTTGCGCTTGATTTCAAATGATTGTGTTATGGACATTTGGATGCTGCACTGGGACAGGGAAGTGGATGTTGTTGCTTATGGTTCATGCAAAGGTAAAGGGCGAGGGGCATCCAGGCCTGCGCCTTCGAGAGGGGATTGGCCAGCAGTGCATAACACAGGGGAATAGGAAGCAGTGGTGTTACCCGCAGACCCAGATTGTGGACCCAGGCGTTCGGCCCACTTATTAGCGTGCTTGGATGCCATGTGGAGGATCATGCTGGTGGTGGTGAGGTTCCTAGTGTTCACGCCCCGGCTCATTTTGGTATGGCACAGGTTGCAAACTACCCGGAACACCTACCCCTCGGCTAGGTAGATTTAGGCATGGGAGCGCTCGGTGTAACAGTTGCGGGCCTGTTTGGTGTAGGCCGACTTCTCCCTTTTGCAACCCCACTTCCTCTTCCAGTCTTTATTGGTGTTGCGGATCCCTCCCCGTCTGTACTGCTGTCCTCGCTCGGCTTTTCACCTTCCCATGTTGGGTCAGTGACCTCATCGTCAACCACCTCCTCTTCCACTTCCTCACTCTGCTCATCCTCCTGACTTGACCTTTCCACAACCTCAGTGATTGACAACTGTGTCTCATCATCATCCACCTCGTGAATGAATGATTGCTGTTCACCACCGTCATCTTCTTGAGACTGTGAAGGCTCAAGAGGTTGGGAATCAGGGCACAATATCTGAGGTCCCTCTTCAAGCGTGCTGGGTGCGAGGGCCAAATGTAATAGTGGTGCTGGAAAGAGCTCCTCGGAATTTCTGAGTGTGGGATCCCTCATTTGGCAAGCTGCTCCGTGGTGGGAGCAAGGATGATCAGAGTGAGGATTCAGTTAACCAGACTCTTGGCTACAGAGACTGGACTTGGTGGAAGAGAGGGTTGTGCTTAACCGACTGGAAGCATTATCTTTAGCAATCCAACTGACCAACTGTTTGCACTGGTCCGACTTTTACAGTGTTGTCCTGTGCCACCTAGCCAAGTTGGACATGAAGCTGGGCACAGTGAATGTTTTTTTTTTTTTGTTTGTTTTTTCTGGTGCACTGGCATCAGGCACAGTTTCCTTGCACCCAGGGCCACGGCCTCTGCGTGTACCATCAGCATCATGCCTACTTCCCCGTCCCTTAGTGCTTGCCTTCTTCATATTAATGGTTTTGTCACTAGATATGGCGCAGATTGTTTTGCAGTCCACTAAAGACATCGTTTTCGGATGCATGGCAGTATATGTCACAGAAACCCACAGAATACGGACACTATATTAGGCACAGATTATTGGAATCTGCAATGCAGACACTGTATTCTGATGTAGTACAGTATTGGTTACAGAACACCACAAATTATGGAAACCATATTGGCCCCAGATCACTGGAATCTGTAATACAGACACTGTTTTCTCATATAGTACAGTATTGGTTACAGAACACCACAGATTATGGACATTATTTTAGGCCCAGATTATTGTATTTTCCAATACAGACTCAGTTTTCAGATACAGGACAGTATATGTCACAGAAACCCACAGAATATGGACACCATATTAGGCCCAGATTATTGGAATTTGCAATACAGACACTGTTTTCTGATATAGTACAGTATTGGTTACAGAACACCACAGATTATGGACATAATATTAGGCCCAGATTATTGTATTTTCCAATACAGATACAGTTTTCGGATGCAGGACAGTATATGTCACAGAAACCCACACACTATGGACACTATATTAGGCCCAATTAGTTAAATTTGCCCTGAAGAAACAGTTTTCGGATGGCGTACTGTATATGTCACAGAAAACCACACAATATGGACACTAAATTAGGCCCAGATTAGTTAAATTTGTCCTAAAGAAACAATTTTCGGATAGCGTACTGTATATGTCACAGAAAACAGCACACTATGGACACTAGATTAGGCCCAGATTATTTAAATTTACGCTAAAGAAGCCGTTTTCGGATGGAGTACTGTATATGTCACGGATGTGTATTACATGCACACACTACAGAGACAGTAGATGAGGACTGGCCCCTGATTATTAAAATTTACGCTAAAGAAGCCGTTTTCGGATGGAGTACTGTATATGTCACGGATGTGTATTAAACGCACACTATAGACAATAAATGTGGCGCTTATTATTTGAATTTACGCAAAAAGACAGTCTGCGGATGATGTACAGTATATGTCACTAATAGGTATTAAAGAAAAATATCTTGCTGCTGTCAAACACACACACAGTAGTCCTTAAAAGGACTTTGGGGTCTTTGAAAATCTTTCTTAGAATAATAACTCTGAATTTCGCTCCCTACACTGCCTTCCCTTCCTACGCTCTGCTCTCCCTGACTATGACTGATCCGAGCATGTGTCATCGGGTGCTATATAGCCAACATGGCTACTGGCATTACAGTGATGGCAGTACAAACCTGCACGTTTATTGGCTGATTAGCAGCCGCGAAACGTGCGGGAAGGAGACGCGAGCTTGGCGCTCGAGCTCGGGCCAAGTAACGCCATGTGCTGAGCATAGCAATGCTTTAGCCGAACCGGTATTCGGCCGAGTATGCTCGCTCATCACTAACCCCAAGGAGAAATAGCCTGTCCAGCCAAAATGTGGAGAGACTGAGCTTTGTCAAGATGAATCAGGCGTGGATCAGCCAAGATTTCCACCCACCAACTCCTAATGCATCAGACTAGATCATCCATGGTGCCACACCAACACTTTGATAAAAGAGACCGGTTTCTTCTGACTACCTGCCTCAGCTACTACTCTGATTCTGGAACCCGCCTGATGCCACACATCTGATACCAAGTGCTCCTTCTTTCACCCACCTTCGTCAGTGGGTACTGGTATTGCCACCCACCGCCCCACTCTGTTACCGGGTCACTTTGTGGTCTCCTGATGCAGCTGCTGCTGCCATCTCCAAACTATGTCACCTTGCCACTCTGTGGCCTCCTGATGCTGCTGCTGCCATCTCCATACTATGTCACCTTTACACTCTGTGGCATCCTCCTGATGATGCTGCTGCCATCTCCACAATATGTCACCTTGCTACTCTGTTGTATCCTCTTGCTGCTGCCATCTCCACACTATGTCAGCTTGCCACTCTGTGGTATGGTCCTGCTGCTGCTGATGCTGCCATCTCCACACTATGCCACCTTGCCACTCTGAGGTATCCTCCTGCTGCTGCCATCTCCACATTATGTCACCTTGCCACTCTGTGGTCTCCTGATGCTGCTGCTTCCATATCCACATTATTTCACCTTGCCACTCTGTGGTATCCTCCTGCTGCTACTGCTGCTACAATCTCCACATTATGTCACCTTGCCACTCTATGGTCTCCTGATGCTGCTGCTACTGCCATCTCCACACTATGTCACCTTGCCACTCTGCGGTATCCTCATGCTGCTGATGCCATCTCCACACTATGTCACCTATGCAAGTCCTTATTGGGCCCGGAGCAACAGATGGACATAACTATCGAACGAGCTCACAGAGCACTGCGACCTAAACCCAAAACCTCTGAACCCCCCAGGAGATGTGATTTGAAGATTCCTCAATTTCCAAATCAAAGCCGCTGTTCTGGAGGCCGCCAGGAATCAAGAAAACCTAACGTGTGAGGGATCACCAATCTCGATCTACCAGGATTTAGCCCCCTCAACACTCAAAAAACGCCGCTCCCTAAAACCCCTGACCGACTGGCTCCGGTCCAACAAGATTCTACAATGCGTGCAGAATTATTAGGCAAATGAGTATTTTGACCACATCATCCTCTTTATGCATGTTGTCTTACTCCAAGCTGTATAGGCTCGAAAGCTTACTACCAATTAAGCATATTAGGTGATGTGCATCTCTGTAATGAGAAGGGGTGTGGTCTAATGACATCAACACCCTATATCAGGTGTGCATAATTATTAGGCAACTTCCTTTCCTTTGGCAAAATGGGTCAAACGAAGGACTTGACAGGTTCAGAAAAGTCAAAAATAGTGAGATATCTAATTGCAAAGCTTCTGAAGCGTGATCATCGAACAATCAAGCGTGTCATTCAAAATAGTCAACAGGGTCGCAAGAAGCGTGTGGAAAAACCAAGGCGCAAAATAACTGCCCATGAACTGAGAAAAGTCAAGCGTGCAGCTGCCAAGATGCCACTTGCCACCAGTTTGGCCATATTTCAGAGCTGCAACATCACTAGAGTGCCCAAAAGCACAAGGTGTGCAATACTCAGAGACATGGCCAAGGTAAGAAAGGCTGAAAGACGACCACCACTGAACAAGACACACAAGCTGAAACGTCAAGACTGGGCCAAGAAATATCTCAAGACTGATTTTTCTAAGGTTTTATGGACTGATGAAATGAGAGTGAGTCTTGATGGGCCAGATGGATGGGCCCGTGGCTGGATTGGTAGAGGGCAGAGAGCTCCAGTCCCACTCAGACGCCAGCAAGGTGGAGGTGGAGTACTGGTTTGGGCTGGTATTATCAAAGATGAGCTTGTGGGGCCTTTTCGGGTTGAGGATGGAGTCAAGCTCAACTCCCAGTCCTACTGCCAGTTTCTGGAAGACACCTTCTTCAAGCAGTGGTACAGGAAGAAGTCTGCATCCTTCAAGAAAAACATGATTTTCATGCAGGACAATGCTCCATCACACGCGTCCAAGTACTCCACAGCGTGGCTGGCAAGAAAGGGTATAAAAGAAGAAAATCTAATGACATGGCCTCCTTGTTCACCTGATCTGAACCCCATTGAGAACCTGTGGTCCATCATCAAATGTGAGATTTACAAGGAGGGAAAACAGTAAACCTCTCTGAACAGTGTCTGGGAGGCTGTGGTTGCTGCTGCACGCAATGTTGATGGTGAACAGATCAAAACACTGACAGAATCCATGGATGGCAGGCTTTTGAGTGTCCTTGCAAAGAAAGGTGGCTATATTGGTCACTGATTTGTTTTTGTTTTGTTTTTGAATGTCAGAAATGTATATTTATGAATGTTGAGATGTTATATTAGTTTCACTGGTAAAAATAAATAATTGAAATGGGTATATATTTGTTTTTTGTTAAGTTGCCTAATAATTATGCACAGTAATAGTCACCTGCACACACAGATATCCCCCTAAAATAGCTAAAACTAAAAACAAACTAAAAACTACTTCCAAAAATATTCAGCTTTGATTTTAATGAGTTTTCTGGGTTCATTGAGAACATGGTTGTTGTTCAATAATAAAATTAATCCTCAAAAATACAATTTGCCTAATAATTCTGCACTCCCTGTATATAGGTGGACTTTCCCATTCGGACTCACCTTCGCCCACGCTGGGCGCCACCTCTCTATCTCCGCATATGCCGACCTAGCCGGAGTGTTTGAGCTCCTGCAGATACCTCCAATGGAAATGGAGAACTGGGAGCTGTACCAGGACATCTTGGAGTTACCAGAGCTTCCGGAAATCTTGCCATTTGAACCTCCTCGCACTCCAAAGTCGCAGAGATCCAGGAGAAGGAATATGCAGCTTACTCCATAGAGACAGGATTAGTATTACAAATTTCCTTTACTAATTGCTTTGAAGCACGTTAGATTTGGATCACTCTCTCTACTTGCTTTCTGACTCATCCTCTCCCTAAACTGTCATATCTTAAATCCATTACTCGCTCCCCTCCAACCTCTCCCTTTCCTACCCATACCTCCTTCATTATCTTCTATTTCTGTCCAATTGGGCCTTAAATGACCTTTTATTCCCCTGTCTGATTGCCTCACCTCTGAGGCCTCTTCCGGTGCTATGAGGATCACAATTGGGTTGATCAACCATTTCCCCCCTTGCGACCCTCACCTCACACACCGTTACAACCCGCCTTAACGGGCTTTCTTTGTTGAAAGTTTATACTTTTGTTATACATGTTATTGTTCTTGCATTGTTTAAGGTACATACTCCATCATCCTTGAGGAACCGAAAAATGTTGGGGACACCTCTGGCATCCAGCATGATAGATAAGATCTTGCGTGAATGAAGTGCGTCTACCTGGGGAGAGGACGCGCCTCAGCAAGGTAACCCTCAACGTTTAAGATACCATGGCTGACTTATCATTTGCGTCCTACAATGTTAGGGGCTTCAACTCCCCCTCTAAGAGGAGTCAGATCTTCACATTGTTGCGCAAATCTGGGGCCAGTGTCTTGCTCCTACAGGAGACGCACTTTAAGTTCAACCACTACCCCAACCTCTCATTTGCTCACTACTCCCAGTGGTATCACTGCGGTGGTGACTCATCTGCTTCTGGTGGGGTGAGTATTGGATTCCAGAGAAAGGTCCCATTCAAATATATCTCTCACTTGCAGGATCCGAGAGGGAGATACATTCTGGTCAAGGGCAGCATAGGCCCTCAAACATACACCATTATTAACCTCTATGCCCCCAATTCGGGACAATCCAAGTGGTTTTCTACAGTTTTCCCCATCATTGAGAATTATGCTGAGGGCCTAGTGGTTTTGGGAGGTGACCTAAACACCACATTAACCCCACAACTTGATTCTTCGACCCAGAGGTCGGCTCTATCAGCCAGCGCATTACGCTCAATAAGGGAAGGCTTGTGGAGCCTACATCTTGTCGATGTATGGCACACGTTACACCCCAAAATGAAGGATTATAGTTTTTACTCTCATGTCCACGGAACATATCAAAGGTTGGATTACCTATTTATATCTAAGGCACACTTGCAGCTATGTCACGAGGCTAAACTGGGTTCCATCCACTTATCCGACCACGCCCCCATCCTCCTTTCAGTGTCAGCACCTCTACCAAACTTGAATAAATTCAGATGGCGCCTGAACGAGTCACTGCTGGGCGACAATATGACCAAGGAAAAGATCTCCGACCTTTTAAAGGAATACTTCACCTTAAACAAACGCCCAGAAACATCAGACTAATCTCTCTGGGATGCCCACAAACCATATATCAGAGGCCATTTTATAAACCTGGGCTCATTCCTCAAGAAGGAGAGGGGAAGGAAACTAGATGCCCTATGCCAAAAAATACAATTCCTTGAATCCCTACACAAACACTCCTTTTCAGAATCCCAACTACAGGAACTTTCTAACCTCAGAGCAGAAATAAAATCCCTCCTACAACATTCTACAGCCAAATACTTCCTAAACTCACAACACAAGTGTTTTGCTAATGGAGACAAAGCATCAAAGTTCATGATACATAGAATAAAGAATAGGAAAGCAGCAAATTACATTCACCAAATAGACTCACCTCAGGGTACCCCCCTCTACTCCTCCAAGCTAATAGGCACCCGTTTTTGGGAATTTTATGAGTCCCTATATAACTTGCCTTCCACACTTACTCCGGAATCCCACTCTTCCCTTATATCCTCCTTTCTAGAATCACTCGACCTACTGTCTCTTTCCGCGGATATCAAACAAAAGCTATCATCACTATTTACACTAGAGGAACTAACAACTGCATTGAAGCAAGCACCCCCTAGTAAAAGTACAGGCCCAGACGGACTAACCGTCTCATACTATAGAACCTTTCAACAACTCATCCTCCCCCACCTGCTCTCGGTCTGCAATTTGACCCTTCAAGGGAAACAACTCTCCAGGGACATGACAATAGCTCACATAACATTGATACCCAAAGAAGGAAAAAACCCTAACCAATGTGCTAACTATAGACCTATTTCACTTCTTAACATTGACCTTAAATTACTGGCGAAGATGCTGGCGAATTGCTTGACCACAGTTCTTCCGTCACTGATGCAGGGAAGGCAGAGATAACACATCTAGAGTTCTCAATGTGGTATATTGGCCCTCCGATCCAAACCTCTTCTCCTGCTAAGCACAGATGCGGAGAAGGCATTTGATAGGATTAACTGGTCCTACCTGAACCAAGTACTGCGGGGATTCGGCCTGCCTGGTCCCTTTGTCCAAGCTACCTTCGCCATGTACTCCCAAGCTTCTGCCTCGGTTTTAGTTAATGGCGACTTATCAGAACCCTTCCGCATTCGAAATGGCACTCGCCAAGGATGTCCTCTTTCGCCCCTACTTTTCGTCCTAGCACTGGAACCCCTTTTAATCTGACTGAGAACAGACCCAGATATACAGGGAATATTTTTGGGGGGTCAGGAGCATAAATTGGCCGCCTTCGCGGACGACATTACGATCATGACCTCGAACCCAGAAACATCACTCCCAACAATCCAAAACCATTTGGGCAAGTATAGCGCCCTTTCCAACCTTAAAATAAACAAGCAAAAATCACTTGTCATCTGCTTTGGAATCCTCTTAACAGCACAACGTCGCTTGAAAACCAATTCCCCATTCGATTGGTCATCTCCCTTCCTCACCTATCTAGGGATTAAGATAAGCCCCAATATATCTGAACTCTTCTCCCTCAATTATTCCCCATTATTACAATCTATTACATCCAGCGTAGACAGATTGAATCCCCACATAATTTTGTGGTTCGGATGGAAATATCTCTTTATGTCATTAATAATCCCTCGCCTCACGTACCTACAACAGGTCCTACCTATACATATACCTAAATCTTACTATGACTCCCTCAGGAAAATTTTCCACAAATTTGTATAGAATGGTAAGAGGCCATGACTGTCGTACGACACACTCTCTCGCCCTAACCAGTCAGGAGGGAAGGCGCTTCCAGACCCTGAGTTATATGGCTCAGAACTTCCAATCCCAAACCGTGGGTTGCAATGGAGCAGGAGCTTTTAGGCAAACCATTACGCTCAATCCTTTTGGGAAATGCTAGCCTAATAAATATCCCCTCCTCACCATACCCAATCATTCAATCCACATTGAAGGCATGGAAATGGTTCCAAACCACTCATTGCTCAATATCCTTCCCATCCCCCCTCCTCTCACTGAGAGACATACTGGGTACAGCCCTCTCCGCGGTGATTGAATGCACCCCACGATTCCTGAGAGAATCATCTACCCCTATCTCTTCTCTCTTTGATCCTGTGGGCTCGTTAAATCCTATCTCGGAGCTCCAAAAAAGGCTCTCCGCACATCACCATTGCATGTCTCCCCTATCCTACCTACACTCATATCTCTCCCAACATACCTCTAGTAGTGACTTTCTTCGACCATTAGTTTGGATAGAAGCTCTCATTATTAACCCCAACCCACCGAAAAAACTAATCTCCCAACTATTTCGTAGGCTGAATACACCTCCTTTACTTACCAAACCTGCCTTCATAAGGCATTGGAAACATGACCTAGGACAAGATCTCCCTCTTTCCAGAATACCAGACATACTTCTATCTCCACATATTGCGTCCCGATGTGTCCGCATACAAGAAAACGGATACAAGCTCCTGACTAGATGGTATAAAACTCCAGACATAAATTGCCTCTTTTCTGTCTCAGCCTCTGATAGATGTTGGAGATGCCTAAGTAATAGAGGATCCTTCTTCCACATCTGGTGGGAATGTCCTACTATAAAAAATTGGTGAAAGGAAATATTCCGTCTAAGCAACCAGATATGCCATACCACAGTGCCAATATCACCCCTCAAAGCCCTACTCAACATATATGATACAAAGGACCCACAATTCCCCCCCCCTTTCTGTTTAGACAACTAATTATTGCAGCACGCCTATTGGTCCCGAAACACTGGCTATCCGCTACCCTTCCCCCCATGGAACAATGGAAGCAGAAAGTAGACCAATTGTATTGCTTTAAAGAACTATCTTCATGGGAAGCCAGAAACCACCAGAAATTTTTTAAACAATGGCGACTATAGCAGGAATTCAGATTTTCCTCTTAACTGATATTCCTATTATAGTCCGGTCTGTTGGGGGGACGCGATAAACAGATCATTATTCAATTCTTTAGGCCATGTAACACCCACTCAGAATACGTAGAGTTTGGCTAACGATGTCGATATCACCAGGATATGGTAATATATGCATCCATCTTAGATTCATTCGAAAGCTGCAGTGTTAGTGAGAGCAGGGACAGTGCAGCTGCTTCTGATTTAATAGGGAAATCGTTAGCTAGGCCAGTGTTCTGTGTCCACTCCAGTCCTCAAAGACTCATCTGATCTGCTGTAAGGACAGCGTCCTGACAGCACCCCAAAAAGGCCTTTTTAGGGCTAGTACATCAGTCTGCTTTTTTTTTTCTTTTTTGCTCTGTAATATAAATGCAGTCGCCTGCCAGCATGTGTGTCAGGCCCACAGCGTGTACTGTGCCCACTACTGCCAGTGCCCAGTGCCACCACTCATATCTGGTGTTACAGTAGCTTGCATTTAAAACAGTAAAACAATTTTTTCACTGTAATATAATTGCAGTTGCCTGCCAGCGTGTGTGTCAGGCCCACAACGTGTACTGTGCCCACTACTGCCAGTGCCCAGTGCCACCACTCATATCTGGTGTCACAGTAGCTTGCATTTAAAACAGTAAAACAATTTTTTTCACTATAATATAATTGCAGTTGCCTGCAAGCGTGTGTTACAGGCCCACAACGTGTACTGTGCCCACTACTGCCAGTGGCCACCACTCATATCTGGTGTCACAGTAGCTTGCATTTAAAACAGTAAAAAAAATCACTGTAATATAATTGCAGTTGCCTGCAAGCGTGTGTTTCAGGCCCACAGCGTGTACTGTGCCCACTACTGCCAGTGCCCAGTGCCACCACTCATATCTGGTGTCACAGTAGCTTGCATTTAAAACAGTAAAAAAAAAAATCACTGTAATATAATTACAGTTGCCTGCAAGCGTGTGTTACAGGCCCACAACGTGTACTGTGCCCACTACTGCCAGTGCCCACCACTCATATCTGGTCTCACAGTAGCTTGCATTTAAAACAGTAAAAAAAATCACTGTAATATAATTGCAGTTGCCTGCAAGCGTGTGTTTCAGGCCCACAGCGTGTACTGTGCCCACTACTGCCAGTGCCCAGTGCCACCACTCATATCTGGTGTCACAGTAGCTTGCATTTAAAACAGTAAAAAAAAAATCACTGTAATATAATTACAGTTGCCTGCAAGCGTGTGTGTCAGGCCCACAGTGTGTACTGTGACCACTACTGCCAGTGCCCAGTGCCACCACTCATATCTGGTGTCACAGTAGCTTGCATTTAAAACAGAAAAACAATTTTTTCACTGTAATATAATTGCAGTTGCCTGCAAGCGTGTGTTTCAGGCCCACAGCGTGTACTGTGCCCACTACTGCCAGTGCCCAGTGCCACCACTCATATCTGGTGTCACAGTAGCTTGCATTTAAAACAGTAAAAAAAAAATTCACTGTAATATAATTACAGTTGCCTGCCAGCGTGTGTGTCAGGCCCACAGTGTGTACTGTGACCACTACTGCCAGTGCCCAGTGCCACCACTCATATCTGGTGTCATAGTAGCTTGCATTAAAAAAAATATATATATATTTTCACTGTAATATAATTGCAGCTGCCTGCAAGCGTGTGTGTCAGGCCTACAGTGTGTACTGTGCCCACCTCTGCCAGTGCCCAGTGCCACCACTCATATCTGGTGTCACAGTAGCTTGCATTTAAAACAGTAAAAAAAAAATTCACTGTAATATAATTACAGTTGCCTGCCAGCGTGTGTGTCAGGCCCACAGTGTGTACTGTGCCCACTACTGGCAGTGCCCAGTGCCACCACTCATATCTGGTGTCACAGTAGCTTGCATTTAAAACAGTAAAAAAAATCACTGTAATATAATTGCAGTTGCCTGCAAGCGTGTGTTTCAGGCCCACAGCGTGTACTGTGCCCACTACTGCCAGTGCCCAGTGCCACCACTCATATCTGGTGTCACAGTAGCTTGCATTTAAAACAGTAAAAAAAAAATTCACTGTAATATAATCACAGTTGCCTGCCAGCGTGTGTGTCAGGCCCACAGTGTGTACTGTGCCCACTACTGCCAGTGCCCAGTGCCACCACTCATATCTGGTGTCACAGTAGCTTGCATTTAAAACAGAAAAACAATTTTTTCACTGTAATATAATTGCAGTTGCATTCAAGCGTGTGTGTCAGGCCTACAGCGTGTACTGTGCCCACTACTGCTAGTACCAAGTTGCACCACTCATATCTGGTGTCATAGTAGCTTGCATTAAAAAAAAAATATATATATTTTCACTGTAATATAATTGCAGCTGCCTGCAAGCGTGTGTGTCAGGCCTACAGTGTGTACTGTGCCCACTACTGCCAGTGCCCAGCTGTACCACTCATATCTGGTGTCACAGTAGCTTGCATTTAAAAATAAAAAACAATTTTTTCACTGTAATATAATTGCAGTTGCCTGCAAGTGTGTGTGTGTCACGCCTACAGCGTGCACTGTGCCCACTACTGCCAGTGCCCAGTGCCACCACTTATATCTGGTGTCACAGTAGCTTGCATTTAAAACAGTAAAACGATTTTTTCACTGTAATATAATTGCAGTTGCCTGCAAGCGTGTGTGTCAGGCCCACAGCGTGTACTGTGCCCACTACTGCCAGTGCCCAGTGCCACCACTTATATCTGGTGTCACAGTAGCTTGCATTTAAAACAGTAAAACGATTTTTTCACTGTAATATAATTGCAGTTGCCTGCAAGTGTGTGTGTGTCACGCCTACAGCGTGCACTGTGCCCACTACTGCCAGTGCCCAGTGCCACCACTTATATCTGGTGTCACAGTAGCTTGCATTTAAAACAGTAAAACGATTTTTTCACTGTAATATAATTGCAGTTGCCTGCCAGCGTGTGTGTCAGGCCCACAGCGTGTACTGTGCCCACTACTGCCAGTGCCCAGTGCCACCACTCATATCTGGTGTCACAGTAGCTTGCATTTAAAACAGTAAAACGACTTTTTCACTGTAATATAATTGCAGTTGCCTGCCAGCGTGTGTGTAAGGCCCACAACGTGTACTGTGCCCACCACTCATATCTGGTGTCACTGTAGCTTGCATTTAAAACAGTAAAACAATTTTTTCTCTGTAAAATAATTGCAGTTGCCTGCAAGCGTGTGTTTCAGGCCCACAGCGTGTACTGTGCCCACTACTGCCAGTGCCCAGTGCCACCACTCATATCTGGTGTCACAGTAGCTTGCATTTAAAACAGTAAAACAATTTTTTCACTGTAATATAATTGCAGTTGCCTGCAAGCGTGTGTTTCAGGCCCACAGCGTGTACTGTGACCACTACGGCCAGTGCCCAGTTGCACCACTCATATCTGGTGTCACAGTAGCTTGCATTTAAAAAAATATATATATTTTCACTGTAATATAATTGCAGTTGCATGCAAGCGTGTGTGTCAGGCCTACAGCATGTACTGTGCCCACTACTGTCAGTGCCCAGTTGCACCACTCATATATCTGGTGTTACAGTAGCTTGCATTTAAAAAAAACATATATTTTCACTGTAATATAATTGCAGTTGCCTGCCAGCTTGTGTGTCAGGCCCACAGCGTGTACTGTGCCCACTACTCATATCTGGTGTCACAGTAGCTTGCATTTAAAACAGTAAAACAATTTTTTCTCTGTAAAATAATTGCAGTTGCCTGCAAGCGTGTGTTTCAGGCCCACAGCGTGTACTGTGCCCACTACTGCCAGTGCCCAGTGCCACCACTCATATCTGGTGTCACAGTAGCTTGCATTTAAAACAGTAAAACAATTTTTTCACTGTAATATAATTGCAGTTGCCTGCAAGCGTGTGTTTCAGGCCCACAGCGTGTACTGTGCCCACTACGGCCAGTGCCCAGTTGCACCACTCATATCTGGTGTCACAGTAGCTTGCATTTAAAAAAATATATATATTTTCACTGTAATATAATTGCAGTTGCATGCAAGCGTGTGTGTCAGGCCTACAGCATGTACTGTGCCCACTACTGCCAGTGCCCAGTTGCACCACTCATATCTGGTGTTACAGTAGCTTGCATTTAAAAAAAAATATATATTTTCACTGTAATATAATTGCAGTTGCCTGCCAGCGTGTGTGTCAGGCCCACAGCGTGTACTGTGCCCACTACTCATATCTGGTGTCACTGTAGCTTGCATTTAAAACAGTAAAACAATTTTTTCTCTGTAAAATAATTGCAGTTGCCTGCAAGCGTGTGTTTCAGGCCCACAGCGTGTACTGTGCCCACTACTGCCAGTGCCCAGTGCCACCACTCATATCTGGTGTCACAGTAGCTTGCATTTAAAACAGTAAAACAATTTTTTCACTGTAATATAATTGCAGTTGCCTGCAAGCGTGTGTTTCAGGCCCACAGCGTGTACTGTGCCCACTACGGCCAGTGCCCAGTTGCACCACTCATATCTGGTGTCACAGTAGCTTGCATTTAAAAAAATATATATATTTTCACTGTAATATAATTGCAGTTGCATGCAAGCGTGTGTGTCAGGCCTACAGCATGTACTGTGCCCACTACTGCCAGTGCCCAGTTGCACCACTCATATCTGGTGTTACAGTAGCTTGCATTTAAAAAAATATATATATTTTCACTGTAATATAATTGCAGTTGCCTGCCAGCGTGTGTGTCAGGCCCACAGCGTGTACTGTGCCCACTACTCATATCTGGTGTCACAGTAGCTTGCATTTAAAACAGTAAAACAATTTTTTCACTGTAATATCATTGCAGTTGCCTGCAATCGTGTGTTTCAGGCCCACAGCGTGTACTGTGCCCACTACTGCCAGTGCCCAGTGCCACCACTCATATCTGGTGTCACAGTAGCTTGCATTTAAAACAGTAAAACAATTTTTTCACTGTAATATAATTGCAGTTGCCTGCAAGCGTGTGTTTCAGGCCCACAGCGTGTACTGTGCCCACTACGGCCAGTGCCCAGTTGCACCACTCATATCTGGTATCACAGTAGCTTGCATTTAAAAAAAAATATATATATTTTCACTGTAATATAATTGCAGTTGCATGCAAGCGTGTGTGTCAGGCCTACAGCGTGTACTGTGCCCACTACTGCCAGTGCCCAGTTGCACCACTCATATCTGGTGTTACAGTAGCTTGCATTTAAAAAAATATATATATTTTCACTGTAATATAATTGCAGTTGCCTGCCAGCGTGTGTGTCAGGCCCACAGCGTGTACTGTGCCCACTACTCATATCTGGTGTCACAGTAGCTTGCATTTAAAACAGTAAAACAATTTTTTCACTGTAATATCATTGCAGTTGCCTGCAATCGTGTGTTTCAGGCCCACAGCGTGTACTGTGCCCACTACTGCCAGTGCCCACCACTCATATCTGGTGTCACAGTAGCTTGCACGCATAGTACCACTAATCGAAAAAAAAATTACAGGCAGAGGCAGCCAACCCGCAAGGGCCGTCGTGGTCGTGGTGCTGTGATTTCCTTTGGCCCTAGACTAATGTCCAGTGTTCAGAGGCCACATACCCTGAACTCGAAAAGTTCTGAGGACATAGTTGACTGGCTAACACAGGACACCCAATCTTCTACAGCTTCCCCTCGGAACCTTGATGCACCATCTTCCTCCAGCTCAACTTCGGGCACCTCTCAAGTTACCACTAGCCCGCCTGCCGCCACCACCAACACTAGCACCACAGCTGCTTCACTTGATCTGTTAGAGGAGTCATTTACACATCAGTTGGAAGAAATGAGTGATGAGCAACCATTATTGCCAGAGGATGTAGATAACAGGGATATGTCTCAGTCAGGCAGCATTACCCACATGGACGTTTGGTGTGATGATGATGATGTTGTACCCGCTGCTGCTTCCTTTGCTGAGTTGTCAGATACAAGTGAAGCGGTTGATGATGACGATGTGTCCGTGGATGTCACGTGGGTGCCCGCTCGAACAGAAGAAGAACAGGGGGAAAGTTAAGATGGTGAGACAGAGAGGAGGAGGAGACAAGTTGGAAGCAGGGTGAGGTCGTCGCAAGGAGCTAGTGCCACAGTCAGACAGCATGTATCGGCACCCGGGGTCAGCCAGACAGCACGCCAATCAACGCATGCTGTTGCCACCACCAGAATGCCGTCATTGCAAAGCTCAGCAGTTTGGCATTTTTTTGGTGTGTCTGCCTCTGATAACAGCGATGCCATTTGCAATCTGTGCCAAAAGAATCTGAGTCATGGGAAGTCCAACACCCACCTATGTACAACTGCTTTGCGAAGGCACATGATCTCACATCACAAACGTCTATGGGATCAACACATGATGAGTACAAGCAACACACAAACTCAAAGCCACCATCCTCCTTCTGGTCCAGCATCTTTAGCCACGTCAAACACTGCTGTCCTCCTTGCCCCCTCTCAACCACCCACCACTCCGCCTCTCACCTTCAGCATTCCTGCTCATCTGCCCACAGTCAGGTGTCTGTCAAGGAAATGTTTGAGCGTAAGAAGCCAATGTCACAGAGTCACCCCCTTGCCAGGCGTCTGACAGCTGGCTTGTCAGAACTCTTAGCCCGCCAGCTTTTACCATACAAGCTGGTGGAGTCTGAGGCCTTCAAAAAATTTGTAGCTATTGGGACACCGCAGTGGAAGGTACCCGGCCAAATTTTTTTTTTCACAAAAGGCAATCCCCAACCTGTACTCTATTGTGGAAAAGGAAGTCATGGCATGTCTGGCACACAGTGTTGGGGCAAGGGTCCATCTGACCACTGATACCTGGTCTGCAAAGCACGGTCAGGGCAGGTATATCACGTACACTGCGCATTGGGTAAACCTGCTGACGGCTGCCAAGCATGGAATGCGTGGCTCTGCAGAGGAGTTGGTGACACCGCCACAACTTGCAGGCAGGCCTGCTGCCACCTCCTCTACTCCTCCTACTCCATCCTCTTCGCTAACCTCCTCGGCTGAGTCCTCTTCTGCTGCTGTGTCTTGCTCCACATCAACTGCACCCCCCCAGCTCCCCAGGGGCTATTCCACATCCCGGATACGACAGTGTCACGCCGTCTTAGGGTTGACTTGCCTGAAAGCAGAGAGTCACACCAGACCAGCACTCCTGTCCGCCCTGAACGCACAGGTGTATCAGTGGCTGACTCCGCACCAACTGGAGATCGGCAAAGTGGTGTGTGACAACGAAAGCAATTTGTTGGCGGCATTGAATTTGGGCAAGTTGACACATGTGCCGTGCATGGCACATGTGTTGAATCTGATCGTACAACACTTTGTGCATAAGTACCCAGGCTTACAGGATGCCCTCAAGCAGGCCAGGAAGGTGTGTGGCCATTTCAGGCGTTCCTACACGGCCATGGCGCACTTTTCCGATATTCAGCGGCGAAACAACATGCCAGTGAGGCGCTTGATTTGCGACAGCCCGTCACGTTGGAATTCAACACTCCTAATGTTCGACTGCCTGCTCCAACAAGAAAAATCCGTCAACGAGTATTTGTATGACCGGGGTGCTAGGACAGCGTCTGCAGAGCTGGGTATTTTTTTACCACGTTACTGGACGCTCATGCGCAATGCCTGTAGGCTCATGCGTCCTTTTGAGGAGGTGACAAACATAGTCAGTCGCACCGAAGGCACCATCAGCGACATCATCCCATTTGTTTTCTTCCCTGCGAAGAGTGCTGAATCAGGCCGTAGATGAGCGTGAAGAGGAAGAGGAAGAGTTGTGGTCACCATCACCACCAGAAACAGCCTTATCAGCATCGCTTGCTGGACCTGCGGCAACGCTGGAAGAGGAGACTGAGGAAGAGGAGTCAGAGGAGGAATGTAGCTTTGAGGAGGAGGAAGACCAACCACAGCAGGCATCCCAGGGTGCTCGTTGTCACCTATCTGGTACCCGTGGTCTTGTACGTGGCTGGGGGGGAAGAACAGACCTTCAACGAGATCATTGAGGACGAGGAACGGGACATGAGTAGCTCGGCATCCAACCTTGTGCAAATGGGGTCTTTCATGCTGTCATGCCTGTTGAGGGACCCTCGTATAAAAAGGCTGAAGGAGAACGACCTGTACTGGGTGGCCACGCTACTAGACCCACGGTATAAGCAGAAAGTGGCTGAAATGTTACCGAATTACCGGAAGTCGGAAAGGATGCAGCAGTTCCAAAACAAGTTTAAAAGTTTGCTTTACACAACGTATAAGGGTGATGTCACAGCACAACGGGAATCTACCAGGGGAAGAGGTGAAAGTAATCCTCCTCCTACCACGACCACGCCGGCGAGGACAGGACGCTTTACAGACGTGTTGTTGATGGAGGACATGCAGAGCTTTTTAAGTCCTACGCATCGCCACAGCCCTTCGCCTTAACTGCAGATATCGACACTCTGAGGAGCGATGAACCCCTTGACTACTGGGTGTGCAGGCTTGACCTGTGGCCTGAGCTATCCCAATTTGCAATAGAACTTCTGGCCTGCCCCGCTTCAAGTGTCCTGTCAGAAAGGACCTTCAGCGCAGCAGGAGGTATTGTCAGTGAGAAGAGAAGTCGCCTAGGTCAAAAAAGTCTAGATTACCTCACCTTTATTAAGATGAATGAGGCATGGATCCCGAAGTGACTGACAGTGGGGGATGCATTTGACTAAAAAAGGCCTGATGAGATGCCTTGGGCTAAAAATGGTCCACACGCTGCTGTATTTAATCTCTGCATACCGGATGACTTGCGTGACTTCTCCGCCACCAACTAGGGTTCAAGCCGCAATGTTTTAGTGCACTTTCTGCCTGGAAAACATAAATTTTCCCGGCCACTTCTACAGCAGCGACTACAGCAATACCAAATTTTTCAGGCATGTGTACATGCCAAATTTTTCTGGCTGGTGGCCACCCGACGGTTTAGGGAGGGTGGGCAGGGACTGGTGGTCCCCCCCCTTTTTATTCCCTCCTTTGGCATTAGTCTTCCTGGCCCCGTTTGATTAGGCAGGAAAGGGTTAATGCAGGGATCCGGTTTGAGGGGAGGAGGCGGGCGTCCAGCAGGGGATATAAGCCACTGTCCCGCCTCTTCTCTCCCTCTTTGAGCGGAAGCGCTTTGTCCCTCCCTCCCTTTTAAGTTGGCAGTTTGGTTCTCTGTTTCAAATGGTGAGTTTGTATGTGGTTCGGTTGGACTCTTTAATAGGCAAGGTGCCTTGTTGGAATTTTCTAAGTCACAGCTGCCGGCAAGTTATTACATCGTAAAGGTGTTGGAGGAAAATGGGTGGATCTGCCCGCTGGGAGACCAGCGGATGGCGGAGCGCACGGTGCAAGGTTTATGGTTTTGCCATGTGAATAATTAAGCTGTGGCCGATTACCACCCAACAACAATAAAAGGGTTAAAAGATGAACAGTGTCAGTGTCCTTATTGAAGGGTTTTTATGGGATTGGTATGTGGGGCCAGAAGAAGGTCGGAGTTAATCCCTTCCCCATTCCTGATGGTACCAACAGTCCTCTGGTGCTGCACTGTGGCTGCAAAAACAAAACAAAAAAAAAAGGCACATACATGTGTCAATTCCCCTTCGTGATCGTTACCTTGTTGTGGTGAAGGGGCTTGCGTATCACAATGAAGCGATCACCTCTATGAGTGTGTTGGCAATGGCAATGTTGGCACACCACAGATGATAAGGTCGTTGCTTCATTGTGAACAGACCAAAAGCGATCGGCTGGATAATTTTGCATAGAAAAAACATAAATTTTCTTTGTGATCATCTAAGGTGATCATTAAAGCCTACTAGGCCAACAATGGGCCCACACTGCAGAATCATTGTTTTCTGGGTCACTTAACTGTCACTGAACTACCTCAGCACGACCATAGACTTTGAAAAAACCCCATCGCCTGCAATCTCCCAAACGTGCGCACGAGCACAGTCATCACTACACCAAGATTGACGCATAGAGGAATAAAATTTATGTCATGAGTGTGTCAACTATTGACAACTCTTTACGGTTGTCTAAACTCTATTCCATACACGTCCCCTGATAGGGGACGTAACAAGGATTAAACTGATAGGAATAGTACTACTTAACATACCACTCATATTGGGATTGCATAGTACATTGCACGGCGCACGCGCAGTGCCCCAAATTGGAAGTAAGAGGACCAACCAAGAATTAGAGATGTCGCAAACATAAAATCTTCCGTTCGAGAACGGCGAACGTGAATTTCCGCAAATGTTCGCGAATGGGCGAACCGGGCGAACCGCCATAGACTTCAATAGACAGGCGAATTTTAAAACCCACAGGGACTCTTTCTGGCCACAATAGTGATGGAAAAGTTGTTTCAAGGGGACTAACACCTGGACTGTGGCATGCCGGAGGGGGATCCAAGGCAAAACTCCCATGGAAAATTACGTAGTTGACGCAGAGTTTCGCAATGTGATTAATAAAACCTGCATTAATCGCATTGCGATTACAACTTAGATCTGAGATCCTAATGGTTGTATTGCTAGAAGTGACGAATATAACGAATATAGCACTATATTCTCAATCTTCGTTATATCCTAGCAATACAACCATTAGGAACCCAGCTCTAAGTTGAATTCACAATGCGATTAATATAACCTGTATTAATCGAATTGCGATTACAACTTAGATCTGAGTTCCTAATGGTTGTATTGCTAGAATTGACAAATATAACGAATATAGCACTATATTCTCAATCTTCGTTATATCCTAGCAATACAACCATTAGGAACCCAGCTCTAAGTTGAATTCACAATGCGATTAATATAACCTGTATTAATCGCATTGCGATTACAACTTAGATCTGAGTTCCTAATGGTTGTATTGCTAGAATTGACGAATATAACGAATATAGCACTATATTCTCAATCTTCGTTATATTCTAGCAATACAACCATTAGGAACCCAGCTCTAAGTTGAATTCGCAATGCGATTAATATAACCTGTATTAATCGCATTGCGAGTACAACTTAGGTCTGAGTTCATAATGGTTGTATTGGTCGCGCTGTCACGTGGTAAAGGGGGACAGGGGTGTGACTCACTGCAGCCTGGTGAGTGGTGGGGCGCCGCGGCAGCTGCCCTGCAGGAGTATCTGGTGCCGGGAGGAGGAGGTAGGTAGAGCGACTCTGACTTTATAGACCAAATTATTTTAATAATACCCAAATAATAATAAGTTAATAACCTAACCCCATTCATAAATTACTGTGGATTATTATAGAGATGGCCACATTTACTAATCTTTGCTCAGATTGCAGACTGGTCATTTTTACTAAGGAATATAGTTTAACCTCCTCCCGTCCGCCCATAGGATATAAACGTCCTATGGGTGGACCTCTATTTCTGAAAGCACGTTTTAAAACGTCCTTTCAGAAATCGCAGCTGCACGCTAATCGTGCAGCTGCTGATTGGGTTGCCCGCTGTCAGTGACAGCAGGGCAACCCAGAGATAAGGCAGGGACAGTTCCCAGGTGTCCCTGCCTTGTGGATAGCTGCATACACAGCGCTCACCGAGCGCTGTGTATGCAGAGCAGGAAGCGCTGTGCGCTTCCTGTTCCGGCCCGGCGGTCGTGTGACCGCCGTGACCGGAGAGTGCAGGGGCTATGTGAGGTCATCCACAGACCTCGATAAGCCCTGCACTGAGGCTGTACAGCACTGTATTATGCTGTACAGCCTCTCTGGGGGGTGCATTTCTTCTGTAACTGGGGCTACTACGTCAGCCCAAGTTACAGGAGAAATCAACAGTGAAAAAAAAAAGAAAAAGTGAAGCAAATGTTCCCCAGAGGTCTTGTATGACCTTATGGGGGACGAAAAGTGTAAAAAAATTAATAAAAAAATAAAGGATTGAAAAAAAAAAAAAAAAAAAGTTTCACATGTAAAAAAAAAAAAGTCCCCAAGTAAGGAATAAAAAAATAATAATTCAAAATAGAAAAAATAAAATAAAATAGACATATTTGGTATTGCCGCGTCCATAAAAACCAGCTCTATAAAAATATCACATGACCTAACCCCTCGGGTGAACACCGTAAAAAATAAATAAAATAAACTGTGTCAAAACAAGCAATTTTTGTCACCTTACATCACAAAAGGTGCAACACCAAGTGATCAAAAACGCGTATGTCCCACAAAATGGTACCAATAAAACCGTCACCTCATCCCTCAAAAAATCAGCTCCTACATAAGAAAATCTCTCAAAAAATAAAAAAACTATAGCTCTCAGAATATGGAAACATTAAAACATAATTTATTTGTTTCAATAATGCTATTATTGTGTAAAACTTTAATAAATGAGAAAAAGTATACATATTAGGTATCGCCACGTCCGTAACAATCTGCTCTATAAAAATGTCACTTGACTGAACCCCTCAGGTGAACGCTGTAAAAATAAATAAATAGAAACTGTGCTAAAACAACCAATTTTTTGGTCACCTTGCCCCATAAAGTGTTATAATGAATGATCAAAAAATCATATGTACCCAAAAATAGTACTAATAAAACTGGCACCTTATCCCCTAGTTTCTAAAATGGGGTCACTTCTTGGGAGTTTTAACTGTAAGGGTGCATCAGGGGGCTTCAAATGGGACATGGCATCTAAAAACCATGTGGAGTTCCTTTTCTTCTGCGCCCTGCCGTGTGCCCATACTGCAGTTTATGACCACATGTGGGGTGTTTCTGTAAACCGCAGAATCTGGGTAATAAATATTGAGTTTTGTTTGGCTGTTAACCATCGATGTGTTTAAGAAAAAATTGGATTAAAATGGAAAATCTGCCAAAAAAGTGAAATTTAAAAATTTGATCTCCATTTTCCTTTAATTCTTGTAGATTGCCTAAATGGTTAACAAAGTTTGTAAAATCGGTTTTGAACACCTTGAGGGGTGTAGTTTCTACAATGGGGTCATTTATGGGGGTATCCACTATGTAGGCCCCACAAAGTGACTTCAGACCTGAACTGGTCCTTAAAAAGTGGGTTTTGGCAATTTTCTTAAAAATTTGAATAATTGCTTCTAAACGTCTAAGCCTTCTAACGTCCTAAAAAAAAAAAATGACATTTCCAAAATGATGCCAACATAAAGTAGACATATGGGGAGTGTTAAGTAACAAATATTTTATGAGGTATCACTTTGTTTTAAAAGCAGAGAAATTGAAATTTTGAAAATTGCACATTTTTCTAATTTTTGGGTAAATTTGGGATTTTTTCATAAATAAAGGTGAAATATTTTGACTCAAATTTATGATTATCATGAAGTACAATGTGTCACGAGAAAACAATCTCTGAAAGACTTGGATAAATAAAGGCGTTCCAAAGTTATTACCACATAAAGTGAGATATGTCAGTTTTGCAAAATTAGGCCTGGTCAGGAAGGGGGCAAATGGCCCAGATGGCAAGTGGTTAAACGTTTATGTGCAAAAGAGAAAATAAGAAGTCAGCTCCAATCAGATATCTGCACATAGACCAAGACTCTGGGTCTATGCAGATATCTGATTGGAGCTGACTTAGTGACTTCTTTTTTTTTTCTCTTTATTTCTTTATTATGGCTTCGGGGGGAAGGGGGCAGGGGTGACACCATTTTCTACCGCACCGGGTGACACCAGCCATAGCAACACCACTGTAACCATTAGGAACCCAGCTCTAAGTTGAATTCGCAATTGCGATTAATACAACCTGTATTAATCGCATTGCGATTACAACTTAGATCTGAGTTCCTAATGGTTGTATTGCTAGAATTGACGAATATAATGAATATAGCACTATATTCTCAATCTTCGTTATATTCTAGCAATACAACCATTAGGAACCAGCTCTAAGTTGAATTCTCTAAGCGATTAATATAATCTGTATTAATCGCATTGCGATTACAATTTAGTCAAATTTGTGACACTGCAGCTTCAGAATGAATTTAAGATGGATGCTGTCCCTAAAATGGATGCTGTCCTTGCTATTTGATAGGAGGTGGGAGGGTCTGGGAGGGAGAGTAGGCTGATTGGCTGGAATGTGTCTGCTGACTGTGAGGTACAGGGTCAAAGTTTGCTCAATGATGACGTATAGGGGGCGGACCGAACATCGCATATGTTCGCCCGCCGTGGTGAACGCGAACAAGCTATGTTCGCCGGGAACTATTCGCCGGCGAATAGTTCGGGACATCTCTACCAAGCATCTTTTTTCATCTCCCGGTTCCTAAAATCTATTCTATACACGTCCCCTGATAGGGGACGTAACAGGGATTAAACTGATAGGAATAGTACTACTTAACATACCACTCATATCGGGTAGCACAGTAAATTGCACGGCGCATGCGCAGTGCCCCAAATTGGAAGTAAGAGGACCGAGCAAGCATCTTTTTCCATCTCCCGGTTTCTAAAATCTATTCCATACACGTCCCCTGATAGGGGACGTAACAGGGATTAAACTGATAGGAATAGTACTACTTAACATACCACTCATATCGGGTAGCACAGTACATTGCACGGCGCACGCGCAGTTCCCCCAAATTGGAAGTAAGAGGACCGACCAAGCATCTTTTTCCATCTCCCGGTTCCTAAAATCTATTCCATACACCACACCGGCCCCTGATAGGGGACAAAACAGAGATTAAACTGGTAAGAGCATATTTTTTTACAAAAAAAAAAAAGAGGACAGCCTCTGCGGAGCTGGGTATTTTTTTGCCGTGTCACTGAACGCTCATGCACAATGGCTGTAGGCTCATGCGTCCTTTTGCGGAGGTGAAAAACCTGGTCAGTCAAACCCTAGGCAACATCATCGACCTCATCCCATATGCGTTTTTTCTGGAGCGTGCCCTGTGAAGAGTGCTGGATCAGGCCGTAGATGAGCATGAAGAGGAAGAGTTGTGGTCACCATCACCAACAGAAGCAGCCTTGTCGTCGTCGATTGCTGGACCTGCGGCAACGCAGAGAGAGGAGTCTGAAGAAGAGGAGTCAGAGGAGGAAGGTGGCTTTGAGGAGGTGGAAGACCAACCACAGCAGGCGTCCCAGGGGGCTTGTTGTCACCTTTCGGGGACCCTTGGTGTTGTACATGGCTGGGTGTAGGAAGAGACCTTCAATGACGTCAGTGAGGACAAGGAACGGGACATGGCTAGCTTGGTATCCAACCTTGTGCAAATGGGGAGTTTGCGGTTGTGCAAATGGACTGTTTGCGGTTGTTTGCGGTGCGTTAAACGGGGCGTTTGGTCTGTCAGAGTTTGATCTGTCACTGTGAAGCGGGCGTAACCCTTACACTACCTGATTGATACAACATCATACCTGATCGTATACACACACTGGATGTTTTAAAGCACGTTATTCCAAACAATTTACGAATGTTAGGTGATTTATGCCCTTTATGGATTAAAACCCGACTCTGCGTCAACTACGCAATTTTCCATGGGAGTTTTGCCATGGATCCCCCTCCGGCATGCCACAGTCCAGGTGTTAGTCCCCTTGAAACAACTTTTCCATCACTATTGTGGCCAGAAAGAGTCCCTGTGGGTTTTAAAATTCACCTGCCTATTGAAGTCTATGACGGTTCGCCCCGGTTCGCCCATATTTGCGGAAATTCGCGTTCGCCGTTTGCGAACGGAAAATTTTATGTTCGCGACATCTCTATTCATGACTGGGCCACTATTTAGCATTTCGGCCTGGCTTACATCATCATTTATTTTACCTTTCTTCTGATCTGTCAGAAGGAAGGAAAAATTAGTCACACAACAGATCCTGTCTGCAACAGCTATAAGGCCTGCATGGTCCCATCAGAATTGGCTTATGATTTGCTAGCTAGGAGTGGGTACAAAACACAAAAGACATGCATATATTCCATTCACGAGTCATCTCTGTTTTAGATCCACTCCTGTTTTTTTTTGGCATTAGCAATACTGATGGATTATTGAGCAAATGCTGACTGAGTGAAGGCGTATGCTCCACAGACATGATCCTTTTTTGTGGGTTATTGTTCTGACGGATCAAAGGAAAGGTAAATTAATCAGTGACGTCAACACAAACTTACTGCTGACACCGTCTCCACTCTGTCAGAGGGGCTCTACTTGTAGAAGTGTGTAAAAGAACAGGTTCTGTAGACATCTATGTCGAATCAGCTGACGAGGGTGTAAAAGGACTGCACTTCTTGTAGTTGATACTTCAGTTATTTGGTCAGTTTTGGCCCCGTGACTGCCCAAATAAGTGAAGTATGAAGTGATTCTAAGAGCGTCCCCTGTCATCTGCATGTCATACTGACTCACAGTATTATTTCACTACCACAGCAGACTACCTACGCGTGTTACTGTGAGGCACAGTGTTCTACACCACTATAAAAACTCTCTGCAGCCCGGAAATAGCAGTTTTTTAACGTAATTCGGCAGAAATTAATTTCGATCAAAACAAATTTTTCCCCAAAAATTTGGCGAACCCCCAAAAATGGAATTAAAAAAAAAAATTCGCTCATCTCTAGTTCTAAGGTTTGTCATGGTAAGCTGCCTGTAAAGCCGTGCACGAGGCATGGCTCACTAAGAAATCGCAATAACCATAATATAGTGACATAGTTTGTAAGGCTGAATAAAGACATTTGTCTATCTAGTTCAGCCTGTTAATTATAGTTCTCTATTATGGTGTATCGGACCAGAAGATCCCAGGTTCTAGCCCCCCATTGAGGGAGATTTATCAAACTGGTGTAAAGTAGAACTGGTTTAGTTGCCTATAACAACCAATCAGATTCCACCTTTTATTTTCCAATGGAGAGGTGAAAAATGAAAGGTGGAATCTGGTTTTTATTGGCAACTCAGCAAGTTCTACTTTACACCAGTTTGATAAATTTCCCACATTGTTTAAATAAAACATGAAAATATTAAAAATTTAAATCACCTCCTTTCCCAATTTTACATATAAAAAGAAACAATAAAAAATAAACATTTAGAGCCTACAATAACCCAAAAACCGAACCTCACTCACCAACTTACTGCAACTTGTACAAAAAAAGAGCAAGGATTTAACAAGGTAAAAAAATCTCATTTTATTTGTTATAAATCACATGAACATTACAGGTGAGACTCAAAAGGGACAGAACATGGAGACTGGGCCACAAAAGGGCTCTGCAATGTGGAGAATCACAATGGGGGATAATGTGACCATATACAGCAGGTAACAGACAATAAACAGAAGCTGTGAACATTGGAGTAGTTGCGGGTGCAATTGCTGTCCCCTAGTGTTGAACAACTACCTAGCTCTTATTCACAGCGTCCAAGCAATGGATGCTGTAGGGTATAATTGGACAGTGCAATACTACTCATAAAGATGGCATATAACAATAACTGTAAGTCACTAGTCCCACCCTAATACAGATACCATGTTACCTACCCATGTTGCTGCTGAAAAATGGTGACACAGTTCCCCCACTGCTTCGACCTCAACACGTGTTTCGCCACGTAGGCTTCGTCAGGAGGTCGTGACGAAGCCTACGTGGCGAAACACGTGTTGAGGTCGAAGCATTGGGGGAACTGTGTCACCATTTTTCAGCAGCAACATGGGTAGGTAACATGGTATCTGTATTAGGGTGGGACTAGTGACTTACAGTTATTGTTATATGCCATCTTTATGAGTAGTATTGCCCTGTCCAATTATACCCTACAGCATCCATTGCTTGGACGCTGTGAATAAGAGCTAGGTAGTTGTTCAACACTAGGGGACAGCAATTGCACCCGCAACTACTCCAATGTTCACAGCTTCTGTTTATTGTCTGTTACCTGCTGTATATGGTCACATTATCCCCCATTGTGATTCTCCACATTGCAGAGCCCTTTTGTGGCCCAGTCTCCATGTTCTGTCCCTTTTGAGTCTCACCTGTAATGTTCATGTGATTTATAACAAATAAAATGAGATTTTTTTACCTTGTTAAATCCTTGCTCTTTTTTTGTACAAATAAAAAATAAACATAACAGGTATCGCCATGTCTAAAATTTCAGAACTATAAAAATATTTTTCCTGCACGATGTATACCGTAAAAAAAAGCACAATTCGCCATTTTTAGTCACCTCACCCCCAAAAATTAATAACTGAATAACTGAAACCTATACATCTCATAAAGGAAATGGGTTGTTGGCAATAACCAAAGACAATTAGCTTTCCCTACTGGTTCACGACCCCACTAGAGGGGCGGCCATACTAGACTTAGTACTAACCAATAGACCTGACAGAACAACAGACGTGCAGGTTGGGGGACACCTGGGAAATAGTGACCATAAAGTAATAGCCTTCAAATTATCATTCAAAAGAGTGTCTCTTCAGGTAGGAACAAAAATATCAATCTTTAAAAAAGCTAAATTTAGCCAACTAAGAAAGGCCATAGGCCTAACTAACTGGGACAAAGTCCTCAAAAATAAAAATACAGCCACAAAATGGGATATTTTTAAAAGCATCCTAAAATCTAATTGTGAGATGTACATACCCTATGGGAATAAAAGGTTAAGTTACAAGAAGGAACCAATGTGGATAAATATAACTGTAAAGAAGGCAATAAATGACAAAAATAAAGCATTTAAATCACTAAAACAGGAGGGTTGTGAGGAAGCACTGAAAAACTATAAGGAAAAAAAAAAGAATATGTAAAAAACGAATAAAAGCGGCCAAACTAAAGACCGAGAGATTATTTGCCAAAAAGAGCAAAACTAACCCTAAAATGTTCTTCAATGATATAAATGGTAAAAAGTATGAATCTGAAGGTGTCAGCCCTTTACAGAGTAATGAGGGGGGATTTGTAGAGAGCAACGAGGAGAAAGCAAAGCTATTAAATATTTTTTTATTCACTGTGTTCACTGAAGAAAATAAACTGTAAGATGAAATGCAGAATGTAAAAGTAAATTCCCAATTAAAAGTGCCCAGTCTGAACCAGGAAGAAGTACAATGGCGTCTTAAAAAGATGAAAATAGACAAGTCGCCAGGACCGGATGGTACCCCCCCCCCCCCTCGTATCCTAGAAGAATTAAGTAATGTCATAGCCAGACCCTTTTTTCTGATATTTAAGGACTCTATACTGACAGGGAGTGTTCCACAGGATTGGCACATAGCAAATGTAGTGCCAATTTTCAAAAAGGGTGCAAAAACAGACCCCGGAAGCTATATGCGGGTAAGTTTAACATCTGTTGTGGGTAAACTGTTTGAAGGTTTTCTAAGAGATGCTATCTTGGAGTATCTCAATAAAAACAAGCAAATAATGCCATATCAGCATGGCTTCAAGAGGGATCGGTCATGTCAAACTAATTTAAACAGTTTCTATGAGGAGGTAAGTTCTAGACTTGACAGCATCTAGACTTCTCCAAAGCATTTGACACTGTACTGCAAAAATTGTTAGTATATAAAATGAGAATGCTCGGACTGGGAGAAAACGTCTGTATGTGGGTAAGTAACTGGCTCAGTAATAGAAAACAGAGGGTGGTTATTAATGGTAGACACTCAGATCGGGTCACTAGTGGACTACCTCAGGGGTCAGTACTGGGCCCTATCCTCTTCAATATATTTATGAATGATCTTGTAGAAGGCTTGTACTGTAATATAAAAAAAATTGCAGATGACACTAAACTGTGTGATTGACATGGAAGACGACAGTATACTGCTACAGATGGATCTGGATAGATTGGAGGCTTGGGCAGAGAAGTGGCAGATGAGGTTTAACACTGACAAATGTAAGGTTATGCACATGGGTAGGAATAATACAAGTCACCTGTACATACATAAATGGTAAAACACTGGGTAAAACTATTTATTCATCTATTTATCCCCAGGACTGTGACTGTGACGAGGGGACATCCTCTGCGCCTCAAGGAAAGAAGTTTTGTACACAAACATAGAAGATTATTCTATGCGGTAAGAGCAGTAAGACTATGGAACTCTCTGCCTGAGCAGGTGGCGATGGTAAGTTCACTAAAAGAGTTCAAGCGGGGCCTGGATGTATTTTTGGAGTATAATAATATTACAGGCTATAGCTAGTAGAGAGGGGTCGTTGATCCTGAGAGTTATCTGATTGTCTAATTGGAGTCGTGAAGGAATTTTTTTTTTCCCCTTAAAGGGGTTGTCCGAGTTGAACCTGGACATACCTCCATTTTCACCAGCCAGGAAGCCCGGTGACGTCACCGGCACTGATGGGCGGGATTTAACGCTGCCCTAGCTAGTAAAACGGCTAGAGCAGCACTAAAGCCCGCCCATCAGAGTTGGTGACGTCACCGAACACACTGCCGGGCGGAAGTTTCTGCCCAGCCGTGTTATTGAAAACAAAAGAGCCTGTGCCCTGCACAATCTAGTGCAGGGCAAGGGAGCGCATTGGAGCATGAGATGCTCCGATGCTAGCCTCAGGGGGTCTGCCTGGGTGAAAATAAGGGTGTGTCCGGGGTTCAGCTCTGAACCCGGACAACCCCTTTGAGTGGGAAAAATTGGCTTCTACCTCAGTTTTTTTTCCCTTTCTCTGGATCAACTCTCTGGATCAACTTGCTGATCATTGCTTGAGAAGAGGTAAGGAATTCGGTCAGCTGTTTGCTATTGTGCGTTTGCTAATGAGCCTAGCTCACTAAAGTGTTACATTTGTTGCTGGGGGAGGAGTTTGGGAAGGAGTGTGTGTATATATAGAGACAGACTCATTAGCTGGCCTAATTCATTAGCTGAAAGTACTAGCTTCAAGTACTACATTAAGTACTAGTAAAGAGATATTGCAGCAGACTGAAGAGATTCAAGAGATACTGCAAGAGATTGGCTTAGAGTCTCCAACTGGCTCATCTGTGTGGTTTTTGCTGATCATTGCTTGAGAAGAGGTAAGGAATTCGGTCAGCTGTTTGCTATTGTGCGTTTGCTAATGAGCCTAGCTCACTAAGGTGTTACATTTGTTGCTGGGGGAGGAGTTTGGGAAGGAGTGTGTGTATATATAGAGACAGACTCATTAGCTGGCCTAATTCATTAGCTGAAAGTACTAGCTTCAAGTACTACATTAAGTACTAGTAAAGAGATATTGCAGCAGACTGAAGAGATTCAAGAGATACTGCAAGAGATTGGCTTAGAGTCTCCAACTGGCTCATCTGTGTGGTTTTTGCTGATCATTGCTTGAGAAGAGGTAAGGAATTCGGTCAGCTGTTTGCTATTGTGCGTTTGCTAATGAGCCTAGCTCACTAAGGTGTTACATTTGTTGCTGGGGGAGGAGTTTGGGAAGGAGTGTGTGTATATATAGAGACAGACTCATTAGCTGGCCTAATTCATTAGCTGAAAGTACTAGCTTCAAGTACTACATTAAGTACTAGTAAAGAGATATTGCAGGAGATAGTCAGGAGGTAGGCTGGAAGGTGGAAACAATACAAAAAAAAAAAAAGGTAAGATTTGTTTGATTTCAAGTTACAAATTTATTTTTTTATTTTTTTTATTTTTTTCTCCTCTTTAAAATGGCAGACTTGGTTCAGTGCAGGAATTGTTGTGCATTTATTTCATGTTCCACTCTTTGGAGATTCGGATGCTGTCAGATCTGTAGACAGTTCTCCTTACTGCAGCAGGAAATTGCATTTTTGAAAGCTGAAATATTTAAATTATCTGTTAAACAAACTCCAGCTAGGACTGCTGCAATGCCACTGCCACAGAGGACCCCCAGAAATGGCAGATGGGTTAATGTAGGTTCTGGAAGTCTTAGAGTGGTGGATAGAAGACATGTCCCACAGTCGGTGGTTCTCCATAATTCATTTGCAGCACTCTCAGAATGTAAGGACAACATGGATATGGACTCAAGCACAGAGGGTGAGAAACCATCGACTCCTATGTCTAATGTATGCAACAAAAAAGATAAAGTGAAGTCTCAAAGGATGCAGCTGTTGCTGGGTGATTCAATCATAAGAAGTGTGGAGCTTAAAGAAAATGGTTTTGTGAGATGTCTCCCTGGGGCTACTGCTAGAAGAGATAGAAGACGTATTATTAATATTGTTAAGCAAGCAAAGCAGGAAGGGGACGTGGATGTTCTTGTCCATCTAGGGACAAATGACCTGGCTTGCAATGAAGTGTCAGAGGTGAAAAAATCTTTTATCACACTTGGTAATGACGTACAGGATTTTGCATCCACCATTTCATTTTCTGAAGTTCTGCCTGTGCATAATAATCAGAATGATAGGCAGAGGCGCATAAAGGAGTTCAACATATGGCTTGGTAAATGGTGTCAAGAGCAAGGATTTGGCTTTGTTTCTCATGATAGCTCTACTTGGAATAGAAAGGAACTGTACAAAAAAGATGGTTTGCATCTTTCTCTCAAAGGAACAAATGTACTTAGTGAACAGCTCCAAGAATTTGCGAAAGAGTATTTAAACTAGGAAGGGGGGGCAAAAGAGTGAAAATAAAAGAGTCCAATTGCCCCCCGAAACAATGCCAGAACAGGTCAGAAGCACAGAGGTTAAGAAATGATAAGCTCAGAGTCCTGTCTACAAATGCTCGCAGTTTAGGTAAAAAAATCAATGAACTTGGGTCAATAATGGCATCTGAGAATGTAGATTTAGTGGCTGTTACGGAGACATGGTTTAATGAAAGAAATGACTGGGACATAACCATACCAGGGTACTCTTTATACAGAAGAGACAGAGAAGGCAAGAAAGGAGGAGGAGTGGCCCTGTATGTGAAAGATAGCATTAAATCTAACCTAATACAAGTTGGTGAGGCCAACATAGAGTCAGTTTGGGTTACGTTGCAGTTTGCTAACCATGCAGTAACTCGTGTAGGTGTGATATATAGACCACCTGGTCAAGTTAAAGAACTAGATGATCTACTAGTTGAAGAAATAGCTAAAATGACAATGAAAGGAGAAGTTATCATTATGGGAGATTTCAATCTTCCAGATATAAACTGGAAAACCAAAATAGCAAGTTCTACCAGGAGTACAGATATTCTAAATTCCCTACTGGGGTTATCTCTACAACAAGTGGTTGAGGAGCCAACCCGGAGGGAGGCCATTTTGGATTTGGTATTCACAAACGGGGATTCGGTATATGATGTCATTGTAGGCGAAACCTTGGGATCTAGTGATCACCAGTCAGTGTGGTTTAATATAAGAACTGTGAAAGAGTCCCACCACACAAAAACAAAAGTTTTAGATTTTAGAAAAACAGACTTTTCAAAAATGAAATTAGTCATAAATGAGTCCTTATCAGACTGGAACGGATTACATGGAGTCCAGGAGAAATGGGACTACTTAAAAGGTGCATTATTGAAGGCAACAGAAAATTGCATTAGACTCGTCAGTAAAAGCAAAAAAAGGAGGAGACCAATGTGGTACTCAGCAGAAGTGGCCCAAATCATTAAAAATAAAAAGCTAGCATTTTGTAATTATAAAAAAACCCAGAGCAATGAAGATAAGGAAATCTACAAGATTAGGCAGAGAGAGGCCAAGCAAGTTATAAGAACTTCTAAAGCGCAGGCAGAAGAAAAACTAGCTCAGTCTATGAAAAAAGGGGATAAGACATTCTTCAGATATATAAATGAAAAAAGGAAATTAAAACAAGGAATAACTAAATTAAAAACAAAGGACGGAAGGTATGTAGAAGAGAATAAAGGGCTAGCCGACTGCCTTTATGAATACTTCTGTTCAGTTTTTACAAAAGAAAAAGGAGAAGGACCTCCACTAGAAAGAATGACTATTAAATCGTTTGATGCATGTATCTTTACAGAGGAAGATGTTCTAAGTTTGCTGTCTAAGGTGAAGACAGATAAGTCACAGGGGCCTGATGAGATACACCCAAAATTATTAAAAGAGCTTAGTGGTGAGCTGGCAAAACCGTTAACAGATTTATTTAACCAATCATTAGTAACAGGAGTCGTCCCGGAAGATTGGAAATTGGCAAATGTCGTGCCCATTCACAAGAAAGGTAGTAGGGAGGAATCGAGCAACTATAGACCAGTGAGTCTGACATCAATAGTAGGCAAATTAATGGAAACCCTATTAAAGGATAGGATTGTGGAACATCTAAAATCCCATGGATTGCAAGATGAAAAACAACATGGGTTTACTTCAGGGAGGAATCTTATAGATTTTTTTGACTGGGTGAATAAAATAATAGACGGTGGAGGTGCAGTAGACATCGCATATCTAGATTTTAGTAACGCTTTTGACACTGTCCCACATAGAAGACTTATCAATAAACTGCAGTCATTGAGCATGGACTCCCATATTGTTGAGTGGATTAGGCAGTGGCTGAGTGACAGACAACAGAGGGTTGTAGTCAATGGAGAACATTCAAAACAAGGTAATGTTACCAGTGGGGTTCCACAGGGATCTGTACTGGGACCGATTTTGTTTAATATCTTCATAAGTGATATTGCAAAAGGCCTCGCTGGTAAGGTTTGTCTTTTTGCTGATGACACAAAGATATGTAACAGGGTTGATGTTCCTGGAGGGAAACGCCAAATGGAAAAGGATTTAGGAAAACTAGAAGAATGGTCAGAACTCTGGAAACTGAAATTTAATGTGGATAAGTGCAAGATAATGCACCTGGGGCGTAAAAACCCAAGGGCAGAATATAGAATATTTGACACAGTCCTGACCTCAGTATCTGAGGAAAGGGATTTAGGAGTAATTATTTCAGAAGACTTAAAGGTGGGAAGACAATGTAATAGAGCAGCACGAAATGCCAGCAGAATGCTTGGATGTATAGGGAGAGGTATAAGCAGTAGAAAGAGTGAAGTGCTTATGCCGCTGTACAGAACACTGGTGAGACCTCACTTGGAGTATTGTGCGCAGTACTGGAGGCCATATCTCCAGAAGGATATAGATACTCTAGAGAGAGTTCAGAGAAGAGCTACTAAACTAGTACATGGATTGCAGGATAAAACTTACCAGGAAAGGTTAAAGGACCTTAATATGTATAGCTTGGAAGAAAGAAGAGACAGAGGGGATATGATAGAAACTTTTAAATACATAAAGGGAATCAACTCGGTAAAGGAAGAGAGCATATTTAAAAGAAGAAAAACTACCACAAGAGGACACAGTTTTAAATTAGAGGGGCAAAGGTTTAAAAGTAATATAAGGAAGTATTACTTTACTGAGAGAGTAGTGGATGCATGGAATAGCCTTCCTGCAGAAGTGGTAGCTGCAAATACAGTGAAGGGGTTTAAGCATGCATGGGATAGGCATAAGGCCATCCTTCATATAAGATAGGGCCGGGGGCTATCCATAGTATTCAGTATATTGGGCAGACTAGATGGGCCAAATGGTTCTTATCTGCCGACACATTCTATGTTTCTATGTTTCTATAACTTGCAGGATAACATGCCGAACTGGATGGACAAAAGTCTATTTTTGACCTAATATACTATGTTACTATGTATTAGTGGAAAAAAGGGTTTATTAGCCTTTGTGAGGTGAGGTGACAAAATTACTGCCTTTTTTGAGGTGTATGAGTGGGATAAAAAGGGCTTAGTAGCATTTGTGCAGTGAAGTGACAGAATTACAGCCTTTTTAGGGGTGTATTAGTGGGGGGGGGGAATTATTTGCCTTTTAGCAGTGCAGTTATATGTTTAAAGCATATTTTGTGGTGTATTATTGGGAAAAAAAGACATTTTAGCCGCTGTGCGTTGAAGCGACAAAATTAAAGCCTTTTTTGGGGTGTATGAATTTCCTTTTTATTTATTTATTTGATCTAACAGTATGTCAGACAGAGAAATGACAGGCCCTGCCAATAGGGGGGAAAGAGTCATAAATGTTTCTGGCACAGGCACAGGTCGCAGCAGAGTAAGTGGTCATGGCAGTAGGGGTCACTTCGAGAGGCCTGAGCTGTCATCTAGTGGCCGTGTCTTGACCAGCAACCCACCGGTGCTTGAATGGTTGACTCTGTCATCCACTTCATCCCAAGTGACATCGGACACCCCCAGTCGGTGAGTTATTGAGACACAACCCTTAGTTGGCATAGCCCGGGAGCAGGCCCGGTGCCCTCACAGGTCCTCAACGTGACTCTGTCCTTTAATGTTCCCTCAGCCAGACAAGTATTATATGCTGTGGGCTCAGCTCCACTATACAATGAGGATTTGGAGGAGACATCCACCGCTTCCTCTGGTAGGCTGGCAAGTAGTGATGCAGAGAGTGGTGAAGGATCTGGTGTTGTGAGCGGTCAGGCTCCTGATTCAGAGATCACCGAGTAGGACATCAGTGACGTGCAGACACTACTCGAGGATGATGAAGCAGATCGCACTTGGGAGCTGAAGGGGCTTCATCATCATCAGGAGAAGGGGTGGCAGCTTGCCCGTGGGGCAGCGGTGGAGCCAGCAAGGTGGTAGCTTGGCTGGGAGTCAGCAGGGTGGCAGCAGTGAGAGGTCGGGAGCCAAATGTGCCCAAAATAGACCACCCGCTTCGCAGGAGCCTATCTGCCCGGAAAGTAGTGGTGCAGGGATTCACGGAAGCAGTGGCCATAGCAGTCAGTCAGTGCAGAGTGTTGGGGGTAAAATCACCTACTCCGCAGTGTGGCAGTTTTTTGTTAAGCCGCCGGAGAAGGTGAACATGGCTATTTGCTGAATCTGTGGGCAGTAGGTGAAGAATGGCCAGGATGCTCATATTGGCACCACGGCCCTGCGTCAACATACGTATGCAGCATCACCATAAAGTGGCCAGGAAGAACCGTGGCTCCAATGTGGTGGTCCAGACTGCCGCAGCAACTGCTGCATCAACCAGTGGCACGCAGCCGATTTCAGGCAGTCAAGGCTCCACCACCTCAGCCAAAGGGAGCGGTCTGTCCTTCCCATTATCTGCTGGTCCTGATGCTCCTGCTCCTCCTACTCCTCATCAGTCATTCCATCAGCAATCGATCACTGAAGTGATTGCCAAGAGATAACAATATGCGTGTAGTCATCCTACGGAGCAGCTCCTGGCCAAGTTTCTGGTACTGTAGTCCCTCCCTTTCCAAGTAATGGACTTTGCACCTTTCAGAGAAATTATGGCTTGTGCCAAGCCGAGGTGGAGAGTCCCAAGCCATCATTTATTTGCGAAAAAGGCAGTTCCAGCCATGCACACATATGTAGAACAGAAGGTGAGCCAATCCTTGAGCCTGTCAGTGTCTGTCAAAGTGCACGGTAGCGCCGACATGTGGATCTGTAACTATGGTCAGGGACAATACATGTCTTTACGGCCCACTTGGTGAATGTCAATCCTGCCCTGCCACACCAGCAACTTGGCCAGGTGATGCTGCTTCCGCCTCCATGTTCTCACACCGTTGGTCCTGCGACAATGTCAGCCTCCTCATCCTCCACCGTGACAATTCACAGTGCCCATCCAGCATACCACATGTGCAGGGCACGGTGGTGTCAAACTGATCGACACCTCGTTTGCCCGGGTGAATGGAGTTACACAGGGGAGGAACTGCTCCGTGTCCTTCATTAAGAAATCAAATCCTGGTTTTCTCCGCAACAACTCAAAATGGGGACCATGGTGACCGACAATGGGAAGAACATGGTGTCGGTGCTGCGTCAAGGAGGGCTGAGCCATGCACCTTGCATGGCGCACGTGTTTAATCTGGTTGTTAAGCGGTTCCTGAAGTCTTCCACCCATCTGCAAGACATCCTAAAAATGGCCAGGAAACTTTGCATGCACTTCAGTCACTAATACACTGCAAAGCACACCCTCTTTGAGCTGCAGCGGCATAACTGCATCCCCAAAATAGGTTGATATGCAACGTTTCCACCCTCCATATGTTGGACCGACTATACGAACAGAGAAAGGCCATCAACGATTTCTTGATGATGCAAGCAGATAGGAGTACTCCACTGTGTAACTTCGACGTCAGCCAGTGGCAGCTCATGTGACACCTGCCGTTTGCTCATGCCCTTTGAGGATGCCACGTTATTTGTCAGTCACCAGAACTGCAGGATGAACAACGTCATTCCACTGCTTCATATCCTGGAATGGATGCTGGTAAATCTGGCTGGTCAGGAGACTGGAGACAATGAGCCTACATCTTATTGCTACATGAGCCCTGTGGGGGCTAAACTGGAATAGGAGAAGGAGGACATTGGAGCACAAGCAATGTGTAGCGAAAAGGGTAATTTTTCTACACAGGTGACAGGAGAGGAGGAGCAGGAGCAGCCGGAGGAGCAAGAGGAAGATGAGGCAGATTACCCAGGCACAACATGACAGTATTCAGTGGAGATGGAGGCAAGAAGTCCCTCCGAGTCACTTGCGCAAATGGCCCGCTACATGCTTACTTGCTTGGGAAGTAACTAGAGTTGAGCAAACATCTGGATGTTCGCGTTCGAGAAGTTCGGCCGAACTTCCCAAAAATGTTCGGGTTCTGGATCCGAACTCGACCCGAACTTCGCCCCGAACCCGAACCCCATTGAAGTCACCGGGGACCCAAACTTTTCGGCACTAAAAAGGCTGTAAAATAGCCCAGGAAAGGGCTAGAGGGATGCAAAAGGCAGCAAAATGTAGGTAAATCCCCTGCAAACAAATGTGGATAGGGAAATGAATTAAAAAAAATAAATAAAATTAACCAATATCAATTGGAGAGAGGTCCCATAGCAGAGAATCAGGCTTCATGTCACCCACCACTGGAACAGGCCAGTTTCAGATATTTAGGGCCCAGCACCCAGAGAGAGGAGAGAGGTCCCATAGCAGAGAATCAGGCTTCATGTCACCCACCACTGGAACAGGCCACTGTGAGATATTTAGGCCCCGGCACCCAGACAGAGGAGAGAGGTCCCATAGCAGAGAATCAGGCTTCATGTCACACACCATTGGAACAGGCCAGTTTATGATATTTAGGCCCCTGGCACCCAGACGGAGGAGAGGTTCATTCAACTTTGGGTTGCACCGCAATATAATGGTAAAATAAAAAAAAGAGGAATGAATGAAGAAGTGCCCTGGAGTACAAAAATATATGGTTAAGGGGAGGTAGTTATAAATGTCTAATCTGCACAAGGGATGGACAGGTCCTGTGGGATCCATGCCTGGTTCATTTTTATGAACGTCAGCTTGTCCACATTGGCTGTGGACAGGCGGCTGCGTTTGTCTGTAATGACGCCCCCTGCCGTGCTGAATACACGTTCAGACAAAATGCTGGTCGCCGGGCAGGCCAGCACCTCCAAGGCATAAAAGGCTAGCTCTGGCCACGTGGACAATTTGGAGACCCAGAAGTTGAATGGGGCCGGGGTGGAGGGGTGTGCACACGTACTATTCCACCATGTTAGTGAAATGTTGCCTCCTGCTAACACGTTCCGTATCAGGTGGTGGTGCAGTTAGCTGTGGCGTGGTGACAAAACTTTTCCACATCTCTGCCATGCTAACCCTGCCATCAGAGGAGCTGGCCGTGACACAGCTGCGTTGGCAACCTCTTGCTCCTCCTCTGCCTTCGCCTTGGGCTTCCACTTGTTCCCCTGTGACATTTGGGAATGCTCACAGTAGCGCGTCTACCAACGTGCGCTTGTACTCGCGCATCTTCCGATCACGCTCCAGTGCAGGAAGTAAGGTGGGCACATTGTCTTTGTACCGGGGATCCAGCAGGGTGGCAACCCAGTAGTCCGCACACGTTAAAATGTGGGCAACTCTGCTGTCGTTGCGCAGGCACTGCAGCATGTAGTCGCTCATGTGTGCCAGGCTGCCCAGAGGTAAGGACAAGCTGTCCTCTGTGGGAGGCGTATCGTCATCGTCCTCCGTTTCCCCCCAGCCATGCACCAGTGATGGGCCCGAGCTGCGTTGGGTGCCACCCCGCTGTGAACATGCTTCATCCTCATCCTCCTCCACCTCATCCTCGTCCTCCTCGTCCTCCAGTAGTGGGCCCTGGCTGGCCACATTTGTACCTGGCCTCTGCTGTTGCAAAAAACCTCCCTCTGAGTCACTTCAAAGTGACTGGCCTAAAAGTGCTAAAAATGACCCCTCTTCCTCCTCCTCCTCCTCCTGGGCCACCTCCTCTTCCATCATCGCCCTAAGTTTTTTCTCAAGGAGACATAGAAGTGGTATTGTAACGCTGATAACGGCGTCATCACCACTGGCTATGTTGGTGGAGTACTCGAAACAGCGCAACAGGGCACACAGGTCTCGCATGGAGGCCCAGTCATTAATGGTGAAGTGGTGCTGTTCCGCAGTGCGACTGACCCGTGCGTGCTTCAGCTGAAACTCCACTATGGCCTGCTGCTGCTCGCACAGTCTGTCCGGCATGTGCAAGGGGGAGTTCCACCTGGTGGGCACGTTGCATATGAGGCGGTGAGCGGGAAGGCCGAAGTTACGCTGTAGCGCAGACAGGCGAGCAGCGGCAGGATGTGAACGCCGGAAGCGCGCCCAGATGGCCCGCACTTTATGCAGCAGCTCTGACATGTCAGGGTAGTGGTGAATGAACTTCTGCACCACCAAATTCAGCACATGCGCCAGGCAAGGGATGTGCATCAAACCGGCTAGTCCCAGAGCTGTGACGAGATTTCGCCCATTATCGCACACCACCAGACCGGGCTTGAGGCTCACCGGCAGCAATCACTCATCGGTCTGTTGTTCAATACCCCGCCACAACTCCTGCGCGGTGTGGGGCCTGTCCCCCAAACATATGAGTTTCAGAATTGCCTGCTGACGTTTACCCCGGGCTGTGCTGAAGTTTGTGGTGAAGGTGTGTGGCTGACTGTATGAGCAGGTGGAAGAAGAGGAGGAGGAAGCCGAGTAGGAGGAGGAGGCTACAGGAGGCAAAGAATGTTGCCCTGCGATCCTTGGCGGCGGAAGGACGCGCGCCAAAGAACTCTCCGCCTGGGGCCCAACCGCCACTACATTTACCCAGTGTGCAGTTAGGGAGATATAGCGTCCCTGGGCGTGTTTACTGGTCCACATATCTGTGGTTAGGTGGACCTTGCCACAGATGGCGTTGCGCAGTGCACACTTGATTTTATCGGCCGAGGCGGCGGCAGCAGCAGAAGAGGCCGAGGCGGCAGCAGCAGAAGAGGTAGCAGGGGGAGCCTGAGTGACTTCCTTGTTTTTAAGGTGTTTACTCCACTGCAGTTCATGCTTTGCATGCAGGTGCCTGGTCATGCAGGTTGTGCTAAGGTTCAGAACGTTAATGCCTCGCTTCAGGCTCGGATGGCACAGCGTGCAAACCACTCGGGTCTTGCCGTCAGCACATTGTTTAAAGAAGTGCCATGCCAGGGAACTCCTTAAAGCTGCCTTTAGGGTGCTCGGTCCCAGGTGACGGTGGCCAGTAGCAGGCGAACTCTCTTGGCGGCGGGTGTTCTGCTTTTGCCCCCTGCTCCCTCTTTTGCTACGCTGTTGGCTCGGTCTCACCACTGCCTCTTCATCTGAACTCTGAAAGTCAGTGGCACGACCTTCATTCCATGTGGGGTCTATGCAGGGGCGTAGCGTGGGGGGGTCGGGGGGGGGGCTTTGCCCCGGGCGCCACACTGCAGGGGGGGGCGCTGTCCGCTGGGCTAGCACAAGTTAAATCGCCGACGCTGTGTTTTTTTGTTTTTTTTTCACACAGCGCCCGGCTGCAGAGCAGAGTGAGGAGGGGAGGCGGGGCATGCACGGCAGTTCCCGATAGGCTCCGCCCACCTTTAAGGCGGGAAAGACAGTGCAGAGCCAGGAGCCGGAGCAAGAAGAAGCAAATGATGGCTGCTGCACTGTCGCTGAATCGTCGCTGAATCAGTAGTAGACTGTAGTCCAGCCTAGAGACAGTGATTCAAGCGACCCTGAGACAGAGTGAGTGACAGGCAGTGTTACTGTCCCAGAGTCCCAAAGTCCCATCCCCTGAGTGTGTAATTAGGTCAGTAGTGACTAATGTACTGTGTTGGCATGGGCTGAGGGCGGGCAGGCTGGCTTTAGGGGTAATATATGATAATATGAGTGAAGTGCCACTGTGCCAGTCAGTGCTATGAGAGCCAGGCCAAGGCTGCCAAGCAGATGGCACCATGGCACTGCACTGCGGTCAGGGAGCTGGTGAAGGATGACCAGGGACACTGAGACAGTACTGCCTCTCTGGGATGCCATCTGCTTATCTCTGCTGTCTATATACCAGGCCTGGTAAATGGACAGCAGAGATGGGCAGATGGCATCCTCTGGGCAGTGTTGTCTCTCTGGTCGTTCTTCACCAGCACCCTGACTGCCACCAGCTTGGCCTGGGTCTCATGGCACTTCACTGCCTGGTGCTTGGCTATCAGCACTGAGTGACAGTCAGTGTCACAGTGTGACTGAGTCACTCAGTGCTGATAGCCAAGCACCAGGTAGTGAAGTGCCATGAGAGCCAGGCCAAGCAGGACCGTGGCAGTCAGGGTGCTGGTGAAGGATGACCAGAGAGACAGTACTGCCCAGAAGATGCCATCTGCCCATCTCTGCTGTCCATATACCAGGTCTACCTGCATTACCCCTTGATATACCACCTGCCCGCCTGGTCACCCCACCTAACACTCAAGGAGACAAATGACTCAGACTGTTAGGTGTGGGGTGACCAGGCGGTATATGAAGGGGTAATACTGGTAGGCCTGGTATATGGACAGCAGAGATGGGCAGATGGCATCCTCTGGGGGTTGTATCTTACATGGGACTATATGCTGGAGGAGCTAAAGGGAGAGTGATGTATTTTACATGGGACTGTATGTTGGAGGGGCTGAAGGCAGGACTGTGATGTATCTTACATGGGACTGTATGCTGGAGGAGCGGAAGGCAGGGGGAGTGATGTATTTTACATGGGACTGTTTGCAAGAAGGACTGAAGGCAGGGGGAGTGATGTATCTTACACGGGACTGTATGCTGGAGGAGCTGAAGGGGGCCATAATTATTACTATAATACTACAGAGGTGGTCATTATAATAATAATAATAATACAGAGGGGGCCATTATATATTATAATTATACAGAGAGCATTATACTTATGGGCACTACGGGGGAAGGGGACGTCTGTTATCTGAGGATGATAGTAAAGTGAGGAATCTAAAACATTTTCTGCGAAACTTTGCAGAGACGCAAAGCGGCTGAAAGAAGGTGTCATGACGGTCCTATCTCCGAATGAAGACGTTGAGGAAAGTATATATATATCACAGGAGATGTAACAGGTATGTGGTGCTGTATTCTACTGTATATTTCATAGCAATGTATGTTATGTCCATCCAAATATCTGTTTCACGGTAGGGTAGAGGGGAGGGGGTATACAGAATTTGTCCCACACTGCCTCAGCCTGGCCCCAGACTTGAGGTCACACTGTGTGTGTTCTGAATTCTGGGGCCTCACACCCATCTACTACATTATCTGTACTCAGAGTTATCACTGTGTTATCTGTGATGTTACATAGGACTGCAGGTGACATCTACTACATTATTTTTTTTTTAAAAGGGGCGTGGTCACAGGTTGGGGGGGGGGCGCAATATTTGGCTTGCCCCGGGTGCTGGCTACCCACGCTACGCCACTGGGTCTATGACCTCATCGTCCCCTGCATCGTCTTCCACCCAGTCTTCCTCCTTGACCTCCTGTTCAGTCTGCACACTGCAGAAAGACGCAGCAGTTGGCACCTGTGTTTCGTCATCATCAGAGACGTGCTGAGGTGGTATTCCCATGTCCTCATCATCAGGAAACATAAGTGGTTGTGCATCAGTGCATTCTATGTCTTCCACCGCTGGGGAAGGGCTAGGTGGATGCCCTTGGGAAACCCTGCCAGCAGAGTCTTCAAACAGCATAAGAGACTGCTGCATAACTTGAGGCTCAGACAGTTTCCCTGATATGCATGGGGGTGATGTGACAGACTGATGGGCTTGGTTTTCAGGCGCCATCTGTGCGCTTTCTTCAGAAGACTGGGTGGGAGATAATGTGAACGTGCTGGATCCACTGTCGGCCACCCAATTGACTAATGCCTGTACCTGCTCAGGCCTTACCATCCTTAGAACGGCATTGGGCCCCACCAAATATTGCTGTAAATTCTGGCGGCTACTGGGACCTGAGGTAGTTGGTTCACTAGGACGTGTGGCTGTGGCAGAACGGCCACGTCCTCTCCCAGCACCAGACGGTCCACTAACACCACCACGACCATGTCCGCGTCCGCGTCCCTTACTAGATGTTTTCCTCATTGTTACCGTTCACCACAATAAGAAAAAAATTATTTGGCCCAATGTATTGAATTCAAATTCAGGCCTTTTTTTACAGGCACCTAACACTATCTGGCTATCTATTTAGGTACCGTATTACACTAATACAGGCACAGCAGTAACCACAGATTTAGCTGAATATAAATTGTAGGCCTAGTATTTAGGCCCTGGATGACAGGTATCCCTTTACGGACAGAATTACACTTGGAGATGCACGGTGGTGTGTGAAGTTATTGAGAATGACCCTATCAGCACCTTCAATGTAATATACCCTTTTATGGATAGATTTAAACTTGGCCTGCTACAGCAGAAACCACTGATTTAGGGAATTGCTAAGTTGGGAATTGTATTTCAACCCAGAACAAAAACTGTGCTTTGACGGACACTAAATAACTGTCACGGATGGTGTACAGGAAACAAGACAATACCACATAAACAATGTCTTTCTGGATCCACAACTAAGGAACAAAGGGAGACCCCTGCAATAGACCTGCCGCTCTCCCTCACTGCTCAGCCTATGTGAACACCCCAAAGGTGGATGGCCGCATATCCACGTTCCTCGGCTATCTATTACCTGAAGACCCTACAATAGTGAAGGGACAGGACCACCGGCTCCCTACACTGACACGGAGGGAGTCAGGGTCACCTGGATCCAGAAAAGACAAAATCATAAATACATAAACAGCACTTATCTTGCAGACGACTGACGACTGAGGACAGAGGACTGGGAACTGGGAACTGGGAACAGCATGCACACACACTCCAGGAAGTTGTATCAGCCGCACACTACTGCATTATGGGGAGGAACTTAAAGGGTAGCAATCAGTCCAACTGCATGACAGCTGAGATAGACTAACGAGATGAGAAACTAAACCAAAACAAAGAAATTCAAGGAGGAGGATCTGAGAAGCTCCTGTGAGCGCTTCTCAGCTGTCTGGCTGTGACAGTACCCCTCCCTCTAGGAGTGGACTCCGGACACTCAGAGCCCACCTTCTCAGGATGGGACCTATGGAAAGCCCTGATGAGACGAGAGGCCTTAATGTCCGTCACTGGGACCCACATCCTCTCCTCAGGACCATAACCCTCCCAATGAACGAGGTACTGGAGGGAACCGCGGACAAGACGAGAATCCACAATCCTAGAGACCTGAAATTCAAGATTTCCATCAACCATAATCGGAGGAGGAGGCAAAGGCGAGGGTACAATAGGTTGAACATAAGGTTTCAATAAGGACTTATGAAAAACATTATGGATCTTCCAAGTCTGAGGAAGATCAAGACGGTAGGCAACAGGATTGAGGACAGACAGGATCTTGTAAGGCCCAATAAACCTAGGACCCAACTTCCAGGAGGGAACCTTCAATTTGATATTCTTGGTAGACAACCACACCAGATCACCAACATTCAGGTCCGGACCAGGCACACGTCTCTTATCCGCCACACGCTTATATCTCTCACTCATGCTCTTTAGATTATCCTGAATCTTTTGCCAAATAGATGACAAAGACGAGGAGAATCTGTCTTCATCAGGCAAACCAGAAGAGCCCTCTCCCGAGAAAGTCCCAAACTGCGGATGGAACCCATATGCACCAAAAAATGGTGACTTATCAGAGGACTCCTGACGACGGTTATTTAAAGCAAACTCAGCAAGGGGCAAAAAAGAACACCAATCCTCCTGATTCTCCGCCACAAAACAGCGTAGATATGTCTCCAGATTCTGATTGACGCGCTCTGTCTGGCCATTCGACTGCGGATGGAAAGCAGAAGAGAATGACAACCGAACCCCCAAGCGAGAATAGAAAGCCTTCCAGAATCTGGAAACAAACTGCGTGCCCCTATCAGAGACTATGTCTGAAGGAATCCCATGCAATTTGACAATGTGGTCAATAAATGCCTGCGCCAGCGTCTTAGCATTGGGAAAACCAGGAAAAGGGATAAAATGCACCATTTTGCTAAAACGGTCCACCACCACCAGAATCACAGACTTCCCCGAGGAACGAGGCAAGTCCGTTATGAAGTCCATGGACAGATGTGTCCAAGGACGGGAAGGAATGGGCAAAGGAAGGAGAGGACCTGATGGCCGTGAATGAGGGACCTTGGCACGAGCGCAAGTCTCGCAAGCTGCCACAAAACCCTCAACCGACTTACGAAGCGCAGGCCACCAGAATCTCCGAGCGATGAGATCCAGTGTGGCTCTTGCCCCCGGGTGCCCAGCAAGGACCGTGTCGTGGTGTTCTTTAAAAATCTTGTGTCTCAAAGCGAGAGGCACAAACAACCTCCCAGGAGGACAAAGATCAGGAGCTTCTGACTGGGCTGCCTGCACCTCTGCCTCCAATTCAGGAAAAAGAGCAGAGACCACCACAACTTCAGCCAAAATGGAACCCGGGTCTTCAAAATTCCCACCTCCCGGAAAACAACGTGACAGGGCATCTGCCTTCACATTCTTAACCCCAGGGCGGAACGTAACAACAAAATTAAACCTTGAAAAGAACAAAGACCATCTGGCCTGTCTCGGGTTCAGACACTTGGCTGACTCCAAGTAGGCCAGATTTTTATGGTCAGTAAACACGGTAATAGGGTGTCTGGCTCCCTCTAGCCAATGGCGCCATTCCTCAAAAGCCAACTTGATGGCCAACAATTCCCTATCTCCCACATCATAATTTCTCTCTGCGGAGGAGAGTTTCTTTGAGAAAAAGGCACACGGTTGCCATTTGGCAGGAGAGGAACCCTGAGACAAGACTGCACCCACCCCTACCTCAGAAGCATCAACCTCAACTATGAAGGGTAACGAAATATCAGGTTGTACTAGGATGGGAGCGGAAGCAAAACTCTCCTTGATATTAGAAAAGGCCTTACGCGCCTCTACCGACCAGGAAGAAAAATCTACCCCCTTTCTGGTCATATCAGTGAGTGGTTTAACAACAGAGGAATAATTCAAAATACATTTCCTGTAATAATTGGCAAAGCCCAAAAAACGCATCAGCGCCTTCTGATTCTCAGGAAGCTCCCACTCAAGCACAGCGCGGACCTTCTCGGGGTCCATGCGAAAACCAGAAGCGGAGACAAGAAACCCCAGAAATTGGATTTCTGGAACCGCAAACACACATTTTTCCAGTTTCGCGTATAATTTATTCTCCCACAGGATGAGCAAGACCTGATGTAAGTGTTCCTTATGAGTCTTGAAATCAGGAGAAAAAATCAAAATGTCATCCAAATACACTAATACAAATTTTCCCATTAAATGATAAAAAATGCTTTTGACGAAATGCTGAAAAACGGCTGGGGCATTCATCAAACCAAAAGGCATAACCAAATTCTCAAAATGGCCCTCAGGGGTATTGAAAGCCGTCTTCCATTCGTCTCCTTCTCTGACCCTAACCAGGTTGTATGCCCCTCTTAGGTCTAATTTGGAAAAGACTTTAGCCCCAACAACCTGGTTAAACAGGTCCGGGATCAGAGGAAGCGGATAAGGATCACGAATAGTGATACTGTTCAGCTCCCTGAAATCCAGACAAGGTCTTAAAGAACCATCTTTTTTCTTAACAAAGAAAAAAACAGCGGCAACAGGTGACTTCGAGGGTCATATGTGTCCTTTTCTCAGACTCTCAGAGATATAAGCCCGCATAGCGACCCTCTCAGGTTGGGAGAGATTGTATAAACGAGATTTAGGCAGCTTGGCACCTGGGATGAGATTAATAGGGCAATCATACTTCCTGTGCGGAGGTAAACCCTGAACTCCACTCTCAGAGAAGACATCCAAAAATTCAGAGAGGAAAGGTGGTACAGTCTTAGTAGAAACCTCAGAAACAGATGTTATGAGGCAATTCTCTCTGCAAAAGTTACTCCAACCATTTATTTGCCTCGCTTGCCAATCAATGGTGGGGTTATGTTTAGTGAGCCAGGGTAGCCCCAACACCAGAGGAGTAGGCAAACCGCTAAGGACGAAACATGACACATCCTCAACATGAGCATCACTCACAATTAAACGGATATTGTGAACTATGCCCTTTAATGATTTCTGAGAAAGTGGAGCTGAATCAATAGCAAAAACAGGAATATCCTTTCCCAAAGTGCATACCTGGAAACCATGAGTTATTGCAAATTGATTATCAATGAGGTTGACAGCTGCTCCACTATCCACAAAAATCTCACAAAAAATGCTCTTGCTCTCTAGCGCCACCCTAGCAGGCAGGACAAAACGGGAACTACAAGCAAACGGAAAACCTTCAATTTCCGCCTCAACCCTGCCAATAGTAACAGACGGAACATTTTTAAAAGATTTTTTCCTTTTTGTCTCTTTATTACTCCCAGAAAACTGCCTGAATCTCCTAGAGGGACAAACATTTGCCAGATGATTTATACCTCCACAACAAAAACAAACCCTCCCCTGCGGGCTGAATCTTCTATTGTCAGAGGCAATCAACCCCAGCTGCATGGACTCCTGCTCAGAAGGGGCTGACAGCGACTGAGACCCCTGTGCACAGAATGAGACCGCTGCACTGTCCCGGGACTGAGTATGACAGGAAGGAGAGATCTCTCCTCTCTCTCTAAGACGCCTGTCAATAAGAACAGCCTGAGACATAGCAGAATCCAAGGAGGTAGGTCTTTCATTAAAGGCAAATGCATCTTTCAATCCCTCTGAAAGACCATAGCAAAATTGACTTCGGAGTGCAGCATCATTCCAACCCGTATCTGCTGCCCATCTCCGAAATTCTGAACAGTATATCTCTGCGGATTGTTTACCCTGGCATAACAGACGTAGTCTAGACTCAGCCAGAGCAATATGATCCGGATCATCATATATCTGACCCAGGGCTAAAAAGAATTCATCCACTGAACGAAGGGGCCGTGCCCCCTCCGGCAGCGAAAAGGCCCAGGACTGAGCGTTACCCCTGAGCAGCGATATAATGATCCCCACCCTCCGTTCTTCATCACCAGAAGAATGGGGAAGAAGGCGAAAATGGAGTTTGCAAGCCTCTCTAAAACGCACAAAATTCGCACTACCCCCGGAGAACGTATCCGGGAGCGAGATCTTAGGCTCAGCACAAACTCCATGAACGCAAGCTGAACCGGTCACTTGAAACTGAGAAAAAGTCTTACGGAGATCAGCTACCTCCAAAGAAAGTCCCTGAAAGCGTTCAGCCAAAAGTGAAACCGGATCCATGCTTGAGACGGTTTTGGCGGCTGATAATGTCACGGATGGTGTACAGGAAACAAGACAATACCACATAAACAATGTCTCTCTGGATCCACAACTAAGGAACAAAGGGAGACCCCTGCAATAGACCTGCCGCTCTCCCTCACTGCTCAGCCTATGCGAACACCCCAAATGTGGATGGCCGCATATCCACGTTCCTCGGCTATCTATTACCTGAAGACCCTACAATAGTGAAGGGACACGACCACCGGCTCCCTACACTGACACGGAGGGAGTCAGGGTCACCTGGATCCAGAAAAGACAAAATCATAAATACATAAACAGCACTTATCTTGCAGACGACTGACGACTGAGGACAGAGGACTGGGAACTGGGAACAGCATGCACACACACTCCAGGAAGTTGTATCAGCCGCACACTACTGCATTATGGGGAGGAACTTAAAGGGTAGCAATCAGTCCAACTGCATGACAGCTGAGATAGACTAATGAGATGAGAAACTAAACCAAAACAAAGAAATTCAAGGAGGAGGATCTGAGAAGCTCCTGTGAGCGCTTCTCAGCTGTCTGGCTGTGACAATAACTTGACAAGCCACAGCAGTAATCACAGATTTAGCTGAATATAAATTGTAGGCCTAGTATTTAGGCCCTGGATGACAGGTATCCCTTTTACAGACAGAATTAGACTTGGAAATGCACGATAGAGTGTGAAGTTATTGAGGATGACCCTATCAGCACCTTCAATGTAATATACCCTTTTATGGATAGATTTAAACTGTTCCCAACCCCATTTATAAGGCAAGAAATCCCACTTATTAAACCTGACAGGGCACACCTGTGAAGTGAAAACCATTTCAGGGGACTACCTCTTGAAGCATATCAAGAGAATGCCAAGAGTGTGCAAAGCAGTAATCAAAGCAAAAGGTGGCTACTTTGAAGAACCTAGAATATGACATATTTTCAGTTGTTTCACACTTGTTTGTTTGTTATGTATATAATTCCACATGTGTTAATTCATAGTTTTGATGCCTTCAGTGTCATGAAAATGAAGAAAACTCTTTGAATGAGAAGGTGTGTCCAAACTTTTGGTCTGTACTGTAGATTCGATCCCTGATACAATCGGCCTGCCAGGTGGGGATTTTAAATTTTTAAGGATTTTCGGGACGCAATAAAAGGCCGGAATCCTCTTATCAGTACCCACAATAAAGCGGGCCTCATATTCCAATAGGAAACCTTCCTCTTGGCCCTTCCGGCATAGCTCGGATAGCACTTGAAAAAATTCATTCGTCGGGTCCTTTCTCAATCTCTTGTACGTGGAGTCATCATTCAACTGCCGAAGACACTCGTCCCTGTATGCCTTTGTATCAAGGACCACTACAGCCCCACCCTTATCGGCTTGGCGTATTGTGATATCGTGTGTCTTCTGCAGTTGTTGAATCGCCTCGATCTCCTTTCTACTCAGATTGTTTCTATTCCTTGGTTTTATTTGTCTCAGTTCTCTCTCCACGTTCGCCCTAAAGGCCATCATCTTATCACTTATTTCCGGCCTAGGATATTTCCTCGATCTCTCTCTCAGCCTAGTGAAGGAATATTTATCTACTGTAGTATTAATTGGCTCCTGTGGGGACCCAGGGTTCTTCAGGAAATATTTCTTTAGACATAGTCTTCTAATAAATTTCTCTATCCCAATGTAGGTGGAGAATTTGTCAATTGGCTTAGTGGGGGCAAATTTTAATCCCTTATTTAGCAGTGAAATGTGTGCTTCCGTGAGTTGAAATTTACTGATATTAATTATACTCAATGTGTCCTGTGTATCTTTGGATTGTGTCTTTTTGCGTGAATGTCTCCCTCTCCTTGTCTTTTTTGTGTGTTGTGATTGTGGGGCATTTGATTTAAGGGTCACCTGTTCCAATAATTGGTTTGACCCTGGTGATTGTAATCCGATTTCGGTGGTATCTCTCGTGAGTCATTTGACGGTGTCTTAAATTGTAGTTGTGTTGTCGTGTGTATTGGTATCTCTGTGGTTGATTCCGTATGTGTCGACGTGGAGGTGAAGGGGTTCGGGATTTTCTCACCCTGGCCCTGTGATGTGGGGGAGTCACATCTAAAAAATGAGGTGAAGGAAGTGCCTCAAACCTGTTGGTGGTTGGGATATTAACATAATCTATTTCTCTGATGTTGTCACCCATCTCTATGTTCCCTAGATTATCATTCAGATTAGATATTTGGTTGGTCTCCATTTTGTTTTTCCCCGCATTTTTAAGTTTCTTTAACTTTCTATTCATTATCTCCCTCTCTAAGTTATCTAAATTGTGACAGATCCTCTCTTGCCACCTACATACATCCTCTGTGTCTGGAAATTGTTCTATCTCTTATATCAGAGTGGATATCTGGTCCGAGAGTTCTTCAATCATTTGTGATCTTCTGGTGATCACCATTTGTATCAGGACCTCTGATTGAGTTCTCAGGAACAGATCCCACTCTTTCTGAAATTTGTCATCCACTAAATCAGAGGCTGGGTTTTTCATGAGACTCAGCCATTTGAGGATAAAGCCTTTACGCAAATACTGGTTTAATGCCATTATTTCCCATTTATTGCGCAGCTGTTTCTGCAATATTTTTTCCAATTCCCTGAAGGTCTCATCTCTGGTTTTCCCCACTTGGGCTGAGTTATCCTCAGATATATCCATCGAGAAAGATTGGATTTTTCTTATACTTAGTGTCTAGATGTTCCCAGATATCCATTGGGAGAGTAAGGGGGAGCTCAACTGAAGGGTGTAGAAAAACAAGGGCTATGGATCAAGAACAGCGGCTCACCCCAAACACTCCCAAAAGACCAGGTGCTCACTCCATGGATCCACCCAAATCCAAAGAAAATGGTGCAAAAAATATAAACAATAGGAGGGCACTCAAATATCCGGGACCACCAAAAACAGTTGCCTATGAACAGATTTAATATAAAAAGTTAATTACATAAAATTGTACATACATAAGATAAAATATAATGTAATACAATGCAAGGGTGGTACGGGTGTGCCCTCTTGTGCATAAAACGCCAGGACGGCACCAAGCAAACAATGTGATGGTACCACACAGGTAATGTAGTAGCCGCTCTTGCAAACTGTGGGCTTGATCCTAGGTAGGCACTCTGAGTCCCAATGTAATGTTCTCTGGGAATCTACACTGGTGTTGATCTATAAATTAGACCACACTGCCATAAGTAACGTTGCAATGGTATATTGATGAATATAGCCCCGTGGGGCAAGGTACATTACCCTCTTCTTTTGCTGGCAGAGATGGAGAGCAGTCTTTGCTTCGCCGCCCGGACTCACTTTGGCGTCCCATGTGGTCTCTAAGTCTGATACGCGGCTTCCCACGTGACCTGGCGGCACACCACGTGATACACGCGGCTCGTTGGAAAACAGCTTGATTAATGCTATGTTGGGTCCTAAGATCCGGACCATGCAGTTATCCACAACTCCAGTCAATAGAGATACAGGGGGCTACCTATTGGTATCGGCACCTCAGGAACTCGACAGGGGGACTTGAAAAAAGAAGAAGAACTTTGCTGTCTCAAACTGGACGCGTTTCAGGGATCACACCCTTTCCTCAGCGGTAATGACAGCATCTAGATCCAATACACCTTATATACCCTCCATTATTTCAATGAGGGATTCTTGGAACTTGCCAGAAACAAATACATTAGATTTTCCAGCTGTCATCTGCCTAGATGGCTCACCAATATACCGGTGAGCCAGTTTAGACGCTTGAGACGTAACTGTACCCATAGGGGTCAATTTGAAGTGGAGGCCTCAGCACTAAGGGACCAGTTCCTAGAGAAGGAATATCCACTGACAATCGTTACAGAAGCTTTGGACAAAGTCAGGTTGAAGGAAAGATATACTTTTTTCACACCTAAGGAGGCCATACAACACAATGAAATCTTGAGACTGATCCTACCATTTCATACACAATATAAACAGGTAGAGAGGATTGTCCGGAAATACTGGCACTATTTATTGGAGGACAGAGTTTGGGCCCTTTTTTATCAGGATTCCCACGGATAACGTATACCAAAGCCAATAATTTGGCTTCAAAAGTCGCCCCTACTACCAAACAACAACAGACCAAAACGGGCTCCTTATGGATTAAACCAAAGGGGTTCTTCAGGTGCGGTAGATGCCTGAACTGCAAGACCACGTCCTTCCCAAAAAAAACTATGAAAGTTAAATCCACACAGAATAACTTTGAGATAGAGATCAGGAAAAGACTAACATGTGATTCTCAAAATGTCATCTACCTCCTTGAATGTCCATGCCGTAAACAGTATGTAGGCAGAACTAAAAGGCCTTTGAAAAAGAGAGTGATGGAACACATTTTGAAAATCAAAAAGGGGGATGAATTGCACTCACTCTCTAAACATTATAAAACATGTCAAAATTGTGACCCATCCTCCCTTCGCTTTACGGCTATGGAAAAAGTACATCAATCAAAGAGAGGAGGAAATCAAATCATCCGCATGTCCAGACAGGAATCCCGCAGGATATTTGAGTTCGATACGTTGGCTCCAAGGGGGCTAAATGCGGAGATGGAGTTGTTTGGATTTTTGGAGTCCTACCTGTGGCGGTTGTGTGGTGAGGACATGGGATACAAGTCAGGCTGTTGTTTCCAGCACTTGGATCCCCTCTCCCTGCTGGACCACCCCTCATCACTACCTCCGTCCGAGCATACATCCCGCGAGCAACATCCCCATGGTCTAAGGTCTCGAATACACACTTCTGCATGTTTTCTAGGGTTGTTCAGGCCAGATATAGTGAAGACTAGTGCTCGGAGTTGATGGCCCTAAAAAACGCATCTGTATCGCAAAAAATGCACCTTTACCGCAGGTGCGTTTTTTATACTGCAAAGGGACACGGGCATCCCGGGATGTAGATGGATGGGAAACAAAGGTGATTTATGTTGTATTATGCTGCTATTTTTGGTTTCAGTCCAGCAACTAGTGTGCATGTTACACTTATGTATTTGAAGAAATTGTCACAATGTCAAATGTACCAATACCGCATGTGCGAGTAAGAGATACAAATGCTCCATGTCGGATTTTCTACTTCACTGAGTTCCCAGAATCCCTCATTGAAATAATGGAGGGTATATAAGGTGTGTTGGATCTAGATGCTGTCATTACCGCTGAGGAAAGGGTGTGATCCCTGAAACGCATCCAGTTCGAGACAGCAAAGTTCTTCTTCTTTCAAGTCCCCATGTCGAGTTCCTGAGGTGCCGATACCAATAGGTAGCCCCCTGGATCTCTATTGACTGGAGTTGTGGATAACTGCATGGTCCGGACCTTAGGACCCAACATAGAATTAATCAAGCAGTTTTTTTTAACGAGCCGCGTGTATCACGTGGTGTGCCGCCAGGTCACGTGGGACACCGCGTATCAGACCTAGAGACCACACGGGACGCCGAGGTGAGTCCGGGCGGCGAAGCAAAGACTGCTCTCCATCTCTGCCAGCAAAAGAAGAGGGGTAATGTACCTTGCCCCACGGGGCTATATTCATCGATATTCATCGATTTACCATCACAACGTTACTTATGGCAGTGCGGTCTAATGTATAGATCAACACCATACCATCAACACCATACACCAGGTTTATATTTTTTGCAAGATTTTACTCTTCTTTGTTATCTATTTGGTGGAAAATTCTAAATAATCTGAAAAAAATGGGCAACAAGTATAAACGTATGGCTGAGAAGAGAAGTATGAATGGTCCAGACCTGAGAATGGGTGATTCTGTGAGGCTGTACACAAGAAACATTAAGTTGAAAGTGCAAACTGAGATGAAGAAAAAATAGGCAGCACTCACCAATGGTTCATTTGCTTCTTTATTTCAAGCACACAAGTGCTTCATGCGGCAAGGTAGCAGTTAGTCAGATTCACATACCAGTGGCGACGGCCGTTATCTTTTGGATTGTGCACCACCTTGTTGGTTTTTGTTTGGAGGTATCGAGAGGCTTGTGCAGGCACGCACCAGTGTGAACACGCATCAGCAATGCCACCTGTGATTCTTTGGCTGTTGATTACTTGGACTTAACCTTTTCGGGTAGAGCACGCTGTTTTTGTTTGGTGCAGTGCATTTTGAGCATTTGAAAATAGGGCCTCTGAAGAAACGTTACCTACCCTAAGTGACGGCAGAGAAGGTGCAGATGCCTTTTTCACTCAGTCCAACAATAGAGATGCTGTACAGAATTACAGTACAAGAGCTTTAGAAGCAGCAATTATGCATTTGGCTGACCGTGAAGTCCGTTTATTTTGGACTATTAACTCGTTTAGATCTTACAAGGAGAGCAATAGAGTCCCAAGAGGTTTGAGATTATATAAGGATCCTATGCAATATGGAAACGATGAGGAATTCATGAAGGAGTGACAAAATTGACATGCACAATTCTCTGCACAGATCATGGAACTGGTTTTAAAGAGGGATACGATTGAATATGAAAAAGTGAAAGAGGATCTGAGTAAAGCAAAATCAGAGTTAAAAACAAGACTAACGGAATCTCAACTGCAAAGCTTTGATAAAAGACTAAATAAAAAATTAATTGTGACACAAGTGGAGGTGAAAGAATGAAAAAAGGATAAATTCCTGCGTGATAAGTAGGACTATGATCTCGGGAGGGTTTTTGATTGGAACACACAACGAAAAAAAAAAAAACAGAAGAAGATTTAGTCGCCAGCAAAGAAGTAGGGGTTGGACTACTGATTCTGACTCGAGCGTATCAGATGATATGGGTCAAATGGTTGCCGGGGGTGATAAACCAACTGAACACCCTTTAGGCGACGCACCAGAAGGAGTCGTAGGAAGAAACGACACCAGAAAATCCTCACGCCAGAGGAGACAGGTCTCATGGAGGCATTAGTACCTCCATGTAGAGCTAGCCCCCTGACTATTGTTGATAATGTGGTTATTAATTTGACAGGGTATGAACTGTCTCCAGACTGTATCTCAGTCCTCAACAGAGGGCTGGGATACAGTCTTGTTGAACAGTTTGACCCTGTTATGTTTGAGGTTGATCTGTATAAAGCTGTCAGGAAGTTGTATTTACAAAAAATGTTCCATGATAAAAACAAATCAGAGGTCCCGAAAAAAGAAGGTGAAATACCATTACAATCTGATCCACTAGCCTTTAGCATTAATACACAGCTTGATGAGAATGAACTATCATGCCTGGAGTTTCTGACTGGGGCTGATTTTGATAACCCTGTCGAGATGGATCCAGGGCATTTTAAAGGAGGTGTTGGATCCACGTTTTGTCCACCTATGCAGGCTGGCAGTGTGATTGACAATTTTCACTAGCATGTTTTGCAAGAAATAAGGGCTATTGTTTATCCCCAGGTACAGGAAAATATCACAAATGGGGAGAAAAAAGCCCTTGATTGGTTAAAATCACATGATGATATTATTGTGAAGCCAGCCGACAAGGGGGCAACGTGGTCCTTATGACCAGGTATTATTATGTGTCAGAGGCTATCAGACAGCTAGTGATCAGCTTACCTATGAAAGATTAAAACAGGGAGAGGGGATCCAAGTGCTGGAAACAACAGCCTGACTTGTATCCCATGTCCTCACCAGACAACCGCCACAGGTAGGACTCGCAAAAAGCCAAACAACTCCATCTCCGCATTTAGCCCCCTTGGAGCCAACGTATCGAACTCAAATATCCTGCGGGATTCCTGTCTGGACATGCGGATGATTTGATTTCCTCCTCTCTTTGATTGATGTACTTTTTCCATAGCCCTAAGATTTCTGAGTTGTGTTATCTAATCTAAGCAAACACCTTCAATTGCTTTTCAATGGCTTTTGTCTCAAGATGACGCGATGAGTTCAGAAATTTGAGTTAAGAGCTGGAGTGCTAACCCTGCTACATCTGTAAGGGAGGATGGGTCACAATTATGAAATGTTTTATAATGTTTAGAGAGTGAGTGCAATTCATCCCCCTTTTTGATTTTCAAAATGTGTTCCATCATTCTCTTATTCAAAGGCCATTTAGTACTGCCTACATACTGTTTACGGCATGGATATTCAAGGAGGTAGATGACATTTTGATAATCACATGTTAGTGTTTTCCTGATCTCTATCTCAAAGTTATTCCGTTGCATGCATTCAGAGTGAGTTAAAACAGTTGCCATGGGTTTTCTCCCAAGTAAGTTCTTGGAGAAATTAATACCTCCTCATCCTATGAAACCCTCATGGTATTTCATACCCAAGGTGCATAAGTTACTGAGCCATCCCCCAGGTCGCCCTATTGTGGCCGGGTTTGGCTCAGTGACAGAACCATTGTCCCAGTATGTTGACTGGTTATTAAGACCAATATTAAGTAGTGCCCCAGCCTACATCAGGGACACTAATTATTCCCTCCTCTCTTTGAAGCAATTTAATTGGCAGGAGGGTTATCAACTAGTGTCCCTGGATGTGACGAGTTTATACACACGCATACCACACACTGAAGGGGTTACAGCAGTGTTTGAGGTTCTACAACAAGCAGGAAAGAGCCCTCTTTACTGTGACTTTGTGCAGGAAGCCTTATTGTTTATTCTAGAGAACATGTCTTTAGGTTTGGAATGGACTGGTATAGACAAAAAATCGGTACTGCAATGGGGACTCCTGTCTCCTGTACTTTTGTAATATGTACCTCACTAGATTGGAAGATAAGTGTATTTTCAATACCAGTAATCCTTACCTACAGTACATTAAATTGTTCTTACGGTTTGTGGACGATGTTTTTATAGTTTGGTCCGGGACAGAGAACATGTGTAGGGAATTTGTACAGCACCTCAATGAAGAGAATTGTATGGCGATGAAATTCACGATGAATTTCGGGGGGCAACGTTTGGAATTTTTGGATAGGTCTGTCGCAGTTTGTGGCGGAGAGTTGGTCACGGAGGGCTATCGTAAGCCCACGGCGACCAACTCTCTGCTACACCACGACAGTTTCCATCCATATCCCATCAAAAAAATCAGTGCCTTATGGGCAATTTATTAGGTTGAGGCGCATAAATAGCAAAGATGAAGGATATATAAAACAAGCACTGCATTTGAAAGAACGGTTATTGCAGAGAGGCTATCCTGAACATTTATTGGATGAGAACATAAAAGAGGTTGAGAAATTGTCCCAAGATGAGTTATTAGCAGGAATAAGAGGGATTGGTAGGAATGGGCAACATCGTCCACAAACCGTAGGAACAATTTAATGTACTGTAGGTAAGGATTACTGGTATTGAAAATACACTTATCTTCCAATCTAGCGAGGTACATATTCGCAAAAGTACAGGAGACAGGAGTCCCCATTGCAGTACCGATTTTTTGTCTATACCCGTCCATTCCAAACCTAAAGACATGTTCTCTAGAATAAACAACAAGGCTTCCTGTACAAAGTCACAGTAAAGAGGGCTCTTTCCTGCTTGTTGTAGAACCTCAATCACTGCTGTAACCCCTTCAGTGTGTGGTATGCGTGTGTATAAACTCTCCACATCCAGGGACACTAGTTGATAACCCTCCTGCCAATGAAATTGCTTCAAAGAGAGGAGGAAATCATTAGTGTCCCTGATGTAGGCTGGGGCACTACTTAATATTGGTCTTAATAACCAGTCAACATACTGGGACAATAAAATAAAAGGAAAATAAAAATAACAACAAAAAGAGATGTGTATTTTCATTTAAATTTAGCCCAATGGCTAATTCTATACGCACAGCAATATTTAAGCACTGGGATATCCTGAAAAAAGATGGGAGTCTGAGAGGCATAGTGGATGATAAACCGTTAGTCACGTATAGACGTAGTCACACAATAAAATATAGGATTGTGAGAAGCAGATTTTTGGGAGAAAAAAAGACTAATTGGTTGCAGGAGAGGTTGCCGGCTGGTAACTATAAATGTGGCAGTTCTTCGCTATGTGAACATAATTGCCAAAAAAAGATTGTCAAAATAGGTCCCATCACAAAAAGGATCACTAGTTTCATAAACTGTAGAAGTACTTATGTAGTATATGTTTTGATGTGTGATTGTTGCCACTTCTATGTGGGAAAGACCATCAGATGTTTATTTGAGAGGATCAGGGAACACTTTAACTCTATAAAGACGGGAAAAGGTTGCATCAGACTAATTGTCAATGGAGGTAATGTGAAAGCACTGCAGTTTGCTGGAATAGAGACTGTCCCATACCCAGTTCAGGAAGGAGACAGACACCGCACCCTTTTGCAAAAATAAGCAAAGTGGATCATTTGTACAGGAGCAACAGGTCAGCTTGGTCTAAATGACCGCAATGATTTAAATGCATTTTTGTAATATTGCATCTCTTTGTTGTAACATGTTTATTAATGATCTGTTGTGTGCACAGCGCCTGGTTGTTGTGGGTTTCCATGGCAACCTGACGCCGGGGTTTAGGAGGTCAGCACGTATGGGCGTGCACCTGTAGTGGCCTGAGGAAGCGCGATCACTCGCGTGCAAAACGGCTGTCGCCACTGGTATGTGAATCTGGCTAACTGCTACCTTGCCGCATGAAGCACTTGTGTGCTTGAAATAAAGAAGCAAATGAACCATTGGTGAGTGCTGCCTATTTTTTCTTCATCTCAGTTTGCAAGATTTAATGACTTTATCTTTTGGATTGTGCACCACCTTGTTGGTTTTTGTTTGGAGGTATCGAGAGGCTTGTGCAGGCACGCACCAGTGTGAACACGCATCAGCAGTGCCACCTGTGATTCTTTTGCTGTTGATTAAGTTGAAAGTACCTTCTTGGAAGTTGGGTCCAAGGTTTATTGGTCCATATAAGATCACTGCCATTATTAACCCATTAGCCTTTCGTCTTGAACTTCCTCAGGCTTTGAAGATTCATAATGTGTTCCATAAGATGTTGTTGAAGGGATATGTCGAACCTACTAAACTGTCCTCCTTGCCTCCCGGTCCTGTCATGGTGGACGGTAATCTGGAATTTCAGATTGCCAGGATAGTGGACTCCTGAATTCTCCGTAGATCCCTCCAGTATCTCGTTCACTGGAAGGGTTATGGACCAGAGTAGAGGATGTGGGTTCCAGTGACTAATGTTAATGCTAGTCGTCTGGTGAAAGCTTTTCACAGTGCTCATCTGGATAAAGTCGGTCCTGGGTGTCCGGAGGCCACCCTTAGAAGGTAGGATACTGTCACGGTCTCTCCCGTGACAGGGGTCAGAAGATCTAAGAGACTGGCTACACGTGATGTGATCTGACAGCCTCTTTGGTTTTACTTGTTTCTGTGTTGTTGCTGGTTATGACCACATCTCTTATCTGAGGTGTAACTTAAGTGATCATTCCAACTCCTCTATTTAGTCTGGTCTCGCCCATCCTGCTATGTGGTTAATAGCTCTATTCTGGTTGTGGAAGTGCTGGTGTTTGGTTCTTCTCTGAGTTCCTGCTTGTCCACGTACTTTGGAGTTAAGTGTATTTTCCCTATTTCTTGTTTGTTGTATTCCCCTGTTCTTTTGGTATTAGGAAACAAAGAGAGGATTTGCACCAACAAGAAATGCTACTGACTAAACAGGGGAGTCATACATGCAGGTATTAAAAGCTGAGACTTCCGCCAATATGTTCCAGTAAGGAAGATATCAGAGCCCATCACTGCACCACGTCACGGTCACTCAGCATGGCAGAGGGTCCTAGCCGCTGCTCTAACTATGGTGTGAACACAGTCTGGGGGTGTTGTAATTCAGCACACAGCCAAGCCTCCACACAAAGGCCCAGCATGAATACTGTGGCAGTGCAATGTGAATGAGGCCAGGCCGTGAGCCACACCTATACCAGACCATGTGATGGAGGTTACCAGGTGCAACAGAGTGTCCAAACACACCCAAATCTAACAAGACAAAAACACAGAAATGAAGTGGCAATTCTGGAGGAGCTGCTCAGCCCCTGACACTGTGGCGTGTCTATTTAATGGAGGAGCAGCCCCACCGCATGTGGACCGCAATAATCGACTAACCCCAGCAAAATATGCATACAATGGAGGACGTCGACGCGGTCCACATGCACCACAAGAGCAAACTACACAGAATGTAGTAAATAAACATAGGAAACAAAGAGAGGATTTGCACCAACAAGAAATGCTACTGACTAAACAGGGGAGTCATACATGCAGGTATTAAAAGCTGAGACTTCCGCCAATATGTTCCAGTAAGGAAGATATCAGAGCCCATCACTGCACCACGTCACGGTCACTCAGCATGGCAGAGGGTCCTAGCCGCTGCTCTAACTATGGTGTGAACACAGTCTGGGGGTGTTGTAATTCAGCACACAGCCAAGCCTCCACACAAAGGCCCAGCATGAATACTGTGGCAGTGCAATGTGAATGAGGCCAGGCCGTGAGCCACACCTATACCAGACCATGTGATGGAGGTTACCAGGTGCAACAGAGTGTCCAAACACACCCAAATCTAACAAGACAAAAACACAGAAATGAAGTGGCAATTCTGGAGGAGCTGCTCAGCCCCTGACACTGTGGCGTGTCTATTTAATGGAGGAGCAGCCCCACCGCATGTGGACCGCAATAATCGACTAACCCCAGCAAAATATGCATACAATGGAGGACGTCGACGCGGTCCACATGCACCACAAGAGCAAACTACACAGAATGTAGTAAATAAACATAGGAAACAAAGAGAGGATTTGCACCAACAAGAAATGCTACTGACTAAACAGGGGAGTCATACATGCAGGTATTAAAAGCTGAGACTTCCGCCAATATGTTCCAGTAAGGAAGATATCAGAGCCCATCACTGCACCACGTCACGGTCACTCAGCATGGCAGAGGGTCCTAGCCGCTGCTCTAACTATGGTGTGAACACAGTCTGGGGGTGTTGTAATTCAGCACACAGCCAAGCCTCCACACAAAGGCCCAGCATGAATACTGTGGCAGTGCAATGTGAATGAGGCCAGGCCGTGAGCCACACCTATACCAGACCATGTGATGGAGGTTACCAGGTGCAACAGAGTGTCCAAACACACCCAAATCTAACAAGACAAAAACACAGAAATGAAGTGGCAATTCTGGAGGAGCTGCTCAGCCCCTGACACTGTGGCGTGTCTATTTAATGGAGGAGCAGCCCCACCGCATGTGGACCGCAATAATCGACTAACCCCAGCAAAATATGCATACAATGGAGGACGTCGACGCGGTCCACATGCACCACAAGAGCAAACTACACAGAATGTAGTAAATAAACATAGGAAACAAAGAGAGGATTTGCACCAACAAGAAATGCTACTGACTAAACAGGGGAGTCATACATGCAGGTATTAAAAGCTGAGACTTCCGCCAATATGTTCCAGTAAGGAAGATATCAGAGCCCATCACTGCACCACGTCACGGTCACTCAGCATGGCAGAGGGTCCTAGCCGCTGCTCTAACTATGGTGTGAACACAGTCTGGGGGTGTTGTAATTCAGCACACAGCCAAGCCTCCACACAAAGGCCCAGCATGAATACTGTGGCAGTGCAATGTGAATGAGGCCAGGCCGTGAGCCACACCTATACCAGACCATGTGATGGAGGTTACCAGGTGCAACAGAGTGTCCAAACACACCCAAATCTAACAAGACAAAAACACAGAAATGAAGTGGCAATTCTGGAGGAGCTGCTCAGCCCCTGACACTGTGGCGTGTCTATTTAATGGAGGAGCAGCCCCACCGCATGTGGACCGCAATAATCGACTAACCCCAGCAAAATATGCATACAATGGAGGACGTCGACGCGGTCCACATGCACCACAAGAGCAAACTACACAGAATGTAGTAAATAAACATAGGAAACAAAGAGAGGATTTGCACCAACAAGAAATGCTACTGACTAAACAGGGGAGTCATACATGCAGGTATTAAAAGCTGAGACTTCCGCCAATATGTTCCAGTAAGGAAGATATCAGAGCCCATCACTGCACCACGTCACGGTCACTCAGCATGGCAGAGGGTCCTAGCCGCTGCTCTAACTATGGTGTGAACACAGTCTGGGGGTGTTGTAATTCAGCACACAGCCAAGCCTCCACACAAAGGCCCAGCATGAATACTGTGGCAGTGCAATGTGAATGAGGCCAGGCCGTGAGCCACACCTATACCAGACCATGTGATGGAGGTTACCAGGTGCAACAGAGTGTCCAAACACACCCAAATCTAACAAGACAAAAACACAGAAATGAAGTGGCAATTCTGGAGGAGCTGCTCAGCCCCTGACACTGTGGCGTGTCTATTTAATGGAGGAGCAGCCCCACCGCATGTGGACCGCAATAATCGACTAACCCCAGCAAAATATGCATACAATGGAGGACGTCGACGCGGTCCACATGCACCACAAGAGCAAACTACACAGAATGTAGTAAATAAACATAGGAAACAAAGAGAGGATTTGCACCAACAAGAAATGCTACTGACTAAACAGGGGAGTCATACATGCAGGTATTAAAAGCTGAGACTTCCGCCAATATGTTCCAGTAAGGAAGATATCAGAGCCCATCACTGCACCACGTCACGGTCACTCAGCATGGCAGAGGGTCCTAGCCGCTGCTCTAACTATGGTGTGAACACAGTCTGGGGGTGTTGTAATTCAGCACACAGCCAAGCCTCCACACAAAGGCCCAGCATGAATACTGTGGCAGTGCAATGTGAATGAGGCCAGGCCGTGAGCCACACCTATACCAGACCATGTGATGGAGGTTACCAGGTGCAACAGAGTGTCCAAACACACCCAAATCTAACAAGACAAAAACACAGAAATGAAGTGGCAATTCTGGAGGAGCTGCTCAGCCCCTGACACTGTGGCGTGTCTATTTAATGGAGGAGCAGCCCCACCGCATGTGGACCGCAATAATCGACTAACCCCAGCAAAATATGCATACAATGGAGGACGTCGACGCGGTCCACATGCACCACAAGAGCAAACTACACAGAATGTAGTAAATAAACATAGGAAACAAAGAGAGGATTTGCACCAACAAGAAATGCTACTGACTAAACAGGGGAGTCATACATGCAGGTATTAAAAGCTGAGACTTCCGCCAATATGTTCCAGTAAGGAAGATATCAGAGCCCATCACTGCACCACGTCACGGTCACTCAGCATGGCAGAGGGTCCTAGCCGCTGCTCTAACTATGGTGTGAACACAGTCTGGGGGTGTTGTAATTCAGCACACAGCCAAGCCTCCACACAAAGGCCCAGCATGAATACTGTGGCAGTGCAATGTGAATGAGGCCAGGCCGTGAGCCACACCTATACCAGACCATGTGATGGAGGTTACCAGGTGCAACAGAGTGTCCAAACACACCCAAATCTAACAAGACAAAAACACAGAAATGAAGTGGCAATTCTGGAGGAGCTGCTCAGCCCCTGACACTGTGGCGTGTCTATTTAATGGAGGAGCAGCCCCACCGCATGTGGACCGCAATAATCGACTAACCCCAGCAAAATATGCATACAATGGAGGACGTCGACGCGGTCCACATGCACCACAAGAGCAAACTACACAGAATGTAGTAAATAAACATAGGAAACAAAGAGAGGTATTAGGCCTGAGGGAGTCTCCTGTTCTTTCAGCTGGGAAAGAACAGGTCATATTTTGTCCTGACACTATTTCCAGGGCCCTATAGGGTCAGATAGGGCTCTAGGTTCTTGCGTATGGACATTCTTACCATCAAGGTCTGTTCATACTGATAGTAGTCATGGCTCGGTTTAGGGATTCACTAGGTGGTGACAACAGTAGTGGTCTCGTCAGTGCGGGTCAGGCAATGGTAGCTCATTAAAGACGCAAGTTTAATACTCAGGCCCTTCGAAGAGGCCACCATATTTGTCAGTAGGGACAACTGTAGTATCAACAATGTTGGTGACGACCCCAGCTATGATCAATCATCTCAGTGGGGGGCGGAGCCTGTAAGAACTGGATCCTTGGGCATGGCTTATGTAATGACAGATGCATCCTTACCATCAAATAATCTGATGAACACTGGATAGCCATGTTTGTAGACCATCACTATCAAAGCTAAATTGAGGAATTTTTTCCTGTTGCCAAAAGGGAGGCCAAATTGCTTTATTACTAGGAGACATTGTGTATGCCCGGAGCTTTTGTCAAGCAGATACCTGGTGTCTGACTAGGAGGCTTATCTCTGCTCCCCTTAGTGTTACCCACCTCGCCTGCCATCTCCACTACCACAGGCATCAGAAGACATAGCAGCCAGTTCAGTGTCATCATGGAAATGTTTCCATATGTTCCATATGTTCTGACACAAATCATCAAACTGAGTTGTACTGCCTGAACCTGGACTCTGACCTTTCTATTGTACATACCGTGTATCCTGTCCTCATGAACTTCTGGGCAGGCAGATCGGAACATTTGCCTGAATTGGCCCAGTATGCTGTCTCTGTACTGTCTTGCCCAGTCTCCAGTGTCATCTCAGAGAGAGTTTACAACATGGCAAGTGGCATCATGACACCTAAACTGACAAAGGTGTCCTCTTCCAGTGTATAAAACATCACTTTTGTCAAAATGAACTAGGTATGGAACCGTGAGTATTTTTACACACTTCCGACTTAGGGTGATGAATAGATCTTTGACAGTGCCACATCATGCCATAGCTGCTGCTGTCTGTCTGCCTACCATCATGTGCAATACCGTATGGCTGTTAGTGATGAGTGGCCGGGGCAATATTCGAATTCACAATATTTCGTGAATATTTTGTAGAATATTTGTCATATATTCATAAATTTGCTAATTTGAGATTATATTCTTGATTGAGAAAATTGGCAATGTATTATTCGCGTAATGCGTGCAAAATACCGGCGTGGGGTAGGCAACATTTCTATTGCTAGGGATGTTGCTAAGCTGTGACAAAGCCTTCTTATTGGCCCACAAGCTAGAAGAAGGGAGGAATGATCACCTGATGTGTACTGTGTGTTTAAAAAATCTATAGCACTATATTCAAAATATTTGCGAATTCTCGAAGTGCCGATATTTGCAAAAATTAGCTTTTTGAATATTTGCGCTCAACACTAATGGCTGCTACTGCTGACATGTGCATTTCACTGTCTGCCTGCCATTTAACATACAGTTGGACAGAAATTCTAATTTGTGACTAAAGGTGTATTCTGGTAGAGTCCTTTTGCAAATAAAATATAGTCTGCAAAAAACTGGGAAGATGTGAGGAGTTCAAATGCCACACATGTCTACATTTAATCCAAATGTGTCACTGAAATGTAAAAACCATTGGATTCACCAACCAACATTTGCATGCAAGTATTGGGAAATATGTAGTATATAAATCCAACACCTTATACAAACTGTAATCCTAATTAGCAGTGATACATCCCTGAACCTCATATAATGCATTAACTAAGGCTGCTCTTAGATGGGTACAATATGGGTGCTTAATTACTACCGAATTTTGGACACCACACCTGACCTCCTGTAGTTCATCAGAAAATAATGAGTCGGAGCGCTATACCTGTGATTCTGATGAACAATGGAAGGTCTGAGTGTTGCATCCATAATATGGGCACAAAGAAATCCCTTGTATTACTTCTGTCTGTTAAGCTGCAGAATACCTTTTATTTAATTTAAAAAAAACTATGGTAATTGAAAATTATTGCTTACTAGCAGAAGGACCCGGCTTTGCACGGGTATATTTCATTTATTTCATTTAATGTTCGTGTGTCAATAAAAGATATCGACAGTATCCACTATAACAGTGACATCTACAGTACCCCACCCCTTTAACAGTGACCTCTACAGCAGCCTGCCCCCTTAACAGTAAAATCCACAGCACCCTCCCCTTTAACAGTGACCTCCACAGCAGCCGCCCCTTTATTAGTAAAATCCACAGTACCCCGTCTCGTTAAGTTATTTCCACAATAACCTGCCCCCTTAACAGTGACCTCCACAGAGCTCAGTTCCCTTAAAATGTGACCTCCACAACACCCCACCCCCTTAAGTGATCTCTACAGCACCTTGTCCCTTAATACTGACTTCCACAGCGCCCACCACTTTAACAGTAACCTCCATATCATCCCTTCCCCTTAACTGTGACCTTCACAACAGTCCACCCCTTTAACAGTGACCTCCACAGCACCCCACCCCCTTAACAGTGACCTCCACAGAGGCCGCCCCTTCATTAGTGACCTCCACAACACCCGGTTCCCTTAACAGTGACCTCCACAGTGGACTGTCCTGTTAACTGAAACCTCCACAGCAGCCTGCCCCTAGGGTGACCAGAGGTCCAGTTTTAGGCCGGACAGCCTGTCTTTCAGACTCCCTGTCCTCCATCCTGAATGGCCACCCTAACTGCCCCCTTAACTGTGACCTCCACAGCACTCCGCTCCCTTCACAGCGTCATCCACAGCTCCCTGCCCCTTTAAAGCTGACCTACAGCATTGAAGAAAAAAGGCTGGGTTGTTATGGAAGCCTTGTGTAAAACTGTATTTAAGTGGAGACTAAGGGCCTGCGAGCTTCTATTGGCTGATGAGGATCATGTGACCAGGCTTCTATTGGCCTATGCATTTTTTGGGAATATCTTAGGAATGGTATGAGCTAAAACCTTCCCGGACACCTGATGTACCTGTGTGCCAAATTTCGTGATTGTTAATGCGACGGTGCGGATTCCTTTAGCGGATATAGACACAAACATACATACACTCAGCTTTATATATTAGATTGCAACAGTCAATGAGTGAAAATGACTTTTCTGACTGATGAAAATTTGTTCCATCTGTCAGAATTATATTAAATAGTTCTAATAATAGCGTTATTGCTATTACTACAATGTGTATCAGGTATGGCTAGAGAAGCGTTCTGTATATTTTTCTCTATAGACTGGGTATGGACAGGATAGGGACAGTGTAAAATGTGAACTTTATTTAGGTTTGTGTTGTGTTTGGTCAAACTTATTTGATTTGTGATACAGATGCTGGTAATCGACTGGGTCATGGCATCGATACATGGGCTAATTAGTCTCAGAGGGGTGATTAGATGAGAAAATACTCATCTTCTCACGAAGATTTAAAAAAAAAATCGCACATTTAACAGAGAGCGAGTATGCTGATGATTGATAGGGAAGACGGTTGATAACATGCATATTATCTTCCCCCTTGGACCATTTACAGTCACATAGGGAGAGAGAAGTCTCTGTGTTTTTCTCTCTTTACCTGTGTAGCCTGTCAGCACTTCCCCTCTACTCCCCTTCTCCTCCAGGCTAACTGACATTTCAGCTGGCTAAAGGAGGGGAGAGGAACAATCTCAGCTTTAAATCAAGACCAAGATCAAGGCTCTAGCCTTGAAAAATTAAAGCTGCTGGTATATGCAGCTTGCACTGAGACCAGTTTCTACGGGCTCTAACTCACAATATATAGAGCTACGATCCTGGTGTTATTTTAAGGCTACATGCACACGACAGTTGTTTTTTGCGTCCGCAAATTGTGCGTCCACCCAAAAAAAACAGATGCAGCATCCGTTTTTTTTTGGAGGATCCGTTTTTTTCCACAGATCCCTTGTAATAAATGCCTATCCTTGTCTGCAAATGTGAAAAAAGTAGGACATGCACTATTTTTTTCTGCTGAAGGGAAACAAGGACAATGGACGCGGAACACAAACGGATGAACTGTCAGCATTTTTTTGCTGACCCATTGAAATGAATGGGTTCCCATCCTATCTGCATAAAAAACGGAACGGAGGCCGAGAAAAACAACTGTCGTGTGCATGAGGCCGAAAGCTGAGATTATACAGCCTGAGATCCAGCCATAAGTAGCAAGGACGTAGGAGGTATGTCTTTGGCTACTGAATGGCCACACCGAGATCCATCCTTGGCAGGGAAAGGGTTAAACAATTCAATATGAAGTATCAGTGACATTCAATTCTATTTTTATTTTTATTTTTTACTTTTTCTTCCTGCTAATATATTACAATAAAGGAGTACCACCAGCCTTAGGCCTCTTTCACACGACAGTATGGCTTTTTCAGTGTTTTGCGGTCCGTTTTAAACGGATCCGTTGTTCCGTTTGTTGTTTCCGTTGTGTTTCCGTTTCCGTTCCGTTTTTCCGTTCCGTTTTTCCGTATGGCAAATACAGTACACAGTAATTTCATAGAAAAAATTGGGCTGGGCATAACATTTTCAATAGATGGATCCGCAAAAAACGGAACAGATACGGAAGACATACGGATGCACTTCCGTATGCATTCCGTTTTTTTGCGGACCCATAGACTTTAATGGAGCCACGGAACGTGATTTGCTGCCAAATATAGGACATGTTCTATGTTAAAACGGAACGGAAAAACGAAAATACGGAAACGTAATGCATACGGAGTACATTCCGTTTTTTTTGCGGAACCATTGAAATCAATGGTTCCGTATACGGACCGTATACGGACCGCAAAAAAACGGCCCGTAAACGGGGGAAAAAAACGGTCATGTGAAAGAGGCCTTATACAGTGTAGATTAATGATTTTATTTTATTTTTTCAGGTTACTGAAATGTATCTGAGCAACATTATAAACTGTTGGGTGCATAAGAAAAAAACTTGCGCTGTTTTTTGGGAAATTTAACTAACTGCAATTAAAAAGAAACTGGAAACTCTCATGACATGTCTCTGTTAGTAACTACTTGCATTCCCCATGAAATAACAATTCTGAAGCATCTATTCTTGTAACTGTGTACCATGCAATTCCTCTATTATATCTACTAGAAGTTTATTAACAACGGCACTGGATGTTACCAATTGGGGTGCGTCAATCCACAGTCTGAAACTGGCAGCACTGATAGGTCATTATCAGACTGTGCCGAGAAACTCCAGAATTGTCCTTGTATGTGGAATACATTCATTTAATTAAACAGACATGCAGGAGTGGTTATCGGTCCACCTCATAAATAAAGGGACAATAAGGTACAATTATTTGCCAAATTTCACTAAAAAAGTAGAGTCCATATTATTTGCAAAGTTTATTTATTGATCCAGATGCTTTTTACATCAACGTCACCATTTTAAAATCAAGAGACATTTTAAAATGTGCCAAATTCTTCATAAATATTTCACATTCTTCATTTTATAAGTGGTACAAGTTTGTAAATTGAAAATGAATTCCTAAATCTGTATTAAGAAATATCTCTCAGTATGTTGAGAAATGTCAAATATCATGTTTTCTGGTCCCTTTCACCCCTTTGCAGTGCAAATGTCATATAAAAACATGTTTAAAGATGGTCATGCATATGCAATAGCTGTTGGCTGAATGATCACCTGGCCAACACTACAGCTATCTCTTTTGATCTCCCACCCCCAGCTTCTCCATACCCAGACACGCACAGTTTAGCGGTATGTGTTGTCAATGGGGAGAGGAGAAAGCTGCTGCCAGACTGCTCTATTGGTGGCTTATATCCTTAAAGAACAAAAAAATTGTAGATTGTTGTTTTCTGCCACCCTTTTTAGTACGTTTGGATGACAATACACTAATGGGTATGGTTAGACCTTTACTCCATTGGAAAAAATAATCACATCTAATTTCAAGTTCCACGATGTATTTGAGTGTGTGACTATATACCTACTATAGAAAGATTCCACTACAGTACTTGCAGAAGAAATTTAATAAGTTGTTGAAATTAAAATGGTTATCCAGCCAATTAAATAGTAAAAAAAAAAAAAACTGCAAACAAAGAATGCAGTTGGTAGATGGTGGATGGTGCTGTTGGACAGATGGTAATGCAGAAAGTAATAATGCTTTCTGAATCCCCTGTTGGTCCCTGTATTTCCTTTTCCCTCTCAACATGGACACGTGACTGCAGTAGCAAATAACTGGCTGAATCACAGTCATTGATTGGCTGTTAAATGTCGGTATAAAGAGGGACCAGAAACTACAGATACCAGCATGTATCATAGGGAGCATCAGAATGTCAGTAGTGGGGGGATCTTTGAGCATGACTTTTTCTCTTGTAGCATTGCGAGCCTGTTTAAAAAAAATAAAACTATATATATATTTTATTTTTTCTCCGGACAATCCCTTTAACTTTTACAATAATTGCCTGTATCTCAATATATTGTTGCACAGTTTGACCACACAAATTGTGAATTTGCATTGTAAATGTGCAAACTGGGTAAGCTGAAATTTAGTGTTTAATGTGTGTATTTATATGTTGAATGAAAAATCATATTTTTATTGCAAATTCTATTGTAAGATATATTTTTGATGAGTGTCTTGAATCAACTGAACTGATCAAAAAATCTTGTATTTGAATGCAAATTCACTTTTCTAAAACATTTTGTAAGATACCGTGTTGAAGGATAGTCCTGGTGAGCAGATGGCTTTTTAAACCTTTTTATTTCTGTAAGACTTAATCTTACACTAGCTGTAAATGTCAAATTTAAATTCATACTTAGTACCACCTTTGATTTCAAAGAGGATTACACCTATTCGCTGAAAGCAAAGCAACACCAACGTTACATGAAATGGAATTACCACTACTTAGGCCTTTTTCTTTTGCTCTTTATATTGTTAACTCCTTCCAATTCATTAAGTCTAATCCTTATTAGTCTAAGTAACACACATATGAATAGACGGGACTGGACACTGGAGCATATGCGCCCATTGTATCACTCCCTTCTTAATTCCGAGCCCAGTGTGAGTACAGACACTACAAGACATGATTGGCCTATGCTTCTGACTAGGCTGAGCAATGTGCATCTCAGTGGGACATCACAAAAGGAATCTGTGATCAGACATTCTCAATGCATAAGGCTTCCACTACACTTCTTTGTTAATCAATCTGTCTTGTATTATGTACTGAAAGCTCTTGCCGTAAACATACAAAATAAGCCCTAATCTGCTTGTTTGATAGCAAAAAAATATATAAAATGACTCTGTTTTCTCTGCATTATTAATGGAGAGTCTCCTCACGTGCTAGAATATGGTTTTGTTAATATTCATTCCCATTGTATGGATTACTTTGTATTTTTATCTTTGTACATAAACTGTAAGGATATAGGCTTTATTCTTCATTTCTGCTATGCAACCATTTTAATATTTTTATTAATGATAATGGCACCCTTCCAAGCACTGTCAGGCCCACGTGCCTTGGTCTTGAAGGGGTTTATGCATGCAAGTTTTCTGGTACAACAATTGCAAATGTTTACACAGACAGCATTTTGTGCAAAAATTTGTGATTTTTGCGTTTCTATGCTGCTCTCAACACTTTCTTAAAGAAAACAGGCAGAGCTTAGATGATGGGGGTGGGGCAACTGCAACTCAACATATTTACGGCAGATAATTTATGGCAGATAACTAGCATAAATTATAACTGAAATCTACTGCAGCTTCTGACTGGTGTACACTTCAATTTCTGGCACATGGACATTATAGCTGTGACAAATGTATTAAAAGGCATGCACCTCTTGACACCTTTCCGTTTTCTCACTTTCGTTTTTTAATCCCAGCTTTACTAAAGCCATAACTTTTTAATTGCTTCCCTCATAGACTCATGGGCATTAGCATTGGAGTCTATCAGAAATACACTGTGTTCCTATGGAGCTTTGCCACAGGCAGGCTCTCCATAGAAACTAATGTGCGATAGCCTCTAGTCACCCAGGAGGAAAGAGGCTGCGACACACACTGCATCCAGTACCCCTATACTTGCCAGGGGGGAACCACTGCAAAGCTAGGAGAGAATGCTCCTGGTCTTTAACGTCCCAGATGCCATGGTCCACATATGTTAGTCCTGAGTCCGGAGGCTATGGTGCCTGCTGCGGTCATGAGGCAATTGGGAAGGGGTTAATAAATTGGCCTCATCCTTACTCCAGTTGCTTTTTTTTTTATTAAGACTGGCGTGTGAAATTCCAATCTTTAGTAAATGACAGATGTTTTGTTCTGGCTGAAGGTATTATGTTTTAGGTATTAATTTCTTTCTTGCTTGCCAGTATTCTTGCTTGCCTTCTAGCAGTTCTCATCATGAGTACAAACAATAATCAACTATTAACTATTTTGCCCGTGGTTACGAATCCATCATGCCCATTATAGTCAACGGGTTTGTGAAAAACGGACACAACATGGATGACATCTGTGTTTTATCTGTGAATCATGGACCATCAAGAGGAGATGCTCTGAAAATGTTCTGCTGTGCAGTGTCCATGGAACTTGGATGGCATACGGATCAAACCTCACAGAAGTGTTCACAGATTAATCGATTAACATCTTATCACAGATTAAATCATGGCACGGATGTGTGAATAAGGCCTTAGAAAAAAAATATAGTAAAAAAAAGTTAGTTTCTAAAAATATTAATAAAATATAAATAAAAAAACACACTTGTTGTAAAAAAAGAAAATCCCCATTTGTTGTTTTTGGGGCACCACACCTCCACCTAAAAAAATTCAATGAGAAGTGGTCAAAATAGTTCCATGTATCCCAAAATGGTATTAATAAAATCTATAGATTGTCCCATAAAAAAACAAGCCCTTATACAGCTCTATCAGCATTTTTTAAAGAATATTTCAATTTAGTTTAGTTAGCATTATATAAAATGTCATTATTACTGGCTTTTGAAATGCTGAAATAATCTTATTTTTTTTTTAATTCCAACTAAACTAGGATGCATCCTCTATGCATTAATAGCATCCATGCACGATATGCCGTGGGCATTGTTTTCTCTGTAAATGTACTGCCCAGGTTCCAGCTCCATCTCTCTATTTTCAGTGTCAGATCAGGCAGGAGAGTTTGCCTGGAAGAACACTTAGGCCCCTTTCACACGGATGAGTTTTCTGCGCGGGTACAATTCGTGAGGTGAACGCATTGCACCCGCACTGAATCGGGACCCATTCATTTCTATGGGGCTGTGCACATGAGCCGTGATTTTCATGCATCACTTGTGCATTGCGTGAAAATCGCAGTAAGCTCTATATTGTGCGTTTTTCACGCAACGCAGGCCCCATAGAAGTGAATGGGGCTGCGTGAAAAAGTGCAGATACAGTGCGATTTTCATGCATGGTTGCTAGGATGAAAGTCTATTCACTGTATTATTTTCCCTTATAACAACATGGTTATAAGGGAAAATAATAGCATTCTTTAATACAGAATGCTTAGTAGAAGGTCAATTGAGGGTTAAAAAAATAAATACAAATTACTCACCTCCTCCAATTGATCGCGTAGCTGCCGGTC